>NC_140033.1:68829667-69429667 GCF_963513975.1 Fringilla coelebs
GGGATAGTGTGGAAAAGAGAATGAGTTTGCACAGATCCCCCTCCTGCTCCTCATAATGGCAGAGAGAAGAATTTGGAAGAATTTGCAGGCTAAATCTCCCAGCTGGCCAAAGTTCTAAAAGAGAGAGGTTTTTAAAGCATGAGTGACCAGTGACAGTGGGATGCCAAGAGTACATGTACAATACACAGGGTATAACCAAATGCCCTTATCATTGTCACATAAAAGCCCTAAATGTCACATAAAAGCCCAAACAGCAGTTCTCAGAACTGAAAGGGGAGGTGCCCTGAAAGAGGAACACAAGATAAACTCAGTATCCCTGTTTGCATCATTTTTCTCCTGACTCTGAGTGGCTTTGCAGTCAGCCATCTCTGTTCCAGTTAGAGAGAGATAGGGATCAAGGGGTTTATCTTATCTGGTGTGTGAGACTTGTGGATAGGCCCTGCTGTCATTTTAATCTCAGCACTCAGGAGCATTTTAGCCTTCCTGGGGCCTGAGGGGATGGGGGAAACAGGTCTGGGGAGAATAAAGGTGAAAAAGAGAACAGAATCTTTCCTGTGTTGTTTCTGAGGAGGATTCAAAGGGGACTGTTTGCAAGGACATGTGACATAGAGGGGATAGGATAAAGGGTTATGGCTTGAAATGTAAACCAGCTAGAGAGCTGGTTTAGATTGAATATTGTGAAGAAATTTTTGACTGTGGGAGTGGTGAGACACTGATGCAGGATGCCCAGAGAGGCTCTGGGTGCTGTGTCCCTGCAAATGTTCAAGGCCAGATTGGAAGCTGTTTGCTGGTCTGGTGGAAGGTGTCTTTGCCCATGGTGGGGGGAGTGGAACCAGATGAAGTTTAGGGCTCCTTCCAGCCCAAACCATTCTCTGATGCCATGAAATGCACCCCCCAACTCAGTGAGCCATCTGAGCCCTCCTCTGGTAGGTATTGAGCATCCTCTTGTCCCTGCATTGGTGACACTGGGTGGCACAAACACTCCTGTCTTCTCCCACTGCCTGCTCAGGTCCTGTGCAGAAATTGCAGCTGATCCAGCCCAGTCCAAGCTCTGTCCCTGCAGGGAGGAGCAAGGGACAAGAAAGGGGGTCTAAGGGAGGGATAATGAATCTCCCTTTGCCATCTGTGGGAAATCTGTGCCTGGTGCTGTCCGTGATACTGACTGAGGTTGTGTTTTCTGCTCATGCAGTGTTTGTGCAGCATGATGCTGCTCAGCTCTTTCTGACTCTCTGGAACTTGTTGAAGAAGCAGCTGAAAAAGCCAGAGCTGGTAAGGATGGTGACTGAAATGAACCTTTGCTCCTTAGCACATTCAGTTTCCTCTGCTCTTTGATGAAGGCTCCCATTCACTGGCAATTGTCCTAAGTTAAAGTTTTAAAATTATCTCTTCTTTCATTACATCTTTCAAATGGGACAGAGAATCTTTGTTTCATAAGCTTTGACCTTTTGAATCACTGGTAAATTTTGCTCATTCTGCTTCCACGGCATGCCAGTGTCCATTCTAATGGGAGAGCTGATTAATAACTAAAAGATTGATCTTTTTGCAGCATTGTATTTAGTTATATTTAATTTCTTTTTCGCCCCAAATTTCTGTAAGCATTTATTGGTATATCCTGACAAAGCTTTTGTATTGTACACGTGCATTTCACTGTAATTAATCACTGATAGTATGTGATGTATATAACAGCTCCTCCATGGGACTGGGAAAAGTGACTCTTCCCTGACTGTCACAGTTTTAGTAATACAGAAGACAGGCTCCTGTTGCAGTTTCAAGCAAAACTGAACAATTCTGCCTCAGAGCAGATATTTACCTCTCTGACCTTATTGGCTGTGTCTTTCCCCTCTGTTAGGGAATGAGGGGGAGGAGTTGTTCTCCTTTAAACTGCGGGAAGTACGCTGTCCTCATAACTCATTGTCACATCTTGGTTCCACCCTCAAAGGAATAACCTTGCTTGAAATGTGTGACCACAGGGACTTTCCCACCCACAGGCAAACAGCTCAGCTGTCCTCTTCATAAACCTTCTTTGGCCTTTTTGTTTTCACCCCTCCAGGTTGAGGAGCTTCGTGATTTGTACACGATCTGCATACAGGAGCATGTGACCTGTCAGAAATGCTCTTTTGAAGTAAAGAGCAAAAGCACCATGTTAACCCTTCCACTCCCAGTGCTGGATGCCAATTCTCACAGGCTGAAGACTCTGGTAAGTTTAGCAGCAGCACTTTTTCCTTAGGAGATGATTCCCCTCTGTTCACAGTAGTTTTTTTGAATGCCAGTGGACCTTGTAGATTCTCTGACCACCTTACACTGTTTCAGCATAAAGGAGCTGCTTTGAAAACCTTTAAGGCTTTGAAGTAGGTGTAAAAGACATTTATACATCAATACCTTCTTTGTGGAATATGTGTACTTTTTTTTTCCTCCCACCTATTGCAATCACAACAGCAGCTGGGAGAAATGAGGTACCTTTTGTGTCAGGCTGCAGTCTTTTGTCCATTGAATAAAACATGCCTTCTGTAACTTGGCTGTTTGCTTGGACCCTCTGAAATAATGTAGAAATAAAAATCCAGCTGAAAGAAGTCTCTGTCTTCTTAGGAGGACTCTCTGCAATACTTCTTCCATCCAGAGGAGCTGACTGGACAAAACATGTGTTTCTGTCAACAGTGTGGGAGGAAAACAGCTTTTCTGCAGGTAATTGGAGAATTATTTCCCCATGTCTCATACCCAGAACTCCCTTGAGGACTGGGGAGGGTGGGAAAGGACTCAACCACAGGAAGTTTAAGAGATCAACAGCTCAGATTTGCCAGCACAGCAGTGCTGTGAGATAAAAGCCATGCACCAGTGTCAGATAAAAACCACAGACACCTTTCCTGCTGTTAGGAAGGAGGTCCTGTGGTCTGATGTCTCAGGGAAGTTGATTTGCCTCTAGTGCTACCAGCACGGGGCTGGGAAAGGACATGAGGGGTGAAGCAGCCCTTGAGGCACCCGAGGCTGGGTGCTGATGACACTAAAGCTGAGGAACTGGGCTGTCCCAGCTCTCCTTGTGCGCAGATGGGCTGCCAAGGTTCGGCATCCGCCGTCCCGTGGAACTGGCAAATATTCCCTGGAGCGCTGGCTGTTCTCCATCCTGCACACACGGGCTGGCAGTGGCTCTTTGCACCCCACCTCCCCAGGGTTTGGCCCCTGTTTTCAGCTGCACTTTTGATTCTTTACAGAGCATGAAGCTGGTCCACCTGCCACAGACCCTGACCCTGCACCTGAAGCGCTTCTGCTTTGAGAGATCCTCTCGCACGCACAAGCTGAGTCACCCCCTGCCGTTCCCACAAGAACTCGATCTCAGGCGAGTTTTGGCAGAAAGTCAGTGCCAAGCAGATGACAGTGAAAAGGTGAGATAGTCCTGTTCAAAAAGGAAAGATTTTCTTCTCCTCTCTGCTCCATTCTCATAAGAACTTGACATCACACCAATACTTGTCTCAGTTCAAAGCACCTGTCTTAAAAATTTGTGTCTCAAACTTTGCCTGTGCCTGGTGTTGTCTCACATCCCGTAGTTTTAACTGATTCAGCCACTATTCAACATTCTGTGCTCAGATCAAATCACCAAAGGCTCCATAGCTGGAGCTTCCTGCCTTAAGGACAAAAGCCAGGCTTTGCAGATCTCACCTGTCCAAGACAGGGCAACTCTGCTCTTGGTATTTCCCATGCAGTATTGGTGATATTTTTGGCCACAGAGTTTGGTACTGTTGGCCACAAAAGCTTTGCTAGGTAGCTGGGATGGATCTGCCCCACTGTGGGTGTGTTTCTCTTCCTGGGAAATAACAATAAGTGTGGCAACAGCAGAATCACCACTGCAGGGCTGGCTGTGGTGAACCTCTGCTGCTCCTTTGCTGTCCTGCTGCCTTTTCACAACCCTCTGCTCCCCAGGGAGGCTGCTGATGGGCAGAACTGAGGGTAAGAGCAAAAAAAGGCAGGATTCTCAAGGCCAATCTGATCTTTCTTCCTTACAAAATGCACATCATTGCTGCCCTGGCTGCTGCTTCTGTACAGTGAGAATTGCTGCACTGGAATTGTCTCTGTGTGTCTCTTGGCAGGCTACCTGGCAGTACGAGCTCTTTGCTGTGGTTGCCCATTCAGGATCAGCCAGCTGTGGCCATTACTGTGCCTACATTCGGAGCCTGACAGACTGTAAATGGTATTGCTTCAACGATTCTGTGGTCTGCCAGGTGAGCAGCCCAGCCACGTCCCCTCTCTGCCTTCCAGGACACCCCTGCAGCTCTCCTCCAGTCTGGCTGGTGCTGCCTAGAGAGAGCCAGGAAAGGAAACTGAGGCTGCAGAGCTTTATCCACCTCTGCTACAGGATGCTCTGGGCTCACTTCTGCACCAAACAAGGCCTCAGGTTCTGTTTTGTGTGGGATTCACATTCTCTGAACCTGAGAGAGGCAGAGAAAAGAATGATCAAAGCAATTCTTATCTCATTGGCTGTGCCAAAGTAGAATGCAATATGGACATTGTTTACCCAAAGTGATGGTGTTTTGTTTCCTTGGCCTGTCAGGGCCAGGTGTGTGTCCAGACTGCCAGTCAGGGGACAATCACAAGATTTTGGGCAGTGGAGTTGAGTTGGGTGCTTGTGCAGTTTCAATTTAGGTGAGGTGTAATATAAAGCTATAATATAAAGCTATAATATAAAGCTATAATATAAAGCTATAATATAAAGCTATAATATAAAGCTATAATATAAAGCTATAATATAAAATAATGTAATATAAAGCTATAATAGAAAATAATGTAATATAAAGCTATAATAGAAAATAATGTAATATAAATTATATTTATATTATTCTATATTATATTATTCTATATGATACTATATGATACTATATTATTTGATATGATATGATAGTATATATGATATGATAGTATGTATGATTATATGATATATAATTATATTATATATATTTAATATGTATTTAATATATAGAAATTTAATATTTATTTTTAATATATATAATTATATTTTATAGTACATATAATGATATTATATGATATAGTATAATATTGTATGTACTATACTGTAATATAGTATATACTATACTATAGTAATTAATTAGCCTTCTGATATCATGGATATCAGATATCCTGCTCATCATTCCTCCCCACCAATCAGGCGAGAATTACTCTGATAGTTTTGTGCATTGCAGAAAGCAGAAGCATTCTGAATATTGCAGAATATTCAGGATATTTGCTGAATATCCTACTTGATGCACCCTACATCTGTTTGATGTATACTATCAATGATATTTTTGCCTCCAAGGAGGGGGAGGGAATGATGCATCTGCCTCCACCTCATCAAAAGGCTAATTAATTACTTTATTATACTATGTTATTCTATATTATATTACACTCTGTTACATTACATCTGAACTGAATCTGCCAAGCACTCAACTCTGCCCACAACTGCACTCCACTGCCCTCATCTCGTGACAGTCCCGACACACACACACCTGGCCCTGACAGGCCAAGGAAACAAAACACCATCACTGTGGGTAAACAATCTCCACATTGCATTCTACTTTGGCACAACACAGGCACAGCAAATAAGATAAGAATTGTTTTTCCATTCTCTGAGGTTCAGAGAATGTGAAACCCAGAAATATTCTTGGGAAGAATTGTGCCTTGCTTTTCTCTGGGAAGAGAAATGTGGTGACAGCATACATTCAGAGCTGTTTTTCCTCCAAGAGTAAAAGCAACACACCAATTTATTGGAAGGTGTTTAGCTCCTGGAAGTGCCACTTACACCACTCCTATGAGAATTCCTGAGATGGTATCAGAATTTTTCCATCTCTTAAGAGTTTTTACCAACCTCCTCCTGTGTGTTTTTCTTCTCTAGGTGTCATGGGATGATGTTAAATGCACCTATGGACATTCCAACCTCTACTGGTATGCAAATGTATCCCTGATTTTTCCTAATGCTGCTAAGACTTTGGAATGAGGGTAGCAAAGAGGGGGGAGACAAACTGGTCTGGGAACTTATTGCTGGGGGTGTAGGGGGGGATGCAGGAGATGTGTTAGTCAGGATTTCTCCATGCTTTTTGTTTTGATGCTTTGTAAGAAAACGAGATTACAGGAGGGAGATAATCTCTCCTATAAACAATAGCACTGCCAGCAAATCTTGGGAACACTGGAGAGGAGCAGCTTAGTTGACCTAAAGCTCAGGAAGCTGAGCAGGAGCAATTCTGGGATGTTACCTGCAACCTAAATCTTCAAGGGTACCTTGTGATGTGCTCTCTCTTTGCCCCCACAGGAGAGAAACAGCCTATCTCTTGTTTTACATGAAAAAGCACCCTCAGCAGCCCTGGCCAGCAGTATCAGAATGTCTCTGACAGCTGTGCACTGTCCCTGGAGCTCAGCACCTCTGTGCCAGCGAGGACATGCACAGATGTTTCACAGGAAAGACATTCTGCACTCAGCCACCTCAGGCCTCACATTTTGTGAAAGGAGTGCAGCAGACACTCAGCCAGGATCTAGGAACTGTTGCAACTAGAGAACTTTTCTTTTGTGATTTTTGTTTTTTATATTTATGTGACTCTACGTGTTCATTCCTCTTTCAAAGATGGTGAAGTTAGTCCTTGTCTCTGCTGCCTTACTATTTTCCTTAGTGCTGATGCCTGGATCCCATTCCAGGGGAAGTGTTTGGCCTGGAAGCCTGTGTGATGCTCCAGGGAGGTGTGTGGGTATGACTGGAGAGCTGTGGGAGCCATGCAGAGCCAGCAAGAGCTTGAGATTTGCTTTGTCCTTTTAGCACCACGTTAGATGCTGGCAGGCTGGGCAGGAGACCCCACAAATCACCCCAGAACCCTTATGGCACACACATCAGTGGCACACACTCCTGAAAACCTCCCTGAAAATGAATCACTGCAGGGGCTGGGATGTGTCAAGAGCCGTTTTAAATCAGGAGCTATTGGAGCAGTTCTGATTTCCAAGATGAGTTTGTTTAAATTTGTGCAGGTGATTATTATTTCAACAGGCTTATCAGGCTTCTAGAGGCATTTTCTTTCCTGTAGAGGAAAATAATCAGAGCAGCAGAGATTCTGAGGCTGGTTAGTGATTTTGCACAATACAGGCCATACATGGTGATAAGGGAAGTGAGATGCCTTGATGTGCTTGAATTTTTGGGATTTTTGGTCGTGTGGCTTTTAAAACACTCTTGCTGATCCTCTTGGATTGAGGATCCCAGCAGTTTGGAATCTGGAAGTACCTTCACCCTGATACACCCTGTGACTGTATCTTTACAAAGGTGCTGTTTTTGTGAGATTGAGCAATTATATTAAAATGATATAAATTATATTAAACTGTAAAACTAATGTAGATATACTGCCATCTATGTATAACCTAATTTTTGTGAAGTTCACAAATCATGTCCATTTTCTTTTTCTGAAGGTAAACTGAAAAATCTTAGAGCATAGCTGTGAAATTACTCTTTCATGGTGTAGCAGGTATTTATTTCGCTGTATTAGCAAGGTCCATTAATCAATTCAGCTCTGTATTTGTATTATTTATTCTGTGGGAAAAAAGTCCCAGTGCATTATTTGCCATCAGGATGAGGAATTTTCAGCCTGTTCACCTTCAGGAATGCATTGCACCCTTTCTAAAGCATCTTGCAATGGGTGAGTAGGAAAACAGTTTCTGTTTGCTTTTCCAATACTTTGCCTCTGTGAAGGAGCTGAAAAAAGCTGCATTTTTCTTAGGTGGACTGAGAAGTGAATGGGATAAGAGACTGACATTTCTAATTAGCTATAACTTGAAATTTAAAAACTTACGCTTGTGAAAAATGCCTTAAATACATCATAACCTTCCAGGGATGTCACCCATCAAGGAAACAATTGCAGAGATTTATTTAAGAATCTTTTCAATCTGTGAAAAACACCCATTTAAATCCAATGACAAGGAATCAGTGTTTTTTGAATAAAATATTATGGGATACATCCCTTAAAATCAGTCTTGTGGTTTATTCTTGATCTATTCTTCCCAAACACTGAAGGCAGATCAAGTATTCAGGGTAGGGCTGCTGCTAATTTTTGTCTCCAAGAGCCATGGTGTCTTGGTTTGAAAAGACAGGTGTTTGTTCAGGAAGGCAGGAGCCTTCCTTAAAATGGAAAATGCAAACCCCCTCCCTCTGAATTATTGTATTTTTTGAAAATACAATGAGGCTCTTAGGCAAAGATACGGGGATAGGAATAACAGTTCTTTAGCAGGAAAATTAAAAATACAAATGTAATAGTACAAACAAAAAAAAAAAAAAACACTGCCAGAGTCAGAGCAATCCCTGTCCCCCTTGTGCTGGATGAACTGCCCAAGGAGTCGTTTTCATTTCAGCCCAGTGCCTGGGGTTCAGTGCTGGTGTGCTGCTGAACAACCTCTCCCTGACATAAAACAGCTCCTGGCATTTCTACCAGAAACACTTTTCTACCAAAAAACTGCTGCAAAGGAGCTGGGGTTATTTGTCCTGTGCTTGAGTCACTGTGCAAATGAAGGCCAGCACCGATGGCAAGGGTTTTGAAAAGCCAGATAAAGCCAAGAGGATGTTTGGAGAGATTACTGCAGGTCCTGGTAATTCCTCATTTCTGTTTTCTGTTTGGTTTAGGATTACCAAGCAGTAGCAAATTACACATCCTCTGCTCCATCCCTGACAGGCTCTTCCTCAGATTCAGGTATTCCTCACCTTCAAGAAATGCACAGAAAACCAGGGGGGAAAAAAAGCAAATACATGTAACAAATGTCTCACAAAGGTATAATTTCTAAAATGTCAATATGTAATTTACAAAATCGCTGAAGGACAGGGAAACAATGATTCACAGAGTCATGGTCATCACAGATCTCTCCTCTACAAAATCCCCTCTTCTCACAAATAAGGAGAAAATCTATGTAGGGGAATGAAATCTCTACCTAGAGCTCTGGGCACTACAACTGCTGGTTAAACCCTGCTTTCATTGCAGAATTCAGGCCATCAGACCTGATCTTTTTGAAATAAACCTCATCTTTCAGAAATAAAATTAAAAGGGTTCTGAATGTAGTGGCCACTCATCATAGAGTGGCTGAGAGCAAAAGCTATGGGAAGCCTTGAGATCAAATATATATACATAAATAAAAGAAATATTAAGAAGTATAAAAATGTGGGTGCCTGATGCTGTGGGGATGAAGCTATATTGGGAATTTAAAAAAAAATTGTTCCACCTGTGGCCAGGTTAAGGCTTCCTCCTGAGACAAGCAGCTACCTGGCATCTTCTGGTGATGTGTTCAGGACAGAGGAGATGAGAAATGGTTTTGGGGCATGTGCCAACTCCCCAAATACCACTTTTCCTGCAGGAAAGCAGAGACCATGAGGTTTACAAAAACCACCAATGCTAAGTTGCCAAAATTGTCATGACGAGCTCACTCAATAAATTCTTGAGGAGCCAGTCACCAGTTTTTATGTTCTTCAAAGAGTGAGCTAAATCCAAATCCCTGCTAAATCAAAGTCCCTCCCTATTTTCCCTGTCTGCAGCCAGTCAGCAGGCAGGAGGGAGGGGCAAAGCTGATTTAAAAGGTTTTGCAAGAGCCCACAGCCTCTCCTTACCTGACTGCACATGGCCACTCACCTGGAGCTGCCTGCTGGTGGGAGGATGCCCATCCTGGGACTGGGGACCTGGCAGGTACCTGCTGCAGCTGGGGACCTCTCCTTGCTGGGAATCACAGTAAATTTTTTCAGCAATCTCCTCTTTGGGTCAGGAGAATGCAGCAGAAATCCTGTGTGCAATATTTCCTTTTGAAATATCTCAGGTAATGCAGGTGTTTATTCCTGGCCTTCAGGAAATCTTAGGAGTGAGTGGAGGTAGTCGAGCAGGTACAAGATTTTTTCTTAGCTATGGAAAAAAAAAAATTGCATGCTGCAAAAGTAAAAGCTTTTGACCAGCTAATTTTTCTTTGTATTTTTTTTTTGGTTTGTTTTCCCTTGTTTTGTTTTATTTTCCTTTTCTTTTGGCACTGGGTATTAATATCTCAGCATGTCATGTAGGTGTCGTCTGTGATGAGTGTGTGTAGATATAGGAATTTAAGGGGCAATAAGTAAATTTGGAAATGGGAACTCACAATAATCCCTTAGAGACTTGAGGATAACTTGTTTTTATTGGCAGCAGATGAGTGTGCATATAGTTTGGGTGGTTCTTTACCTGCAAATTTTACCTAATGGACTTTCAGTAAGTGAGAGTAGGTTAAAGAATATACTGAATTATAAATGTAAAGAGAGTCTATAAATGAGTTGAAAATTTTAAGAAAATGATATTAAGAAAGCTAAAAAGATTTTAAAAAGTGAACTTTCCCCTGGATCTGAGACTGGAAACAAAATATGTCAAATCACAACTTCCCAGCTCCGTGAAACATTTTTCCAGTCACCATGAAAATATCCTAAATTCTTGCCAAGTTGTTCTAATCAGCATTTAACTTTATACCCACAAATGTGGGTGAGTTTGTTTAACCCTTTCAGTCTTTATTTTTCTGATGACAAAGGATGCTAAGAAGCATAAAGTAATTAAAGTAGGTTTTAAAAACCAAGGTGTGCCTTGGGGGAGCCTCTTAGGGCCCAATGCTGTGATGGGGGAGCTCTCTGGAGGAACTTGTCAAGTTGCTAATAGAAACTGCTTAGGAAAATTTTGGGCACATGATCCCTGCCACCACAGAACAATGTCTTCTGTTATGCAATGCAAACAATGCCCAAGCCCATGGTGATAATTTCCTTAAAGCTCTTTGATTCCAAGGTTCCCACAGCAGCCTCCCCTTTACCCACAGCTCTGACTCGAAGCCGAGCTCAGTGAGCACCTGGGGAAATGAAACAATGGATTATTTTCTCTGGAAAACATCTCACATGACAGAGTTTTGTGCCATCTCAAGGGCAGGCTGTTGCCTTTGCTCTCCACCCCTCAGCAGCTTTCCCAGAGGTGAGGGGCTCCAAAATGCCAGCACTGCTTGCCCGTGCCCGCTCCCTCCTGCTGCCCTGGGAGGCTCACATCCAGGGAGGGATGGGATGGGGAAAGGGACTGCACAACAAGAAATCCTGTGAAACTTTCCACTGGCTCTTAATTGTGTGCAGAAAAACATGGCTGCATTTTCTATGTTTTTGTTGTTAATTTAGGTGAACCAGCTAAACAGCCTTTGACTGGAAAAACTTGGAGTAGTGGTATGATTTAAAAAAAAAGAAAAAAGTAGGAGGTTGTTACTGTCATATTTTTTGAAAAATCCCTTTGCTAAGATTTCTTCTTCTGGGAAGCTGAGAAGCTTCAGCTTCTCCATGTTTTACTCCTCTAAAATGTAATTTAAAAAACCGTTTACCCAGCGTGTGAGTTGTTTTTAATTAATGGCCAATCACAGCCACCTGTGTCAGACTCTGAGTCTGTCATGAGTTTTTATCATTCTTGTCTAACCTTCTAATGTCTCCTTTCTCTTTCTTTAGTATAGTTTGAGCATATAATTTTCTTTTAACATAATATAATAAATCATCTTTCTAAAAAACTTGAAGTCAGATCCATCTCTCACCTCGTCCTAGAGACACCCACAGCACTGCAGCAATTAATGACCACAGGAGGTGGTCCTGGTTTTGGCTCATGTTTCTGTTTGGAGTGCCATCTTCTGGATTCAGTCATCAGACAGCTATTGTTTGTCTCCAAGCCAAGAATCTGAAGTGGTTTATTTTGCTCTCAAGCACCGAGTGTGTGTTTTACCCAGGAGGTGGCACTGTCTGTAGTGTTTTGAGTCCCCTCGCCTCCCTGTCCTGTGTCAACAATAGCTGGATTGTTTTTGTGCAGGGCCAGGGCACATTCCAGAGGTGGTTGGTTTCCTCATGTCACCAGTATGTCACACTGAAGTTGCTTTTAATTTCTGGGGAAATTAGAATTTATTTCAAGATAGCCTCGTGTCCCAAGGGGAACTTCCAACACTTAGAAAAGGGTGGGTGAGCTCAGGCACCTCATCAGTGACTCCCTTTGCCATTTATCTCACAAAACTAATGACAGCCAGGTCCAGGCTGGTGCTGGAACCCTAAATGCTGAGAATTTTAAACTTTCTGTGCTGAAAGGCACAGACTTGCCAGAGAACACTACATTTGACCTGAGGCTATGGAGAAGGCTTCCAAAATTGATTAATAGCACTGGGATTATGGGTGTGTAGCTGGTTAGAAGTGTGTGATTTCACAGGATGGAGATCTTAGAGTTTGCAGTTTTAGAATATAGTAATAAATATAAAGCAAGATGGAAGTTTTAGGGCAGAAGCAGGTTGTTCTTCTTTACCTTCATCTTCCTTCTTCTTCATAAGTTTGGGTGATATTTTGTAATTGAACAGAAAAGTCCGCAGTGAGGACTTAAAGGAATCAGTTATTAGGTTAAAAAAGAAAATAATTGAGGTATCATTTCTTAATTAGATAGTTTAGTGTTCAAAGACCTTGTACCAAGAGATAGCAAGCTATTTTGTCCCTTGCTAATAAAAGACTACAGAACTCACTACGGTGAGACTATAACATAAATAAAAACAATAAACATCTAAATCTAAACAGATAATAATAATAAACACCTAAATCTAAACAGAAACTATCATCTCAAATGCCTTCAATCCTAACCCCAACAGAAAAAAAAACCCAAAAAACAAACAAACAAACACCCCACAGCTGGAATATCTCGTTATTCTGGGGGCTTAAAATTGCCAGATTTTCAGAAGAGCAAAACTCTTAATCTGCTTTTTAGCAAATCACTGGCTTCTCTTCTGGTTTCAGTCCCTGCAGGGGGCAGCCAGGGAGGCAGTGAAGTTTGCCATCGACGTTGGGTACCGGCACCTGGACTGTGCCCACCTGTACCGGAACGAGAGCGAGATCGGGGACGCGCTGCGGCAGAAGATGGAGCAGGGCGTGGTGAGGAGAGAGGAGCTCTTTGTGGTCAGCAAGGTGTGTCCTTGGGTATGGCTCCCACATGGGCCAAGCTCAAAGTCCCAGCGTGGGAAGTGCCATGGGATGTGTTGGAACACAGGAAATTCCTCTGGCTGCCCTGGGGTACTCGAGACCCTGGCACGGAGTCAAATACACCTGTGCCTTGGATTTTAACCATGGAAACAATGACCAACCTTGTGCCAGGAGTTACAAGCCACAAGGGTTTGAGTAGAATGACAGTGAATTTGTCACAGGGTGAAAAAGTAGAATTTTGGGGTTTTTAGAATGGGGGTTCAGGAGGCAAGGTGGAGGAATCTGGGCGTGTCCGCTCTTTCTCCTTCTTCTTCCATCTTCTACTGTGATGGTGACACTTCTGTATGGGTTTAGAGACAAACTCTCTAACATAAGTGATAGGTATTGGAAAATTACTGTAAATAAAGTACAGGTAGTTTTTAGTATAAAAAGCCAACACCACCCCAAGGGCAGTCAGTGTGCCAGGGACCAACCTGCTGGACAGACCTCAGCAGGTCAGAGAAAGAATGTGATGGGTAAAAGAAAAGAAACAACCTTGAGAACCAGAGCCAAGGAATCCTGTCTTCTTCTTCAGTCTCAGGGCTGGGAAAAAGAGACTTTCTAACACTTCAGGGTCATCTCAACACCAAAGACCTCATCAGGGATGAAGCTGGGAATTACCTGCTCTCTGTCAGGGCAAAGCAATCAGTGGATGGTGAGGGGAAGGAATAGTTCACCCCCTGAGACACAAAAGGCTGGGTTTGAGAGGGGTTTTTTTGTAGTCCATGTCCATTGTCAGCCATGGAGACAGGAACTGAGGCTGTGCTCTCAGTGGCCTCTGGGATAGGAAGCAGGGCTATTGTTTTTGTGGTCACTCCTGCTGTGCTGCTGGCCTCAGCCTGTCAACTCCTGTATGTTATGCTTTGTTTTGTTTTTTCCCCCAACAACAATGGTAGGAAAAATAAAGTAACTTCTATCTGCTGGAAGCTGGCGGGTCGATTTTCACCAGGTTCACTTATTTTCTTTGTTTTACTTGTTGCAATAATTGATGGAATTTCAGAATATCCCATTCTCATTTTAGTTACTTAACAGTACCACAAATAAATTGAGGTGCCTCAAGAGGCACTCCCTCAAGGTGAGAAGATGTGCCACACCCTGAGCTGCCTCTGTGCTTCCCTGCCAGGGATGCTTTGCCATTGTGGGGGCAGGAGAGCAGCTCCCAGGCTTTGTGTTCCCCCACAGCTGTGGTCCACCTTCCACGAGAGATCCCTGGTGAAGGAGGCGTGCCAGAAAACACTTGCTGCCCTCCAGCTGGATTATCTGGATCTCTACCTGATGCACTGCCCCATGGGATTCAAGGTATTGCAACTTTAAGTCCTGGGATCCATCTCTCAGGGCTCTGTCCCTTTTGCCTTTGGGACCAGACATCTTTTTAGTCCTCTCCAAAGAGGAGTGTTGGTAAACTTCATTAGGACATAATGATAAACCTCTGCAGGGAGAGCCCAGGAGGAAAGGAAAGGTCATGGCTGCTTAAACTAGGTCAGTCTTGTAGTACAAAAACCACCTTATTTTTCCCTGCACAGCATTTTCAACTCATGGATCAAATTACCATCCAGATCACATTCCTCTTACAGTGTGGGGTTTGGCTGCCATTTCCTTATCAAGAATCAAACATGTGAACTACTTAATTCAAAAGAGATTTTCATCTTCTCTCTCTACCCCCAGGTTAAATAAATCCTGGTTTCCCCACTGTGTCACCTCCTTGGCCTTCTCCCATCCTGAGGCACACAGAAGTGCCTGCAGGACAGAGTCTCAAAGGACAGATTTTCTTGAAGATTTCTCTGTTGATACAGGCTAGCTGTTTCAGCCATGTCTCACCCCACCACAAAGAGAATTCAGGATATCCAGCTCAGTGTCTCCAGCCCCACTCGCTTGCCCAAATTTCTAAATGATTTCTTGAAGTGCTTATAATTCAGCTGACCTTCGTGTTGCTTTTCCTTTTGTGCTGCTAGGCAGGAGAGGAGCTATTTCCTGCAGATGGAAACGGCATGATCATTCCCAGCGATACAGATTTTCTGGATACGTGGGAGGTACATTCACTTACAGGCCAAAAATATCTTGCTAGTTTGAAATAACAGCCTGAAAACTCTAAGCTTTCCACTGTGGGAATTGTTCTCAGAGAATTTCTAACATCAAGTATTTGAGATTGCTGATTTCTCTGCGTCCTTGGGCTCCTTTTTGTGTCACTGTGCCAAAATTTAGGTATTTTTGTATCTACTGCTTACTAAACTGGCTGGGTTGGCATGACAAGAGGAAATCTTTGACTCTGTGTGTACCCTGCAGTGACTTGAGCTAACAAATGCTGTCTCTCTCATCCCTACCTCACTCTGGGCAATTTTTGGTGGCTTTGGTTGTAGCCATGCTTATCTCTTGTTGCACCTGAGCTGTCCAGACCCCAGTAAAGCCAACACACCCAGCCACAGCACCCAAATTTCTGTCTCTGGGAGGCAGTGGGACTGGCCCAAGTCCTTTGCTAAGCTCTGTGTGCAGCACAGGCTGCCTGGGAGGCCAGGCTTGGGCGTGAGTTCAAATTCCTGCTTGGCCAAGACTTTGGGCTTCATTTCCCTTCCACTCCCATGTGCTCAGCACAGCCAGGCCAAAAGCAGGTAAGAAACTCACCAGAGTCAGAAGAATTCTCTGGTGCTTTTTGCCTTCTGTCAGATGAAGAATAAGGCACATTTTGGTTGTCCATTTGAAGGAAAAAAGTGGAAATTTCAGGCTGCTGCTTATGACAGCGACATTAAAATTATTTCTGCTTTGGAACAATGGTATCTTCTGCTCTAAGGGCTGGTAGCAGATTATTTTCCCATTTCTTTTCTGCTGGATGTGACAATCTAATTAGGGCTGTCTTCATTGCTCCTTAGTGTGAAAGAAAATAGGTGATGGAGGGAGAACACAGTGCTGCTTATCCTATAATCCAACAGCTAAATGGTACATCTCTTTGGGGAAATTAATCAGTGTTGATCACCAGTATCCATCCTGTTCCAGATGTCTTGTGACAGCTCCTTGTTGAGCTGCTCTGATCCAAAGAAGGTGCTTTTTATTATGGGGTGATTATATGGTTAGCTGAGGAATTACTCTAGAAGAATCTCTTTCATCTGTGTGAAGGTCTGCCAGGGGATAGTAATTCAAAATAGTCATATTTTACTGAAATAATAATAGTTCAGGAGTTGTGGGAATATTGCTGTTATTTATCTGTATGGTGACACACAATGAGAGATCTGAGACCTGACCAGGGCCCCACTGTTCAGGTACTGTTCTCATAACTCAGGAGCAGTCCAGCCAGGAAGATTTTCACCACTCAAATTTTTGTGTGGGCATTTTTTTCCATATAAAAATGAAAGAACTTGATAGGAAGTGTAGTGCTGTGGTGTTTCTAGGCTATGGAAGAGCTCGTGGATGCGGGAATGGTGAAGGCCATTGGAGTCTCCAACTTCAACCAGAAACAGATCAATCAGCTCCTGGGCAAACCAGGCTTAAGACACAAACCTGCAAACAATCAGGTAAATTGTCCTGCAGCTCCTCAGCACTGACATCACACCTGGCTGGGGTGTTGCACTGGATGGAACATCTCTTAAAAGTCCCTTAAAAACCCCACACCTCCAAAAAGAAGCACCTTTTCAAAGCTGATGTGGCACAGTGATGCTAAACCTTGAAGCACCTTTTGAGAGGTGAAAGATAATTTTTTTCTTTTTTTTTTTTTTGAGATTGAGAGCCACCCCTATCTTCCTCAGGAGGAACTGATTAAGTTTTGCCAATCCAAAGGGATTTCTGTCACTGCATATTGTCCCCTTGGAGCACCCAACTGGCCAGGGTAAGAATGTTTTGTGAGATTTCTTTCTTAGATGTAGCTTGAAATCAATGCAGTAAACCAGTCTTAGGGTGTGGATGTGACCTCAGAGAAAAACTACTGTAATTAGAAAAAGACACACTAATTAATTAAAAATCACACCCACAGAAACCTCACACTTATTGTGATACTCAGTCCACTACTTTCATCTTTTGAAGAAAAACGATCAATTGGTTGATGAAAGCAGAGAAGAGAATTCTTAACTGAGATTTGCTGAGCTTATTAAACATGTAGGAGAATTTCTCAACTAAAAAAAAGAATCCACCCACAACAAACCAAACAAAAAACCAAAGCAGATGCTTATGAAAATAGCGACTTTGCAGTCCTGCTGAGACAAAGGGATTAAGTTTGTAAATGGGGAAGTTGCAGAAATTTTGCTTTTACTCCCATCCTCATGGCTTTCTCTGACCTGGGACAGGGCTTTTGCCAGAGCAGCTGTGCTTGTAAAGGACAAGATGAAATTCTTGGGATCTGGATCAAAGAAATTCCCAGCCTGATCTCAGGCTGGACATAAATGTGTTATAGAGACCTGTTTTTACTAGAAACTACAGGCTTCTTCTCATGTGCTCACTTGTTATAAAAGGGAAGAATGAAGGCAGCAACTGAAGTAACAAGATGTTAAAATAAAGTGTGCAAGATTATGCTTTTTAATCATTTAACCAATATTCTTACGATACAGGGCTTGAGGGAGAAGAAAGTGGGTTATTCAGCTACTGAAGCCTGTTTTTTATTTTCACAGGTCTAAGCCTGATCATATTTCCCTTCTTGATGATCCTCAAATTAAGGAAATTGCACTGAAGCACAACAAAACCCCAGCTCAGGTTAATACTGGTCAGAGTTGTTGTCCCTGCTGCTGACATGTATTCTTCCCTCTTGTGCTAAAATAACTACTTCCAGAGGTAGTATGGAATATGAATATGGAGTTCCACAGTTTAATGCTTCAGAAAAATAGTCTCTCTACCTTAGTTTCAGTGATGGACAGAAGCTTACCAGTGGCTTTGGGCTTTAACTGGCACACTGGCTGCCTCTCCTCACAGCATCCTGCCAATCCTGAACTCTTGCTCAATGCACTCCCTTGTTGTCATCTCAGCTTCAGAGATGGATGAGGATTTAATGAGCTCATGTAGTAATTAGGAAGGGTTGAGGTAGTGCTTCTCTGTGAGCCCTCTCTGCTTACCAGTAGAGCTGTTCTGTGTGACCATGCAGACACTTTTGGTTTTCAGAGGACAGGCAGCACTTCTCATCTATAAATTCCCTGTGTGCTCCTGCAGGTGCTTATCCGGCTCCACATCCAAAGAAATGTGAGTGTCATTCCCAAATCTGTCACTCCAGAACGTATTGAAGAAAATTTTAAGGTAAGAGGGCTCTTTACAGAGTCCTTAATGGTGTTAAACTACACAGGAAAAACCCCACTCTGCCAATGGTACAAGCCATCCCCCTCAAACTTAGAACTGCTAAAACCTTTGTCAGATCCCAGCAAGGTTATTACTTCCTTATGAATGCAAAAAGTCACTTTGAAAGTAAAGAGCCACATCTTCATTGAAACACATCAGATAAGAGCCAAGCTCTTCCACCTTGTGGTACAATGATGCTGCAGGCAGGGCCCACCAGCACTGTAACCTTCCACGTTTATTATTCACTGCTCCCCCTGCATGGGTGTCCCCTGCACAGCTCCTGGTGCTTCCCCCTGCTTCTGCTCTTCTTTCTGCACACAAACTTCCTTGTCTCACTACAAAGTGAATTAACCCAGCTGTCTGGGACCTTTGTGCAGGTGTTTGACTTTGAGCTGACTGGGGAGGAGATGGAGACCCTCCTTGGTTTCAAGAAGCGCTATCGCATCTGTGCATTGAGCCAGTGAGTACCACCTCCTCCTCCTCCTGCAGGCTTTAGCAGGGCTGGATTTCCACTGGATAGCTTGATTACCACTGGATATTCTCTTAACAGACACTATTTAATAGCCCCTTAAAAATAAAAAGAGAAGGAGCCTGAGCCAACACCTGGTCACATCTGCTGGAATCTCACCCTTGGGTTTATCAGGTTGGGAACGCTGGGATTTCTGCAGGCACAATGTTCCTAAGATGTCCTGTACTGGATGCATACCAAACTGCTGCCTGAAAATCAAAATCAGCTGGAAATTCCAAAAATAAATAAGCAGCCATTTCCCCCCTCAGTTTTCTTTGGCTCCTTTACATAAGGGACAGTCAGAGTAAATAAACTCCATTTTAAGAATGAGAGTTGTAAGTTTTTTTTGAAGGGAAGAGCTGTGCCTATGTACTCCTGCCAATGTTATCTAGATAACAGAATGGTTACAGACTCACCAAGATCTGCATTTTATTCCGTTTTCCCAGGTTACCCACTTGTCTAAAGCACCCTAGGGCCTTGGGAGTTTCCAAGAGAGAAGTTTAGTATCTCAGGGAATTTTGGTAATTTCAGCTGAGCATAAGATACATTTTCCTTTGAGGAGGTCACTCATACATGTGAAGGTTACAGAGAATTCACTTTCCCTGCCCTGGATACACTAAGCAGACAATGTGTTTTTAGTGCAGTTCAATTTCAGTTCTTTTACCAGGGGAAAAAAAAAAAAAAGCTTTTTCTCTAAATTATATCCTTAAAATGTTTTAATCATGCTCTCTTTTTCTAGATGCAAAAATCACAAGGACTATCCCTTTTCAGAAGACTGACATAGACATCAGCTTCAGATCCTCTGGGGGATCCAGACCATTTACTGTTATTTCAAGCAATTTGCAATACTTTCTGAATTAATTCATAGATAAAAGGGGACTATGAATTAAAAAATGGGAGAAGGTATCTCACAGATATTCTGAAGAGTCATCTTTGAACATGGATACATTTGCTTCCTTTCTATCAACCAGTTGCATCAGTCCTTTATCTGCTCTTGTAACACAATTTTGAGTTGCAGTAAAATATATATTCTCTCTTAATTTAGTAATGATAATGAAGTTTAATAAAGCCATAGACTGGGATTAGGGAAAAGCATTTTTTTTGTCATAACTGTACATCCTAACGAAGTTTAGAGAAAATTTATATCCTCTGATTAGTTATACTTTTGGACAAAGACTCAATACATTTACTATCTTTTAATTATCAGTACAAGACAATCCATTTAACATCAGAAGATCTCAATGACATGACATGCTGCTTGAGATGCTGAGTTCAGTAATTTCAGTGTAACAGACTGAAAGCTCTTTAGAGGCCACTGCTGAATTATGATTCAGGAGCTCTTTTCTTGATGATGTTTCCTATTTATGAACTGCTAAAAGCTAATAAACTGCTAGGAGATTTGTATGTTTGGTTTATAGTATCTTCAAGAGTATATAAATACTGCCTTTATCAGTAGAATGGCTGCAATTGAGACTGAAAATCTCCTAGAAAACCCAAAATCTGATAAAGGAGACACACAGGAATTATTTTGTTTGGCAACTGTCATATTTAGCAAGCAGAAAAGCTGGGCAGCTTCACAGAAGCCAACAGCAGATTTTCACTCTCCTGTTCTGTTCCCTAGGTACTGTTTGCTTGTGTTTTGACTCAAAGGATGTCTCTGGATGCTGTTGTCTCTGGTTCAAAAAAAAAAAAAAAAAAAAGTCAGTGCTGCTGCAGCCCATGCTGGTGTTTTAATGAGGTGTCTGTTAATTAAGACTTGCTCTTTAACAATTGACTCAAAACTCCTGTGCTTGCTTTAGGCTCCTGCAGATCAGGATAAGAACAATGTGGCTCAGCACTGCATGCAGAGAGGACAATGTGGAATTAAGGTTCAGGACTAGGATACACACTTTGGATATCCTTTTCCAACTGATTTTCTTTGTAGTTAATAAAGGAAACAATGACATTATCTTTGAGCTACTTCAGGCTTTTCCAAGATGTTTAAATAACAGGTACCCTAGAAACAACAGAGCAAACTCCCACCAAACTGGATTTCCCACAGGGACTCTTCTAAAGAAAGAGGTGTGAAAAATCTATCAGGAATTGACACTGAGCAGTTACACTGCAGTGATATGGACAGGAAGGTGCCTGTAATGGGCATTCTCTTTTTTCTCTCCTCCTGAACATGCTACATTTACAAGGCCAGTTGCAGGATATCATCCTAGATGCAATTAGAAACTGAACTCTGTGGAAGGTGCTCTGCTGCCTGTGCTCACTTGTCAATCCACAGCAGTGGCAGAAATACCCACTTAAGGCTGTAGCATACAGCCTGTCTTGAAATATTCTTTACTTCATAGGAATTTTCTAACCACATTCCAATTTAATCACAGCTATCAGACTTGAAGCTATTTACAGGATGTTTATAGACTGTGGTAGGCAGGAAGTCAGACTAGATGATCACAGTAGCCATATAATAGTAAAAAATTCAAAACAAGTTAGAAGCCAGAGATTGTGCATTTGTTTCAGAGACAATAGATCTTTTTCAGCTGCAGAGACTTTAGTGAAGGTAAAAGGAGAAGAATTTGGGTGGTGTCAGTTGCTGGGAAATAAAGTCCCCCTGTTTTGCAGCAGAGCCACAGCCTTATTTACAATGTGCTTTTCTAGAAGAGAGTTGTTGCCTCACAGCAAGCACAGCCCTGAGCCTGCTGCCAGGAGCTGCATGGAAAGGTTTACAGTATCCCAAGTTAATTTTCAGTTTCTATCAGCTGTGCAGCAGTGCTCTTGCACCAACCCACACATACATCATTCCTAGTCAGCAGTGACATTATCTGTGCCAATGAGCCCAGTAAAATGAAAACACCTTAGCTTAGCATTTTGTCTTTGCATCACAACACATTGTCCCATGACTTCAGCTTTTTATTGTGGAGTTCATGCATTCTGGTAGAGTCAAGCCTCATGAAAAGTTCCAAAGGGGCTGGGTGAAAAAAAGTAGTGTTATGTCTGTGTTTTGGAGGGAAAACTGGACAACACAGGTAATGAACAACAGGTAAAAATCCAAAACTCTTTGCTGCTCATCACTGTTCATCTGTTGGAATTCCAAGCTCTCTCATGTTGTTCAAAAGAAAACTGATTGAGAAACCAAAGACTGTCAGATACAAACCTACTTCATGAACTGTTTGCATGCAGTCCCACACAAGAAGTACTGCTCCTTGCCTTCCTCTGAATCAAAAAAAACACTTACAAAAGCCTGATTAGGATAATCAATGGCCTAGGAGGAATTTATAGAGATGGCAATTAAGGAGACTAAGACTTTCCTTGACCTGTTACCAGTACAAGGAGCTGTGCCAGATGTTTATCAAACCTGGAGCAGCTTGCAAAGTGTAACTGGAAATAGACCAGTTATTATTTCCTCTACTGTAAAAACCAGCAGAATCAAATGAATCTATCAGCAAATCAGCCCAAAACAAATAAGAGATGGCAATTCTTCAAACTGAGTGTCATTCCCTTGGAACATAACAGAAGGTAACTGAACAACAAAGAGTTAACTGGTGGCTGTTAAACACAAAAGAACAAGCTGCTGTCAGAATATTTAAATATAACACTTTGCTGCAATGCTCAATTTACTCATCTTTAGCAACTTATTTTGACCACAGCTGGAGACAAGGTGCTGCAATATGTAGATCCTTAGTCTGATTCAGGTCAGCTGTTCTTATGAGCAACTACCAGCTGGCTTGTGATCAGGCCTGGTTCAGTTTAGAAAAGCTTGATTTTGCAATCAGCTTTTTTTTTTCTTAAGAATTTAGGGGGAAAATGGAGTTTTGCAGCTGTTTGCACTAGTGGTTCTGTACTATGCACTTTAACAAGTTAAGATGCAAGAGCAATGTGGCCTGTTTAAGGGTTTTAAGAGCTGCCTCACAGCTAAAATAAACAAGGTCCTGCCAGAATAAGAGAGGGCTCTGTAATTTTAAAGAAACCAAGGACAAGGCAGAGGGAGGGATGACAAACAAACAGTTACTGACAGTTTGTAGGTGACACTCTAGGGCAGTATTAAGTGACTAAAATGAAAATAATTTGTCCCAAGGTAACTGTTCTGTGCCCCAGTTAAGCAAAAGACTGCAGATTTCTAGCTGTATCTTCAACACAGTGAATACAGATTAAAATCCAAAGACAGGATTTTCTCTTCCCATTTTGAATACTGGAGTTTCCTGTGCTCCAGTTTTCACAAATGAAAATTGAAACAAGTGCATTCCATTTGTGCAAGTCTTGTGAGCTGGGTAAGAGGAGAGGTCCTGTGTCCTTTTTCCCTGAGGGAAGCAAACACCAAGTTGGAGAGCATCATATGAAAAGTGATTCCAGCCAGGCCGGCCTGTGTATTTGTGTTCCAATACCAGAAGTAAAGCTATTTTCTCTCAAAGGAACATCAACTGCAACCTGAAACAAACATGCTGTGCCTGTCAGACTATCTGTGCTGTCCCACCTTCAACCAGCAAGATGCCAATTCCAAATAATTCTTATTCCAAATAATTCTTATCCTCTATTACACAAAAAAATTTTTTGCAAAAACAGTATCTTGCCTTCTCTTATGAGATAATTGCTGATTTTCTCTACCTGTTTTCCCTGATAAATCACCATCATTCCTTGCTACCAAGTAACTGGATCTGTCTTGTGAGAACCATTTTCTCCTAAACATTAAATAAAGGCCTGCTAATCTGGTACTATTTGGAGCAGTGAGTGCAGCTGGAAGTGAAACAAATTTTGTGCAAGAACTGCTTTTACCAGTTCCAAAGACAAGATTTTCTGTTAGCTGCTCTTTCTCTTTGCTGTAGGCTGGAAATCCTCTTCCCAGGGTGTGCTACAGTATCACAGCAGCTCAGCTGCTGCAGCAGAGTCCCCAGAATGTCTAGGAAGAGGCCGACAAGGTGGAGCTGAACTACAAGTTCTTAAATTAAGAACACAAAACAAAACACAACCAACTTTTCATTGGAAGAGCTACAAGACTCTATTTGTCCTTAAAAATGTCTTTGATCAGAAACCCAGAGATCTGTCAAATCACAATACAAAAACAAATGCTGTGAACAGTTTCAGCAGGAAGAGCTCAGCTGGCAGCAATGCTGAGCTCCGGATATTGAGCTCTTTGATCTTTCCACTTTACCTTTTAGGAGATGAAAGGAAATCTCTGCCCTTGTAGGCAGAGAGTATGGCACAAGCATGGGGGTACAACAGACTATTTTACTGTAACAATTCCTAGATCAACCTTGGCTAAGGGAAGACTGCCTCTTCCTCCATCTCAGCCTTAATTATATGCTTGGAGAAGCAATCCAAAAACATTAATCCAAAGCCATTAAGGGTGACAGGGTTTCCTGTCACTCCCTTCCCAAGCTGACAACAGCCTGCTTTCTGTTCAAGCTTGTGCATCATGACCCCTGCACTCAGGTGCTTCTCTGCTTTCCCTCTATTCCCACTCTGACACTCCAAGATCCAAGCCCTCTGCCGGCTAAGTGCTGCACTGTGTCCCAGAACGACCCTTTCCAAATTCCTTCCCACTAAGTCATGCAGTGAAATACAGAGAGAGCCTGTTACAATGCCACTCCACCCCAGTGCTCTCCCTTCTGCTGTGGAGCAGTCTGCCTCCAGTAAAATTCCTACTTCCAGAATGGAAAATTTCATTTCAAACTTTCAGAAAGTTGCAGTGAAATGAAAACAGGAAGCTAACAGAACCTGATGTACTATTTTGGAAACCCTGACCCTCAATGTAACTTCTTGCCAGAACACACTTGTCACAAAAATGTTATTTGCAAGCAAGTCAACATTGCCCCAAACAGTTTTCTGTCACAGCTCAGACTAAGCAAAGAACATCATCTCTTCTGGCTTTTCTACATGCCTTAGGGGTTTTTTTAATCACATTAGAGATTCCCAAAAACACTTGCAGAGCTGAAGCTTTCTGTGTGTGCTTTTAAGTCCAGAATTTAAAGTGATTTATAATCAATTTATATTAGAAGAACCAGCATTAGAGGAGCATATTGCTTCAGATCAGGCACTTTACTCCTCATATTTTAACTCAATCTTGTCTGTTCAGCCTATTGTAAATTATTGTGACCAAAAACACGTTGCATGCTAATTCTGGTCTTAGCATTACTGGAAAGATTTTTAAAAACACTTTAAATTTTTTTCTTTATAATAAATACTAACTGTTACATTGAGAAAGCAATTTTTTTTTGTAACTTTCAATCAGTATGACTCTTTAGTCAGAGTCCTTTTGCTCAGAAGCAGGAAACAAACCACCTATTTCACAAATACTTTGATATAAAATTGCCTTAAAGGTTACATTTTAAACTGGCCAAGTTCACTTTAAGGTTTGCTACACAGTTATGGAATCACAATCCTACATTTATGCATTAGCAGCCCTGGTGTCTCCCTTCTTCCATCCAACCTCCTCAGAGGGACCACTCACAGATCTACTCAGACATCTGAAAAACTCACAGGAAGATGCAAGAAAGCCACCCAACATTGGCCACTGCTTTTACCAGTGCCCAAATGCATTTTGTGAACAGTCTTGAGCAGCTCTCAGGTGCCAACAGCTTTAAAATCACTATGTGCAAGCATTGTGAAAACCACAAAGGGACAAACACAGCTCACAAACCAGAAGTTCAGTACCAGCCTGTTTTTCTGTGCTCCCTGAACAAAGCTTTACACAGGATTTTCTTGGAAACCCATTTTTACTATATTTGCCAATGGCATCTTGTACAATCACACAATTCCTTCCTGCATCATGTGCTCCCTGCTGGAGAGGGCAAGTTTTCTACTGCTTATTAAAGCAATGCTGTGTAGGCTTCAAGTCTTCAATGGAATGAGTTTTCTACTAGCAAAAGTATAATACCACCTCAGTAAGATAAAAACTGAATTAAACATGACTGTATTGCTTGTCAGAACCAAACCAGTTCTATTTAAAGAGAGGCACAAACAGACTCACTGGCCACAAGTTCAACCATGAGAACAGCAAGCAGCTCCCAGGGCACATGTAAGAAGTCAACATCAACAGATGATTTTGTGGGGGATGGTAAATTTCTTGCTTTTGTGTAATCTCTAGAGACAGCTGATATTATACAGCTGCTCCAGCATTACCACCATTAGAGCATGACAGAAATAACCATCTCATTACACACAGTAATGAAACTGTATTTTATTATAAGCAAAACAGCTTTTATATCACCAAGAAACCAGGATCTATACACTTTTCAAAGAGCTACCCATGTAGAAATCACTTAGAAAACAACTTATACTTCCAATTAGAGGGGAAAAAAAAAAAAAGGAATGGAGTGTTACAAAGAAACAAAACCAACCTCAAAAGTAACCAGAAAAAAAGAAGCAAACCTCATTATGCAACACCTTCCAATATCCTGGTCCTTCCAGACAACAATAGTCACTAACTCCAAATCACAGTATTCCAAAATAAAAGTGACTGCTTGCTCAAACTTGCTCAATGCTTTTTTTTCTGCTTACCAATTCCAGACTTGCTGTTTGGCAAAGAAAATCTACTAGTCCACACAGTGTGCTCTTCAGAACCATTTCAGCATTTTCTTCTTCCAAAAAAGAAAACAGCACAAAGTCACAGAGTACATATACTGCATCTTTGTGGGGGAAAAAGAAAGGAAAAAATGGGGGTGTGGAGGGGTGTCTGATGCAGTGAAAAAGCTACACAGACTCAAAGGCAACAGCAGAAGCATATCTGGGAAGCCTGGAGAAAGGCAGGGAACCATCTTCAGTATTCTGCATTGAAAGGGTAGCCCTTGTGAGTTTTGCACCTGGAGGAAATCAAAAAGCAAAGATTATCTCACATCCCAAAGGCATTGTATGCATCTGTAACCTCTTCAAAGACCCACAAGGGAAGAGATGAACTGTATAAAAGCAAAGTCTGCTTCTCTTTTCCTTGGTGACTGCATTTCCAAACAAAAAGATTGAGTGCCTTCTGTTGTTTGGGTGATGGGACCTAGAGGTGCTTTGTAGATAACTAAGTCCAAGTTTTGCTATTTACAGACAGGAAGACCTTTTTTGCAGCCTTCCAAAAAAGATTTTATATCTGGATCTACACTTCCAAGTGGTAAATCCTCATGTTATATTTTGAATGTTCATCTGCCTTCCCAACAACTCCTGAAGAACACACAGATTTTGTAATGTACTTCAGGCGAAACACCACAAGCAAAACTAATCAAGTTTTAAAGTCTGCATCATGCTCATTCCTCCAATATGGACAAAAAAAAAATTACAAATAAGAAGCCTCCTGTTGCAATTCCAGCTACAAAGAGTTTCTTGGCAACTGAACTGAAGTTTGCTCAATGCTCATCATGTTTTGGTTCACAAAATGAACATTTAAAAAAAATCTTACTCTGGAAAGTTAATTTTGAAGATGACCCCTTTGAAAATGGAGTTTGCATATCCTGAATTTCAGTCAAGACTACCATCTGTAACTTCATTTACTGAATTATGTGATAACCTAATAGTTTAAAGAAAAGGAAGTGCCACTTACACAAACATTTCACAGGCTCTCCAGTTTCTATTAAAGCTGAGAATAGTTGCCATCTCCTCTTTAGTCAATTCAAAGTCAAACACCTAACAGGAGAAAAAGCCAGAAATCACCTCTTTGAACAAATCAGCACTTGTAAGCAAAAAAAATAAGGAAAAAAAATCACTAAATTAAAGAACAAGTCCACAGTGTAGGTGCTTGTTGGAGGTAGCTGTTTCACAAGGGAAAGGAAAAAGACAAGACTCCCTGGATTTATGAGCCTCCTCTAGCTGGAGTGGGAGAGGGTGGTGAGCAAGGAGAGGCAGGAATTAGAGAAACTCAAGTTGTAGTTACACATGCCAGTTGCTCGAAGAAGTTTGGGGAGCACTGTGTAGCAGAATGCCTCCATCTCCCATTTGCAAAGAATGTATCTTTCTGTGCTAAGCCAAAGTTGTAGCTGCAAGACCTCCATATTCCACCTAAAGCTACTGAGTGTTTGGAAGCAAAATCCTAATACTGGGTCCAGTCCAGGACCACTGAATCCAGAGCAGCAACACAGTTTATGGACACCAGCACTATTTCCTTAAAAGTGCTTGCTCTACAGAAGTCTTTTGGGGTGTGCTACGGCACTCAGGCCCCAAATAAGTTGTCAAATGACTCATTCACATGACACAAAACAGGAAGAATCACAATGTGACTGCTCAGATTATCAGGACAGAGTGTTTCCCAAAGCTTTGGTAATTTCTGCTCTCCCCACTGTAATCTTAAATTCAGCCCTCAGGAGACTGTAGGTAAACACACAGAGGAAAAGCCCAGTCCTCTTGTCAGAAGAGCACCTGGGAAGGGTGAGAAAGGCTCACTGCTGGCTGTGCAGGGAGAAGCCAAGCCATCCCTGGACATGGCACGCATCAGCTCACTCCACTGACTCACCTGGAAGTTCTCAACAATGCGCTGTGGGGTGACAGATTTGGGAATCACAATCACATTCCTCTGGATGTGGAACCGGATGAGAACCTGCAAGAGGCACAGAGCACTGCATCAGAGAGGGGATGGCTCCTGCTCCATGCAAGCACAGCTTGTTTAGCTCTGCTAAACAGTAAGTAATTTACAGTTACTAACTGTAAATGGTACAATTCTGCAAAATTAACCCACTCTGTGGAGCTGCTTTTCAAGTTTTATCTGCATTCTAAACAGCACTTCCTGAAGTGCATGTAGAGGAGTGGTGGAATCCCACAAGGCTTCCTTTCTCCTCTCCCCTGCCATTTAGTGACACTCAATTCCTTTCCTTCTCAGCCAGATTTTGAATAGGCTACTACAAAAACACAGCAGCATCTGAAGATGGGTCAAGAAAATGTTTTTTGTGATGATCAGAGCACCCTTGCAATCATGCATGGAAGGCCACATAAGGAACAAACCTGCACTGCTACCTGACACCACAGGTGACAGGGGATGAAGAGCAGCCTGTCCTCTACATTGTCATTAGCTTGTGCTACAGGAAGGGTACTGTGGCACCTACCCACCTGTGCTGGGGTTTTGTTGTGCTTGGCTGCAATCTCTTTGATCTTGGGGTCATCCAGAAGGGAAGGATCCTCAGGCTTAGCCCTACACAGAGAAAACAAATCAGTGGCAAGAAACCTCCACAGGTCCAACCTAGTAAAGATCTGTATCTGGATGAAAAATTAATGCTGCACACATAGTCTTAGTGCTTCCAGAATAATCCACACCAGCTCCCTGGCAAAGCAGTCTTACCATGGTCTGTCAGGAGAGCCCAGGGGGCTGTAGGCTGTCACAGCAATCCCTTTGGATTGGCAGTACTTGATCAGCTTCTCCTGGGTAAGGTATGGATGACACTCCACCTGCCAACATAGAAAGTATAGAGACTGACAGTGACTTAACTGCTTTAACACGTTCCATGGATTAGTTTAACCAAAGGCTGATTTTTGTGCTAACTCAGTAGTCTCTAAGCAAAATTATAGTCTGTATTTTTTCTGTGCCCCACCCCCTTTATTGGAGCTCTCCTTGCAGTGAAGGGTCTTTGAGGATCTGGATCACCTCCAACATGTGGGTGACCAGCTACACAATTGCTTCAATGGGCCAGTAAAATGCACACCCAGGAGAGCTGTAAAATCACAGCAATAGGATTGCAGACCAAAGTTCTTTTTTCACCCCTAATTAAACATGCCATAATATTTTTTTTACAGCTACCATATTAACTCCAAGGTCAGCATTGTTTCATTAGTCTTTACTTGATTTGTGTTAATACTCACACTAAGCACTTCTAGTCTGAAATTGCTGAGAATGGTTGCCTGCTACAGATTTTAGACCTTCAGCCCAGTGCACATTACAGACCTTTTACAAACACACATGCACTTAGCATGAACTTCCATAAGAAGAGCTGCATAATGGAATACAGACTCCTTCCCAGTGGGTGCGTGCTCTGGCAGGCACATTCACAGATAGGGAGTGTGGAACAGGAACTGCTCACGTGTCAGGAGGCAGTGAATGAGCATGAATATTTGATACTTTGCACAGAGGGACTTTCAGGATAACAGCACACCAGGGAGCACTACTTTTCTTCCAGCAGGCAACAGAAAGAACCATTTGGACTATGCTGCCATTTGAGCCTCCTGCAGCTGCACTCTGAGGGCAGTCCCTGGAAACTTGTGCTGCTGGCAGGTGGAGCAAGGCAGTGCAAAACATGGAATCAGTTTACAGCCCAGAGCTCTTTATTTGTGGTTCTAGCTGCCTGCTGTTATCAGAGGCCTGCATGCCTCTTTCCCCTCTGAGACATGCTGGAATATTAAACAGAACAGAGAGCTCCATTTTTAGGACATATTATACGTATTTATTTTGCTTCAGCAGTTGCAGAAAGACAGCTATTTAAGAGTAATAGAGCATCTAGTTTTCTCAACTATTCAATAAGTAGAATTTATGCAACATAAGCAAGGCACAGTCATCCTCACCTCTCCACTGGCACTCAAGTTGAAAAATTAAATTAAGTACTAGCATCACTGTTATGTAATTACTACCCTGCCAAATTAATTTCTCACTACAACTGAAACCAACACAACCTGGCTGCAGTCAAATCAAGAATGGGAATGACAAGAAAGACAGAAGATTACATGTGAATTATCTGCACAGAGAAAGTGTTTTCAGGAAGCACTCTCACTATTAGCCCAACTGGTAAGTGTTAGTAACAGCAAGCTTTCAGGCTTGCAAGCATTTCTTCAGAAGCCATAGTTTATATAGGACAGGGACCAAAGACCCAATGCTTTGTGTTAAACTTGATTATAGTCAATAATCATTTGGAGCCTGAGGGCATTTACAAGTGTGAGAGGTCCAAGACCAGTGACCCCTATGCCAGAGAAGGTAACTGATATGATAATACTGATATTAATGACATTATATAAATTATAATAATGTAATTGTCATATAGTGATCGTGGCAATGAGGTGTGGCAGATGTTGAAAGGTTACCATAAAACTTACACTAAGTTTTCTGAAAGTGCTTTGAGGCAGATAATGTTCAAGTTACCACAATAAATGACCCAGTTTTAATAATTAGTAATTGACTAGAGTCCTTCCAATGCCCTAAGAGTCAAGGTGAACTCTAGGCAGACCCTACTGGGGCCTGTCCTGGAACTTACAGACTGGCATAGGTTGTCAGCAACCCATGCCAGTCTATAATCATGTCAGTCTTGAAGATGATGTCAAACTGGGGACAAACCACTCAAGGGCAGGACTGCCACTGCAGCAGGACCTATTCAGGCAGAAAAAACAGGCAAACAAAAACCTGAAAGAATTCAACAAGGCTGCACCTGAGAAGGAAAAGCCCCTGGCAATAGCACAGGCTGGAACCTGACTACCTGTAAAGCAGCCATGCTAGAAAGGACTTGGGGGGTCATAACAGACTGAGCAGGACATGAGCCAGCAGTGAGCCCTGGCAGCAGAAACACAGCCAGTAAACTTTGAGAAGTGATCATTTGCCTCTATTCATCCTTGCCAGACCACCTTCATAATACTGTGTCCAGTTCCTCTTCCCAGCTCCCCTCAGTAGCAGAAATACTGACAGACTGCCATCAATTCAGCAGAGAAACTCCAGGATGGCTAAGGGCTGGACAACCTGCCAGACTGGGAAAGGAGAGCTGGGCTTGTTGTGGCTGGGGAAGGGAAGGCTTCAGGCCTCCTAGTAGCAGCTTTTCAGCACCTAAAAGGGGTCATTCAAAGACAAGCCAAGCTCTTTAGTGGTGCTTGGAGGAAGGCAACAGATGCAAGCTGAAAACAAGAGAGGTTGAGACTGGATGTAGGAGAACTCCCCCTCCCTGTCATATACTCAAGGGGGTCAGGGAGCACAGCACACTGCCTGGGGAGGCTGTGCAGTCTCCATGGCTCCATCCTCACAGGTTTTCAAGATGGGTAAAGTCCTGGACAACCTGGTCTGATCTCAGGGCTGATGTTCCTCTGAGCAGATCATCTCCCAAGGTCTCCTGCCACCTGAATTTTTCTAAGATTTCATCCAAGTGCTGTCTATACAATTTCTACTCTATTGCCCACCCTGCAACTCCATCTCCTCCTAACCCTCATTAACTCTTGAGCCCATAAAGCATGTTCCTGATCAATTCCCTCAATCATCTGCAACAGGAACTGGCTTCTCCACAAAAGTGTAATGAAAAGGACATCCAATTCTCTCTATATGCATACACCAAATCTTACTCTACTGCAAGGAAGTTTTTCAAGCTCATCTGAGTTCCCCCTCCTTTCCTCCTACAAGGAGAGATTCTGGAGCTGCTCATTGCCAGATTTCCAAGCAGTGGCACAGAGTTCATAAAACCAGCACCCTGGCATCACCTGGAGGGTGAGATTGAAGAAGATGTAGTCTTTGAAGTAGAATATGTCTATTCCAGTCTCTTTCTATAACCTTATTTCAAAATAAGACCTTTGTAATTTTCTTAAAAATACTCGCAACAAATGACCACACAAAAAAGAACACCACCAAACACTTGTCTCTGCCACTTTGCAGCTCACCTGATTATTTGCAGGTTTGTACTTCAGTCCTGGCTTGTTCAAGATTCTTTCAATCTGCTCATGGTTGAAGTTGGAGATTCCAATGGCTTTTACCAGGCCAGCATCCACCAGCTCTTCCATGGCCTGGAAGAAAAGAAGCACAAAGTCAGCATCTAATATACAAAGGCAGGGCTTGAACAGCACATGCTTCCTGACATGCCTTGTTTCCTTCATAAGACACCTAAATGAAGTGTTTAGATTTTCAGAGTTCAAGTTGGAGGGGAAAAACCCCAGAGCACTGGTGTATATGTGCCATGCCTCCCATACTCAAAGGACTCCTTCTCTGAGATTATGGAAATTCACAAGTCAGAAGTGGAAAATGACAAATTGATACATGACAACTTGCTATTGCACCAGTGAGTCCTTCCCAGTAATTCCAAGTACATGAGACTGCCTTCTGCTCTCAGCAGTCTCTGATGCTCTCATTACCTTCATCAGTCTAAACTTTCTCCTGCTGTGGCTGAACTTACCTCCCATGTGTCTAGAATATCTGTGTTGCTGGAGATGCCAATGCCTTTGTCATCTACAGGGAACAGGTCCTCTCCTGCCTGTCAGTGAGAGAGAATTTGCTTGAAACACACTTTATTGGGAAGTTGGGTTAACACCAGCTGAAGACCATGAGCCTATAAACACTTATTATACTAATTATCTACATATGTATTAGACTTTAATACTCACTATCCATAGTCTTCAGTCCTTTCTTTTGTGTTCTCATGGTACTGGGGTGGTTTTTTGCCTACAGACAAGCCAGTAAGGACAGATACTTCTGATGAACACTGTGTCCCATGGCTCATCAAAATCCATGTGGTGAAACTTAAGTCTCCACTTGTAACACAGAAAGTAAAATCACAGCCAATTTACAAAAATACACAGCTGTCACCTGCTCATATAATGAAGTGTTTTAGTGAAATGCATAATAAGGACCCACTTAGGACTTGGAATATATTCACCTTACACTGGACCAGATCTCCTTCACGGGGAGCCTCATTATTTAAGTTGCTGGCACAGGGAAGGTTAGAACACCCTGTGTCCCTGTTAGGACTATCTGCCAGGTATCAACTTCATTCAAAACCTCTTATTTTCTACTCATTCATTACTTAATTTACACCACAACACATTTCCACTTTGATAGTTCTGTCCATGTGAAACTAATTTTAAAAATACAGATGTTAGAAAGAACAGTTCATCTTGGTAGCAAGAGGTAGAAAAAAAATTTTTATCAAGTTCTCACTGAAAGCCTAAGCTTGGACAAATTCAAACTGAGACATCAGTTCCTTTGCATGCAGACAGTGGAAGAGTTAAGAACTAAAAAGTTTAACTCCTTTTCGAGTTAAAAAGTTTAACTCTTTTTAGAGCCTGTGGTATGCTAAAGCTCCTACAGCAAAGGTCAGTTTAAGCTGGATTGTATTTAAGGACTCAGTGATTAAAGACAGAAATGAAAGACAAGCAATCTCTTATTCTGTAACATATAGAGGGAAGAACTTCAGTCAGACAGCAAAGTATAGCCCTCTTCCCACAAAGAGGGGACCACATTGAGCGTAGCTTTGGATTTGTAGAAGACAACATAAGCAATAATCAAACAGAAAGAGATATAACTTCCACTCCCAGCAGGGAAACCCATCCCTAGGGTTCAAGGTCTGCCTCTTCCAAAAGGGCAGCAGATGCCATGCAAGCAGGGATCTCAGAGGCAAAAATCAACAGCCTGGCTCACATGGCCACAGCAAAGCTGAGCACCACATCAGTGCTGTTACACAATACACATAGAATGATCTGTGCAAATGAAGCAATCACTGGGCTATAAAGCCATATAGCTCCCCATAATTGCCACTCACAGGCAAAGCCAAGGGCACTGCTGTTACTGTACCTTCAAACCAAGAGGCCAGTGGATGAGGTACAGATCCAGGTAATCCAGTTTCAGGGCACTAAGAGTCTTCTGGCAGGCTCCCTTCACCAGATGTTTCTCATGAAACGTGCACCACAGCTGGAGACAAAAAGCCAAGGCACATTGCGACCTCTTGGGTTAAAGCTCTTGGAACTCTTCTGTACTGCTCAGCAGGGTGCCTGTCCCCTTGGGAAAGTGATGTGAAACCAGGACATCCTACAGCTCTTCCAGTGGGGCTGTTCTGTGAGCAGCACTGGCCTGTGATACTGGGCAACGTGTGCAGTGGCAGCACACATGACTGCACAGTGTCCTGGCAGACAGCAGTAGTCTTGTTTCACTTATTAAGACTAAAGCTGAAAGCATCACCCAAATCTGTGATATGGACCCTGCAAAATTCTCAATACAGGATGAGGTAAAGCAGGAATCTCAGGAATGGCTTAAGTGATGCTCTGAATTGTTCCACACTGCACAACAGAATAGGTAAGTAAAGAAGCAGGGAGTTACTTTAAAATAAAAATGTATCCCCTGGTATAGCCTATATAACCAGACCCCCTACCTTACTGACGACAAAGAGATCCTCTCGTTTCACAACGCCTTCCTTGATTTTCTGCTGGATCCCCTCCCCAACTTCGTTCTCATTCTGGTACACGTAGGCACAGTCGAGGTGGCGGTACCCGGCATCGATGGCAGCCGTCACCGCAGCTGTCACCTTCCCTGGGGGGGACTGAAAAAAGCGATGGCAAAAGAAGTTCTCATCAACACAATACTGAAAACCTCTCTCACGGCAAGATAAAAGCGAGAAAGCCACCACATCCAAAGCAAACCCCAACTGCAATAAAGCCAAATCCCGGCGGCGGCCTGGCCGGGTGTCGGTGGCACCGGCAGCGCTCGCAGGGCCCGAGCCCCGCTCGCTCCTTCCTTCCTCCTTTCCCCGCTCCCCATCGCCCTCACGCCGCCAGCCCCAGGGAGCGCCTCCGGTACCTTCCACGTGCCCAGCCCCAGGATGGGCATCTTGGCCCCGGTGTTGAGCTGTACGTAACTCGCCATGGCCGCGCCAGCAGCACCACCACGGCTGCTGCTGAACCCCGCGCCTTTAATAGCGAGCGGGGCCGGGCCCGCCCCGCCCGGCGCGGCGCGGGGCTGCCGGGGCGGCGCCGAGCCCGGGGCCGCGGCCGGGGTGCGGAGCAGGCCGCGACTGCCGCTCGGGGCTGGGCATCGGCCCGCAGCCCCCGGGCTGTGCTCCCCGCACACCGACCCTCCCGCAGCGCCTCATCCCCGGCGCGGGGGTGACACAGGGGACGTGAGACACAGCTGTCCCCGCGCCCCAAGAGCCGAGGGCGCTGAGGCCCCTGTCCCCACAGGGGTGGTGGCCCGGGCTGGTCCCCCTTGCCCGAGTCTTGTGGCTCTGTGTGCTGATGCAGCGACACGACAGCAGAAGCCTCGGTGGTTTCTGAGAGCCAGCAGAAGCCTCCGTGGTTTCTGAGAGCCAGGAGAAGCTGTTCCTGCCAGCCAAGTGGGACAAACGCGGCTTCCACTGCGAGCTGTGGCTTAGGAGTAATTTAGGGTAGAGTGAATCTAAGAAAACCCAGCTTTGTTTTGAATTTTGGAAGGGGTTATTTGAAAGTGTTTTGAAAGTCTCAGAAGAGGAACAGTGACTTTTTAATGAGTGACATAATGATCGTGTTGTCCCTCTGTCTTTAGGGAGGTGCTGAGGACATTGCAGAATAAAATGCATGATTGTAGTCGCAGGCAGTAGTGGCCAGCAGTCTCCCATCACAAACTGGCTTTGATGCTCTTGCAGACAAGCATTTGCTGTTCTGCTGAAGACGTCACAGCGCAATGGAAAAACCCAGTCTTGCCTGGGAGGCTTTGCTGCTTATTCACATGTGAAGAGTTTCTTCAGGTGCGAGCATTTGCTTTGGGTGCCTCTCCCTGCTATCTGCAGCTTCATATTTTTTGCTCCATTTAGCTAAGGATGGCAAGGTAATTGGTTTTCCTCTTTAATGTTCCTCCTGTTTCATGTCAGCACCATCAGGCATCCCTGGCAGGATGCGATGTGCTTTCACTTGGATCACAAAACCTTTACACAACTTGGTGCTTATCTCTTGCTGCTTGGGTTGAATTTTCCCTCGTGATTTCAAGTCAGAGAGATGCCTCCCTCCTGTCACAAGAGGCTTCAGGCAGAAGTTCTGTATTTTGTTTTTGCTGTTAGCTCTTGTGAGCTGGAGCCTTTCCTCTCAGAGCTGTAAGGCCAGTCAGCTTTCCAGTGTTTGCCTCTCCCAAAGGTCTGGTGGGGGCCTTGGGGGAAGAAGAAGTACTGCACGTGTCACCCTGTGACAGCCAGCCTGCTAAATCTTGTGCCCTGTGTCCTTGATAACATGGCCATGCCTTTACAGAGAGTGCTGACATTGAGGAACTGCAAGGGGGAGGAGGGTCTTGCTTGCTTTGTTGTTTTTTCCTTGATCCACGTGCACTGGAACAGGAGGAGTAATCTCATGAGTTTTCGGTTGGTTTTGCTGACTTTGCATTTAGTAACTGTAATTTCACCACAAGTCGTGACTTTGGTGACCAGCAGTGTTTGGAATCTGAGAACAGGGCCCAAACTAAGGGAAGTGGGTATGTCCTTATGGACAGTGCTCACAAGAGAGACCCACTGAGAACACATGAAGGCAAAGTAGGGAGGTGACAGTGTTGCAAGGTGTGATCGTACCTGCAGCTAAGGGAAGGAGCTGCATGGGTCTGTACAGACACAGGCATAGCTTAAACCAGAGTTTGGAGGGGAGAGCATGCAGGTTTCACGCTTGAATCACTGGGAAGCACAGCAGGAATTTCTGCTTTGCTTGGAGGGGAGATTTATCTTGCTCAGTGGGGGTTCCAGTTCCACCTCTGGATGCCAGGAGGCAGATCTCAGGGCCTTGGCCAGCCCTGACTGTAGAAGATCTCGGCCTCTTTTTCACTCTGAGCTCAGATCAGCCCAGGAGCATATCTTGGTGGATCTCCCTTATCCTCAGAGCTGATGAAGCTTTTTTTCCTCATGCTTTTGTCCTTTAATTGCACCTGCTGAAATAACAAGCTCCAGGCACAGCCAAGGATGAGGAAGTGATCTTGCCACCCCTCTGTGGTGATTATTGTGTGGGAAGGGCAGGTTTAGTGCAGCAGGGGAAGCCTGGACAGGGGGAAACCATGAACTGCCCCAGGCTGGTCAGGGCTGGTTCTGGCAGGCTCTGAAACTGGTGCTGTACCTGGGATGACTGAGTTCTGGCAGATGGAAAGCACCTGTGTGCCCCTTACAGTCCCCCTGGCCCCTGAGAAGGAGGGCAGCACCTCACTCCAAAGGGAGCTCCTGTGGGCTGGGCCACCCCAGTGACAGTCCTGGGGACAGTGGCAGTCCTGGGGACAGCAGATTGCCCGCCCAGGAGCTCTAGGACACAGTAAGCAGGACTGAGTGGTGAAAGGAAGCATCAGGCACCCAGCATCACCCTCTGAGCCACCCTTGGCTCCAGGGAGGGACTGGGATGGCCTGGGTGTAACTGTGGTGACAAAGGCAGGGTGCAGAGGAGGACAGGGAGTGGATTGGTGTTTGGCTTAAACAGAGGCTGGGGAAGGGGGAGAAAAGCATTTACCCATTTGTTCTTCTGTGTTATTTTTTCTCTCCTCAGTTACTCTGAGCCACAGCCCAGAAGTGGAGTAGTGAGAAGAACTCTGGAAGGAGCAATGATCCTGGCCCTGGGAATACACAGTCCTGGAAGTGGGGTGGCCAGTGCATGTCTGGGGGGGGGTACACACAGTGTGCAATTGCCTGAAGAGAGGAGGCACCTGGGCAGGTCAGTGCTGGGTAGGAAGATGATTTGGAAGAGAGAAACAAGTGCTTTCTGAAAACTGATGGCAAAGTGAAAACAAAGCCTCTTCAGGCAGCCTGAGTTGCAAGGTTAGGTAGGCCTGTGGAGGTGGGAGTGCTGCTCCCCAGAATCTGAGTGCTCTTTTGACAGTCCTTTGCTCAGAATGAAATTGCAGAAATATTGAACACTTACTGAACTGTCCCTGCAGTGACTGTGTCCATGCTCAGAAACTGAAGGAAATGGGATAGAGCTTTCTGCCTTGTAAGAGCAGAGTTCTGGGAAGTTTGGGGTCTCTGCTACTAGCAGACACTGTCCTTCCCAAGGGAGGAAGGCTTTAGGACCCACCAGGGAAGGGCTGTGAGGAGAAATCATCTGATTCTGCTGATCCAACAGGTGAGACTCCCCTGCAGTTGCTTGGACTGCTGGGTTGTGTTTACAGGCAAGGGGGAAGTGACCCTGAAAAAGTGATCACTGATGCTGTTGCCTGAAAGCTGCAAGGTCTGAGCACAGTTGCTGCTGCTGTCACTTGATAAGCTGCTGAGACACCAAGGAGTAACTCACACGCCTTGTTCTGGATGGTGCATGCCAGGAGATGGGCAGAGTAGTGGCACAACCAAGGATAGTGCTGGGAGTTCAGCTTGGAAAGCATTTTAGAAGTGGTTGGAAAATATGTTGACTGTTGCAGTGTTGATCCTGATAATTTTGTCTGTGGGAGAAGGGGTGGGTTTGGGATATGTGTCTTATGTTTGCACTGGTGAGGTGTTAACTACACTGGTCTGCAGGGGAAGGGGTGGAGTTTATAGTGAATATGAAGTCAGGTGATGATTATGTTACAGATGGAGCTTGAAAAAGGGTGAAGCAATTCTTAACATATCTTTCAGTAAAGTGCAGGGTGGAATGTAAAGAACATAAACTGCAGATGGTATCAAGGGATGGCAGTGGTGACCTGCATGGAGACCACTGAAACAAACACCCTGTCCCATGCTAGAATTTATGCTCACAATACTGTGACTCAGGAATACTCCTGGAGACACAGATGCACTTTTTGAAGGAGATCCATGCTGAAAGGACTTAATTCCAAGGGGACTGCAGCTGGTGGGTGGGATGAGTTATACTTGAACAAGGACACCACTGAGGGCTCTATGTGCACTGGTAACCCTTGCTGGAGAAGGTATTCTCTAAAAAGACAATGCTCCAAACTTCTGCATCATAGTAACACTGTACTTTATTATTCAATAAAAATGTGTATTTGATCTCTGCAGAGCTGTCTCACCTCAGCCTGGGGGTTACAGAAGGTTTTATGGGTTGCTTCCTTTAGGAAGCTGCAAAGCAAACGTTCTTGGATTACATTTTCATGAACTGAAAGTGGAAATTTTGGAAAGAAGTCCACAAGGTGCTCATTTTCTTCAGCAAAGGTTTTGATATTTGCCTTGAAAGCCAGTGTGCAACTTCATGATTGTATTTGGCCACCTGCCCAGGCACTGGGAGTGGAAAGGTGACACAGCCCCAAAAGCAAATACCTGCTGATGTCACCTGGGGCTGTGGGGCCAGGGGCAGTGGCAGGTGGTGGCTGGGCTGAAGGGGGAGGTGGATGGAGCTAGAGAGGCATTGGGTACGGCCGGGAGAGTTTGGCTCCGAGGCTGACAGGGCCACAGGGGATGCTGGCACTTCGGGGGCTGAGCTGTGTGACACCAGGGACATCAGTCCCTGCACTGCCGGGGAGGGGACAGCGCGGGTGGCTGAGGGATGGCCGCCCTCTGCTGCCCGCAGGGGAAGGGGAATGTGCCCTCGTTCAGGAGGAAACCTGGCTGAGAATACTGCCGACCACGCACCTCTGTGTTTTCTGCTTATGGAGTTGTGGTTTTGTTTTTTTTCCCTAAGGGAAAGTTTTTCCTAAGTAGGAAAACTCCTTTCTCTGTTACTTCTGGAGTGATTAAACTGCTGGCCTTTAGTTCACATTTCTCAGATTTTTCTCCCATAACTGCCAACTATCCTCCTCAGCCTGTTGTGTTGAAGCAAGAAAAATTAAAAATGTGAATGTGTAGATCAAAGTCTCTCGCTCGCTAAATGTGGATTACTCAATCCATATTTTGACAGAAAATTATTACAGCCCCCATTTTATTCTTTTGGAGCAACTTGACTGTTTCTTTCAGAAAGAATAAACAAAAGATGATCACTGAATACATATGCTGTGACTTCACTGGCTGCAGGAGGAGAAATGCAATAAGAAAGTCAGATAAATTGATAGGAAGGATATCAGTCCAAGCTCTGAAGGAGGGCAGGATATGAGCATCTTCAGTATTCTGCATTGAATGGGTAATCCTTGTGAGTTTTGCCCCTGCAGGGAATAGAAGACTTCCTTTTAGTCATAATTTTCCTTTCTAGTTTTCCTTAAAGGAGCCACTAAGGTGGGATCTGAACTGTGAAATTGAAGGATAGGTTCAGTCCAGATTTGTTTTCCTCTATAGTCTTTTTTGTACACTTGGAACATCCCAATTATTTCATCATTCAGGCTCTTGGCATTCTAGGCAGTATTTAGATGTAAAACCTCTGTGTATATAGTATTCTTAACTTATGGGTTTGGAGAAGAATACTGAATGCTACCACTTACATGCTCATTGTATAGACTCTCCAGTTTCTGTTAAAGCTGAAAATAGTTGCCATCTCCTCTTTGGTCAGTTGGAAGTCAAACACCTGAAAAGAGAAACAGCTGGGCATCACCTCTTTGAACAAACCAGAGACTGTGAGCAAAATCCACAACATTAAAGAACGAGTCTGCAAGAGAGGGTAGCTGGTTAGAAGACATGACTGCTTCATGAAAAAGGCATCTCTGTATGACCAAGAATGCACTGGCAGAGGGAACAGAAAAATTCATCCAAAGTTGCAATTACACATGCCAGCTGTTGCAGGGCACTTGGCAGGCTCTTGCATCTGCCACTTGTGAGAGATGCATCTTTCTGTCCTATTCCATAGGCACATCTACAAGATTGCCATATTTCACTTAATCTATCTAGGCTTTTTGAAATCCCAATGACCAGTTGCAGTCAAAGACCACTGAATTAACAATAGAGCAGCATGGTTTGTGAACACCACAGCTGTTTTCATAGCACTGCTTGCTCAACATAAGCCTTTTGTGGTGTGCTGCTGCACTCAAGTGCCAGTGAAAAGCCATGTGGCAATTCATCTCCAGTCTGCAGAATACAAGACACCATGAAAAGTGACTGCTAGCATTATCAGCATACTAAAGAAAGACTTGGTTCATTCCTGCTCTCCAACTGTAACCTAAAGTTTAGCCCTTAGTAGAGTGTGTAAACAGACAAGAAGCCTGGTGTTCTTGCCTGAGCAGGGAAGAATGATAAAGGATCTTTTCCCTTGCTGTGCAGGGAGAAGCCAAGCCATCCCTGAGGGCAGCCCCTGCTCACTCCTGATCCCTCACCTGGAAGTTCTCCACAATGCGCTGTGGGGTGACAGATTTGGGAATGGCAATCACATTTCTCTGGATCTGGAAGCGAAGGAGAACCTGCAAAGACAGATGAGTGAATCATTCCTCTTGCTCTGGAGGAAGCAGAGCCTGTTCCAACAGCTGTTATCTCTGTTTCAAATAATTCCTGTCCCTGCAGCCCTGGTTGCTCTGCCTGAGGAGCAGAGAGGGAAGTGGTGGAGCCTCACGTGAAAGGCCTCCTTTCCCATCCAGGTTTGGGCCAGTCAAGCCTTCCTGCTCTACCAGACTTCTATCAAAATTTCATTCTCTGCAGGAGGACTTGAGATGAAGACTGAAACATTCCAGCATTTAAAGATGGGTCAAGAAAATGTTTCATGATGACAGTCAGAGCACACCTGGAGAGTGTGCATTGCAGGCCACACAGAAAACAGACCCTGCACTGCTGCCTCTCACACAGGTGACAGGGAACAAAGAGCCAGCCAGTCCTGTACATTGTCATTAGCTGTCCTGTGTTACAGGAAGGGGTAGCCACAGTCTGTCTAGTTCAAAGTCTCTCGCTCACTAAATGTGGATTACCCAATCCACATTTTGACAGAAAATAATTACAGCCCCCATTTTGTTCTTTTGGAGCAACTTGACTGTTTCTTTCAGAAAGAATAAACAAAAGCTGATCACTGAATACATATGCTGTGACTTCACTGGCTGCAGCAGGAGAAATGCAATAAGAAAGTCAGATAAATTGATAGGAAGGATATCAGATCAAGCTCTGAAGGAGGGCAGGATATGAGCATCTGGCATCCATGTACCTGGGCTGTGGATTTGTTGTGCTTGGCTGCAATTTCCTTGATCTTGGGGTCATCCAGAAGGGAAGGATCCTCTGGCTTAGCCCTACACAGTGGAGACATAACACCAGAAGTCTGTTTTGAGATCAGTGGCTAATAGTGCACTCACTGTCTCAGTGCTCCAAGCATTATTCATGCTGGCTCCCTCACAAATTGCCAAGCAGTCTTACCATGGTCTGTCAGGAGAGCCCAGGGGGCTGTAGGCTGTCACAGCAATCCCTTTGGATTGGCAGTAGCTCACCAGCTTCTCCTGGGTGAGGTATGGATTGCACTCGATCTGCCAGCAGAAGAGTACAGAGATTGATGGAATCCAGCTGTAGCTCGCTGCAGGGATTATCCCCTAATGCTCCTAAAGGCTGCTCTTTGTCCTCATGGGCCACTCTTTGCAAAGTGTTATCAGCTGTAGTGTTCTACAGCACCTGCCTCTACACTGACATTTCTTGTAGCTCTGGGTCTTTGCTCTGGAGAAGGAGCATTTCATAAGGCTCACCTCTGGGTTCTGAGGTCCTTCTCATATTTCTAAGCAGTAGCTTAGCAAATATTGAAAACTCCAGTGCCCTGTATATTCAGCAATAATGTGGAGTGGGATGAGAAGGAGATGCTGCATCTGCTCTCTTCTCCCTCCCATCTGTTCTAGACATAAAAGCTCCCTTTCTTATGAATTGGTGCCCCTTTCTCATGTGCCATAGGTTAGGAAAAGAATGCTTTTTTTTCCATTTGGCATGCTCTTTTTTTGTAACTACATGCAGAGGAAGGACTGGCAGGCTCCAGAGACTGAGGGAACTCAGCACTCTTAATGAATATGTAAAAAGTTCTGTATTCAGAACTGTAAGAGATGTTTGAGCCTGTCCAAGACCCCTTGAAGGGATAAACTTCTGCAGCTCCTGCATACAAAGGGGCAGTGGCTGCTGTATGCAGACAAAGACTAGGTGGTTTATGTATACATATGTGTGTGTGTGTGTGTGTGTGTATAAAAACACTTCATTTTTATTTTACATAAATCAGGGTAGATACCAGGAAGCCACCAGTGTGTCAGTAAATGCTGCTTCTGTATAGAAGTTAAAACTGACCTCCCTTTTCAACTGGGTGACTGGATTGTGGATTCCTACTTGACAAAACCCACATGTTTGTGTGAACAATTATATTCTATTAATAACAAATTGATGCCATTACTAATAACAAGTATTTTAAGAAGTTCTAATAATTTGTGCACCACAGCTTCATTCCCTATCAGAACACAGATCTACAACATCTTTATGAGTACTCAGAAATAATCACAGGGCGTAATTGTGCTGTGTCTGCTTTGCTCTTGCTCCTCGTGCAGCTGTAATTGGATCTTTATAATCCCACAAAACCTGCAGTCACTTTGCAGCTCACCTGGATGTTTGCAGGCTTGTGCTTCAGTCCTGGTTTGTTCAAGATTCTTTCAATCTGCTCATGGTTGAAGTTGGAGACACCAATGGCTTTTACCAGGCCAGCATCCACCAGCTCCTCCATGGCCTGGCAGAAAGGAGAGCACAGTCAGCACCAGTGGACGAGACAGGCCCTGAAGGAATTATTCCTTGTGTGGCTTCATTTCCCTTCATGGGAAGGAAAGACAACTGTTTGGAGCTGCCAAGATTGTCTCTGGGAGAAGAGTGACCTCTGGTGTATTTGTGCCACGACTTCCATCTCACCCAGACGTGAGGGCTCCTTTCTTGAGATGGCAGAAATTCACTCTCAGTTATTTTCACATGAGAAATAAGGATGATCAATGATGTGTTCTTGAGCCAGCACCAGAGGGCTGTAGTGCAGGCTGTGGGTATGATCACAACCTAATTTATTTCAGCAGAGTGTGTTTTAGCAATTTAAGAAGAGTGGTGAGGACAATTCTGTTATGGTCAAGCAATCTGGCTTGCAGATTCACTAAAGATTATCGACTTGATTGAGCATGTATGTTTTGAAAAGCTACATTGTATATGGTGCAATAAGTACAAAAAAACTTTGTGGCTGCTGAAGGCATTGAAAGCATGGAAAAGACTGCCAGCAACAGAAAACATGATTTCCCACCCTGGCTGAACTTACCTCCCATGTATCTAGAAAATCCGTGTTGCTGGGTATAGCCATGCCTTTGTCATCTGCAGGAAACAGCTCCTCTCCTGCCTGTCATAAAAAGAAAAAAAAAAAAAGATTTAAACACTCTTTTTATTGGCAAGTTAATACCAAGACAACTGAAGACCATGATGGCTTTAGCTACTAGTACAGAAAATATTAATATTTGTCCACATTGTTTCTGGCAATTTTGCCAGCAATCATTCCTCATAGGAATTATGCAGAATCATTCCTATTAGGAATATCAGCTGTATCTCCTGGACCAAGCAAATGGTGACTCACTAAAATACATACAGATAAACACTTGAATTATTTATTGTGGAACAAACAAGCTTCCTGTAGTCCTTTACTATTCCTTTAAGAGAGAACTAGAGTAGTTTTTGTTTTGAAGGGTCTGTTAAGGTCCCAGGAACATTTAAGTCAGGTTCAAGCCAACCCACATCTATTGAAAAAGGAAATATGTAAACACACAAGTGGCCTGTGAGGGGAGCCTCAGCTTAAGTTGGTGGCAAATCAGAACACCCCAGATGTACAAGCTCAGAAATAGAGCCCCACATCTGCACATTGCTCCCCATCCAGTGGGCAGCTGTCAGAGTATTATGCCATGACACTTTTACTCGAGCTCTTTGTTCATGTAAAACTAACCATGACAGCTTTGCAAGTGTGACAAACTGTTGACAAGCTCAAAAGCAACAGATAGGATGGAGGTCTAAACCTGTCTGCAGCAGAAAGAAAAAGCCAAGACTGGACACAGACTGAGACATCAGATCCTTTGAAGTACATGAAGGATGAGATGTATTTCATGTACTTCTGACATGGATGTCAGAAAGTCTCACCTTTTGAAATCCAAGGTCTGCAGAACAACTTTAAGGCTCCTACAGCAAAGGTCAGCTCAATCTACTGTATTAAGTACTCAGTGATTAAAGAGAGAAATGGAAGACAGAAACATTCTCTTGTTCTGTGATTCTGTAACACGCAGAGGAAAGAATTTCTGTCAGGCAGCAAAGTACATCCTTCCTTCCCTCGAAGCAGGAAGGGATGGCTTAGCCCAAAGTAAAGCAGCATGAGTCAGTCTTGCAGCCATAGGGCTGACCTTGTTGCTGGGGCTGCCTCTCCATTATCAGGAGGGCAGAGGACGCTGTGCAGGCAGTGCTCTGGGGCAGAGATCAGGGGCACAGCAGGGCAGGGTGGGCAGCACTGGGGCAGAGATCAGGGGCACAGCAGGGCAGGGTGGGCAACACTGGGACAGTGCTGGCACAGCAGGCACAGGCTCTTTCTGGAGCAGCAGTGGTGCTGCAAGGGCTCCTGGCTCTTCTGAGGAGCTCTCCCAGGAGAGAAAACCAAGGGCCCTGCTGCTACTGTACCTTGAACCCCAGAGGCCAGTGCATGAGGTAGAGATCCAGGTAATCCAATTTCAGGTCAGCAAGAGTCTTCTGGCAGGCTCCCTTCACCAGAGACTTCTCATGAAAAGTGGACCACAGCTAGAGAAAAAATCAAGCCAGACTGTGAGCTCCTGGGTTAAAGCTCTTTCCTGAACAAGGAAAGAAAGCTAGCACACTTTCTGGGACCATTTCTGCTTACCATGTATTTTGAACAGTCCCATGAAAATGGAGAATGTGGAACACATCTTAAATAACCCTCTACAAAATGCAGTGACAAAAAGAAGATTCTACCAGTATGGGCCTGAACTATTCTCCTAATTACTCCACACTATAGCACACAGCCTTTCCCCACTATTCTGAATTTCCCTCTATGCATGTGCAAAGCTTTCTCCTGGATCCTAGGTCACCTTACCTTGCTGACAATGAAGAGATCTTCTCTTTTCACAACACCTTCCTTGATTTTCTGCTGGATCCCTTCCCCAATCTCACTCTCATTCTGGTACACGTAGGCACAGTCAAAGTGGCGGTACCCAGCATCGATGGCAGCCATCACTGCAGCTTTTACCTGCCCAGCTGCAGACTGGAAAAAGAAGGTTAAGAAGATCCCAAATCAAAGCATTTCTTAGTTATCTAGCAACTAAAGGGGGGGTTTAAGTAGAGTTTTTCCATGCCATGATCTTAAAGCATTCATCATCTTAAAAATGCAGGCTGCTATAGGAATGTGCTCTTTGTTGACAGAGTGACAAAACTATCTTTTGTCCCTTCAAAAGGGAAAGAAGTTCAGAAGTTTTTGTCTTCAATTAAGTGGAAAAGCCATTTCATAGGCCTAGGGAACTTCATCTCAAACTTAAGGATAGCTAATTGGACAGAAGCTAAAAAGTCCTGCTTGGGCAATTTACTAGAAAAATAAGAGAAGAAAGAAATTAATCACTTTTGTGAGGTGTTTTACCAGGGCAAAAACCTCTTGCACTTGGCTGGGTTTTACTCTGTTTGTTATTTTGCCTTTTATTTAACTTGTTTGTTTCCAACACTGCAACAGAAGCTATCTTGCCGATTTTATGTTTCTATTAGGCAGAGTTTTTCCATGCCATGTTCTTAAAGCATTCATCATCTCACAAATGCAGGCTGCTGGGTTTGAAGCCAGCCTCCAGCCATTTATCTGTAAGTTCAGTCCCAAGCAGGCTCAGCCAACAGCCAGATGGAACAGAGCCCCCAGTACTGCCAGAAATGGACCAGGGAAAACCAAGTTTTGTGCCAGGGAGCTCTGCAATGCCCCTTGCTCAACACTCCTTGCTTCCCAGTGCTGTGTTGAAGAAGAGAAACAGTCAAATGGCCCAGCTGGGAGAATTTCAGTTCTGTAGGGAGGGCAGTGGTCATAGTCATCCACATCACTTTGGAGTGTTACACTATGCTCTAGCCCAGCTTGTCTTGGGGCACATCCCACCTGTAACTGGAACCTTATGTCAGCTGCTTGCTTTAGAGACAGAGGAGGTGAGCAATTCTGCAAGGCCATGTAAGAGCTGTACACAAGGAAATGTTGGCATATCTTGTTCACACAAATCCAGCAATGTTTGCTTCTAGGCATTGTATAGATCAGTGGTTTTGTAGTCATCACAACAGCAGTGCAACCCTCTTTGTCAGAACTTGCTCAAAACGCATGAATGGTCTTCTAAAGCCATACATTGCTATCGGGTGACTCCCGGGGACCTCGCCCAGATTGCACAGCACGGAAGCAGCAGGGAAGGGCTCCGGGGCAGTGGCACGGGAAGGGGCAGGGAGAGGGGCCCGGGGAGCCTCGGGAGCCTGGTCGGGATAGCAGGGGATGGATGGATGGATGGATGGATGGATGGATGGATGGATGGATGGATGGATGGATGGATGGATGGATGGGATCCGCGCATCCCTGGCGGGTATGGGAGGGACGGAGCCGCCGCCTCTCCCGGCTGGGGATACCCAAGTGCCACCTCTCCCCCGCGGCAGGAGGGGACGGCGGGGACGGAGGGCGCGGCAGGGACGGAGGGCCAGGCAGGGAAAGCGGCTTCGAAAGCAGAGCCGGGGCTGTGCCTGCGGAAACCACCGGAGGGACAGAGCATCCCCAGCAGCATCCCGGGTAGGACGGCGGGCATGGCACCGGGGACGTGTCACCCAGCCGAGCTGTCCCCTCTCCCTGCCCACCCCCGAGCGCTCCGGACCCCTCCGGAGGAGATGGCACCGAGCGCGGACCGCGCCCCTCTGAGAGCGAGCGACCGCTGTCCCCGTTACCTTCCATGTGCCCAGCCCCACGAGGGGCATCCTGGCCCCGGTGTAGAGCTGCAGACAGGTGGCCATGGCTCCAGCCGGGAATGCTGCCCGCCGGTACCGCCCGCCGAGCTCTTTAACGACGGCAGAGCCGTGCCCGCCCCGCCCCGGGCCCCGCCCGCCCGCCCGCCCGCCCGGGTCAGCCGCGGCCCCGCAGCCCGGGGGACACCGGGCCGGGCTGGGCCGGGCCAGCGCTGCTTCCCCCCGAGCCCCCGCAGCTGCAGGGTGGGCTCTGGGCTCCCTCCGGAGGTGGGATGATGTCTGTGGTAACAGGAGAGGAAAAGTGACCTCTTTTGCAGGGCTAAATGAGAAAGCAGTTATTTTCAGGAAGAGTGTTATTTTTAGTGTTGGGAGAGGCTTCTTTTAAAATGTTTTTTGAAAGCTGCTGAAGAATAATAGATGTTGTGTTGAAACTTTGCTGCATGCTCGTGCTCGGAGAATCATTCAGTTGGCAATAGTGCATTTTTCTCTGTGTGCCTTTCCCACTGCAGATGCCCAGCTGCTTTTGCTCTTTTTCTGCCCTGCTTACCTGAGGGCAGATAATAGTTTGTCTCTGTAATCCTCTTGTTTTTTGTCAGCACCATCAGCCATCCTCAGCAGGATGTGATGTTTCAGTTGACATCACAAAATTGTTATGTGACACAGTGTTTGCCTTTTTCTTTTTTTCCCCCCCATGTATCCCTTCTCTGTAAATCTGCTCTGAGCATGCTCAGACTCCTGGGGTTTGGTTTGGGGGACAGTGAAATCAATGGAAAGATTGTGATATTAGGAGAACAGTATTAAAGCCAAGCTGTTTGCATGAGAGGCCTGCTGCCATCCTTGTCTGAGGGTTTTCCCCAATGGTTTTTTTGACTGAGAGGTCTCTGTCTTTTAGAAAGGATTTTGGGCAGAAGATTTGCATTTGCTGTAAAGTATCCGAGGTCCTGCTTCCCACAACCAAAATGCTCAAGCCATAAGCACAAGTTTTATTCACACCTCATTTGAAAACAAAAGCTTCTTTCTTTTTAATCACACACAAAGGCCAAGTTCTTTTTGCATCTACCAGGGTGTAAGGGAACACCAGACAATGTGATAGTGCTAAGCTGGATTCACCAAGTGCATCAATGAAGGAAAAGCCTGGGAGACAGAATGTGACATGTGCACTGAAGGAGTCTTGGGACATACGAGCTATGGGTGATAAAGAAACAGGAGAATGATACCTGGAAATACTCACAATGTAGAGTAGTGTGTGCCCCTCATAAAATGCTCCAGTGAGTCAGGGTGGCCTCACCTGGGAGAAATCCAGCACTCAACCCTGATCTGTGTCAGGCTCTGGGCAGTGGCTCAGCACTAACACATGCTCTTACACCTCATGTTCTCATCATTTTGGGTATCTACATGGGTGTAGTCATGTTTCCCCACAGTTTGTTTATTGAGGGCTTGTAAAGCTAGATTGATGTCAGCACAGCCTGGCAGCCAGAGCAGTCCACACTTTCACCACAGAGCTTTCCAGAACTTCCACTTATTGTTCTCCTGGCACTTTCACACCACATTTACCAAAACTCCTCCCACACTTCTTGTCTGCCCCAAGTGGTCAGTCATGGTCCATTATATCCAGTTATTTTAACTCTTAATCACAGCAAGTTCTTGATGCTGCTGTGACATTCAGTCTCTCAGCCTTTCTGCCATCTGTCAAGCACCTTTCATCCATGCAGTCACCCCTACAACCCAGTGATGTACAGTGCAAGTAGCTCAAGCTTGTCTAAGTGTATCCACCCACTGCACACTGAGTTAAACAGTAGTACAGCACGAGCACTGAGTCAGTCAGCACTGGGCCCCAAGACTATTAATGTGGTATTTTCTGAGACCCCTGTTGAAGGGAGGAATGATGAATTTGACTCCATTTTCTTAGAAGGCTGATTTATTATTCTATGATCTATATTATATTAAAGAATGCTATACTAAACTATACTAAAGAACAGAGAAAGGATACAGACAGAAGGCCAGAAGATACAATGAAAAACTTGTGACTCTCTCTCCAGAGTCTGACACAGCTTGGCTGTCATTGGCTAATAAGTAAAAACCATTCACATGTTGGATAAACAATCTCCAACCACATTCCAAAGCGGAAAAACAGAGGAGAAGCAAATGAGCTAATATTGTTTTCCTTTTTCTCTGAGGCTTCTCAGCTTCCCAGGAGAAGAATCCTGGGCAAAGAGATTTTTCAGAAAATATGACAGTAACACTATTAACCTTCACAAATGCAATTTTTTGCTAATAATCTTGTCCTCAAGGAAGTCTATTGACCACTCAGTGTTTCAAGACACAGCTCAAAGCTCACACGCCTTTGTGAGAGCCCACAGCTTGTTCTGATGTGGATGTTATGGATCAGAATGCAGATGTTCTGCAGGTGCCCTGTGCCCACCAGCCCGAGGCACACATGGACACCTGAACTGCCACACTGTCACAGCACCTCCCAGCTATCCTAGCACTGCCAGGCTCACCTCCAGCAGGCTCCATGGGAATGATTAGGGATGATTATTTCCAATTACATTGTTAATGCAAGCTTCTTGGTTTGTTCATTTTAATATTAGAATAGAACTTCCAAACAAGCAGTAATTCAAATATTTTTATTTTGGTCAAGAATGAAATTGAACATCAATCTCTGTCTAGTTTCAGCCTGTAAAAAAGGGATTGAAATAAGGCCCAGTATGAGTTGTTATTCATCTATAGGTCTGGACACTTCTCTCATTTATTCTTATCTCCCAGAAAGCTTTGGGCTGTACTCTAGAAGTTACTTTTGTCTTTTACCTTCAGGCAGTGATTATGTGATTATATAGGATGGATTTTTCTCCTGCACTTACATATCCTTAGCCCTGCAGCCTTAAGTGGTGCTGATGCAAAACAGTAGATAAAAATCAGTTGCTAGTTCCCTCTTGTGTTTTCTCCTTTGCTATTTCAGCCATGCAGAGACACTCATGTAATGAGAATTATCATAGCTCACATTTTGTTCTTCAGAACAACTGTATAATTTCCTTCCACCAAAGAAGAAAACCCAAAATCACTGAACACATATCCTGTGCCTTTGCTGGGAGGAGGGATACAGTGTGTCAGCTACATAGTGCACAATTTGAGGCAATGGTAGAAGCTCATTAGACCCTGGAGGCCTGAGAGAGAGCAGGAAAAAAAAAATATCTTCAGTATTCTGCGTTGAAAGGGTACTCCTTAAGATTTTTGCACCTGGAGGAAATGAAAGAGGAAAGATTACTCAGGGATAAAATAATTGCTATAAAGAACAACAGTGGGTGTACAGAGGAGCCTTCAAAAGAGGCTCTGAACTGAGTAACTGCAGAGTGAACTTAATAAGAGACTTGATAATATAGAAACAGCCTACAGGACCAACAAGTTCCAGCCTTTTTGCTATATTTCAGGCACTGAACAGTGGTGGGACCAAGTTACTTTGTAGATACAGAGTTAAAATTCACACTGCTTACAGAGACAGCAGCAGCTTCTGTGGCCTTGCAGCCAACACTTCCTGTCTTGGTGCATATCTGCAAGCAGCTGTGCTTTATACTGCACAACAGATGGTCATTCCCCACCACAACCACCTGTGTAAGAGCTGACATCAATTTATAACACCCCACAGAAAAAAATTACCCTAAGTTTAAAACTGCCAAAGTTATCAGTTAGAACTCTCATTTTGGAATTCCAGGCATACAAAGTTTCCTGGAGAATGGATTCACAATGAATACACAGCATTACTTATCCTTGCCTTTCAGTCAGTAAAGTGGAAGTATAACAACAGATGCTTCATCCCCCAAATTATTTCAGATTTCAAAATATACCAAATTTATACCAGCTATATAGCTGGTATACAGCTATATAGCTGGTATAAATAGCTATATAGTTATTTATACAGCTATATCAGTTCCTGTGAGATCAGAATAAACATCATTGAAAATGTAAGAGTCCGAAGGACACAAACTGTCACTTACGTGACCATTGCACAGATCCTCCAGTTTCTGTTTAAGCTAAGAAGGGTGGCCATCTCCTCTTTAGTCAGTTCAAAGTCAAACACCTAAAAAGAGAAAACCAGCTGGATTTAACTTCTTTGAACAAATCAAATCAGAAGCAAGATTCACAAGATTAAAGAAGTTCATATGAGAAAGGATGCTGGGTACAAGTGATGGATTCATGAGACACAGAAAGGAAAAGAAATATCTTTGGATTTTCCAGACTCTACTGGCAGAGGGAAGAAACAAAAGCCCAGCCCACTTGCTGCAGGAGCCCATGGCAAAGGTGATAAAGGACCCAAGCCATCCCTGAGGGCAGCCCCTGCTCACTCCTGATCCCTCACCTGGAAGTTCTCCACAATGCGCTGTGGGGTGACAGATTTGGGAATGGCAATCACATTTCTCTGGATCTGGAAGCGAAGGAGAACCTGCAAGAAGAGACAACTGAATCCCTCCTCCTGTTCCAACAGCTGTTCTCCTTGAGCTATCCCCACTTCTGCAGAGCTGCATTTCAAATCATCCCTGGCCCTGCAGTCCAGGCTGCAGTGCCTGGAGGGCAAAGAAGGAAGGGGTGGAAGCCCCCATGGAAGGTCTCTTTCCCATTCTGGCTTTGGGCCAGTCAATTCCTTTCCTTAGCACCCAGAAGTTTTGCACTATATACAAGGTTTTCGATTCTTCAAAAGATTTGAGAAGTGACAACTGAAGATGAATCAAGAATATTTTCTTGACTGATGGCCAGACTTAGTAGTAGCATATCTTGCAGGCCACAGAATGCACAGCCTGCACTGCTTGTTAACAAGACAAAAAAGCAGCATTGTTCACAGGTAGCACCACAGAGGCTGTTCCTTCTCTTCAGACAGTTTCCTAAATTACTGTGTTACAGGAAGGGGTATCCACTGTCTGGCACCTACCCACCTGTGCTGGGGTTTTGCTGTGCTTGGCTGCAATCTCCTTGATCTTGGGATCATCCAGAAGGGAAGGTGCCTCTGGCTTAGAACTAGACAAAATGGGGGAGAAAAGGATGAAACAACACAGAACCACTTCAGAAAGATTCTATCTAGCCCCATTAATTAAAAAAGAAAAAAAAATATACATACACCTGCACCATTACTCAGTTAGTCATAAATCACATGCACCCACTTGGAAATTACCCATCAGGACGTCCAAGGGGACAGTATGCTGTCACAGTGATCCCTTTGGAGTGGCAGTAGTCAATCAGCTTCTCCTGGGAAAGGTATGGATGGGACTCAATCTGCCAACACAGAAGCATAAAGTGAGAGCTGTAAAACTAACGTAGTTTTCCCTGCTCCAGAGGTTTTTCTGAGTCCTGATTTGCTAATTAGAGGTTGCCTTCACCCCACCCTGCAGGTGGCCTGTATGACAATTCAAGACTATAATTCTATTGGTCACCAACTTTTATACTGAGTCTTTATGTGCTTTTTGGATTTTTTCCTGAGAGGCTTTATAAGAGTCAATCATTATGTCAGAATGATCCCTCATGCCTCCAGAGAGAATGGTTCTTAGGCAAACACTCCAAAGTTAGTGGTTCAGCTAACTGAGTTAGTCGTTCAAGATGAGACAAAAAGGAAATATTCTGGCTCTGTTTGTATGAAGAAACGTCCAGAGAGAGGGATTTAAAGTACATGCTTTGTCTACTTTGTTCTCCCTTTTTCCACCCCTCATTCAACTCTAATCAGAACTTTATAATCCCTGAGAAACATTCCCCTGCAGTCACTTTGCAGCTCACCTGATTATTTGCAGGTTTGTGCTTCAGTCCTGGCTTGTTCAAGATTCTTTCAATCTGCTCACGGTTGAAGTTGGAGATTCCAATGGCTTTTACCAGGCCAGCATCCACCAGCTCCTCCATGGCCTGGCAGAAAGGGGAGCACAGTCAGCATGCAGTGGGTGAGACATGACTGAACACATTTTTCCTGACATGATCTGTTTGTCTTCATGGAAAGCACGTTTTTAAAAGCACATTTTTAAAACCGTGTGCTTCTCTGAGTTCTTTCCAACTAATTCTGCATCCATGGCTGAACATTCTGCAGCTGCTGAAGCCAACACCACTGCTGAGGACAAGACATGAGACTCTTTCACTCAGCATGAACTCACCTCCCACGTCTGCAGGATATCTGTGTTGCTGGGGATAGCCATGCCTTTGTCATCTACAGGGAACAGGTCCTCTCCTGCCTGTCAGTGACAGAGAAAGTGCTTGAAAAATCTCTTGACAAATCCACTTGAGTGCTCACAACCACAATATCTTAAACTTCTAGTGCAAGAGTGCTGATTCTTGTCTACACTCAGACATTCCTTCCTGAGAAGTGGAAGGAATTTAAGGCATTTTTGCCAGTGACCATTCCCAGTAGAACAGGTTTTTCTGCTGGACCCCTGGAAGTGATGGCTCACCCAAACACCCACAGGGAAACAAACCAGTCAGAGTTGCAGCCTCCAGTCTCACATGTGCTCCCTTCAGGGGCTGTTCTTTAGTTCCCACTTAGCAAGAACAGTTTTGTTCTTGCAAACATCAACACTTTGGTCTACACAACACCAGATTTACAGAAAAGAGCTGTTGTGTGCACTGATAGCTCCTCCATGAGAACACTCAGTGCAAAGCCACCAACACTAGGAAAGCTGAAAGAGCCTTTGTGTACAAGCTGTGAAAAGATGCCAAGACTGAACTGTCTTTAGCAGCTGTTTGTTGCTGTCACCATGATTCAGTTTCATCTTCATGGCTCTGTTCATGTAAAGTTAAAATAAAGCATGCAAAAAACATGAGCATCTCAAAGGCAACTGCAGAATGGGGAGGGATCAGACTGCAGGAGAATAGAAAGGCTGTGACTAGACATATTCAAACTCAGACATCAACTCCTAAACACTCTCACAGAAATTTCACCTTTTACATTCCTGTCTCAGTGGAACTACACTAAGGCTTCTACAGGCAAGGCCAGCTCGGTCTGTACTGCATTAAGGACATGGTGATTAAAGAGAGAGATGGAAAACAGAAATGCTTTCTTTTGCTCTCTGATTCTGTAGCATACAAGGGAAAATTGCAGAGAAGCAGCAGAAGGCAATCCTGTTCCCACAAGGGGTGATTTTGAGATGAACACACACTGGATTTGCAAGAGAAAAGGAAAGCAGCCTTTCTTTTGCATGGAGCTGGGAGAGCTGCCTCTGGTTTCTCTGGTTTTCAGGCCATCATTCCCAGGATCAAAAGTGCCTCTGGAGCAGAGACCAAGAGCCTGAGCCACACAGGGTCAAGCTGAGCACCAGAGCAGTGCTGGCCCAGATAACAGCATGTAATTGTCTTTGTCATCCAGAACAATTGTTTGGCTGTTAAGCCAGGCACAAGAAACAAAGTTAAGGGCATTGCTGCTACTGTACCTTGAAGCCAAAAGGCCAGTGGACAAGATAGAGGTCCAGGTAATCCAGCTTCAGGTCTGCAAGAGTCTTCTGGCAGGCTCCCTTCACCAGAGGCTTCTCGTGAAAGGTGGACCACAGCTGGAGACAGAAACAGGGCAGGCTGTGAGCTCCTGGGTGAAAGCTCTGCAGTGCTCTCCTGCACAGCACAGGAATGCTCCCTGTTCCCGGGAATGAGCTGGGGAATGAGGCCTGCCCAGTGCTCTTCACACGCAGCGAGGCTGGGCTGTGCGGCAGCACAGCAAACAAGAGAAGGGTACCAGGAATTAACTCATTTACACTGCAAACTTCTGCAGTGCTAGGGCGTTTAACTGTATTAAATATTCCTACAGTAAAAACAGCCGGTAAAACAGGTGTCCATAATCCATGACCATCTGATCCATACCTTACTGACCACGAAGAGATCCTCCCGTTTCACAACACCTTCCTTGATTTTCTGCTGGATCCCTTCCCCAACTTCCTTCTCATTCTGGTACACATGGGCGCAGTCGAAGTGGCGATACCCGGCATCGATGGCAGCCATCACCGCAGCTGTCACCTTCCCTGGGGGGGACTAGAGGGAAAAAGGGCAGGACAGGTCTCGCTGAGGGATTCTCAGGTGCTGCCCCGTGCCGCAGCGCGGTTCCCGCCTCACCTTCCATGTGCCCAGCCCCATGAGGGGCGCGCTGGCGGCGGCCCCGAGCCGCACGCACCCCGCCATGCCTGCCATGTTTGCCCCTCGTCGCGCCAACCAATCAGCGCCGCCGCTCCGCGCGAGCCCGCCGCGCCAGCCAATCAGCGCCCCCGCTCTGCGCGAGCCCGCCGCGCCAGCCAATCAGCAGCGGATGGAGCCCGCTGGGCGGCCATGGGGGATGCAGTGAGGGAGGAGCCTGTGTGGGAGGGAGTCCGTGTGGGAGGGAGCTCGGCGCGCTCCGGGCGTTCCCCCGTGAGAAGGGTGAAATTCCTTACGGAAGGATAAGGGCTGAGTGTAGGGGTGACCCGGCCCGGATCCTGCAGGGATCAGCTCCTGTCCCTGTGCCACGGGCTGTCCGTGCGCACCCTCCTTGTGCCATGTCCCCGGGTGTCGTGACGCCCGCTGGGTCCCCTGAGAGTGACACCAACATGGCACAAACAGTTTCACTTTGGGGTGAGTTTGCGAGTCATTTCGGAAACGATCAGTACAAATCGCTTCCTTCTAAATGCTGAGAGAAAGCGTGTTTTAGTTTCAAAACTACTGAAGACGCTGTTTTCAGCGAATATCACAGCGATCACGTTGTCCTGTGCCTTTAGGGAGGTGCAGACCGTATTTCAGAAGGAAACACACAAGTGTAGAAATAAACGGCGGGCGGCCTTTTAATTTCACTTTTCAACTGACTTTTCAATTTCGGAGAGGCAAAATACGCTGTGCGGATGGGGTGTTGAAAGTGCAATGAAAAAGAAATTAATTGATCAGCAGGATCCTCCGAGTGCTCCATAATAGCCTGTCAGGGCTGCTTGGGAGGCTTTGCTGTTTGCTTGTGCTTGGAGAATTCCTTCAGGTACAAACATAAATCTGAAATATGTACAATGGTGTCTGTTTCTCTGGATGCCTCTCCCACAGCAGAGAGGCCAAGATTTTTCTGCTTCATTTAACTGAAGGCAGACAAGATAATTAGTTTTCCCTTTAATCTTCCCCCAGGTTTCTGGCAGTGCTGTCAGCTGTCCTCTGCAGGATGTGGTGTTGCAGTTTAACCACACAGGAGAGCAGGGCCGAGAAATGCCATTTGCTCTTTCTCTACTTTCCTCTGTGAACTAATGTTCTGCCCAAGGTATGCTGTGAGAGACACCTCGGTGTTTTAAGAGAGGATTTTGGGCAGAAGGTTTTGTGTTTTGCTTTGTTTGCCTTGCCCAGACTGTGCCAATCCCCCGGAGGTGACGCTTGTTTCTGTCCTTGAGGTGTGGCTGGGGCTGTCAGATGATGGCAGGGCCTTTGAAAATAGAGTATATGTTGGAACAGAATGTTTACATTGCTAAATGGTGTGCATTGGTTCAACTTCCAGATGCTTGTTAAGGCAGGAATAAAACAGGGGGTAGAGATTTAATCTGATTTTAAGACACTGGCCTCTTTCTTGCATTGAGTTCAGATCAAGCCAGGAGCATCCTCTGAGGTCCCACCAATCTCTCTGTGCCTTCTCAAGAGGTTTTTTTGCAAGATCTGTGATAATTCTTGTATTTGTCTATTAAAAACAGGGCTGTGGCTGGTGAGGGGGGGACAAGGTGGGTTCTGAGGGATGGCAGGGAAAAATGCTGAGTGTGCCAGGCAGGATCTGTGTCCCCACAGTGCAGGTGACTGCAACCCACCCCTCTGTGCATCTCTGAGTATGGGGGTTTTGGGTTTTTCCTACAGTAGACAGAAACCTTTCCACCAATTAGGTTTTTGCATTTTAAAGTTAATTTTATTTAAAATGCAGACACGTCTGATGAAATAGTGGATCTGTGGGGTGTGTTTGTCAACATCTGGTTTCTGCTGATGCAAGACTGAAGGCAACCAGAGAATAGTGGTGCTGTAGAAAATACTCTTTCCTTCTTCCAAAAACCCCAAATGTTGTGGGATAAACATCCCATGTCTTCACTGGCAGCACCAGGGCAGATGGCACCAGAGGTCTGGTGAAGGCCATGTTACAAGCACCTTCAGTATTCTGCATGGAAAGGGTATTCCTTGAGATTTTTGGATCTGAAAGAAATGAAAGTGACAATGTTATTTTCACCCATGATCTAAATGTGATGTAGAGATACGTTGTGTGCATGGAAGGGCCACCAAGGGAAGATCTGCATCACTGAGTTACAGCAAGAATACGTGGAGATACATGTTCTCCTTTCTCTAATACACACAGAGATGAGTTGAACATCCCATTTTTTTCTAATTCAAGAGAGTTTCCTGAAAACTAAGAATTAAAAATTAGAATGTCGTTTGGTTTAAATTTTGTTTTGTTTTTAAAATGAAAATATTAAGGCCTCTCCTGAAAATGTTATTTTTTTGGGATAAACCAGTTGGAGTTTGAGTTGGCATGATATTTTAAAAAATAGAATTTCATGTTACCTAGAAGGTGTGACACAAAATTCCTTGTAAAGAATATTCAGAATTTAAGATTTAGAAGAAAACAAGCACCAGCATCACTTACACGTTCATTTCACAGATCCTCCAGTTTCTGTTGAAGGACAGAATAGTTGCCATCTCCTCTTTAGTCAGTTCAAAGTCAAACACCTAATTAGAGATACAAGTGGAAATCACTTCTTGGAACAAACCTAAGAGAAATACAAGAGCAGCTCCACACTGGAGAATCCATCTTCACTGAATTATGAAGCACAACTTGTTTTATGGACAGAAGGGATTATTTTATGAACATTGCTGATTCTAGATAAGATGTTTCTGGCATGTTCCGGTGTGGGGATTCCAAGCAAGCTGTCACCATGATATTTTCTGAAAAATCCCTTTGCCAGTATTTCTTCAGTTGGGAAGCTTCACTCTTTTTTGCTGCTCTGAAATATGATTTGGAGATGGTTTATCCAAACATGTGATTTGTTTTTAACTAATGACCAATTGCAGTCTAGCTGTGTCGGACTCTGAGGAGTCAGTCACGAGTTTTTATTATTCATTCTTGTAAAGCCTTCTGATGTATCCTCTCTCTTTCTTTAGTATAGTTTTAGTCTAGCATGTAATACAATACAATATAATAATAAATCAGCCTTCTGAGAACATGGAGTCAGATTCATCTATTCCCTCTTCCTGGGAGCCCTCACAAACACCACACTCATCCATCCACAAGCCATGGAACAGGGAATGATATCATGTAAGGATTGCTGATTAAACTCTCAAGAAGCAGGCCTGGTTTAACACTTAGTAAAGTGTAGTTCAGCAGGAAGAAGGAAGATGCCCAGCCCACTTGCTGCAGGAGCCCATGGCAAGGGTGATAAAGGATCCAAGCCATCCCTGAGGGCAGCCCCTGCTCACTCCTGATCCCTCACCTGGAAGTTCTCCACAATGCGCTGTGGGGTGACGGATTTGGGAATGGCAATCACATTTCTCTGGATCTGGAAGCGAAGGAGAACCTGCAAGAAGAGACAACTGAATCCCTCCTCCTGTTTCAACAGCTGTTTTCCCTGAGCTATCCCCACTTCTGCAGAGCTGCATTTCAAATCATCCCTGGCCCTGCAGTCCAGGCTGCAGTGCCTGGAGGGCAAAGAGAGAAGGAGTGGAGCCTCACAGGAAACCTCCCTTCCCATCCAGGTTTGGGCCAGTCAATTCCTTTTGTTTCCACCTGGGATTTTAGCAGTCTGTAAAAGGTTTACATTCTTTGCAAAAGGACTTGAGAGAGGTGTGGTATTCACATGCCCTCTGAACAGAAAGAAGCTGTGAGAGAAGCAGAGAAAATGATCAAAACAATTCTTATCTCATTTACTACTCCCATGTCTGTACTCATGTAGAATGTGTTCTAGAGATTGTTTACCCGAAGTGATTACTTGATTAGATTCTAGTAGAATTGTTTATGTCAATTAGGCTATCAAGTCCAAGCTGTCAGGAGACAGTAATGAGTTTTCTATAGTATTCCTAAATATCCTTTGTAGTATTAATATAATACATATGATAGAATGTATATGATATAGAATATATATTATATATCATGTATATGATATAAGAGAAAAGAGAAAGATATAAGATAAATATATATGATATATGATATATGATAAGAGATGACATAAGAGATAATATAATATAATTAATATAATGTATAAGATATTATTGAATATGATATTTAATAAAACAAGTGTTCAGCATTCCAAAGCCTTAAAGTCAGATACCAATCATTTCCTGCCTTGGGGGTTGCCTGTGATTACTATAGAGGGGAAGTGACATCTGAAGGTGGTCAAGAATCTTTTTGATGGCCAAAGAGTTAATAGTGTGTCCTGGAGGTAATATAATAAAAACATCGGCATTGTTAGGGAAAAATCAGAGGAGTGCCACAATTCATGGGGAAGGGATAGAGGTTCTACCCTTTCTGGAGCTCTGTTTTCCTACCTTGGGAAGGAGTACCCACCTGTGCTGGGGTTTTGTTGTGCTTGGCTGCAATCTCTTTGATCTTGGGATCATCCAGAAGGGAAGGATCCCCAGGCTTAGCCCTGCACAGAGAAAATAAATCAGTGGCAAGAACAGAAAGATTCAGTACAGCTAGAGTCTGTGTTTAAATTAGAAATGAATGGTGTATGTGTAGTCTCAGGGCTTCCAGAATAACCCCCACCATCTCCCTGGCAGATCGCAAAGCAAATTTACCATGGTCTGTCAGGAGAGCCAAGGGGACAGTATGCAGTCACAGCCAGCCCTTTGGACTGACAGTACTTGATCAGCTTCTCCTGGGTGAGGTATGGATGAGATTCAATCTGCCAACACAAAACAAAGAGTCTGACACTGGCAGAACTGCTGCAATATTATTGTGCTCCATAAATTATCTCCTAGTCTATTCAGAAGCTGCTTTTTTCCCTAATTTGACAGTGGCTTGCATGATAATACCCATCCTTAGTATTAAAACACCTATTTTGATACAAACTGCTTATACAGTTTTTGCTGGGAGGAAGGGGTTTCACAAAGCTCCTCTCTGGGTTCTTCATTATTCCAGAAAGGCTGTTTTCAGGGAACTTCTCCAACATCCTTAAACAGTGGTTGAGCAAAGTGATACAAATAAAAAAAGGAGTATCTAAGTGGTGTACTCTGAAATTTTCTTTGAGAGGGATCTAAAGTAAATGCTGTCTCTTCTCTGTTCACCCTTTTCCCATCTCCTCATTCCACTGTAAATGGATCTTTATAATCCCACAAATCCAGTCACCTGCAGTCACTTTGCAGCTCACCTGGACATTTGCAGGCTTGTGCTTCAGTCCTGGCTTGTTCAAGATTCTTTCAATCTGCTCATGGTTGAAGTTGGAGACACCAATGGCTTTTACTAGGCCAGCATCCACCAGCTCCTCCATGGCCTAAAATAGCAAAATCATCATCCAGTGTGCAAGGCAGCTCATGATGATGTTCTTCCTAATGTGACTTGTTTCCCACCATGAGCAGCACAAAAGAGCTATTTAAAGTTGCAAAGTTCTCTGAGGGAAAAACAGGTGCTGGCACATTAATGCCATCTCACCCAAGCACAAATTCTCATTTCCTGAGCATGTAGAAATTCACACTGAGTTGCATGAGGAGAAGAATGATGATACTCAGTAATCCACTGTTGTGCAAGCATTGGAGGGCTGTCCCACACATTATAGGCCAGATTGCTTTATTTCTGTGAAATTTGTTTGAGCAACTCAAGAAAGGCACAAGAACTGTGGTGCATTGTTCCACAGTGAACTTTTTCTACCTTCAGTCTCGTATGCAGCTCCACTGGAAGTGCTTGTGCAGCTCCAGTCAAGTAAGACACTCAGAGAACAGGAATAACCAGGGAAGGATTAAGCACAGCCATTATGAAAAGCTATTTTCTACTGCCTTATGTTCCTTCCAGTTAATTTTGTGTGAACATGACAACAGTTTTATGGCTGCTGAAGGTAATGGAAGCATGGGGAAGACTGATTAGGACAGAGAACATTCCTCTGCCTGAACTTACCTCCCATGTCCGTAGAAGATCACTGTTGCTGGGTATGGCCATGCCTTTGTCATCTTTAGGAAACAATTCCTCTCCAGCCTGTTAGAGTGAGAGAGAGAGAAAAGGCTTGAAATAATCTCTGCTGAGATATTAGCTGTGTAAAATCACAACAGGGATGTAAGGAGCTAAAGCTAATACTGCATTTAAAAAAATCAAGTAATTCTCACCATAACTTAACTAGTTCTTCAGTCATTTCTTAGCTCATGCATTTTTGTCATCTACTGTCCCAATAAAGACAGGTGTTTCTGCTGGACCCTCTGAAATAGTGATCCATAAAGTGCATGCAGGGAAGTGGTTAACTTATAGAACAATGGTTAACTTATAGAACAATATTCTGGAGTCTTACATGAGTTCACTTCAAGTATTGTTCAAGTAACACTTTCTTTAGGTGTTTTTAGAAAGCTCTGTGGAGGATTGACTTTGGCCCTGTGAACACAGACATTTATACTGGAGTGCATCTGCTGACACGTCCCATGGGGAGGCTCACTGTTGAAATTGCTGTGTTAGATAGTTTAGAACAGCCTGTAACTGACAGTATGGCCAAAGCATTTTGAGTTATTGGAATTATCTAAATTTGCACAATATTGTGCAGTTTCACTTGACAGCTTCGTCCACATAAAGCTAAATAAAACAATATTGGAGGAATGGAGTTGAGCTGAAAAGCATAAGGGAGAATAGAGATTTTGATAGGTATCTTCTTGAAATCCAAAGTCTGTGAAACAAAACTAAGGCTCCTGCAGGCAAGATCAGCTCAATCTGTACTGTATTAAGGGTTTGGTGATCAAAGAGACAAATGGGAAATGGAAGTGTTTCTTTGCACCGTGTGATTCTGCAACCTGCAGAGGAAAGAATTCCTGTCAGGCAGCCAACTGCACCCCTCTGTCCCAGGGACTTTTCTTTCAGCAGAGCACTCCTTGGGTTTGTACAGGAAAGGGAAAGAGGCACAGCTTTTGCTTGCAGCCAGAGGGCTGACCTTGTTGCTGGGGCTGCCTCTCCATTATCAGGAGGGCAGAGGACGCTGAGAAGGCAGTGCTCTGGGGCAGAGATCAGGGGCACAGCAGGGCAGGGTGGGCAGCACTGGGGCAGTGCTGGTACAGCAGGCATGGTCTCTTTCTGGAGCAGCAGGGGTGCTGCAAGGGCTCCTGGCTCTTCTGAGGAGCTCTCCCAGGAATGAGACCCGCTGCTACTGTACCTTGTAGCCAAAAGGCCAGTGGATGAGGTAGAGATCCAGGTAATCCAATTTCAGCTTGGCAAGACTCTTCTGGCAGGCTCCCTTCACAAGAGGCTTCTCATGAAAGGTGCACCACAGCTGGAGACAAAGCCAGGACAGACTGTGAGCTCCTGGTTAATGCTCTTGGGTGCTCTCCTGCACAGCACAGGAATGCTCCCTGTTCTTTGGAAGATGGTGTGGAATGAGACCAGCCTAGTGCTCTTCAGATGTGGCAAGCTCTGGGCTGGGCCTGGCCTGTGACTCTGGGGGCAGTGTCAGTGCTGGTCTCTGGTGCCATGAGTTCACCCATCGTTTGTGCTACCCCTTTTCCCCAGGGCCTGCCTTGGCAGCAGGGGGCTTTCAGAGGCAGTGCTGAGTATTGTTCCTGAGCACACACAGAACTCTGCACTGAGTGTAGCAGGCAGTCTTATACCAAGAAATTATAAAACAAGCCACAAAGAGTGGTTGGCACCAACCTTTACTTAGATAAGAAGCAACTCAAGATTCCAGCTAAGAAGCCTGATTTTTGTAACAAGAAAGAAAAGCCACCAACCCCACCTTCCCTGGGACACGTGCTGAACTGATTACAGTGTCCCAAGGTGCCCAGAACGACTCCTCCCACGGCAGGGACACACCTTTGGCAATGCTCTGAGCCCGCGGCTGGAACAAACAGCAGGCAGTGACAGCCTGTGTGCTCTGCTGTGCTTTAGCATCAGCAGGGTGTCATTAGCAAGCTGCTAATGACTCTGTGTGGTGTCTGACCTCTGCATCACTACCTTCCTTGGGGCTACCTGGTTCCCTCTGCCTTTTCCTGCTTCCCTTCTTTTGCGGGAATCAATCCATTCCCCAGGAGTGCTGGGTCACAGCAGGATGCAGACACAGTGTATCCTTCCTAATTCTCCCTGCAGGATGGGGTGAAGCTGTAAGCCTTGTGTCAGGAGTGACCTGAATGCTGTTCTGATTTGCTTTATCCTACAGCAATAAAGTTTGTCTCCATTATTACTTACCTTCCTGCTAGGAAAATACTCCACACAAAGCATTCCCTCAGCTGTGCTCCAGGCTGCAGGATCATTGGATCCTTACCTTGCTGACAACAAAAAGATCTTCTCTTTTCACAACACCTTCCTTGATTTTCTGCTGGATCCCTTCCCCAACCTCACTCTCATTCAGGTAGGCATAGGCACAGTCAAAGTGGCGGTACCCAGCATCGATGGCAGCCATCACTGCAGCTTTTACCTGCCCAGCTGCAGACTGGAAAAAATGCATAAATATTAAGAATCTCAAAAGAGTGCTTGTTAAAGACCTGTATTACAGCAAAATAAAATCAGGAAACCATGTTAGGGAAAGCAACCCCCCCGCCCAATCCAGGTTGGTGTTTTTTTTTTTTCCTTTACAGAACACTATTTCTTGCAGTGATAAACATGGACTCCAGGGTTGGAAATCAACCTCCAGCCATTTATCTGCTGTTCCACTCCAACTCATTCTCAGCCCAACAGCCAGGCAGAGCAAAGCACAAGGCACCAGGACAGCTCTCCAGAGCTGGACCAGGGGCACTGCAGTTTTTTGGGAGCTCTGCAGTACAGGTGGTTTACTCTCTCTTACCTTCCAGGTGCCCAGCCCCACGAGGGGCATCTTGGCAGAAGTGTTTAGCTGCACGTAGGCTGCCATGGTCCTGCACTCCCTCCTGCTTGCCTCACCACAGCTGCCTCTTGCCTGTCTGGTTTAACAGTGGTCACTGGCCAGGGCAGGGGACGATGCTGGGGCCTCACTGGTGCTCTGGGTCCGCCCATATGCAGCAAAAAAGGCTGTGGCTTTTCCCTTGTACACTCAGCTCACAAAGGTTAATGTGAAAGCTGGAATCAATTAAAAATTGGCGAGGTGATTTACTTGGGGCAGGGCAGCGGTGCGCCCTGCGGACTTTTCCCTTATCAAAAGATAAGGGTTGAGGGCAGGTGTGTCCTGATCAGGCTGGTGTTTCTGCTGGGATCAGCTTCTGTGGTGCCCTGTCCTGTCCCTGTGTCTCTCCTGTGCCATGTGCTGAGGTGTACTGACATCCTGCTGCAGTTCCCCCCAGAGATTTCCTGAGAGAGAAGGTTTCATGCAGTGAAAGTGCCCAGGGCTCATGCAGTGAAAGTGCCCAGGTTTCATGCAGTGAAAGTGCCCAGGGCTCATGCAGTGAAAGTGCCCAGGGCTCATGCAGTGAAAGTGCCCAGGTTTCATGCAGTGAAAGTGCCCAGGGTTCATGCAGTGAAAGTGCCCAGGGTTCATGCAGTGAAAGTGCCCAGGGTTCCTTCCTGCCCAGTCCCAGGGCAGGGTGTGATGCAGAGTCCCCTCGCTCCCGGAGCTGCTCCCTCACTGCTGGGTGTGTGAGTGTGGGCTGAGCCCTTGGCTGGAGCAGCATATCCCCACCACAGTGCTGGTGGCCTGGGCTGGTCTCCCCTTGACAGGGTCTTGTCACCTTGTGTGCTGATGCTGGAGAAACCTCAGTGTGAGGTTGCAGAGGAGGGAGTTCCTTTTCATCCTCTCCAAAGATGCTGGTAACCACCCTTCAGGCTGAAAGGTGAGGCACAGAGTAGAACAGGGAAGTTCACACAGGGCATGCGTGCCAAATGTGAGAAGTAAAATTAAGTCCCTGTTTTTCCCCAGTCTTAACAGGATCATCCCTCTGGAAAAATTCCAGAACTGCCTTTTCTTTTTTTCTTTTCTTCTTCTTATTTTATTATTGTGGGCATCAGGCATTTCACTATTGCTTGTTTTTTCAGCAGCCAGTGCAGTCATAAAGGAGTTTAATAATGCAATGACATGTGACTGTAGAAGAGAAAAGGTGTCCTGTAGCTTCATGGTCATTTGGAATGCCATATTTATTACTGGCACAAGCTAACACACCCTTTAGCACAAAACCAGAGCAGGATCCAGGGTGGATGGATGTGTTTTAATGTTTGCACACACGGGGGCAGAGTTAAACTTGTGTGCGGCCACAGCTTTTGCATTTCTTCAGTTTTGACTCAGCAGATTGAATTGGGTATTGTATTCCTTAGATTTTGTAATAATGAGAAGTTGGAAGGTCTCTCTTCCTCTGCTTCTTTTCCTAAAAAAGTATAAGAAGAAAAAAACCAAAGGTGGCTCACATTTGTAATAAATAGACTTGAAAATTTTGTGGTAGGGACTCAAAAGTTAAAAACGTGGGTTTAAAGAGGAAATTAGCCAGTTATCACCAATTTTCTGAATTGTCTGATCCTTAAATTAAAGACACAAAAAAAGAATTTCCTTTTCCCTGCTGTCTTTTGCACCTAAATGTATGAGACAGTCCCCTGCTTCAACTCACCACTCTGTCTCAAAGATGTTCCCAAACTTGTGCTTTTAAGTGTTGTTATGGACATGGAGAGGAAATCAAGTCTTTGTTTTCTCCCTGCTGTTAACAAGGCACTTACCTTCAAAATTTATGTCCAAGGAGAAGCAGGAGGACTATCTAAAATATAGTATGGCTGGATTTACTACAGCTGGGAGCACTCTGCTGTGCTCAACAGCTCCAGCTTGGTTTTGACTGCAGCTGTCTGTGGGGACTGTGCAGCTGGTGGGAGGCAGAGTGCTGCACAGACCTGGGTTGTTAACTGCACATTTACAGCCAGGGGCTGCTTCCATTGGGAAGTTTGCCATGGATTCAACTGGGTGGGAATGAGCCATTTGTTAAAATGTCTGCCAACAGTGCCAGCTCTTTGTTCTGCCAGTGCAGTACCAAACTCTGTCTAACCTATTGTGCATGTTGGCCCTGGTGTGCTCAGAATGGCTGCATGTTGTGATTTCAGCACTGTTTCCCAGTGCCTCATCCCCAGAGATCTCCTGTGCAGCTCACAGTGCAGCAGCGGTGGTGGCTCAGCAAGATGGGCAGAGAAAATTCCTCAGCTCTGCATCCCAGTGTTGGCCTGGCCATGCTGGCCTCTGGGGGACAAACCAAGAATATAAAGAAGAAGGATTGACCTTTTTCTTCTTCTCAAGGACATTCCCCACTCTGTAGTGTAAACCAGTGAGCTCAAGAGGTGCTGGGATATCATGCAAAGCTGAGCTGCTCAAAATGGCCTTTTTTATACTTTTTCTTACTCACTGTGTGTCACCCTCTGGAGCAAGATGGGCTTTCCAGAAGGAGTAGTCACAGTCTGACCTTTCCACAGCACTGGGCACACCAGAAGTTGTTTCAGAAGACTGAAACAATATCTTTTGGGTTCTGAGAAAAACCCAGCCAATTGTGTTCTGAAGCTGGAGTAACTTTTACTGCTACAAATAGAGGAAAGGGGAAAATCTGGGGAACATCAAGTTGAAATTACCCTGAAGAGGAACCTTTTAACTTAGCAGAACTGCAGGAAGCTACAATTCTTGAGAACTACATCAAATGAGGTGGTGGTTTGGTGATAAAGAGAAGTGTAACTTGCCAGCAAGTGGGTACCTGAGGGTAAACAGGACAGGAAGATATAGTTAATAAAACTGTCAGGCAGTGGGGAGCAGACCCCTGGAGGCAGTGGAGGAGGTGTTGACAGCAGACAAGGGCAAAACAAGGCATGTTCATGATATTCCCAAAGAATAATACAGTTACATTTTCTTCTGAGTCTTGTCTACATGAAAATCTTGCACTGTTTCATTATGCTGATGCAAATGCCTTTTTTGGACACATATCAGTTGAAGTATGTTGTGTATTGATTTAGCTTAAATCCCTTCTTCACCACTTCAGTTAAAACAGTAGAAACTAGTCCAGCAAAATAACATTCATCCTCCTAAAGACTTCTCATTAATTTAACAGCATCAGCTTTTGAAATGGTTTAATTAAACTGCAACTTCCTTGCACAGGCCAGGACTGGTTGCTGTGGAAGCAGAAACATTTCAGTGTCTTTTGTGTCTTTTCTTTAACTTGTAAAAAGAAACCTTCTGATCACAGACTGGAGAGGTGGATTAATGTGGGACTGGCAAATACTTTGCTTGATTTTCTCTAGGTCAAGCCCCGTAAAAAGAGCAGGTACCAAAGCATCAGCACAGACCAAACCTTCTTAGTTGTTTCTGTGGGAGAATGGGCTTTGCAATGAGGGGATAGGCAACCTCAATTAAATAGGAAGAGCACCATGGCCAGCATCCAAACCCATCTCATCTATAAATGGAAAATTTGCCCATCCCAGACCTACATTCCTGTCCAGTTGTGTTGGTAGGCATGGTTATCACAGGAATGGGATTTTCCTTTCTCCTATATGCAGACTGTAGGTTTTCCAAAGCTCATCACTTTAGAAAACAGTTGACTATTTTTCTTGCCAAGTAGAGGCTCCTGTTCTCATGGAAAAATATTTTCATGCTTCCTTTCAAGTTTCAGCAGTAATCCATGCCTGGTTTTGACAAGGAAAGGGATTCTTTGAATGTCCTAAGGGTGGAGGAAGAGACATGTTTTCCCTTTGAAAAAACACAAAAGTTTTGAAAAGTGTTGGAAATATTTTCCTCATGCTTGAAAAACAAAACAAAATGAAGCACGCAGTAAAACCGGTGAATTCATCTTGATTAGGAACAACATGAAAAATACCAGTGTGGAATCTGTACAGTTAGAGCTGAATAGAAATTGCTTTATAACGTGAACTCGTACACAACAGGGGAGCCAGATTGTTTTAGCTGACTGAGTTACTCAGGTTTTGTAAATACGAGAGCAGAACCTCATGTGGTGTTTCTCGTGTCACATGGCAGGACCCGTGGGCAATCTGAACATTTAGTGGGGATGTGGAAGGTCCAGTGATTGCCACAGAAGTTGGCCTCATTGTCCTTCACTAATCCATGGCTGTGCAGTTACTGCACTCTGTGCTCCAGGTCTGCTCTAGGGTTGGTCAGATGGGCTCCTGCACTCTCAGCATCTGTCATTTCCAGAAGGAATTCAGGATGTGCAGGGAGGTATTGTATTTGGGTTGCTCCCAGATGTAGGAAGGAATGATGAATCTGACTCCGTGTTCTCAGAAGGCTAATTTACTATTTTATGATACTATATTATATTAAAGAATGCTATACTAAACTATACTAAAGAATACAGAAAGGATACTTAGAGAAGGTTAAAAGATAATAATGAAAACTTGTGATTTTTTTTCCAGAGTCCTGACACAGCTTGGCACCGATTGGTCATTGAGTGAAAGCAACTCACACCAGAAATCCAATAATACAATCACCTGTGGTAAACAATCTCCAAACACATTCCACATGTGAGCTCAACACAGGAGAAACAAATGAGATAAGAATTTGTTTTCCTTTTTCTCTGAGGCTTCTCAGCTTCCCAGAGGAAAAATCCTGGGCGAAGGGATGTTTCAGAAAATGTGAATGTGACAGGGAGGAGACCACGAGCTGAACGTTGTTCTAGCACAAGGCTTCCAGAAATGGTCTTGGCTGGGGACTCTGCTTGTCCTGCAAGCAGGACCTGTGTGGAGCCCCAGGGGCTGGGAAGAGATGGTGCCATGTGTGGGCTGCTGCAGAAGCCAGGAAAATTGGTTTGGCTGTGTGTGCTCCCAGCTGTCCCCCCAAACCATGTGTAACCATCAAAGCAGATGAAGTGGCTTCTTCATCTCTACAGTTTTTGTATCTTGAGAAGGGCAAAAAGCCTTGGTCCAACAGTGTGGGCCTCATTTTGTGGTGAGTTTTAGAGACATTATACCCTTCCCCAAAAAGAACACAAGTTGTTGCCAGATGTTATCTACATCTGTAAATTCCTTCTTAAGAAGGGCAGGACCGTAGTGCCCATTTTTTCCCTCACGCATCCCTTGTATTGATCTTTGCTCACTCCTGTTTGACATTACAGATGCAGACTTGTACAGAGAAGAATAAGGACAGCAATACGGAATGTTTAAACAAGTACTTGACCCATCCAAAATGTTGAATGTTGGATAGTGCTGAAGCAGAAAGGTCTCTTTCTTTGTAAGATAAAAAAGGGATACTGAATTACAGGCAAAACATTTTTTTCCTGGCCCTTCCATGGATGGCTAGATCAGGTGACAATATAGAGGAATAGACTAATTCTGAATAGAAAAAGAGTGGAAGTCAGGCACAAAATTATTTAAGTGAATGGTTTTCCATGTAAGTAAAACAGATGAAAATTAGAATTGAAAAACTCTGGGAAGTTGGATATTCTGACTCCCCATCATGCATGATTTATTAGTTCTGTCTGACTTTCCGCTCATGCTCCTTTTTTGTTAAAGAAATGAGGCAGGGTGGAGGGGGAGGAAGCATGAATTAACTTGTGATACACAGCTATTTATTTAGCAACCTAACTCCTAAAGTTTCCTGGGAAACAATCCTGTAAAAGAGAGGCCTGATTTTGTTGCTTTTTACGGTCAGGAGCAGCCCCAGTGAATTCTGAGGAGTTACAGTAAAAGTAGGAGAACACTGTGACTCAGTCCTTCTCTAACCATGACACATAGGACAGAGTTTTTATGTAGGAAGCTCATTTTTGTGCTCCATTCAAAACCCAACTGAACTTTAGCCAGTCTTGTTTTGTAAACTGCTGTGATGCAAGGGAGCCACATACCATGGACAGACACATAGGAAGCACCAGAAAGGTCTTTGTGATTTGTAGAGTGTTTGTGAGAAAACAAACATCATAAATACAAAGATAATTCTACACACACATCAACAAGGTGTTAGTTAATCCATGGTTCATTGTAACATGGAAGTAAAAGACTTTAGAACAATTTTTTTTGAGGTGAACCATTCATTTTTCATAGCAAGACATTAATACACATATACTTGAGTATGTGTGGTGTGTGTTTGTTGTTCTCACCATCCTCTGCGATGACACTGAAGTTCCCATTTTACCCTTTTTGGTTGTATTTGCCCAGATTGTTATGTGCTGTCATCATGCTCTAGTATCAGCACTATCCAGTCTGTTTTCAAAATAACTTATCATGACTAGACACCACCCTGCTGCTTTCTTTTTTTGAAAGCCCTTTAAAATTATCTCTTCCCAGACAGTTCCTTACTGACGTCTGGTGTCTGGAGCACTTTGTTTATCATGGAGGGGAAAAAAAAGCAGATTAATCACAGGTTTGTCTTTGCTTTTGATGCTGCTACAAGAAGTTCATTTGTACAATACTGTGACTAAAAACCAGTGAAATGCTCCAACCCAAAATCTGAAATGTAAACACCTCCCAACCCACAAAGTTTAAAAGTAAACCTTGGAAATCTTCAAATTGTGCCTCTGGCTCAAAAAATGGGAAAACTTTTGATTGTGGGGAAGAAATTTGTTTTCCCAGCCATTGATACCTTGTAAAACATTTTTAGAGGCATTTTTGAAGACTAGAACTGTATCCATGAGGATTTCTTCAGAACATTGTGTTCCATGCACTTTTTTGTATGTTCTAGGCACCTGCTGTGCTGAGGTGTTTATTTGAAGATGACAACGTAATGGTTTTAAGGGCATAGAGAGTATAAGCATGCATTATGCAGATTTTTTTTTTTAGTTAATATTTCAGAAGAACAGACAGAAGTCACCCTTTTTTATTTCAGAATAATATTACCAGTACCTAGCCATTGGGATCACATAAAAAATTCAGTTCCCACTTCAGGTTTAGAATATGATGCCTCCCAAAGCAGCTTCCCTCCATCTGTTTTGCATATAATGAAGGCTTTTATGTATTTTCTTCCTCCTTCTCAGTCATTTATTTGGTATTAATGATTCAGAAAAAAATCTGCACTTACTTTAAGACTAAAGCTCTGATTCTGGTGAAAAATGCAGGGTGAGTTTGAGTGCTTACATGCTCATATTTTTTTTTTTTAAACAGATTTTCTGGCCAAGTAATGGAGTTAGAGAGAGAAGAAAAAAAGGTACAGTACCTAATTTTCTCTTCACATGGACTTACACTTCTGGTTTTGATATAAAGAGAATCTACTGAAGTTGTGTATTGCCTCCATACCCAAACAGGATGAAAGCCCCATTGTGTTAAAACACTAAAGCAGAATTGTGTTAATATTAAGCAGGTGTCAAACAGTGCCTAAACTAGTAAAACAAAAGGTGAAAAAGGGCCTTTGCTAAGGAGCTTAAATTGCAATTATGTGGCTGCCTGGTGTGCAAGGTGTGCCTCTGTGCTCTGTCAGGTGCACCCCCAAGTTTGAGGTAATCCTAGGCTTGGTTTAAGATGTGGTGGTGTGATATGTTGACAAATAGGGGGAGGTGTGTGATGAAAATTTCCCCACGCAGAGGTGAGCTCGAGCCAAGGAAATGCTGAGAAAGAACCACATGTGTGGGTACTGCAAGAAGGGTAAGTGGCTCCAGGAGAGAGAAGGGAGCCTGGCATGTCCTTGCCTGCTCCTGCTCCCTGAGCTCTGAGGAAAAAGGTTCATTTTCCTTATATTACAGACTGAGGTCTGGTGTGTAGAGATGTATGAAGAGATGGATTTAGGCAGGGTCATTTTACACTGTTGTAATTCTGAATGCTCAGGAGGCAGTAAGGATATTTTTCTCCTTGTAGCGTTAGATTCCCAGAACGTCCTCCATACAAATTTGTCTCTGGGTGGAAATGGGCCATCATCAATTGTGGTGTTGTGAGGTCCCCAGGATGAGGTGAGAGATGAGAATTTCACTCCATGTTCTCAGAAGGCTGATTTATTATTTTATAATATATATTACATTAAAAGAAGTGCTATACTAAAGCAAGAGAAAGACTATATCAGAAGGCTTGGCAAGAATGATAATGAAAGCTCGTGACTGACTCCTCAGAGTCCCACACAGCTGGCTGTGATTGGTCATGAATTAAAAACAATTCACATGGAACCAATCAAAGGTGCACCTGTTGGTAAACGATCTCCAGACCACATTTCCAAGCAATCAGGTAATTATTGTTTTCTTTCTTTTCTGAGGCTTCTCAGCTTCCCAGGAGAAAATCCTGGGCAAAGAGGATTTTTCAGAAAATATCATGGTGACAATAGAATAGGAATGTGAGACAATAGCATGGATAGCAGACAGTACCTAGGTCTTCTGTAGGGGAAAAAATGTCAAGTGTTGGAAATGAATGGGGCTGCCCCTCAGAAAAAGGGGAGTGAGGATTCCCTGGGCACCCATCTGGGGGGCAGAGAGAATGGGCTGGAAAAGATGTAGGGAGACAAATTCATGAAGTAGGAAAACACACAGGAGAACTTTTAGAGAGGGTTTCAGGGTTATTAAAGAGTGCAAGGACTTGTTTAGAGAACTTTCTTTTGAACATGAAATTATTAATGAAGACAGATCATGCATCAAATAGTTGTAAACAAAGAGCTCAGGGTTTTCTGGAAATTAAAATTGGTATGTCTGCAATGCTCTGTGGCAAACACTGGATCTGGCTTTGAACAAAGTAACTATTCTGTGGGAGAGTACCAAGGGCATAATCAGTGAAGAACGCTCCTGTTTGCCACAGTTTTAATCAATCATTAAGCAGCCTTTCTTCTTTCCAGTTCTGTTTTCTTCTGCTTCTGCCCTGCTCAGCTCCAGGCCTTTATTCAGAGTGGTGCAGTTGCACTGGTGCCCTGGCAGAAGTTTATGCATTGAGGAAAGGAGTTTCCTGGACTAATTCTGCCACAAACATTCCAGCTAAATGCAACAGCCTGGAAGGGCTCCAGAGCAGAGACCCTGAAAAACACAACCCAGCTGGTGTGAGAGATAATAGCTGCCAAGTGAGTGTAGCTGTCTGCAAGAAGTCACGCACAGGGATGTGGCTTTGACTCTTCCGTCCTTGGATATTTTGAAATGTGAATAATCAAAGTCATTAGGCTGCTTTTGCCATGCTAAGGAAATGGTCTTGCCTAAAGACTAAAGGAGACAAAAATCTGTATTTAATGGCCATGGAAGTCCTGGATTGTGGTATGGGTTACTGTCTACTCACTCACAACTGCATATTGGCATAGAGTGTTTCTTTCTGCTAGTTGTATTCTTACAGTGCTGATATTCAAGAAAAGACATTTTTCCTTCTATCTCGAGGAACTCTGCTTCTTTTCCTTACAAAGTCAATAGACCAGTTTGCCTGAAGGCATGGTGACTGTAGGTGTGTGGCTGTGCACACACAGTGGGATGTGGGAGCATTTCTCTGCACCAGCTTGAGCTGATGGGTGGCAAATCAAACTCTTCTACACTGTGAATTTGAGTAGTGCTTCAATTACATAGGCTGCACTGGGTTAGTGCTCTAAGTTCTGGCTTAGACAAGCCTGACAGAAATGAAAGGTAGTTGGTAATACTGAAGTTGGTGGATGAGGTGAAAAGGATTTTATGCGTAACTGTTAAGAAAAATGCACATCCAGTAGAAATATTCTGCAGAAGCAGCAGATTTTATTGTGGTTCTGTGGTGAAGTCAGGAACAGCTTTATCAGGAAAGGTATTCTCCCTGAGATGCAGAATGCTGTCTGGAGCTTCCCAAATGAACGAGGAGCAAAGTGCAGTAGCCACCAAAGAGAAGCAGGATGCTGCTCACCAGCTACCTGGCCACCCTTAGCACACAGTGCTAAGTGCTGTGAGCCCAGCAAAGCAGGTTTCATCTGGATTAGCCTTCTTTCCCACTGACATCTTAGGATCTGGATATCCTTGTAAATGTAAAAGTAGACACCATTTCTCCTCACAGCCCACTAGAGACATTATTTTAATACCTCTGCTCCAAATTTTCTTAAGTTTACTCCTGTCACTTTTTCCTATCAGAATCTGAATCCCCTGTCTTTTATTATCATGCACTATCTTTTGAATTTATTAAAAAGGGAAGATCGCCTCTATCCCCTGTAGGGAAGGATGACAGAACACATTTGGCATGCATCCAGTTTGTGGCCCTCTGAGCTTTACCTTGTGGCTGTTCAGGGGTAAGCATTTAGAGAAGAAAATGCGACCGAAGGGGTATGAAAGATGTGCCCTGCTTCTTTTTAGAAATAAAATCAGACCTATGGCAATAGAAGAACATTGTCTTTTCACACCACTTCCCTCTTGTTTCGAACCAGAGCTATTCCATCCACTTGTTTTTATTTACTTCAGATTAGGATTACAGCCTGTGGGAATGAGGGAGCTAGCATGATCCTAAAGAAGACTCACGTCTGTTTTGGTTTTTTTTTTTTTGGCTACTGATTTCATGATGGGTAATTAGAATTTGGCGCCTTGCTTTTCACCAAAACCAGAAGGTCCTAAAGCGGTTTCGGGAGTAGCCGGAGATTTGGACGCCTCCGGTCGTGCTCTGCGTGCCCGGACCCCGGGGGGAGCCAGCATCTCTGCCGGAATCGCTGGTGGCGGCCGGGCTCGGCAGGGCACGATGGCCGCAGCATCCCCGAGCCCCGCCGGGCACGGCAGCGCCGGGCCGGCCCGCTCGGGGCACCGCGTCACCGCCCCGCGCCGCGCCCATTGGCTGAGCCCGCTGCCCGTCCGCCTGGCCGGCCAATCAGAGCGCGCCGCTCTCGCGGGCGCGGAGGCGCCGCGGCCGCAATAAGACGCGCGGTCCGCCCCTCGCCCGGCCCGGCCGCGGCTCCGGCGCTCCCCGTGAGGCGGCGCGGTGTCAGCCCGGTAATTCCCGGGAGCTCGGGCTCGGGCAGGGGAGCGGCCCCGGGGCGGGGGGAGGAGGAGCGGCCCTGGGTTCGGGGGGGTTTCCTCGGCGGGGCTGTTCCGGCGCTCCAGGGAGGGATGGTGGTGCTGTCCCCCGGGCGAGGGGGCGGTGGCTGCGAGGCACGGCGTGTGTGCCCGTGTCCCTGCGAGCCCGTGGCCGTGTCTGTGTTTGCGTTCGTGTGCGGGTCGCCGCCCCGCGCTGGTGGCCGCGGTGTTTGCGCGGGTCCGGAGGTGCTGCCCTGCTTGTGGCCGAGCCTCCGTGCTCGGGGAGGGCTGGGACACGCAGGTGCTCCGCTCAGGGACGCCTCAGTAAGGGATGAGCAGGGGAGCTCGTCCCGGCTGGAGTAGGAGCGCTGGAAGTGGCCGCTGGTGTTAGACCTTGAAGCTGTGCTTGGCCCGGAGCTTGGCCGGTGTAAGGTGTTATCCTGAGCGCCGTGCGCTGCGCTGCTGTGCTGAGCTGGGGCTCTGGCTTTCTGTTCTCTCACAGAGTGAACCGCAGAGCGGTTTGGGTTGGAAGGAACCTTAAAGGCCACCTAGTTCCACCCCCGTGCCGTGGGCAGGGACAGCTTCCAGTAGACCACGTTGCTCAAGACTCCAATCAGCCTGGCCTGGAGCACCTCTAGCGATGGGGCACCCACAGCTTCTCTGGACAACCCCTTCCAGTGCCTCTGTGCTGGCTCCAGGGCTGCTGTCTGTGTCCTCCGTGGTCCCCAGAGCTTTTGGTAGATTTGTGCACACTAGAGCTGTAATTGCAGTCTAAACAAATCTTAGGGAGCAAATGATGTCCCGGGGCACGTGGGAGACCAGAAACTTTCCCGTGATGGAAATGCAGGAGGTGTGTGTTGGCATCTTTTTGGGAGAAGGTATTTGGTATCTTTCCCAGCCCATACAAGCAGTGTGTGCTCCGGTTTTTTTTAACAGCTTTGAGAGCAAATGGTGTCTGGCATGGCCATTTGCACTTGTGGGCTCTTTCTGTGAGCACTGGTGTTTATTCTTTCCCTGCAGGTAACCAGCCAGGAGTGTGTGCTGGCTTCTGTATAAGGCAGCTATTGAGCCCGTGCTGGGATTTGTGTAGGTTGTTCCTTTGCCATAGGAAAGGTGAGTAGGATTATTTCCATGTGTTGCTCTAAGGCTTTCTAGTCTAAATGCTTCCAGAAGTGGACTGATGTTCAAACAACATTGTGACTTGCTAGTTCTTTCTAAATTTGTTTCAGAAATTGTGCTTCTGCCTAATGTTTTATATAAGTGAACTGGAATTTATAACACCCAGATACTATTTGGGGTTTGTGTAAGTGTATCTCTTAAATTAACCAAATTTTTTATTGCTTTTGGCTAAAATACCGAGTAAACTTTGGCAAAGAGGTGCATCACCCCTATTGTTGGGTCTTAATTTGGTTTTGTAGGTTATGTAGTCTATTCCTGTGGATAACAGATTCAATTCATCTGAATAATGAAGTATTTGCAGAGACAGAGCTTTCTGTGGAGCTATTTTATGTGTAGTAGCTCATGCTGTGAACACACTGCAATTTTTCAATTTTATCTGTGGTATGTTGGGTAAGGATCAGGTGCTTTTGATGGAAATGCTGTCAAATACTTGTTTTTGTTATAAACCTGAGATCTTACAGGGTGCAGTTTAGTGTTGGATCTGATGTGACACCTGAATCCTGGCAATAACTTATTTCTTTGCTTAAAGTGCAGCTGATTATTGGAGTAGAAAAAGTGGATTTTGTCTGAGATGTTTCTTGCCCTACACAAATCTCAGCCTGCCTTTGCATGAAATGAGACTTTCTTTGTGTTTCTCAGCTGTCTATTGCGTGTCAAACAATGCCTCCTGATATTCTGTAAAAATCTCAGTCCTCAAAGGCTTTTTAATCCTGAGTTCCATTTAGGCAGAAGTCAGCACTGGGGGGGTTTGCAGAGTGCCCTGGTTTGATGTAGATTCTGTCTTAACGTGAGATTAGAGGAGAGTTAAGCTGCAGTTACAAGCAAGATCAGATTCCTGAGTCTGTTAATGAATTCAACTTTTCTAGACACTTTTTTCTGAAAGCCTGTTAAAATGAATGGTGGTATTGTGCTGGCTGTTTCCCAAAACCCAGAATGCATGGGCCTACCCCATCCTGCTGACCTAATTCAGGGTCACAGAGGGCCTGAATTTGAGACACTTGGAGTGTGACTGAAGCAGCTCCAGCTGATTTGAGACGAGAGGAGCTCCTTCAGTGTGTCATGGGAATCTAGCCCAAGGTTGGGAGTGCAGAAATCAGAGCTCAGTCTCCCACTGCCCATGGTTTTGAGAGCACTTAATATTCATCTGAGGTACAGCAGTCCCCCCAGAGCAGAGAGTTGTATTTTTATATTTTTTCCCCTCTCTGTCCATTGCTATCTAGCCTGTGTCTCAGGTTGGAGGGATCAGGTGGAGTTTCAGAGTTGCAGTCCTGTGTTAGATGGGCCTTTCAGGCATCCCATTGTCTGCTGGCAGATCTTTGCCCACCTTGGCAGACCCTTGGGCGTGTGGTCAAAAGGCATCTGCCATTGAAGACAATCTGGAGGTGATGTTGCTTGGAAGAAAAACGAGAAAGGTGTTGTTTGACCTTATGAATGTGTAGCTGTCTGACTTAATGAGGACAGCAAACAGGCTTTTTGTGCCCGCTCCAAAAGTAAAAACATTATTCCTGATGCCTAAGAATCTGGCATTGTAATTCACAGACAGGAGAAGAAAAATAGACTTGAAAGTCAGGAAGAGGATGGGATAATCTGTGAGGTCACTTGGGGATTCAGTGGAATGAGGACTCACTAGCTGTGCATTGCATCCCAGAGTATCTGTGTTGTCACGCTGATGTGTGGAGGCATGATGGAGGAGGTGGCCTGGGGAAAAAATCAAGCATAGACTGGCATAGTTAGCAGGACAGGATGGGGATATGAGGAAATTCTGCAGAGTGTGACTGTGTTGACACCTCCTTGGAGAAAAGCTGATAAGGTTTTGTGTTGCAGTCCTGTGGTCCCACTCTGCAGTTCATCTGGCTGAGTGCCACAGCCGCTCTGTGTGCCTGCATTCCCTCGGAGCAGTGAGGATCTGGATAGCCTGGTGGGCTCCAGCTACATGGGGCACCTCAGAGCTCCCCAGGGAGGGACATCTGCTGCTCTGGGAGCCTGGGATGCTGAGTGAGGCTCTGTTTAAAGACTTGAGGAAAACTGTAGGCTGGAACAGCTTGTACAAATCTGCTCCTAATCAATTGTTTTAGTGGGCTAGTTGCAACAAGCTGGGTGAAGGATGGCACTTTCCTTCCCACGTGAGCTCTCCTGGTTTGGAATTCCTCCCACTCTCAATTGTAAAATCACACTCAGCAGACACTTGTTTCTTTGCTTGTTTTGATTCTGACAGTTGTTTACTTTTCACTGCCTTATTGCTACTTGTAATGCATTATCTGTGGGATGGTTGATGTGTCTGTCTCCTGTCTTTGTTCAGATGTCTCGCTGTTAGATGCCAGACCAGCTGCCCTCTGTGCTAAGCTGCAACCAAAATGGCAAAGTACAGGCTCGTTCTCCTGAGACATGGGGAAGGAGCCTGGACCAAGGAGAATCGCTTCTGCAGCTGGGTGGACCAGAAGCTGAGCAGTGATGGCATAAAGGAAGCTCAGAACTGTGGCAAACACCTCAAAGCCCTGGGCTTCGAGTTCGACCTCGTCTTCACCTCCGTGCTGAGCCGCTCCATCCAGACTGCCTGGCTGATCCTGCAGGAGATGGGCCAGGAGTGGGTCCCCATCCAGAGCTCCTGGAGGCTGAACGAGCGTCACTACGGGGCCCTGATCGGGCTCAACAGGGCAGAGATGGCTCTGAACCACGGCGAGGAGCAAGTGAAGATCTGGAGGAGGAGCTACGATGTCACCCCGCCTCCCATCTCTGAATCTCACCCCTACTACGCAGAGATCTACAACGACCGCCGCTACAAATGTGGTGATGTCTCTCAGGAGAACCTCCCAAAGGCTGAAAGTCTCAAAGATGTGCTTGATAGACTACTTCCCTACTGGAATGAAAAGATAGTGCCAGAACTGAAAAGTGGCAAAATGATTCTTATCTCTGCTCATGGCAACAGCAGCAGGGCGTTGCTGAAGCACGTGGAAGGTAAGGGCCTTTGTTTGAGCCTTCCCCTCTCCTCCTTGCTCAATGCCTTGGAGCTTTATGTGTTGTTCTGTTGTGTATATTTCATAGCTGGGTAAGGTAAGGATGTTTGTGGTCTCCAAGGAGGAAGTAGAAAGTTGGTCAAGGAAGCAAACTGGGAGATGTGGAAAGGGGAGAGTGTAGTAGAAACAGGTGATCCCCCAGCCAGGGAATAATTTGTTCTGACTCCATGATTCAGGAAGCTGAACAATTGCTTCATTAAGCTATACTATTTACACTAATACTGTACTAATTTGCATACTAAAGAGACACTTTACCCATGACTCTGTGAGACAGTCAGGACAAAGCTTTGACCCAACTGGCCAAGGAAGCAAAAAAACTTTCACCAGTGTCCAGTACCCAAATCACTTTGGGTAAACAATCTCCATAACACATTCCACATGTGCAAAACAACAGGAGCAGCAAGTAGAGATAAGAATTGTTTTCTCTTCTTCTCTGAGCTTCTCACTGCCTTTCCCAGGAAAAGTCCTGGGAGAGAGTTGTGCCTGCTGCTCTCTGTGGAGAGAGCTGTTGCCATAGGGAGAGAATTTGTTAGGTTAATGTAGTTAAGGAAAGGGCCAGATGCTTTCATTTTATTTCTCATTGTTCATTTAAAACTTCTGTATTCAAACAAAATTTGTGGTTGGTTTAGATAGACAAAAACTGCGGACTCAAGTTATTTTTGGTTTTTTTCAGCTGCTTTGTCAGGTTTGTGATAATCATCTCTTCATTAAAAAAGCATTGCTGTAACACAGCAGAATAAAAGTGCTTGGCTTGGGTTATGGAAGATGTTCTTGTTACTTCAATGGGTCACCCTGATAATTTTTACTTAAAAGTTATGTGGCATAGAGTTCTGCAGAGAGTAGGCACTTGCTAAAGCTTGTGCCAATACTGCAATGTATCCCAATATAGAAAATGCTTCCCAATAAACAGCCAAGTTTGTAGCTTAGCATAAGGTTGTTGATTTACCACAGAATGGTTTCTGTTGGGAGATATCTTTTAAAGACCATCTAGTCCAGTCCCTGTGCAATGAGCAGGGACAGCTTCAACTAGATCAGGTTGTTAAGAGTCCTGTTCAGCCTGGCCTTGAATGTTTCCAGGAATGGGATATCTGCTGCCTCTTTGGGCAACATGTTCCAGTGTTTTACTAGCCTCATCATGGAAACTTTCTTCCATATATCTTGTCTGAAAGGATCTTCTTTTAGTTTAAAACATCATCCCTTGTCCTATTGTAAGAGGCCCTGCTAAGAAGTCTGTTTCCATCTTTCTTAGTGGCCCTCTTCTCCAAGCTGAACAGCTCCAGCTCAGTCTTTCCTCACAGGAGATGTGCTCCATCCCTCTGCTCATTTTTGTGGTCCTCCTCTGGTCCTGCTCCAACAAGTCTTACCTGGGCTGAAAATCCCAGAACTGGTCTTGAAAATGACTTATTTGGGACTTCATGATAAAAAACATCCTTTTCATTGTTAGATTCTTCCCTCCCTTCCTCTTTCATCTCCTGGCTTCTTGGCCATCCTAAACTGGAAGTTGAACTGTGTTAATTTCTTTGTGGGTAGAGCAGAATTCAGTCATTATGTATGTGTGAAAGCAGCCTACTGCAGTTGTAGTTACAAATATGCACAGCCTGAATTGTGTCCACTCAGGGTTTATTTTAGTTTTAAAATCCTCTGTTCTGTGGCTCTGCCTGCTGATTACTTTTTGCATTTGGCTATGCTGGAACAGTCAGGAGTATGAAGGCTGTGAAATGAGCAGGTACAAATGGCTTCTGGGACTAGAGAGGTTGTGAATCCTGGGGTGCAGATCATGGATAAAGGAGGAAGGGCTGGTTCAGTCAGTTCCACGATGTGGTCAGAGTGGTTGTCCACACTGTGTGAAATGATAAAGGAAGAAGAGGAAAGGGGATCTGCAGCTGTGGTGACTCCCCTGCCTCCCAAGAACTGAACCAGCTCCATGAAACCATGCTGGCCAAGCCCTTTGGGGGTGAAATGGTGACAGCTGAGTGTAGGTTCCAGGAGAGATCCTGGGCCACCTTCTGTGCAGGCCTGCAACAGGGGCTGGCAGCCTCATGGACTGGGAAGGGTTGCTTTGGAGTTAGCATGGCTAACTTGGATTTCTTGCTGCACTGAGATCAGGGAGGGGCAGAGCTGCAGAACCTTTCTATGGGACAATTGCTAACTCTCTAACTCTTCCAGGACTGCCCATAGTCAAAGTGGAATAAAGCTGTCCTTTGTCTTGCAGTATACCTTCACCCTACCAGCACATGGGAGATTACATAGGGAAATGTGAGCAGTCCTTGGCAGAGGAACTGGTTCTGTTGACCAAGGACCATGGGTGAGCTATCTCAGCTCCCACACAGGAACAACTGGCAGGTTCCTGCTTGGCTCTCCTGCCCTTTATGTAGTGGAGAATGGATTTCTGAAGAGCTGGCCTGGAGGGTAGCATAGGCAGAGCTATGACACCCTGGTGTTACAATCTACCTTTGTTGTTTTGTTTTTGCCTTCCCCAGCCTAAATCTAGCTGGATCGAAAAGGTTCCTTGTCTGCATTGCTCACTGTCTCTCCCTTTCTCTGCTGAAAGGTTGGAGTTGCTCTGGAACCCTGCTAGAGTTGGACCTGATTCAACAGTGCTTAAACTTTGCCAGTCTACTGTATTTATAGCACCCACTGTGAGATGGGCTGTGTTTTTGTGGGTTTTTTATAAGCTTAGTGTGTCCTGCACTTCAATGGAGTTTTCTAAGCCCCTCCAGCTTAGCTGAAACTCTTTTTCTTTTTTTTTTTCTTATTTTTTTCTTCTTTTTTTTGGCATTTTGAAAACTAGGTTCCAAATGCCTCAAGCAGCAATCTTGTATGGCTGCTCGGATGTCTTAATCGTGGTGTTAACTTGATCTTGGAAGATGTAACTCAAACTTTAAATGGCAGGAAATAGGAATGTTTTCATTCAGTTGGATCTGATGGAACAGTTCTAATTGTTATAGTGTCAATTGGAATTTTTTTCTTAAAAGACTACGGAGTATCCCTTGAAGTTACTATTTCAAGGAGGTATTTTCTTGAAGCAGGACTGCAATTCTCTGAATCTGTGTTTTTTCATTGTTCTGAATAATTGGTAAAGAGCTGGAAATGTAGTTCTGCTTTCTGCTTGCGTGGAGCAACAGTGTCATGCTCAAAAGGCTTTGATTGTGGGTTTGGATTTTGTTCTTGTTTTCTCATTGCACAGAGTGGGCCTCATTAAGATGTATGAAATGTCTGTGGAATCTGTCATGCTAAATGAGTATCCTGGATGCACAGGATGTGTTTGCAGGTGTTTTTTTCCAATTCTTTGGGGGAGGTTAGTTTTCTCTTTATCTAATAACCAGTGCTTCATATTGAACCCTTTTGACAGTGTCCCTTTATGAAGATATTAGTGCAATACTTGTGACCTCCTTGCCCCATTTCTGTTAAGTGCTGATAGCAGACCAAGTCCAATGGACTGATTTACCAGATGAAGGATTGGTAGGCTGTCCCAACTTTTCTTTCTTCCCAGCCATTTAACCCTGGGGACTGGTGTCAGATACCTCAAAACAGGGGTTTGTGGAATGCCTGATTGTAGAATTTCCAATAGTATCCCAATAGTTTACATACTGGAGCTGCACATTGTGACCTGGTGTGGACTGTGTGTTGAGAGTTTCTTAATAAGATTATTTCACTGATTTTGCTGCTTAGGCTTCTCCAGGAAATACTGCTTATGTGAGTGTGGTGTTGTGAGTGCAGTTGCAGGAAACAGCTTGAGATCTAACAACTCAGTGGTCTTGAAGTGAGATGTTCTTGCTCTCCCTGTCATTTCCCCAGTCTTTGCTCAGTGCTTCTGCTGCTTATTTCTTGAGAGCTTGCTGGGCCTCTTTACAAATGACCTTGGCTGTGTTTTGGCCACTGCTAAGCTGTGCTCCCACAGCATCAGGAATGTCTCTCCAACATTGTCCCCAAATGGGCTGGGCTTGGGCAAGCTCTTGGGAGAGGACATAGCCAGGAGAGCTGACCCAAACTGCCCAAATGGATATTCCTTAGCCCTTATGATGTCTGCTCAGCAGGGAAAGCTGAGAGAAAGGAGGGAGGACATTTGTGGTGGCATTGAAGCAATAGCTCTGCACACTGAAGCCCTGATTAGTAGCAAGTGATTGGATTGCCTGCTGATGGGAAGTAGAGAATAAATCCTTTGTTTTTCTTTGCTTCTGTGCTTTGCCTCTACTTGTGCTTTAGTAAATTGCCTTTATATTGACCCACAAGTTATTTTTGCATCTTTTGTCCCCACCCATTGAGCTGAGGATGGGAGTGATAGAGCAGCTTGGTGGGCACCTGGTGTCCAGCCATACCACCAACCCACCACAGTTCTTTTTTGGTGCCCCACTGTAGCCTCCTACTAGTAAAGCCTGGCTGTGCAAATCTAATACAGACAGAAAGTCTTGGCAGATGTGAGTGAAACAAATGTAAATGATATACTACAGCCATGGTTGTAGCCCACCCATCTTTCTTACCTTAAAATTTGCACAGCAAGGTAAGATTCCATCAAGATCAAAATCCAGTTTCTAACACTGTGCTTGTTTCCCTCCTCTGCCCTGTTGAAGTTAGATCTGTCTTGCAGGGAGGGCAGAAAGTGGCTCTGAATATTTACCTTACTAGGCTAAAGCTTTAGTGTTTTCATTAAGCATATGGGATGCTATGACCTGATTTAGAACTCAATTACAAAGCACCAGTATTAAACAAGCTTTTGTGGATGAATTGATGCATTTGATCTTGTGTATGATCTTTTATTGGGTGAATCATCTGGCCTCAAGTGCAGCTGACGTGCAGAGAGGAGGCTGTTGTTATTCTCAACAGCTCTTGTGGGTTTTGGGTTCCTCTGACCATAGGAATAGGGAGGGAGGAACTTGCTAAGAACAGGTGAGAGGAGAGGGAAAGCTGAACCAGCCCCTCTGAGAGTGCTGTAGGTGCTCAAAATCTGGGGTTTCTCTCTGTAGGACTTTGCAAGGTCCAAATATTTCAAAACACTCCATGGGCTACCACTTGTAGGTGAATTCTTAAGCTTGCCTGGAGATATTTCCAGTTTGTGTATTTGATTACCCAGTTTGGTTAAATGGAGGATAAGTGAGCTGGGGAGGAATTCTGAATGCAATTTTGAAAGGTCTCTTTTATAAGAAGTGCTATACCAAGTTACTGTGGTGTTCCTGTGCCTGACTGCTCCCTGCTGTACAGGTGAGGAGCGGTGTTCTCAGGACAGAGCATGGGAGATGGCCCCTTGAGGAGGGCAGCTGCCTAGTCACATTTTATCTGGGCTCCTCAGGAAGTCATCCTGAGTACTTCAGAAATGTCTGTGGGTTCTCACAACTATGAGTAGGCAGGACCTGTTTTTTAAACCTTCTTGGGTAAAAACTGCTTCCAGCAGCTCAGTATTTCAGCAGTGCTGATACCCAGGCTTTGGGATTAAACTGGAGGGAAGCACGTTACTACTTCAGTGGTCTTATTTACCATTGCACCTTGGAGTCAGCAGTTGAGGTCTTGCCCTGATTTCACCCTTCTTCCCTGTGCCATGGGCTGGGTTGTGACACAGGCCACCTCAGATGGAGCTCAGGAAAAGGTCAGCTGGTTCTGGTTACAGCACATGGAGTAACTGGATAGCAGTCAGCTCACACTGCAGCCATTGGTGTGATCCCTTTGCTGTCCTCCTGGCCTGCTGGCTGGGGAATGTTCTGGTGAGCACTACTGCAACCAAAGAGCTTGTGTGACCAGCCTGCTCAGCTTCTTGCTTCCTGAAGAACAGAAATGCTGCACACAGCAACAGGCACTGTTGTTTCTTTAGGATTTTCATCTGATTTCAGCTCATGTTTCCAGACTTCTGGCTGTGGGGCTGCACTTCCATATGGGGAAAACTCCTGAGGAGAAAACCATCATGTTTGCTGCTGTGTGTTTATCCTAGGCTGCACTGTTTTGCTTTGTAAATCAATACTAGTTGACATTGTGGTCACTTTGTGTTCTGTAAAAACAGTAAAATGCATTTCTGAATCCATGTAGCTACAGCTAGTTTTGTTTAATCCATCTCCAGAGGAAACTTTTAAATATCATGTCTCCTGACCACACTATGTGGTTTGCCTAAACTCTCCTGCATGACTTCATCTGCTGTGTGTGTGTATGAATGGTTTAGTCTGGGGAGACTGAACTTAGGAGGTGGTCAGAACGCTTCCTAGGCATGGATTCTCTGGGAATATACATGGGGATGTGGGTGTTGTTAAAATCTAATGCTTCAGAATCCTTGAAATAAGAGCTCAGGCAGCTTGGCTGCTTGTTTTGCAGACCAAGTCCTTGAGAACAGTGCTTGTGCCTGGTGAATGGGTGCAGTATTTTTCCCATCCATTTCTCTGCCATTTTTAAATTTTAGGTATTCTTTGGGTTTTTTTCCCTGTAGGTGACTCTGTGGCCTACAACAGGTGAATTATTTGTCCCTTGTATGCAAGAATTGTCTGAGCTATCTGAGTGTGACTTCTTTCAATGGACTGATGCTCAATATGTAGCAAGGTGTAAGTTCTTTGCCAAGGTTTGTTTCTGGTGCTCCATGCCCTTCTGAAACTTATGGCTCACTGCAAGAGTTGGGTGCTGGTGTAGTCTCTGGGCAGGGGCACATGATCCTCACCTCATGAACAGTTCTGTTTTTTCTGACCTGTTGTCACCCCACTGTTGCTGAGTTGCTTGACTTGTGTGTGTTTTCCTGTTAATGTGATGGCTCTGCTTTTCTACTTAATGTGCAAATCTCTGGTGAATTTACACCCCTGTGTTCTGAGCACCATCTGTTTGGTCAGCTGCTCCAGGAGGATGTTTGCTTGGTGCACCTTGGTCTAGTTCATGTGGTGTCATCGCTTCAGGAGCTCGTGGTGTGCATTTGCTGAGAGAATTACTCAAAGCTGCCCTGCTTCACAACAGCAGGCTGCTGCTGGGACCTCAGTGCTTCTAAAAAGGAGGGGAAAGGAAATCTTGGCATTCCAATGACACCAGCTCTCTTTTGCCTGATTTTTTTGAGGGTTAATGTCTTTGCAGTCACTGCTTTTCATGCAATTATTTAGACCTTGTGTGAAAACTTTACTGGGATGTTTGGTCTTGAAACTCACTTGGAGGCTTTGGATGTGTGTTCAATGTAAAAATAACCAGCAATTTCATTGAGATGAGAGCCTAAAATATTTTAATTACATGTCTGTATAACGTAAATATTATTTTCCAGGTACGCATTCCTTTAGTTAAGTGGAAAAAAGAAGAATGCTCCAAGCTGTACAAGTTGATTTTCTGCCTCCTTTTTCTTCCCCTCATTTGAAAGTGGAAATGAATATCTTGTGTGTAGGAATTCTGAGAACAGTACTGTGGGCCCTGCTATAAACTTGTGTGTGAGATATCAGACGTGGGCAAAGGGGGGTTCTCACACAAGTAGAATTAAATACTGATTTTCATGACAGTTTGTCTGATAAGAGTTGCCCAGAAAATTTAAGAGAAAAATGAACCTTGTTATCCTGCCTCTTTGAGAATGCATGGGCTGTGTAGCAGAGGTTGTTTCATGCTGGAGTAGCACATGTGGACTCCTGACTTTTGTGACATGTAAGCTGGGAAATGATGGAGGGGAACCTATTGTACTCCATGTCCTGTATTAAAGGAACAGTGCAGTCTCCAGGGCAATCTCTTCCTGTTTATTTCACACGTGTAGGCTGAAAAAGTGAAGAAACTGTCTTCACCTTGATGGGAATTCTCTCCTTCAGCTGCTCCTAAAGGACTTCCTAAGCTGTGGCCTAGCTGGGAATTGACCCTTGAGTGGCTGGTGGTGTCCATGGAGGCTGGGAGGTGTCCTTGACTGTTTTGAGACTGGTAACCTCAGGAATAAGGCAGCAGGCAGTGAGGAGGCTGGAGGTGTAACTGTTTTGTTTTTCTTTGGCAGGCATCTCCGATGAGGACATCATCAATGTCACCCTCCCCACTGGTGTGCCCATACTCCTTGAACTTGATGAGAATTTGCACCCTCTGGGCCCTCACCAGTTTCTGGGTGATCAAGAAGCTATCCAAGCTGCCATCAAAAAAGTGGAAGATCAAGGGAAAGTAAAATCTGCTGAGAAGTGAAATCCCACTGTTTAACACAGCTGTGTTCAGTGTGGTAGTGAGTGATGATGTGTGTATGACTGCTAGGTTGCACTGTGTGAATGTCTCAATTTCAAGCACTAAATAATTGGAAGGGACAATTGTTGAGTCTCAGGTTGGTAGTTTAAACCTCTGCCTTTTCAAAAACTGGAATTTAGATTGCTGTGTGAGGTTTTCAATACTGGAAAAGGAAGAGATGATTCAGGTAAGGGAAATTGGCAGGGCAGTCTGCCCCAGATCCACACTGAGGATGGCCCAGTAGAGAAATAAAGGGATGTGATATTAAGTGTCAACAACAATCAGTTCTGTCTGTTAAGGAGAAAAGCACCAGCTAACTGGGCTAATTTAAGTCCAGGATGTTATAGGCACTAAAACTGTCACTGATAAAAATGTCACTGTTACCAACTATGATTTTTCTCTGTCACAGTAGCTGTGTCAATTTGTTCTCAGTGGATTTCCTTCAGTCTTTCAGAACACCTTCAGCTGCACAAATCTCTGCCTTTGTTATTTTGAGTCTTCTGTGGCCAGCTCATGGTCCAGAGAATTTTGTAGAGATGTTCTGACTACTAGAGGTATCATAGTTATCTTTTTTTACACTCTATTTGGTTTTTAAGGAATGCAGATGGAATCCCTTTTCCTCCACCATCTTTGCAAAGCCTAGCATCACTGCATTTTGCTGGCTTACAGTAATAGGATTTAAATCAGACTTTAGTCCACAAAAGAAGCACAAAGGTTTTCTTCTGCTCAATTTTTAAATTTTGTAGCTCCTAGTGAGGGACCTGAATACATTTGAAACACTTTGGTAACGTGTCCTAGAGGTTTCATCACCCCTTAGTCAATTGATAAATAATTCCTGCTCACCTCAGCAAAAGTGACATAGGAAAAACCCCTCTAAGCTTTCCTGAGTTGCAAAGGTATCTTGATAAATGTGTTCCACAGTAACATTAATGTGGCATTGTCTGTATCCAATTCTCTGAAGGGCTGGAAGAGATGCATGCAGCATGTCACAAGTGCTGCTGGGTGCGGCTCATTCAGCCATCCTGCTGGTAAGGAAAGCTGTTCTGCCATGCCTGAGAGAGCTCTCCTGCAAACCTCTCCTCACAATCACTGCTTGATTCCTGCTGAGTGTTTGGCACTGGATTTGACCAGTTCACCCCATGGCTGGATGCAGAGTAGCAGCTGTGGCAGCCTGGTGTTCTCTTCATGTACACAAGCACCAGGGTAATTCCACTTCTGAAGACTTGCTCTTACTGTTACCTGCAAACGTGAAATTGTTAAAAAGTTTACATCTGACCCACTGCCTCAGCACCTGGCACCTGATTCTGACCTTGGATATCAACGTGGGTGACACCTATGTGTGTGCTGCTCGAGCTGAATATGTTCTCAGCATGGCCCAGCTACAAATCTCAGTGCTGATGGGAATTTCCTTGATATGAGTATAAAGTTTTAAAATCCTGGAGGAGCTGCTGCTTTGCAGTGAGCAGCTCTGTAGCTTGCTTTGTAAGTGTGAGAGGATGCTTTTTTCCTTCTGAAGAGAGCAGTGTGACAGTGTGGTGTGCCTCTGACAGTCTTGCTGACATGTGGAGCAAGACTTTGCAGGTCTGATGCCAGCTCACATTAGAGTAGCACATACTCCATCAAAGATTTCTTGTTAGAAGGTAGTTTCTCATGCATGAATGGTGCTTGGGCTTTTTTTGGTTTTGTTTTTGTAGCCCTTGCAGTAGAAACAAAGTTACATGTTTCTCTTTTTAACATAAAGCTGGTAGGTTTCATCTTTCTTTGTACAAGAGACATATTTCAGTGTTTTTTGGTTGTTTTGGTTTTTTTTCCCTCTGAAATGCTATTAGCAGCTTCTCTGCTACTTGATTTGATACTTACTTAGTTTTTGGGGTTTTAGTTTCTGTGCTTAGAGTAACTGTGACTCTTGATAGTTTGATAGTTTCCAAGTGAGTGTTACAGTGTTAGATTGCTGATCAGCAAAAGTTCACCTGTGAAAGGGTCACTGGTGCTCAAATGAGTAAATTCTTCCCCAAACATTAAATAATGTGTGAAGTTTAATATCAAGTAAATGTTACTGTAGGCTTGTAAACAGAGCCACCTGTTGCCAGTGGGGACTGGGTGCACCCAGGTGTGTGAGCACACAGGCCATGGCCACATCTCTTTGGCATTGTGGAATTGTAATGTAGAGCTGCTTCAGGATGTGACATGCAGCTGCAATATCCTTGGAAATGAACCCAGCTGAACTGGGAGACAGGCTCTCTCCTCCCCTTGGAATCCATGATCTGTTCTGTGGGTGGAGAGGGGAATGAAAAGGTGGATGAGGGAATTTAGGGAGGATTAATTGTGGCTGAAATCATCCCTTGAGTCATGGCCAGGAAGAAGGGAACACCAGTGTGATGTTTGCAGGAGGTGCTGTTTCTACAGTGCTGCTTGGGATGTGAACAGTGACAGTGCTCTGGGAAGTTTGACTTGGTTAGCTTGGATTGTGGCTCCACAGTGATGACAGGATTTTATGTGCACATCTGGCACCATCAACACCTTGCAAAAATATCAAATGGAACCAACTGGGGATTTCATTCTGCTCTTTAGGATTATTTTAATGCCTTGCAATTCCAAGTAACGTTTTATTTAAAATCCTGATGCATAAGCCATGTCTAGTGAAGAACAGACACCAAGTTCCAAGGTGTCAGACACCAGGATCTTCAGGCATAGCTACATCAGAGGGAGAAATGACAATCTTGCTGTGGAGATCAGTGGTTGGGAAGCATTTTTCCCCTATGTTTGAGTGTGCCTCAAACTCCTGTAAGGTAAATGGTGTTTTTAACATAATGGATGTGGTTGATTTGGTTTGTTTATGCGTTTTTAACATGTGGTTCAGTAGCAGTAATAGCTCTAGATCCTCTTGAAAACCTTTGTAAATATGGTGGAGCTGGCAGGTTCTTTATAACTCAATAAATTCACCTGAAATAGAATTTAATTTGGCTTCAGTCTTTTTTTTTTTTTTCCTTCTACTCCTATCCCCTTTGTTTCCTTTTCAGGGCTGATAAGTAAATAAAACTGACCTTCAGAATTCCACAACTTCTCAAACAGTTGTTTATCACACATCATGCAGTCAATTGGGTTAAAATAGTGCTGGAGCCAACACTTCCTTGTGTTTACATGTCAGGAAGCTGTGCTGGAGGGAATGCATACCCCTCCAAAACTATGGGGGCATTTCCTTAGGAACAAGGGACTTTACTTCCAGAGCAGTGCATCTAAACAAATGCTTACTGCTTCCCATGCTTGCTTTTCCTTTTAGTAAGAAGCATTACTTTTTGATGGTGTGTTTAAAGCTGTGGCTTCTGGAGACAAAGCCAAGCCCTTCACTCTCCAAAGCACTTTGATGCCAAGCAGAGTTAGGACTCCAAGGAGAAGCATGTTAGACATTCAGATAGAAGTGGGGAAAACACAGCTGTGGGGCTTCAAAAAAAAAAAAAGCATACTAAAGAAACAAGACTTTTTCAAACTTGGTCTTGTGATCGTGTTGAGGTTGAGTGGGGAATGGAACAGATCTCTCTGAGCCATTTGTGTACTGATGCTTATAATTTTGCAGTTAATGTGGCACTGCTGCCAACCGGTTCAAAATTGTTTGGGTATTTTATGTTGTATTCCCTCCCTTTCCCCCAGGCACTTTTTGTACTTTGCTTTAGTAACACCTCACAGTGTTCCAGGGCCACGTCCCCTGTTTCTTGTGTTGGGAAAAGACCATCTAAAGGCCAGCTTGGTTTTATCTGCCATACTTTTGTGCCAAGGATTTTGCCATGAGCCTGCTCTGCACAGCCTGAGGAGAGACTGACTATCTAGTCACATTTTCAAAATTTCAACTTTGTTTTCTTCTTCCTTTTCTTTTATTTTTTTTTTTTTCAGTTTTAGTTTGTGGAGAGTGCTCATTCTCGAAGTTCACAATAAATGACACGTGCCTTGTCTGTCTTCTCTGCTGACCTCAGCATCTCCTCAGCCTTACATTCCCATGGGCAGAAGTTGACATGACGGCTCTGCTGCTCAAGGAAGCTCAGAGCTGTGCTGGGAGCTCTCTAATGATTCAAACAGAGGGTGCAGAAGGGTTTGGAATCTCCCTTTGACAGCTGTGCTGAACAGATGTTTCTACCTCTTCTTGTGTTAAGGTGGCCAGAGGTTCTGGGTGTGGGTGATAGAAGAGGGAACTGCAGTTCAGCCCAGAGAGCAGGATGGCTGTGCCATGGCACTGCCTCACTCCTTGTTACCCAGCAGCCAGGACTTCCTGGGGCTGTTCCAGCAGAACTGAGCAGCCAGGTTGTGTCCCCACACTGCAGAAAAAAAGGGAGCCAGGGAAGGAGCTCCCTGTCCTTGCTCTTCCCATTCTGCTGCCGGAGCAGGGGAGGGCAGCAGACACCAGGCTAAGGCTGTGGCTGTGCTGTCCCTCCCAGAGCAATGAAGTGGCCTGAAGCTCACTTCTGATGGCTCTTTTGGAAGGAGGGGCATTGCCCCACAGCTCAGTTGGAGATGGCAATGTAGATGATCCCTTCCAGCTCAGGTTATTCTGTGCTTGTTGCTGTGGTGCTGCAGTTACTCTTACCAGGCTTTAGGAAGCATTTGTGGCCCTCGTGGGACCCCAGCACTACAAATGCTGTGCTGCAAGCAATATTGCCTCATTAACAGAGCCATGCTCTTCCTCAGGGCTGTCCCAGCTCCCCCTCAGCACAGCACCTCAGCATTTCCTCACCTTTGGTCTGGTACTTGCAAGAAATTTGGGAAAAGAAATTCTCTCTCCCAGGAAAGCAGTGTGGATCCAGAGACAGCAAATGTGTACATTTGGGCTGCTCTTGGCCTCAGAGGAGCCAGGCACTACTTTGCTGCCATCTTCCAGCTTGGGCATGTGTGCCCATGAATGGCAAATGGCACAGCTGAATGCACTCATGGAGCACCCTGGTGCTGCCAGAGCTGCTCAGTGGGACTGCCTGTTTCTTGCTGTAAAAGCCATTTTTTTCTCCTTGTTCCTGGTGATAATCTAGCAAAGAGCTGCAAAGTAGGAATGTGTATGTGCTATTAATCCTTTAACCTAGACTGGGGATGCCCGGTGCATCCTGCTTTCCTGCCAGGCACTTGCCAGGCTCTCAGTAACTACTGTGATTGAACCTGAGCTAGAGCTCCAAGAGCTGTGGTTCTTCAGCTGCTCCTGAACTCGGGTTGTTTTGTTCCAGAATCTCTACGGAAGGCAGTGATACCGGCTGTGCTGGGGTGAGAAAGCAGCCCTAAAGATCCCTGAGTATCCCCGGAGGCAAAGCTATTGCAGAAATTGCAGCTGCAGATGGGCTTGTAGAAAAGCAAGTGGACAACAGGTGGAGCAAGTGCATTGTGGTGAAGGATGCAGGAAAAGGGGTGGATTTTACACTCCTGTGTGCACATGGGGACAGCAACGTGTCATCAACCTCTCCTGAGAGGCAGCACATTTTATCTCACAGCCAGAAATGCTCTGTAGTGTAACAAGTGGTGTGAGTGTGAGTTGGTTCTGCTGGGGAATAAATTGCAGTCATCATCGTGCAGATTAATCCTACTTTAGTCTAACATCAGCAGCTTCACCAGAGCACTCAGTGCTGGGTGAGAAAAGGTGCTCAGCAATGAGCAAATGCCTAATTAAAAAGAACACGAATTGGAAGAAGCCTTGGATTTCAGGGATGTGATTTCAGATACTCTTGTACTAACTTTCTCCAAGGGCTCTTGTATTCTTCTCCCTCCCTGTCAGAATTTGTGGAAATTTATAAGCATTTTGCATGCATGCTGTCAAATGGAGCTTTGAGACAGTTCAGACGCCCCTCACACCTTGCCATATCTTGATGTGAGTTATCCAGAGTGGGCCTGTAGGTGTAGCTGTTAGAAAAAGGCTCCTGCAGAGTAAATTCTCATTCTTGTTCTGCAACCTTCCCTAACACATTAGTGTGGAAAGGGCTTGTTAGTGATGCAAAACTCATGAGCTTTGTGTTTGCACTTGGTGTACGTTTCAACCCATATCTCTAAAGGAATTTTCTGAGTAACAATTTCAGTTTCATGAGAAGTTGTGGGAACAGATATGTAATTTTTGTTGGACAATAGCAAAACAGAATAAACTTTCCCAGACCTCATTTTTTCAGGTGAAAGCTTTAGGAGGCCCTACAGAAATGAAAAGTACTTTGTTTCAATACTGGAAATCTTATATTCTGTGCTTTCCCTTCTGTGTGGTTGGCTCGAGGTTTTCCAGGGCCAGAAACACCTCCTTTTAACTGGCACTAGTACTTTGTATCCTATTGTCCTCTAGTTCCTTATTTAACTTCTCTGCCCTTCCCTTCTGGTACCTTAGAACTCAAATTCCACAGGAGCTTGGATTTTAGTCCTACTTTCTTAGCTTGGAAAGCATGAGTCAGATTTGGTCAGAATCCATCAGAAATACTGACATCTTTGTTCATAACAATGAAAAAAAAAAAAACAACATGAACACTGGCAAGTGCCCAGATGGTTTCCATAGAAAGCTGCTGTCTGCACAATGAGGAAACAAATTCCAGTGGGCTGAAAACTCATGTGGTCCTTCATGTTTGTTTGGGGGCAGGAGTTATCACTTGCCTCTGGGTGATGCCTTTGGCTACTGTGTTCCTCACATCTTCTCAGGTTTGTGGCTTTTTCCCTGTCCCCTGATGTGGGCTTGCCCTAAACTCCTCCATCCAGCCACGGAGTGACTCCAGGTGCTCCCACAGAGCCTTCTTCCATCACACCTTCCTCCACGGTGTGCCCTGCCAGCTTCAGGCTGCTGATCAGAGGTGCTGAGATGGGGGGAGACAGGGTCAAGTGTGGAAAAGGTTTGAGAGGGAGATACATCTGAAAAAGCCTGAGAACTGCTTTGCTGAGGTATGGATTTCCAGCTGGATCACATTTTATATTTTACAGTCCTGTCTGCATTCCAACGACGCACAGGGGAAAACGAGGATTTTTATATTTGAGCTGGAAAAAGCCACCCACGTGAGAGAAACACTGAGTGACCTGTTTTCCTCTGAACCATTTTTATCTGCCTGTTCTGTTCTCTCTGTTCCTCCAGTGGAGCTCTCTCCCACCATGCTGCCCAGGGGCTCTTGCAGGGTGTCCCTGTTGTGCGTGGGCTCGGTGGTGCTGCGTGACAAATGACTTTGTGCTGCTGTGGCTGGCCAAGGAGCGGTGTGTGCCTCCACCACTGCTGCTGAGATCTGTGGTTGTTCATCACCTCATGGATCAGGTCTTTTGTTAATGATACCCCCTCCAAAAAAGCATCATACTTAACAGGCACTGCTTGATGTTAATTCCTTCAGTGTCCAAGGGTGGTGTGCCAGGAATGAAGAGGAATTGGTTGAGTTAACGAATGGAAAAATCGATTATAGAAATATTAGGGGTGCTGTATTAGATATGCCTGTGCTCCCCAAAGGATCATCTAAAGGCTGTCAAAACACTGGGCAATCTGTTTTCCAGTTTTATGTAGCTTTGACTTGGTTTTCATGGAGATGAGAAAAAGGCTCCACATGGCCTGGTTATTTGGTCTCGGTTCAGAAGGTGCTTAATAGGTTTGCCTCCTATGTCCCTGTTTTTGAGTGTTATGCACAACAATTTCCACTGAACTCAGCATTTCTGTAAAAGCAGGTCACTTGAAGAGCTGTCTCAACTGAAAGTGTGATGGTGTCCAGCTCTGAGACAGCATGGGGAAAGGAGGAGGAGGAGCCCTTGGCATGCAGGACCAGTGCTCAGCCCTTGTGTGTTCAATGTGCCCACTGGTGACCACAGAACTCCTGACTGGAAACACAAAACTGAATTCAGCTCTTTACATTCTCTTTTTGTACATATGGTCTTTCAGGAAATACCTTTTGTCTCCACCTACTCATATTTTGCCTCATTTTATGTGCAAAATGGGGTTGTTGGTTGTGCAGTTTTCCCCCTGTCCCTGATATATTTTGAAGCCCCCTCCATTCCTGCATGTGTGCATTCCAAGTTGCTCCTAATTATCCTCATTAACCTCTGACTTTGAGCAAAGCAGCTCCCAAGCATAAACCATAGAATCACAGAATGCTTTGGCTTGGAAGTTTAGGGAAAACAAAGCCTCTTGTCCTGGGCTCCCACCCAGAGCTCAACCTCCAGCAGCTGCAGCCCCTGCCCTGGATGTGGTCCTCAGCAGGAGGAACCTTCCAGAACATCCAGTTCCAGCCCCTGCCATGGTCAGGGCCACCTTCCTCTAGACCAGGCTGCTCAAAGCCCCATCCAGCCTGCCCAGGGCATCCACAGCTTCTCTGGGCAACCTCTTCCAGGGCCTCAGCACCCTCACAGCAAAGAATTCCTTCCAAATATCCAACCTGAAGCTGCTCTCTCTCAGCTTGCAGCCATTCCCCCTTCTCCAGCCACTACCTGCCCTTGGAGTCCCTCTCCATTTTCCTTTCAGGCTCCCATCAGATATTGCAAAGCTGTGTCTGTGAAAAGCTGGATCTGTGAAAATCTGTATGCTGTGTTCACCTTGATTCTTTAAACCTGGGATCCTGATCCTTGTTTTCCTTGCAGTAAATTGTGGAGGTCCAGCTCTGCAGAGGGAGAGGGCCAGACTCCCCACAATGCAGAAATAAGGAGCAGGCTTTGAAATGCAACCTTTGTATCTTGTCAGTGTATTTCTTGCAAGATTCCTGGGAGGGCCCTAAACGACAGCAGTCTCCATGGACCGACAGGAAGAGGGCTAGACATTGCAAAGCATGAATAATCCTGAATTCTAGCCTGGTCATCAACCTAATGGAGCTCTGAGTAATAAAATGAGGTTTCTGGGAAAGCTTGAGATTTCTACCTTACCTTCTATTTACAGCAGCTTTGTGCATTTTATCTTTGCAATGTGCTTAGAAGATCCATTTGGTTTTAAAATGGGCTTTCCCTGCCTCTTCACTCATGCTGCAAGAACTGTAATAAGCATTTATTCTGTAAAAATTGTAGAGACAGACTAGAGCTCAGAAGTCTTCAGTGGCAATTTACATTGCTTTGGAAGAACCATGCCATAGGTATCTCTGCAAGAGTTCATTCATGCAAGTAAATCAGTGTCCAAAAACAGTCTGGCCACTTCCAGCTCTGCAAAGGGCATGAAGATTGTTCTCACAAGTCCTTGCAGTGCTGTTGCAAATGCCCAGGAAGTTTTTCAAGTTCAATTCAAACATCCACAATGCCAAGTTGGAAGCAGAGGAAGAGTTCCTGCCTTTTTTGATGAAGCCCTTCAAGGTTTGTCCCTGATAACAGTGTTTTCTTTTCCAAGGGGGACTGGTGGGACAGGCTTTACCTCACCTCCTTGGACATGTCTGCAGTATGAATATCCCCCCTGAGCACGGCTCTCCCTTGGCTCCTCTCATGGATAAGAAGGACTAGCAGTCCTTTTTAGGATGTGACTCCTCAGACCTGTTTTAGACATTTCATTTAGGTGAGATTAATAGTGGCCTCCCTCTCTTTTCTTCTCTCCAGTGCCTCAGGGAGCTCCAGTGTGGCTAGGTCTGGTTTAGGATGTGTTTTACAGAAGCCTCTATCTGCACAGAGGCATCACCACGCCTGATTATTTTGGTTTCTGAGCTGCAGAGTTGATTTTGGTAGGTGATACACGTAGCATGCCAACAAAACCATGGATTTATACATTTGTACCCTTTTAAATCATTTGTCCAAAGCTGGATTTTGCTGTCCATGAAGGTGACCCAGCAAACCTGCTGTTGTGTATGACTTCAGCTCCTTTTCCACCCCATTTAGAGCTGTGGCCTTTCCAGCATGCCTTGCAATGCCCTGTGCTGCCCAAAACCACCCTGAGAGGATGCCTGCAGACTGATGTCCTTGCTCCTCAGCTGCAGCACAGGCAAATCCAGTGTCCAAAGCCATCCTGGGGATGGGATGTGCTTGCACAAGCCAGGAGGACTTCATCAGTGCAGTGTGACTCAGGAGAGAAACACATCCACATCTTTTCTTAGAAAGTCAAATGCTTCACAGAACTTTGCTTTTCATTTTCTGTAGGCTCCAGCAGGTCCTGCTGGGGAGAAGGGTCAGGGTGGAGGGAGCTCCTTTCTCTCATTATTGGAGTGTTAAATGCCTTGCAGAATTCTGGTGTTGAAAGCCGCAATCTGAACAGTTGAGAAAAAGTTCAGACCTGCATACTTAGCTTCCAGAAAATGCCCACATGAATTTCTCTGATTGAAGTGGAGCAACCACAAGGGAAATTCTCAGGACAGACAATTTCAAATTCTAAATAGAAATGTAACAGGAAATTAAAGTAAAAAAGAAAGACCTATGACCAATATCCATAAAGAACCATTTGACCAGTGTCTAGATTTCAGCTTTGTAACAAATCTAGGCAAGCCACCAAGAAATATGCATTTGTTATGCTTTCCCAGTTATGTTTCTCCAGCTCAAACCACTTGAAATAAATAAAACAGCCTCAGGAAATTGGTGTATTACAGTTCTCGTTGATGCAATTGTAACTGTAAAACACATTTTACAGAATTAATGTCAGCATCCAGTCATTGCCTTGCAGTCAGTTTAATTGGAAGCATCTGATAATTAAGAGCTCAATCCTGACCCCATGATCCTTTCAGGACTGAGTCTGTGTTTGCTGTGTATAACCAACAGGTAGGAGAGATTTCAATTAATGAAGCTCCAGTCTCCCTGACAGCAATTCTCCATTGTCTCTCTGTTTTTGGGAGACGGTGGGGACAGCACAGGAAGGACATTGACCTGTTGGAGCAAGCCCAGAGGAGGCCACCGAGGTGATCAGAGGGATGGAGCTGAGACAAAATTGGGATTGTGCAGCTTGGAGAAGAGGAGGCTCCAGGGTTACCTCATGGCAGCTTTGCAATATCTGATGGGAGCCTGAAAGGAAAATGGGGAGGGACTCCAAGGGCAGGTAGTGGCAGGAGAAGGGGAATGGCTGCAAGCTGAGAGAGAGCAGCTTCAGGTTGGATATTTGGAAGGAATCCTTTGCTGTGAGGGTGCTGAGGCCCTGGAAGAGGTTGCCCAGAGGAGCTGTGGATGCCCTGGGCAGCCTGGATGGGGCTTTGAGCAGCCTGGTCCAGAGGAAGGTGGCCCTGAGCATGGCAGGGGCTGGGACTGGATGTTCTGGAAGGTTCCTCCTGCTGAGGACCACGTCCAGGGCAGGGGCTGCAGCTGCTGGAGGTTGAGCTCTGGGTGGGAGCCCAGGACAAGAGGCTTTGTTTTCCTTAAACTTCCAAGCCAAAGCATTCTGTGATTCTATGGTTTATGCTTGGGAGCTGCTTAGCTCAAAGTCAGAGGTTAATGAGGATAATTAGGAGCAACTTGGAATGCACACATGCAGGAATGGAGGGGGCTTCAAAATATATCAAGGACAGGGGGAAAACTGCACAACCAACAACCCCATTTTGCACATAAAATGAGGCAAAATATGAGTAGGTGGAGACAAAAGGTATTTCCTGAAAGACCATACATAAGATAATAGATATGGGTACCTCCTCCCCATGCAGGGGCATAAAGGCAGCACAAAGTTTGACAATGAGAACCCAAGCAAACCTGAGTCAGAGACCTCAGTCTCACGGTGTGCACAGGTATTTATTGGGATGGAAGAGATCATGGAGCAGTTTGAGGTGTGCAAGCTGCCTTCTGCTGCAGAAATCCTCCTGCCACCTCCTGTGTGACTTGGGAGCCTTCCATCTAATCCTGCAGCAAGGTCTGCCTATCTCTAAATAAAAGAAGCCAGAAACAAACATGTGCTGCTATTGTGAAGAGCTGGTTATGGTTTTATTTTCCTCCTTAGAGTATTTCAGAAGACAAAAGTGGTTTTTTTTCTTCTTCTTTTTTTTTTTTCCCCCACGAATTAAAAAAAAATGAAATGAGACACCGCAATTTGGGGTATAAATATTTTGTTTATAAAAACTGGAAATTATTTTGGGAAGTTTTTTTTTTTTCCAGAATTCTTTTTAAATAGAAAATTGTCTAAGAAAACAGGAAAAAACTCAGTTTTAAGTCTGTGCTTCTTTGTTCAACAGGAAAACATTTAGTGAGGACACAAAGATGGAGGCAAAAAAAAGCCATTGTAATCTGCTACAAAAATACTTGGCATTTTAAGGACATTTTCATGCCTTTGTTTGCATCTTGCTCTGCCTCTTATTTGTTGTAATTTAGCCTTCTCAAGATGCAAAATTATTTACCCAGGCATTTTGTGAAATACGTCACACTCTGAAAGGAAGGTGGCAAAAAGGACAGTTCCTGTCCCAAGACAGCATTCCTGGGGGGAAATCACTGTGCTGCAGCTCTCTGGAAGGCAGAGAAATATGTTACAGAGTTATTTCATCCCACTAAGAATGTTTGCTGTGAGTTGTCTTTTCCTCAGAAGTACAGCACGTACGTCATCTCGCCAAATGATTGTTCTCACATCAATAATTAAATTAATATCATAATTCCTGTGTTGGGAAACTGCAAATCTCTGTGTAAAACTGCAGCTCCCTAAAGGCTGAAAGTTCAGGATGGGACTGGGTTATGGGGCAGAATAAGCTGGGGAGAAAGGGGATTTTTTTTCTCCTCATGTTGCACCAAGGACTCGTTCTGATCCTCAGTTATCAAACACTGGGGAGAAATAATCCTTGTTGTAGGATTTGTTGTTAACATGAGACAGTTTCTGTAGAACTTTGTAACTTTCTGTGCCTGTGTGTTGGATTTCTCTTTGTCCTGTCATTTCCTCTGGTGGCAACAGGGCTGATAACTAAGGTTGCCAAACATTTTTTTTTTAATCCTTAGACTTGTCTACATCCTATTTTATTTTGTTAATATTTTTGTTGAACTTCAGCCCTAGAGAGTGGTGGTGTTATTGTGCAGACCAGAAGTTTTTCTCAGAATAGAATATCAAATGCCAGATCACAAAGGGCTTGCTGAATCTCCACTTAGGAAATAATCAGGTTTTGCCACTGTGAGGTCTCAGGAAAGAGGAGGAAAGGATGCAGTTTGCCTCCAAAGTGCAGGGACTGGCAGAGAGCTGGGGTTAAGCTGTGCCATTTTGCCACAGATCTAAGGATGTGGGAAAACAGGAATAACTCCCAGTGTGGATTTAACTGGAGCTGCCAGACAGCCTGCAGAGAAGATCACTCCATCAATCAGTACAACGGGCAGCTCCCTCCCCAAGAGATCCTGCAGCCCTCCAGGTGTTTCTGAACTGCTGGGACTCCATGCTAGAGCCTCTGTGCTGGGAATACCCAGGAGGAGTTTTACCAGGGACTGAAAATTGCACTTATTTCAGCAAGGGAGAATCAAGAATATTGTAAATGCAGGTCTACTGACGAAGGGAAAGAATAATACATCTAAATCTATCTTATCAGAAGGCTAATTTATTACTTTATTGTGCTATATTGTGTTAAAGAATACTATACTATGCTAAAGAAAAGAAACTTACTGAATGCTAAAAAGATAATAATGAAAACTCCTGACTCTTTCTAGAGTCCTGACACAGCTTGGCCCCAGTTGGCCATTGAGTCAAATCAACCCACAGCAGAAACCAAACCACCTGTAGGTAAACAATCTCCAAACACATTCCAAAGGAACAAAACACAGGAGAAGCAAATCAGATAATTATTGTTTTCCTTTTTTTTTTTTTTTTTCTGAGGCTTCTCAGCTTCCCAGGAGAAAAATCCCAGATGAAAACATTTTTTCCTGAAAATGAGAATGCCACATTGCATTTATTTCAGCAAGGGAGAACCAGGAGTGGCCACAAGAACCAAATCAGCTTCCTGCCATGGGTTTGCAGTAGCTGAGGTGTCCCTGCACCACTGGTAACTCAAACCTGGCCTTGGGGGCTGAGCTGAACAAGAGACACCAGCACTGGAAATTCCTGCTCCTCCAGAAACAAAGCCAGCAGGAGCATGGCTTGTCTGGTGTGACAGTGATCACAGGGGTCACAGGAGGAGGGAAGAGATGAGAATGTTGACTCCATGTTCAGAAGGCTGATTTATTGTTTTATGATATATATTATATGAAAACTATGCTAAAAGAATAGAAGGAAGGATTTCATCAGAAGGCTGGCTAAGAATAGAAAAGGAATGAATCACAAAGGTTTGTGTCTGACCAAGACAGCTGGACTGTGATTGGCCATTAATTAGAAACAACCACATGAGACCAATCCCAGCTCCACCTGTTGCATCCCCCAGCAGCAGACAATCACTGTTTGCATTTTGTTCCTGAGGCCTCTCAGCTTCTCAGGAGGAAAAACCCTAAGGAAAAGATTTTTCATGCAATATCATAGCTACAGTCTGGGTCTGTCAGCCACAGCACCACTGGGGCTGGGAACCAGGGAAGAATTGGGTGGCAAGAACCCCTCTCACTTTGAAGACATTTACCATACCAGGGAATTCCCCCTGATTTTTGGGTATTGCTCAGCCACTGAAGCAGAGCACTGACACTGCTGGAATAAAAGACAGGAGCTCTGTGGTTTTCCAAGGCCTGTGAATGGAGCTGGGCAGTTCTGAAAGCCCCATTGCAGGATTTTGGCATGCCTTCTACTATCTAGATGCTCTTGCTCCATCTAGTGAGGAAATTTATTGCTCATCCTGGCTTAGTGTTGGCTGTGGAAGAGGCCTGGGGAAAAAGAACATAATTTATGCATTTGACCTATGCAAAGATGGGAATTACCCGGGAAGATTCTAGTTTTGATTTTGTTAGAAGAGTGAGAATGACAATGATTTTAGCTTACAGCTGCTCATTAACATATCTATTAAATTACTTTAAAAAAAAGACTTGGGGGCTTTTTTTTTTTAATGAACTTTCCCATGAAAATCTATGTATGTTTATGTTCAGTGGGTGGATTTACTTGTTATGTGAATTGAATGGGGGGGAGAGGGCAAAGAGATAAAACGAAAAAAGTTGGTTTGAGGGGTTTAACTGTATCTGTTACAACCCATCTTTACTGTTCTTGTTCAGCAGCCAAAACACATTCCTCTTTTACAAAAGAAGGAGCACAAGGGCACCAGCTCCCAGATCTTTGGTGCAATGAAGCTGTCTCTGAAGCCTGTGTGAGGGGCTGTGTCCTGCTGGGCACTGGAGAGCAGGGGCAGAGCACAGAGGTGCTCAGGACCCTCTCTGGTGAGATCAGAGGGGTCAGGGTTTGCCCATTCCTTCTTCTACCCTGCCTTGCCAGACACATTTCATGTCATATTCCCCCTTTCCTTCTCCCTTTCTCTTTCCAAAAGACATTCATTCAAACTGTGAGTGGAAAGCAGAAAGAACAGGTAAAAAAGCAGACAAAGAAATGGCATTTCTTGCTGGGACTGGCATTTTTGGGTACACTTGAGTGCACAGTAGGAGCCATTTTCTTTGGGTAGAAGTTTCCTAATTTTATTTGAAAACTCCTGTTATTACTTCTGAGTTTGTTTAGGCTCATGCAATAGATGCTATAAATATATGGTGTATATATATGTATATACACACACACACACCATATATACCACATATATAACACATATAAAATATACACACACCATATATTAAAAAGTCTGTAGATATTCTGCAAACACACAAGCTGAAGATGCAGGGCTGTCATGTCAAAAGGGATTTTTGGCTTTTTAAGTGAAAAGAGTTTTTTAGTTTTAAAAAAAGGTTTAATAAAGAATGTTCTCTTCCTCCACCAAAAAAAAACCAAACAACAAACCCAACCAAAAACCCAACCAAAAAAACCCCACCTAACCAAAAAAAACCAACAAAAAAACCCATGAAAAGATATTATCTTCAAAGATAAGATATTATCTCCAGAGGGCCTGATGATCTGGTTCCCTCTGTACAGTGCTCTGCTGTTAAATGCCCCTGGTATAATTCTTTCTGCATGGTCCCATTTTCACATCTTCTGGCTGTCATCTTCAACACTATCACCAAAAATTCACATCTGACCCAATGAGCAGAATCACGTTTGCAGGTAAAGTTACAACAAAAATCAAAAACCGGCCTAGGGGAAATCAGAATCTGCTTTCCTGAGCTAAGGAACATGTACAGAAAGGCAGAGGGAAAGGATGCAGAAGGGGAAAAGTTCTGGATTGATTAGAAATTGTAGAAATCTGACAAACCAGTATTATTTTTCCTCTACGGTGATGCTAAATGCATTTAAAGGGCATAAAACAAAGCTGATTTTTGACACCATGGAAGAGGAATGGATGCACTTTGGTGAGAAAATAGCAAAGAGAAGCCTTGAAGCAAAAATATCTGACCTTGGAGCCTTCTGATGAAGTTCAGGAGTTGGTGGGTGCCCTGTGGAGGGTCTGTGCTGGTCTTAGCTACTGCTGCCCTTGGTAGGGTCTTGAAATGTTGCCATGGGGTTTAGACAAAGGTACATTCACTCTGTATTAAGGAAATGGGACAACAGGACTGAGAACTGCTTTTTAGAGACCAAAAACTGCCCTGGAAGTTTTGTATTTAATGAATCAGTTTACCTAACAGATAACCAGGCATTTCCTGTCATGAGCACAAAGGCTTTTAGCTGTGCCTGGGAAAATGGGGTTGAATTAAAGACGCTCAAGCGGTTCCTTGACAAAAGTAAGGAGGAAGATGGATGACAAGGAAAGGACAGTGAATTTATGGAGTTCCTGTGGAGAAGAAAGCAAGATGTTACAGTGGGGTGGCAGCTACTGAGCAGACCTTTGGGGCAGCTAATGTCTGTAATTTATCAAAGGCAAAAGAGACTGTCGAGCTGTTTAAAACATGCCACAGTTCCTGAGCACAAACGAGGCAGCCCTCTGATCAGTTTTTCAGATCTCTGTTCCTTTGGAATTTTCATGTTGGAGGACATTCACTTCCCTAGAGCTGGTTTGTGTGCGCTGCCATGGGGGAATGGGAATAGGGGCAGGGACAAAGGTTCCTCTGGTGACAGAACTTCCCGGGACAGCTGTTCATGGAGCACAGTTCCACCTCCAGTCTCTTGTGAGAGACCCACTTTCTCAGCTATAAGAAGGTTTTGGTCCATCTGTCTGGGGGATCACTGCCATGGAGTCTGCCAACACTTGTGTTTCCTCTGGGAGGCTCCCAGCAGGGCTGTGCTGCTTTCCAGGAAAGGAAAAGGAAAAGGAAAAGGAAAAGGAAAAGGAAAAGGAAAAGGAAAAGGAAAAGGAAAAGGAAAAGGAAAAGGAAAAGGAAAAGGAAAAGGAAAAGGAAAAGAATGAAAAGGAAGAGGAAAAGGAAAAGGAAAAAATGAAAAGGAAAAGGAAAGGGAAAGGGAAAAAGAAAAGGAAAAGGAAAAGGAAAAAGGGGAAAAGGAAAATGAAAAAAGGGAAAGGGAAATGAAAAAAGAAAAAGGAAAAAAGGAAAAGGAAAAGGAAAAGGAAAAGGAAAAGGAAAAAGGGGAAAAGGGAAATGAAAAAAGGAAAAGGGAAAAAAGAAAAGGAAAAAGGGGAAAAGGAAAATGAAAAAAGGGAAAGGAAAAGGAAAAAAGGAAAAGAAAAAAGGAAAAGGAAAAGGAAAAGAAAAAAAAGGGAAAAATGAAAAGGAAAAGAAAAAAGGAAAGGAAAAGGAAAAGGAAAAGGGGAAAAGGAAAATGAAAAAAGGGAAAGGAAAATGAAAAAAGGAAAAGGAAAAAAGGAAAAGGAAAAAATGAAAAGGAAAAGGAAAAAAGGAAAAGGAAAAAAGGAAAAGGAAAAGAAAAAAAGGAAAAAAGGAAAAGGAAATAAGGAAAATGAAAAGGAAAAGGAAAAGAAAAAAGGACAGGAAAAGAAAAAAGGAAAGGAAAGGGAAAAGAAAAAAGGAAAGGAAAAGGAAAAGGAAAAGGAAAAGGAAAAGGAAAAGGAAAAGGAAAAGCTGTGATGCTTTCCCTGAAAGGAAAGGAAAAGGCTGGTCTTTTCCCAAGGTTTTCCAGCCCTATCCCACAATTCCTGCGGGATGTGGAAAGATCCAAAGTGGGATTTGGCCTTTTTAGGGTCTTTTCCCAAGGTTTTCCAGCCTGACCTCACAATTCCTGTGGGATGTGGGAAGCTCCCACGTGGGATTTGCCCTTTTCAGGATCTTTCCCCACGGTTTTCCATGGCTGGTGTGATGGAATGACAGCCCAGACTGTCCAGAGCCAGTTGATTGTTGGCAGAACCCAGCTTAGTTCAAACTGTGCTTTAAACAAAAAAACCAACCCAAACCCCCAGATCCTTCGCTTTTCTTTCTTAGCACCCTTGACATCTATTCTAGAAAAAGAAAAATAAATACATAAAAAGACATTTCCACAAAAGTTCAAAGGCACTTCATGGAGTTCAGTACTCTCTGTAGCTGAAAGGCCAAAAGGTGCATTAAATTAAGATGGTGTATCTTGTATGGGGTATGAGCTGGCACCTGAGATCATCCCCTGGCACCCTTTGCTTGTGGGCCCAGGGGATTCCAGCTGGGATCCAGCCTGAACTCCAGGTCTAGTCTGAGCCTGATCCCTGCAGGTCTTCATCCCTGTCTCAAGTCCCAGCTGGGGCTTGGCTTTTAAGCTTCAGATCACACAAGGGATGGGTTGATGTCTCTGCACTGTTTCTAAAGTCCTGAACTTGGTTATGCATTTTTATTCAAATGTTCCTCTTTCAAAGAGCGAACAGTGCAATTCCACACAGTGCATTTGGATGCACTACAGAAGTACAAATGATATTGGCAGCCCACTGCTGTTATTTTTGCAGTTTATTTTAATTAGTAATCAAAAATAATTTTTCAGCTTTGTGGTTTTTTATTCCACGTCTTTAATGTCTTCCAGATCCACTCCAGGTTCACTAGACTGGGTGGTAACAAAATCTTAATTTTGATCCAGAGGAAACTGCCATGCCCATTTGGAGCAGTCCTTATTTGCTTACTTTTGCTCTTTTATTTTTAGCCGTATTTTGTACTGCCTTTCTTTCTCTCTCTGTATTTAAAAATTATTTTAGACTTTTCATTATTATGTGGCATTGGTTCTTGGCACTGAGGTTAAAGTCTGGAACTGAACAAACCATGAAATTACTGCCTCAGCACAACCACTTGAAAGTCTCTGTCATGTACTTGGCACTGTGTTTGTCAGAGCTCTGCTCACCCTTTGTGTAGCATCCTACAAAATGTATTCCTCAGCCTGGGAAGAGGGAGGAAAAGGGAGGGTTGAGAACACCAGTCACTCATCATTTACCTGCTCCAGGATTTGCCTGCTGAGCCATGAGATAAAAAGTGTTCAAAGCTTTTCCTTGCAAGTGAAAACCCTCTTCTTTTTCCTATGTTCTGCACCAGCCAGTGCCCCAGCAGGAAATTTGCTTCCCCAGGAGGAAGTGCAGCAGTGATGGATGCTTTGTTCAGCAATGCCCAGGATGGACAAAGTTCTGGGCTGGTGACTGATATTCCAAGCATGGAAATTCCATGACTTTGGAATCCCATTCTCTGCATCTTTTTGAGAAGCTGGAAAAAAGGAGAGGAAGTCCCTTTGCATAGGAAATGAGGTTCTTCAGTTTCCTGGTTGCGCTCTGTGCTTCAGGAGAGCAGTCAAACAAAGCTGTGGCATTTCCTGCTTGGCAGAGGCGTTCCTTAGAACTTGGAAAAGGCCCTTCAAATCAAATTTGCCATTCCTTCACAGCACTGGCAGTGCCTGTGGAGCAGCCACGGGGCTGCAGGTCTCAGGGTGGAAAACCCAAGGGGTCCCACCACGAGCTGGGGCAGCAGGGACCATTTCTAACCCTGAGAATCTCCATCAGTGTCATGGAACTGTGGCTTCATCCCTCCCCTGGCAGCAGGGTGGTGTCATATTTTCTGAAAAATCCTCTTTAACAGGGATTCTTCTCCTGGGAAGCTGAGACGCCTCAGGGAAAAAGGAAAACAATATTATCTCATTTGCTTCTCCTGTGTTTTGCTGCTTTGGAATGTGGTTTGGGCATTGTTTACCAACTGGTCATTGTTTGATTGGTTTCATGTGAATTGTTTTAACTTCATGACCAGTCACAGTCAGGCTGTGTCAGACTCTGGAAGCAGTCATGAGTTTTCATTATCATTCTTTGTAGCCTTCTGGCTGTACCTTCCTCTGTTCTTTAGTATAGTTTAGTACAGCATTCTTTAATATAATATCATATCATAAAATAATAAATTAGCCTTCTGAGAGCATGGAGTCAGATTCAATCATCTCTCCCCTCATCAGGGTTGCCTGCAAATTCAAGTTTCTCCCTTCTCAAGGGCTGGTGGCCCAGCAGACCCAGCCCCAGCCCCTCCTCTGGGAGTGCTCTTGGTCAGGAGCAGAGCCAGGAGAGGGAGAAGCCAGGCTGGCACAGCAGGCAGCTGGCAGCAAGGAGGCCTCGTGTTCCCAGAGAATTGCATTTTTCTTGATGGTAAATTAATACACAATGGAGTGTTATGGATGTTCCTTCTACATCTTAGCCACAGTTAGTTGTTAATGCCAAGGATAATAAAAATGTTTTCTAATCTTGATGGAGCTCTCCCTGATATCTTATGTTTCACTGTCTTTTTTAACTTCCAGCACTTCTCTTTCTATCAAGATTCTTGTGTGTCTTGGCTTTCACAGTCCCTATTCCTTTTTAGGGTTTTCTTTAGTTGGTTGAAAAGTGCATTTTGACTTTTTTGCTCTTCCTTTGTCAATATATTTGTTTGTTTACAGAGAAACAGTGAGGGAGTGCTTGGGGAGGATCTCTGCTTCTTCCTTTTGGTTTAATTTTCTGCCCATCATTTTGTGTCACCTCCCACTTTCTCTGTTGTGGAAACCTGTCAGAATCTCTGGACTGATGACAGCACTGCCTGACTCATGCCAGGCTCCCCTGTCCTGTGTCCTTTCCCTCTGATTCTTTCCAAACAGAGCAACTTAAGCCTTGCAGGTTATTGGATGTGCAAGGTCCCAAAAAGCAGCAGGTGAATCCCTGCAAAACAGAGGTATTTCCCTAAAATCCAAGCCACAGCTGGGAAGGTTCTGCCTCTGCCAAAAGCACCAAAGCAGCAAAATCAGAGAATTATAAAGGGGACAGCAGCAAAATGTGGGCTCTCCACATCTTTGTGGAGAGTGATGACAGGGGGAAGTTTGAAAAAATATTGTGATTAAAAATAGCCTATAAAAATTCATTGTCCTGCTATACACCCAAACTGGCCCAAATCCTTGTCTTTTCTTACTATTTTCTCCTCCAGTGCACAAACTGAGGTAGGTTTCAAATAGTCCAAATATTTCCAAAAGACTGGAAAACCTGGCAACATTTTTTCCTGAACATTTTAAGTGAAAGCTTTCTGTTGTTTTTTCCCATTCTCTGCTGCTCAGAAGCTTTACCATGGAATAATGACGTGTGCCAGGGTAGGGCTCCTGAGTCACTCCTGAGCCCATATTTGGGGATCATTCCCTTTCCTCTGGACAGCAGGCAGTGCCACTTGGACCTCCCTGCAGAGGGGAAGTGGAGAGGCATTTTTTGCTCTGGAGTGACAGTGGAAAGTCTGACGTGGGCAGCAATGTGATTACCTCAGCCATCATTTCCAGGAGCACCCAGGACTCCCTCTCAGAAAACAAATGTGTTTAATGGCCAGGGATGTTCAGAATGTCTGTGTAGCACGTGGGCTGGAGGACAAGTCTCCTCTTTCCCTGAGAAGTCACCAGGAGGTTGATTTAAAGTGGCAATAAGCATTTTGGGAGGCAATAAGAAGATCAAAGGATGCTAAATATTACAGCTGTTTTCTGAAGTATTTTGCTTAATTATCTGATATAATATCTGATCCTCTGCTTGATGGGGCTGATGGCCACATAAAATGCTGATTCATGGGTCACTGGGGCCAAGATGCTGGAGGTAACTGATATTAGAATTTCTTGCTAACCATCTGTCTGTCATCATCAACAACCCTCCCAATCATTTACCATCCAGGCTCTTGCTTGATCTCCCACCAACACTGATTGTTTGAAATGTTAAAGTCATTCATCAGCCATTCCTACAGCCAGATTTGGGGGCAAAACAAATAAGAAAAAAGGAAGGAAGGGAGGGAGGGAGGGAGGGAGGGAGGGAGGAAGGAAGGAAGGAAGGAAGGAAGGAAGGAAGGAAGGAAGGAAGGAAGGAAGGAAGGAAGGAAGGAAGGAAGGAAGGAAGGAAGGAAGGAAGGAAGGAAGGAAGGAAGGAAGGAAGGAAGGAAGGAAGGAAGGAAGGAAGGAAGGAAGGAAGGAAGGAAGGAAGGAAGGAAGGAAGGAAGGAAGGAAGAAGGAAAGAAGGAAAGAAAGTCAAAGGTGAGACAAACTCCCTGTTGGTAGGAGCATCACACAAGTCTGAGTGAGGAGGGGACAAGAAAGGAGACTGGGAGCTGGGGATTTGTGGCATTCACATTCTCTGAACAGACACAGACATAATTTTCTCCCCCTCAGAGTTTTTATCCTAGAGAAGCACAAAGAGAAGAAGGAGAAAACAATTCTTATCTCTACTTGCTGCTCCTGTTGTTTTTACACATGTAGAACGTGTTAAGAAGATTGTTTACCTGAAGTGATTTATCAATAGATCCTGCTAAGGATTGTTTTGTTTCCTTGGCCAATCACTCAAAGCTGTGCCCTGGCTGTCTGGAGAGAGCCATGAGCTTTCTTTGGTATTCTTTGTAGTATGTAATTTAGTATAGTATAGTATAGTATAGTATAGTATAGTATAGTATAGTATCTTTTTAATATAGTATCATGTAACATAACATAGTCTCATGTAACATAATAGAGTTTAATAAAGCAATTGTTCAGCATTCTGAATCAACAGGGTCAGACCCCAATCATTCCCTGCATCAGGACCCCCTGTTTTTGATAGGGTTTGTGGGGTGAGAGGCTGTCAGCAGGGAAATGAGGACAGGACATGGAGCAGCAGCACACTTCTGCTTTGGTTTCTGTTGTCTGTTTTGGTCAGAGTTCTGTGTTTGGAAGATAAAGCAAGCCCTGAGGAGCAGGAGCTGATCCAGGCTCCATGGGTGGTGCCAGCCCTTCCCTGGCTGCAGAGCTGGCCCAGCCTCGTACAATGGAGTTCATTTTTGTGTCTGTTTGGGCTGTAAACCTTGCCATGTGCTTTGCCCCAGGGGATTAATGCTGGTTGCACTGCAGTGATCAGCTCCCAGAGCAGAGCCAGCCTCCAGTGAGCCCCTGTGTGAGATGCAGTGCTCGGTGGGCAGGTTCATCTCCTCGCTGTAAATGCAGCTCTGCTGGGAGGGGAACCCTGGGGCTCTCCAGATGCAGCTCCTGAGTTTGCCAGCCCTGGTGTAAGCATCCCTGGATGATTGTTATGGGGTTCATTTTTTGTTTATGTGTTTGTTTTTAGTTTCAGCTGGCAGGGTGGTAGCTGGCTACACCAATCAGTAGGCTCAGGGGTGCACAGAGCCTGCATTTCTCCCAGTTTCTTTTGGATAGTTGTATGAAATTGTACTTCCAAAATACCTACTGCTCTGCACTCCTCTGTGGCAGCAACTTCTGCTATTACAGCCTTGTAGCTACATTTAACTAATAACTTAATTTAAAAGCTGATGAGCAATTTATTTCACCCTCTGCAGCCAGGAAATAATGATGATCAGCAGTTTTATTAAAAGGATGCTTTGGGCTCTGACTCCTTTTGCTGCAGGTTGTAGACTTGCCAGCCCAGTTACTTTCTGCAAACAGCTGATTGTTTTTCTTGGCAATCCAGTGGCCCAGCCAGTTCTAGACATCTGGCTGCTGCACGATTCCAGATCAATGGTGCACCTGGAATAGCTCAGGTTTGAGAAGTGGCTGCTGCACATTCATGGGGATGCCAGGGGGGATGTTTTGGCTTGGAGTGTGTGAGCAGGCTGGTCCTGCCTGCTGGTAGCTGACCCCCAACTTGCTCACAGGCCTGAGCTGGGTGAGTGCTGTGTGCCAAAACTGCTCAGGATTCCAGCTGGTGGAGCAGGAATCCAAAAGATCCCATCAGGACAGGCTCAATCAGTAATGCATCCACACTTCTGCTGCTGCCATCCAGCTCAGGCTTTGTGGGTAGGTGAAAAGTGATCCAGAGCTTGCTTATCCTCCATGAGCACTGAGTGAGAATTGTCCTTAATTAGAATGTCAGATGTGGTTCCTAATGAGACCTTGCAGGACAGGACAAACACACTCACTTTGCATGTAAGTGACACGGCCAAGAGATAGAAATCTGTTAATGCCTGTACAGCTCAAGCTCAAAAGCAAGTTCTGGTCCCCAGAACGTGATGTGCTGCCATCTCAAAGCTGTGACTTCACATTTCCATCCATTGTGCTGAAAACCTGTCGCACTGTGGGACAAAAAACACAGCTCAGAAGGAAGAACAATGCTTGAACAAGGACTTTTTTCCCCTGCTGTCCTTAAGTAAGCCAAACCCCCCATCCAGGACACATTGAAGAGCTCCAGCTGAACAGAGAGCAGTATCTGGTGTTATTGTTGTGTTCTGTCTCTCTGAAATGCCTGGTAGCCCTGGCACCATTGCTTGGGGTGGTGTCACTGGGGAAAAGCAAGGAAGGAGCACCCAGTCTGAGGTGGGGCAGGATGAAAAAGGCAAAAATTCCCCAGTCCCCCTGTAGCAATCTTGTTTGATGGAGGCTCTCTAGGAGTGCCAGCTGAAGAGAGCAGCGCTGCTGTGGGAATTCCTCTCTGGTTTTATATTCCCCAAATCCACTTTTGGCACCTCTGGAGCTGAAGGCACAAAGGCAGCTCGTTATCCAAACCCTGTGGGTGTCACTGAGAGTTTGTGCCAGCAGTGGGACTTGGTGGGGTTCAGTTGTGAGCCTTGATCTTCTCTCCACACGTGTGGAGGGCTGGGATGAAACCACAGGTGAGTCCAGGTGAGTCTCACCACCTGCTCCTTCTCTATGGGGTGCAAAATTGTGAGTTTAACCTCCCCCTCTCTCTTAAAGGCTCATCCTTTGTTCCTCTCTGCATCCACTGGCCAAAAGGACACTATCTCAAGTGAAACCACATTCCATTATTGTAGTTCTGCTCCTTGGAATGCTGTGACACATCCCTCAAATATCAGCTTTGTTAGCTGTCAACAAATTGGTGTCCTTTCACTCCCAGCATGTGCACTCATGGCTCCTCTTGGCTCCTGCCCTTACAGAGAGCAGCACCAAGGCTGCAGTCCAGGGAACACTCCCTCTCCTGACCTTCTGTCCCAAAATTCACCTTCTTGCCAGCTGAACAGTGGGACAGCATCCCATCAGCTGGGAAAGCTTCCTCTCCTTCTCCAGCATCAGGAGAAAATGGCTGGCACTGGATTTATTCACTGTTGCCAGCAGAACTCGAGGCAAAAGCTGTTGGGTCCAGTCCTGAGCCAGCTTGGCTGTCCCTCCCATCCAGATTTGTGTCATATCCTCCTTAAAGCAAATAAGGGCCCTGAACAAAACCACTCGGACGGTTCTTGCAGCAAAAAGCTTCTCTGTGTGCCTGACCCAGCAGAGAAACTGGGGCTGGTGGGGGAAAGCACAGCCTACAAAGGCAGGGGAAGGCAAAAATCACCCCCAGTTTAATCTCTTAGCTCATTTCTGTTTAATCTCTTATGTTCATTTTATCTCTGACCTCGCTCACTTAGACAGCTGGAGAAGAGAGTTTGCTCCACCAGCCCTGGTGAGTTTTCTGCACCATCCTGCTGAGTTCTGCTCCACTCCATCCTGCTCCACTCCATCCTGCTCCACTCCATCCTGCCTGCAGAACCATGGTGCAGCTCCACTGCTGTCCAGGCTGTGCCAGGCAGCTGAAGTAGCTCCTACGTGTGCCCAAGGTCAATAAATATTCATGTTAACCGTGCGCTGCATCTCTGCTTTCTGCTTGCTCCTCAAGAGGGTAAGCAGCTGATCCAGACTTAAAAAAAACCCAAAAAAGCAAACAACAACGAAATCACCAAAAAGCAAACAAACAAAAAAAAACCCACCCTCAAAAACCCCCAAAACAACAACAAAAAACCAAAATAAAAAAACCCCCAAACCCCAAAAACCTAACCAACAACAACAACAAAAAAACCCCAAAAACCAAAAAACAAAAAAAACCCCCAAAAAACCGAAGCAAAACAAAACAAAAAAGCCACCCCCCCCCAAAAAAACCCCAACTCCTCCCCTCAAAAAAAAGCCACCAAAAATCCCCTCAGAATTTTCACGCTTAGAGCCCTGAATTTTAGAAGCAGATGTACCATATCTGAATTTCTGGGGGGCCTCCAAGCATTCAGACTGACCATAACAGTTCAAGAGAACAAATGGAGGGGAATTGGGCATGCTTGTTAATCAGCTCTGCTTTTTCACCCTCACTCTGATTGTCCATCCTGCCTTTTCTCCTCTTATGAGGGACAAAAAGTAAATTTAGGGTGAATTGAGGCATGGAGAAAATGTTTTTTGTGTTTTTTTTTTTTTTTAATTGTTTTAATTTTAATGCCAGTCTTTCTTTTAAAGTATAGAAAATACTGCGTGGTCTCCTGTGAAGTCAGTTTACACTGAAGTCAAAGCCTTGCAAATATTCAATTAGGAGAGCAGTCAAGTATGTGGGATTAGGTTGTTTATATAAATGTTTGCAGAAGCAGGGTGTGAGTTCACAGGCAGGCATGGGAGCTTTGCTTTCCCAGCTGATCCATAAAAAGGGTCAAACACAGTACACTGATAAATGTAGCACACTTACAAAAAAAAAGCCAGCCAGCCCCAATCCAGTCCTGACTGGAGCTTCCAGTACCAATTCCCAGTTGTTTATCAAAGTTAAGTTGGAGGCTGATGAGTTTGCAGGATGTGTAATTTAAAAACAATTTCAGAGCTTTCCCTGGGCAGCACTGCACATCTCCACACTTCCATCTTCACTTGGGAGCTAAAAGCAGATTCTGCTTTAAGTAAACAAAGAGCTCCCACTGATTACCCAGGAGCAGCTCTGGTGTGAGCAGGAGTGGAAGAGGCCCCAAGGAATGAGGTCTGAAGATACAGGGCAGCATCATTCCCTGGCATTTTCTGCATTTCCTCCTCTTTGCTTCTGCTTCTGGCACCAAATTCCTGAGAGAAGCTGGGGAAAAGTCCTGGAGTTCAAACCCACGGCTAAGATGTGGAGGTGAAAAAATACTCATTGTGAGGCTCTCAGAACAAAAAAACATGGCTAAGACGTGGAGGATAGAGGAGGAAATGGACTCCTCTTATGAAGAGAAGCAAAAGCTCTCTCAGCTCCAGATAGAATTTTGGTGAGCCCTGGTGGGACTGGTGGAGTGGAAGAAAAAACTGAGTAAAAGGTGAAAAGAGGAGAATTCCACACAATTATATTTCTAAAACTTGATTTGGGAGTGGCCTCATTTTTGCAATGAATTTCTCCAGCCTCTGAGGAAATAGAGAGAAAGCAAGGACTCCAGGTCTCTGAAGGTGCTTGGTGCCTGGTTCCCTGAGCTGCTGGCTGTGCTGATCAGCACAGGGACACATGAAAACATCAGCAATCAGCAATTCACCCAACCCCAGTGGGCCAGAAGGAGGAGTGACTGCATTATGACTGGTTTTTCCCCTCTGATTAGGAAGGAAGTCCCCTACACCCTTGTGGGGTTTTTTAGGGTAGCTTCTTGAGGCAGGTTATGCTGTTGAGAGCGTGCAACTGCTGTCTATTGGTATGAAAGGTGCTGTGTCAGTACAACATGCTGCTTTTTTTCCTTGAATTTAAGTATTGATATCTGTAATGGAGTTATAATAGACTGAATTGTCCAAACAGGGGTTCTTCACTACTCCTGCTGCAAAATCAAACTGTGTTCCTGTTGCTACAGCATAAGTTACAGCTAGTACAGTCTGTTTTTCACTAAGTGCATCAGTGAACAGTTTAAACAAAGTTAAAAAAAAAAAAGTACTGGCAACAAAGAGATGACTTATCATTTGCAACTTTAAAAAGGAGCCTGCAGCTATACGAATCTGGAAATAATATAAACTTAACCCACAGGACTGTTGCATTGGTTTTAGAAGAGCTTACTTTAAAGCTGGTATGTGGGCTCACTGAGAGACTGAGTGGTTGGCAAGGATGCTAACAATTTATGGAATGTGTCTTTGGAAAGGATTAAAGCAAAAAACATGTTGCTTCTTACCAGCTCTGAGCTGGGAATATAGCTCTAAGGGGCGAGTGTTAAATTTTAAGCATCCAGTATGTAAAGCTTTTAGAGGATAAACTTTTTTCTTTCCTTGCCCTGCTGCTTGGGATCAAATTGAGTCCAGACAGGATAGACTAAAAATCATTCCCATCTGACGTCCAGGAAAAGGTCAGGAGCTGCAGCAGAGCTGGCAGGGCTGGAGCAGTTCCCAGCTTGCGTAAGGACTGTTTGTGAGCTGCCCAAGATAACAGTCAGCATTTTAGCTCAGAGTGTTCCAGGCCTCACTGAGCTCTGCCTGTTCATTTCGTCCCTCTGAGCTGCTTTTTGTACCCAAATGAAAGCACAATTAAAGCTGAGAGCCCAGTCAAAATGCAAAATCCCCATGACTTGGTTGGGAAATCTTTCATTTTCTGCTTTCATTGGCTCTGTTATGACTCTTTCTCTGCCTTAGGTACTCGTGGTCCACCCCTTCACTGTGTTGTCTTCTCCCTGTGCCAGGCTGTGCTTGAAAAGACAGTGAGGAGTGTGTCTGAGTGGCACCATTTCCCTCTGACAGAGATTCCCAGTTCCTGACTAAACCGCTCCGTATTTTCCCCCTGTGGTGCTGCATCTGCAAAAAGCACTGAGAGCACTTCCTGCCAAGCCCAGTTTTGTCCCCAGTGTGGAGGAGAAGAGAGGATGCTGCTGTTCCCAGCCCTGACATCTGTCAGCAAAGATCTCCCCTAAACCCCCTGTCTGTCCAGCTGCTGCCTCTGGCAATGCAGTGGCCATGGTATTGGGCATCTCAGAGTCCAAAATGTTTGCAAGTCTACTCCCACAAAGGGGAGGCCAGCTGCTGCTGGGAATAGGACACAGAGGCCTAAAAGGTGCTGGAGATGACATCCAGGGGGGGACAGTGTCCCTTTTGCAAGCATGTCTGCCACCCCCTGCCACCTGCTCTTTCTCCCCGTGCTCACGGGGCTGTGCAGGGACAGCCCTGGTGTAGTGGTGTGCAGCCATGATATTTTCTGGAAAATCCTTTCCTTAGGGTTTTTCCTCCTGAGAAGCTGAGAGGCCTCAGGAACAAAATGCAAACAATGATTGTCTGCTGCTGTGGGATGCCACAGGTGGATCTGGGATTGGTCTCATGTGGTTGTTTCTAATTAATGGCCAATCCCAGTCCAGCTGTCCAGACTGTCTTAGTCAGTTCAAGCCTCTGTTATCATTCTTATTCTATTCTTAGCTGCCTTCTGATGAAATCCTTCCTTCTATTCTTTTAGTATAGTTTTCATATAATACATATCATAAAATAATAAATCAGCCTTCTGAACATAGAGTCAACATTCTCTTCCCTCATCCTGGGACCCCTGTGAACACCAGCACAATTGGTGACCCCGAGTGATGAAGAAACCACCACAGTGGTGTTTGAGGGTCCCCAGGATGAGGGGAAAGATGAGAATCTTGACTCCATGTTTCAGAAGGCTGATTTATTATTTTATGATATATATTATATTAAAAGAAAACGGTATACTAACATTATACTAAAGAAAGAGAAAGGAGGCATCAGAAGGCTGGAAAAGGAAGGAATAGAATGAATAATAAAATCTTGGGACTGCTCAGAGTCCTGACACAGCTGGACCTGTGATTGGTCATTAATTGAAAACAACCACATGAGACCAATCAAAGATGCACCTGCCACATTCCACAGCAGCAGGTAATTATTGCTTACATTTTGTTTCTGAGGCCTCTCAGCTTCTCAGGAGAAAAATCCTAGCAAAAGGATTTTTCAGAAAATATGTCTGTGGCAGCCCTGGTTGGTGGGGCAGTGCAGGGTGATGCCAGGGTGTGTGGCATCTGTGTTATCTGCCACTTGTCAACACCTTGGGGGTGAATCCATGGGTGATTCTGACCCTCAGGAGCAGAGCTGGGGGCTCTGGATGTGGGAGATCACATCAGTGGGTCACAGTCACTTTGGAGAGCTTCCACTGACTCTGGGAATTTCTTAACAGGATCCTTCCCCTAAGAGATTTGTGGTTTTCTTTTTCTCCAACCATTCATGAAACGCAGAACCCACTCCTGTACCATGAGGATGTGAGACAGGGTGGGCTCAGCTTAGGAGCCATCCTTGTCACTCCTAAATGTCACTTTAGTTTAGGAGTGAGCCTTGTCACTTTTGTGCCTTCCTCTAGAATTTGCCCCAAATGGCTGGGATGTCTTTATAGCCTGACTTTGAAATCTTTGATGTCTTACTACAGAAACTGGCTGTGACAGGATTTGTGTATGGCTCAGTTTTATCTGTTCAGTAAACAGTCTGGCACGCTCTATTTGACAATGAATGTGTACATCAGTGCCCTAAAAGCATGATATCACATACTTAGATACTTTATACTTTTGTTCTCAGGCTCTCAGAACAAAAAACATGGCTAAAATGGGGAGGTGAGCACTCCTTTCTTCTTTAAAGTGAAAATCCTAAAGGATTGTTGAAAATAAGGGAATTTCCTTCCAAATGAATTGCATTCTATTGAATGCTCACCTTTTTTTCCCCATATTGCTTATGCTGATGAAGTGCCAGAAAAGGAAACACCAGCTGCTCATTGTGAGGGCCCCAGCTGGCTCTGAACAGCTTCACCTGAGTCCTGCATCCCCTCCCCTGGGCACAGGAGCCCTATTTAAGCTCAGCCTCAGGATGGGGTGGTTGGTTGCCAGCTTTGTGCTTGGCTCTTCCTGCTGAGCTGGTGGTGGCTGTGTGGTTTTGGTGGCTGATTTCTGCAGGGGATTCTCCAGGGTGCATGGTACAGTTCCAGCTCTCTGATTCCATCCTCTGCTGCTCTTGAGAGGATCCCTGGATGGACCCTGGGCTTGCTGTGCCTGGAGCTGTTGATGGGCCCTGGGCAGCATCCCTAGAGGGATCTGATCTGTGTCCTGCCTCTGCTGCATTGCCTCCAGAATTTGGGAACGTTTCTGTTCAAGCTCTTCACAAAGGTAAGAGGAAAATGTGTAGCTTGAAGTTAACCTGGTGATGATAGAATCAGCAAAGCCTGATTGTGTTTTTCCTGTTCTTTTTTAGTTTCTTATAGTGGTTTGAAGAGGTTTCCCATTTCCTTCTCCCACACAGAATATCTGCACCCCTGCCTTTGTGCATCCCTCGGTTACTGGCTGAGTGAAAGGCAATAATGTGTCTGGTTTTAAATTGCATGTGCACTCTAGCTACCTAAAAAAGGTCAACCAACGCCAGATAACCTGTGCTGTAGTCTTGCTCTTGGGATGGGTGCAGGTAACTTGCAGAAATCATCATAATTGCAGCTGCAAGGGTGTTGGAATAAAAAAAGGAAGGTTTGGATGAAGCTCTTCCAAAGATTTGCACCAGAAGGGCCTTAAGAGCTCAGTGAAATGAGCAGCTGTGAGTGTCCTAAAGAATACTGAATGTAGGGCTGGGGGAGAGAAAGGAGCTTTTGGGGAGCAGCCACTTTGCCTGCCCAGAAAGGCTGAGGGTGGTGCAGAGCATCCCTGGTTCCTGGAGTGCTACTGTCCAGGTGCACCCCACTGCCCTCCCCTGAGTGGTCCTGGAGCCCTTGGATCTCCTGGGCTCCTGCAGGAGGAGTTCCAGAGGTTGCCCAGGGTGTGCAGCCCGTGCAGTCTCCTCTCTGTGACCCTTTGGAGAAGGGCAGTGCGGGAAGGCTGAGCTGGTTCTCGTGGAGCTCTGGGTTCAAGGACCAAGCTGCTCCTCTGCTTTTTCCTTCTGTGGCTTTACTGCTCTTGTGACCCCCAGTAAACTTTCTGGAAAAGAACCTGAAGCTAATTAAGAGGGTCATTTTTGTGGCATTGGCTAAATGGGAAATGGAATTTCTCCCCATTTACGTAAACAGAGATCTGGCAGCAGCTGGAGCCCACTGCTGTAAAATAAAGGGGAAGAGGTTTGAAATTGGTTTCAGAAGAAACAGATTTGTTTAAAATGAGGGTTTACAGATCTGTGTGCCTAGATAAGAAATATGTGCCCTCGCATATTCTGTTCTGGCCCTCAGTTGTGAGGTAGGTCTTCAGGCATCTCACCCTGTGGGGAATTTCAAAGCTGTGTCAAGACACTATTTAATGTCCCAATACTCTGCCTCTCCTATTCCTGCACAACTAATAATGTGAACTTAAATTAATTGGATGCCATCATTGCCTCAGGAAGGGGATTCTTGGGTTGCCTTTTGTGTTACGATGTAACTATAGGGGATTCTGGTTTATTTTGGCAATGGTTTGGATTGAAACAAGCCTGGTTAATTTGAAATTAAAACAATTGGGTCCTTTATGCTGTTTATAATTAGTTTTGCAGTAGTTGCTTACTTATAAAGGTGATGTCATTGTCCATTGGGGGTGGTTCATAACTGCATGGTTGACATGGTTAAATTTGATCATTGATTTCTGTGCTTAATTCCTTTGTCCAGACTGAGATGTAGAAAGGTGTGACAGTGGGTTTATTCAATATTGATAACACTGAACATTCCAGTATCATGAGTCAGGCTCCTCCCAACTTCTGTACTTGGTTTAAGTTAATGAGACTTAGAAAAATATCAACTTATCCATTTTTCCCTCTCTGCAATAGTCTGACCATCATTTCCAATGAAACCTGTAATTTTCCCATGGGCTTTTGTCTCCAGGTGCTCTAAAATATTGCCAATTTTTGAAAAACTTGAAATAAAATGTTATTAGTCCTTCTGTTTTTAAGCTAGAACAATGGACCTGTTAAAATATTTATAGTTAATGTTAGGGCAGCCTGTGGGAATTGGGTTTGAGAGTTTCATTCAGACTTCTTTATTTCATACATCTATTTATGCTCTTGCTGAGTAAGCAGGGTTGCTGCAGAGATGGGTTAGGTGTGATACCTATGCATTTTATTGTCTTGATTGTGAGCTGTGGCTTTGGACAGTAAAGGAAAATTTCAATTTTTTGTTTAGCATAGTGTACATCTGATGGTCTGGTAAATGTTTCCCTGCTGGTTTCTCCAGGCAGTGTCTGAGCCGTGGTATTTTCTACTCTCCACAATTCTGCTCTCTTGCTGCCCCTGTCCTGAAAGCATTACCATATTTTAGTGCTGTGATGCTGATTTCATTTAAAGAGAAAACCTAGAAGCCTCAGATGGCCAGGATGCTTGCCCAGATTAGGCAGTAAGGTGATTTTTAAAACCAGTTTTTTTTTTAATGGCAGTGCAAACTGTGGGAATCCTGACTTGCAAAGTTCATTTGCACTGGGAATATTTTTGATGAGATACCACAGAAACTGGTGAAGGCTTCCCTCAGCTCTTTGTATCTTAGAGGATGGCTTTTTTCCTAAGCACACAAGGGATCTTCACCCAAGAATTAGGAAGGAGCTGACCAGATGACAAATAATTCTACCTGAACCAACTGTAACTTCTGTGAAACCATGCTAGAAAAAGTGTTCCTGTTTCTCCTCCTCTACAGGAGAATGTGTCCTCACAGGAAGAGGACACTGCTGGTTTCAGTGAGTGTGCCCAGATGCTGGTGTTTCTTTTTACACATGAGTTTTATTTCAGAGGACTTTGCTAATTTTTCAGTCTCTCTCTTTTCAAACCAGGCAAACCCATGTAATCAATCTCAGATTCAGTGTTCTGCTTACCTGCTGCTGCCCAAACCCATAGACTCTGTTTGCCCTCAAGCTTTTTTTTGTCTTTTGGCAGCTGCTCTCATTCCAATTACAAAATATCTTTGGAAATTCAACACCTCATTTTTCTATTATTTAAATTATGGCTCACATTGTAGTTCCATGAATTTAATTAAAGCATTTCCTTACACACGTGGTGTCCATGTGGATAGGGAATAAAAACTTTTAATCCTTTTAATCTTAAAACTGGGCATGTGTAATAGTTACAGCACAAGAGATCATTCCTCCTTATTGCATCCTTCAGGTAAGATGAATGTTCCTGCTGCCTGGAGGAAGACATAATCTGTAGGAGCTGGCTTTAAATCCTTAGTGAGCAGAGGGAATAACCTGTTTTAAATGACCATGTTGTAAGAGGTGACCTAGATCTTTGTGGGATATTGGTGGGGTGGACCAGGACCTGCAGATCTGGGGGCTCCCCAGTGGAGTTTTGGCTGCTGGAGGGGGGAGTTGTGATCAAAAAGTCTCACTTTTCATCACAGTGAAGGCTTGCAGATCTGAGTGTTAATTTTATGGGAGTTTGCCTTCAGAATATCCAAAGCTGGCTTGTCAGCTTTCTTTCTGAAGAAGTTATTATTTTTGCTAAATTCCATTTCTGATGCCCTGAGGAGGATGCTCAGCTGATATCAATCCCTCTCCTCCACCATCCTGCAAGCCTGTTGGTTAAATTTGATTAAACTTCCAATCTTTGGTCAGCTTAGTATCTTTAAAAAAAAAGACAAAATTCCAAGAGAAAACCAGTGTTTGTGCATATGACAAGTGCAGGCAATATAGGCAGCATGGGCCTGATGGGAGTTTGGTGCTGCAATGTTTGTTCCAGGGCAGGGGAAAGTGAAATTGCAAGGAGTGAAGAAGCTGTCACTATTTTGTGCTGCTGGGAAGCAAAGCTGAAGGATGTGGGCTGTAACCCATAGACAGTGGCCTCCAGTAGTGCTTTTCCTTTTGCCATGACTTGTTCTGCTCCCACTGGAGTGGGAATTGTGTGCCAGGCCAGGGGTCTGCTGGTCTGTTAACATCTCTGAATGGGCACTCAGAAGCATCCAGGGAAAATTGTAGTTGTTGGAAAAACTCCATTGGGCTGAGCAGCTGCTGCTGCAAACCCATCCTCCCTTCCCATCCTTGGACACCACCTTGTTTATTGCTGCTTCCTTCAGGAACAGCAGGCTCTGCTGTCGGGGCTGTGTGAGCCCTGAGGTTGAGATTGTGACTCTACAGTGGAGCCTCTTTGCTCTCTTGTCCAGCCTGGGCTGATGAACTCTTTTTCCTTTGCTTCCTTTTCTCACCATTCCTTGTATTTTCCTAGAAAAATGACAATGTAAATGCAAACCCAGCTACTGCATATTTGAGATAACACAAGTAAACGCATGCAGCAAATTAATTGGTGGTTGTATTTGGTATAGGGTCAAGTCTTGTAAGGGCAGGAAACTTGAAAATTGTGAAACATGCAATTTCACCAGTTTCCAAACCATGTACTTTACTGGTTTTTGATGCATTTGCAAAGAGGTTTTCTCAATCCCTATCTGAATGTCACTGATTTTATTTCACCATGGTCATGCTGCTAGATGGAGTTGCCCTAACAATTTAGCATTCTAGTGAGATGATTAATTCCAAATGTAACCAACTGCTTGCATTAAAAACCCCTTTAATTTACCAGGTTCCTCCCTTGGTCATAGCTCCAAGTGTGGATATGGAGACTGCTTACCTCTTCTACTTTAAAAACAGGCAGCTGGCTTGTACAACTTGGAGGGTAGTTCAGCAGCTTCTTTTTTGGGCAGGTGTTGCTAAATGGGAGAAAATATTTTCTTAATTGAAGTTCTCGGTAATTGTGGCAATTCTGGTATGATGCTGGTCACACTCTTGGGTGCAGAGTAGTAAGAGGCATTTTCAGGATGCAAATTGTGTCAAGTATGTACTTAAACAACGGGAGTGCTGTGCAGTAAATAAGATTATAACACCTTAAAGGCAGGGTAGTGTGACTCCATGGTACCATCTGCACTTGACAGCTTGTGATAACACTGAGTTAAACCACTGCTGTGGCTGTACAAACCAAGGAAAAGTAATTTTTGAGGATAAACTAATTATGTACACAGCTACAGGACCTCTGAACCTTAGAAATGAGTCAATTATAACATTCTTCTTCGCTGAAATAGCCTAACAAGGAAGTTAATTTAAGCTTAATGCAATCCATGGTTAGCTTATAGCTGATTGCTTGCTTTCCCAAAGCATCACTTTTTGTGGCTCTTCCTTCCAAAATGATTTTAAAACATGTCTCAATATAGTAACTGTGTTTTCAGCTCCCAAGGTGCTGTCATCTCTGAATGAAGTGTGGTGCCAGTGTGACTTTGCCATGTTTTCATTTCTCCTTTGCCTTTCCATGATATCAGTGGGAACAAATGTGTTACCAGCTGCACTGGGCACAAACAGATTCTGGTTGCATCTGGCAAGAATTTGGGGGCAATCTACTGGGAAGAACTTGTTCTGCTTTAATAGCAGGAAACTTCCAAAGCAGGGGTTTCCTGAACCCTTTGGAGGTGAAAAACCATCACAAATGAGCAATTTTTCAGTCAGCCTGCCTTTCTTTGGAGGAGATTGTAAGCAATGTGCAGTGTGCTCTATTTATAACTCAGCAGACACAACTAGGACCAGTGTCTTTGGCCACTGTTGTTGTGTTTGCAGAGCAGTTACTAAGATGCTCTGTTTTGGAAGGGCAAAAGAAGCTGTGCCATCTCCTCCCAAGCTCCTAAATTTCAGCAGCTAAAGGCTGAGAGGATGTGTACTGCTTGTCTCTGCAAGTCTGGGACAAACCCAGGGCAGGGTTTAGCGTTCCTCTGCTGAGCTGGCTGTGCTCCTGATGGATCAGTAGGATTAATTACCTGGGTCTCAGTCTGCCTCAGATGAATGAGCTCTGCCACCTCCCTGCTGAGGGGTGAGACCATTTCTCAGCTTGCTGCAGCACTTGGGGCACGTTACACCTGCAGAGCAATTAGTTGTGTGCTGTTAATTGCTGCTGGGGATTAGCAGAGGGCACCACGCTCCTGCTGTGTCCTCTGCTGGGCTTGGGCTCTTGTGGACCACCTGGGAGGAAACTGAATGAAAAATATCACTCCTGATCAGCTGGCTCATTCCAAGGAGAAAGCAGATCCTAGGAAGAGTTTCCTTCCACTCCCCTTATATGGAAGGAATGGCTTGGGAAGCTTGGGATGGTTTCTTGATTCTCAAGGAATGCATGGCAACCAGCCAGAGGAAAACCCAAATCCTTTAAGTTGTTTATTAGTATATGGAATGGCAAAATTGGCATTTTTTTTTCTCTTTGTGTGTTCAGGGCTGGTGAGCTCCGTAATTGCCTTTTCCAGTCTCATAGGTGTATGGCAAGAGAGGGGGAAGTTTGCCTAAAAATTAATTAATATTTTAAATGTCTGGCAAGTGGGAACACTTGTTCTGTGCAGTTTGAGGTTCTCAGTGACAAGGAAGGTTAGGAAAGATGCATGAATGAAACTTCTATGTAAATACAAATCATAGAGGGAGACCATGTATGGTTTACATCACTGTGTTTTAAAATCAGTCCAGTATCTCATATTTCTGCTTTTAGTCAGAATGAAAGGCTTTTTTAAACCCCCAGTTAAATCACTCAGAGTGATTACCTCATGCTACTTTTACTGTGCCTAAATACCCAGATTGAGGCAATGACCCAATGGACACACACAAAAAAAGAATATGGTAAGAACTTCTGCCCACCATTTTTCTGTGTTTTTGCCACAGTCAGATGCTTGTGATTTTGGTGGAGAATTGGAATTGTTTGTTTTGTGGATCTGCATCAATAAAGGTTTTGCAGCACATCTTTATTAAAACTATCTTATCTTATGATCCCATTTTTTCTTTTCCCCCTGAGTCCCTGGTTGGTTCCAGCAGGTAGTGAGGGTGTTGCCCATAGCTGTCTGTTTTGGAAATCAGACTATTTGTGATGCACTACCTTTTGTAGGTGTGAGATTTCATTTTTTTAGGTTCTATATCTATTGTTTTTGAATAACAATTCCTGCTGTTCCAGATCATTTGTTCCCAGCTTTGTAATGACTAGCTTTTTTGAAAAGTGATTCAAACAACTTGAAGAAAAACAGTACATAATCAAAGTCTGGACTGATCCCCATAGTCTGGATTTCAGCATAATTGGAAAGAATTTAATCTGCATTTGATATTCATTTTGGGCATCATTCTAGCTTGGGAACTGTAAACCATCACTTTATAGCAACTTGAACATTTTGGAGAGCAGAGCTCTACTGAGATTTCTAGTTTCAAGTTCTTTGCCACTCTTAGAGTCCAAATGAGTTTATTAGAGACAATGCTCCCAGAGTTAGGGCTGATTTCCATAAACTTGTTCAGAGCTGTGGCTGGATGAGGCATGGCTTTGATGGATGGACTGCTCAGTGAGTGAGGAATTGCCTGGGTGGTCACACTCAGAGTTGAGGCTGATGGTTTGGTGAGCAATTGGAGAGCAGAGACGAGTGATGTTCCACAGGGTTCAGGATTTACAACTAAGGGGGCCTGCAAGAAAGCTGGAGAGGAACTTTTTGCAAGGACATGCAGTGCTAGGACAAGGAGGAATGGGCTTAAACTGAAAGAGGGAAGGTTTAGATTGGATGGCAAAAAGGAATTCAGTTGAGATGTGGAAATGCATTGCCAGAGGAAGCTGTGGGTGCCCCATCTCTGGAAGTGTTCAAGGCCAGGATGGATGGGGCATTGAGCAACCTGGGCTGGTGGAAGGCATCCCTGCCCATGGCAGGGGGGTGGAATGAAAGGATTTTTAGGGTTCTTTTCAACCTAAACCAATCTATGATTCTATGTATATGAATATCTGTGATTCTATGTATAGGAATATTTTTTGTTAGCATTGCCTGGTAACTCTGAGCATTGTTAATCTGTTCAGGCATCTTTAAGGTTGCTGATCCAGTGGAATTTGCTTGATGTTCTGTGACTGCTGTATCCTTAGGAGACCAAACACAGCTGGAGGTATCTGGTACTTGAGATAGTCTGAACCAAATGTTCCCTCCTTATCCTGAGGCTGCTGCTTTGCACAAGCTGCCAGCTCCCAAAGGCAGAATCTGAGCTGTGCTTTGTGTGTGTGTGTGTGTTGAGCTGCAGAAACTGAGCAAAGTGGGGAGACCCAACTCTGCTGTGCATCACCCTGCTCTCTTTAGGGGGGTTGTACAATATCCTGAGCTTAAGGGGACCCACAGACATTGTAGAAGTTCAGCTGGTCCTGTACAGGACAGCCCCAGGGGTGTCACTGTGTGCTGCTGGATTGGAGAGCATTGCCCAAATGCTTTTTGCCCTGGCAGCCTTGATGCCAGGACCATTCTCCTGGGGAGCCTTTTCTGTGCCTGCCTGCACCTTGGGGGAAGAACCTTTCCCCAATATCCAGCCTAAACTTGCCCTGCCACAGCCTTGGGGGGTTTCCTGGAGTCCTGCCTGTGGCTGGTGGGATCAGGGCTGCCCATCCTGAGGAAGTTGTGCCTGCAGTGAGGTCTCCCCTCGATTTCCTCCTCTCTGGGCTGAACAGACCAAGTGGCCTCAGCTGTTCCTTGCACAGCTTCCCATCCAGACACTTCACCACCTCTGTTTCCCTCCTTTGCACACTCTCTAATGGCCCAACACCTTTCTCACTTTGTGGCACCCCAAACTGCACACAGTATTCCAGGGGAGGCTGCCCCAGCCCAGAGCAGAGTGGGGCAATCCCTGCCCTGCCTGGCTGATGTTGTTCCTGCTGTCCCCAGCACAGGGCTGGCCCTCCTGGCTGCAGGGCACTGCTCCCTGTGTCCAGCTTGTCATGAAAGAGCACCAGACCTGGAATGGAGCCCTGCAGATCCCCACTGGGGACTGCTGCTGGAGACTCCCAGGGAGACTGGCAGGGCTGAACCCTCATGGTCTTGCTCATAATGTGCTCCAAGAAATCATTTCACATTTTTGGAAAGGGAGTTTAGCCTCTAAAAATTGATGATTTCTGAATACTTGCCATTAGAATGAGATTTTTTTAAACTTACAAGGAGGAGATATTAGGCTCATTGCTCTCCAAGCATCCCTGCCTTGGGTGACAGGTAAAACTGGTTCAGCTGGGCCAAGCTTAAAGAAAAATGGAATAATATTTGCAAATATTTCCTGAAATCAGTGTTAAAAGTTGTCCTGGTGTTTAGAGGGGTGGACCCCAAGTTCAGGACTCCCCACCTTTCAGGTTCAGGTCTCACAGGTGCATACAACTTTTTGTTAGTTAGTGGAAGCTCTATTTATGTTTTGTTGGAGACTTCCAGCATGAGTAGATTACTGGAGATGTACATGATTTCCCTAAAGGACCAGATTTGCATAAATTGCTCCTATAGATCTTATGCAACCCATTCTGGATTTCAATTGCCTTAAAGTTATTAAATAATTTTTTTTTTTGTAAACTTGGCACCTCAGAAATGCACATGATTTATTTGTGGGCAGAGGAAAGCATGAAATCTGGGATCAGAAGCCTGGCTCTTTCAGCAGTGGTGAGAAATGACAAGAAATAAACATGGCCACTTGCTCATTAATGCAATTACCATAGCCCATCAAACATGTGCTGATGAATTTCAGAGGCTTGTACAATTCATTAGGCATATACATTTGTTAGTGTAGCCATCACAAAATAATGAGGGGAGTGTCCAGCTTGGGGAAAAGTTCAGAGGACAAGAGCTCACATTATGCAGAGCTATGGTGATAAATGTCTCCTGTGGCATAATTTTAACTCTTACCATCTGTTATTCCCTGTTGCCATAGCAACTTAAAATAAATATTAAAAATAGTCTGAAACCAGGAAAAGCACAGCAGGGAATGTCTGTCCTGAAAGAAAACAAACCCTCAATGTTACCAGGAAATGGCAGGAAAAAGGACTGATGAGAGCTTCAGGAGATATAGCTGGGAGAGTTTTCCATTTGCAGAGGTGGGTGAGAGAAGGATCCCAAACCAGTGTTTATAAACAGCTGTAGCTGGGCTACCAAAGCACTCTCAGATGCTCAGTGCTGTACTTGCCATCTGTTTTCAGCTTTGAGCTTGAGAAGTAATTTTTCTTTAACAGTTAGAAGATTTGTGTATATATGCATAAATGATTTTACACTTTTGAGAGGTTTGGTTTTTTAAAATAATTCAAATTTTATTTTTTGTAGCTGAGCTAGAGGGCCACGAGGAGCTGTTCTGATGCAGCTGTGAGCGTTACACTGGTGTTGATCAAATGATGCCATTCAAATATTATTAGAACTGAGTGTTTAGGCCAAAGGCAAGGCTTAAAAGGAGAGCTTCACTTTCATGCCAGGCCAGCACAGGAGCTCTTTCCAGAGGCTTCTTTCTGGAAAATACTAGAGCAGGAAAAGCTGAGCTGGGAAAGAAAGGCTGAAAGAGTGCATTTAGTGTCAGGGCCATGAAGAGTTGTTTAAATAATTACAAGTGTTGTGAAATAACAGCAGTTCAGGAACCTGGGAACTTGACTCTTTTTGGGAGGAGTAAATTATTTGGGGATGCCCTATCTAAAGAAATCCTTGGTTGAGGGATGCTCTGCATGGGAAGAGCAGCCCTGCCTGGGGGAATTGCTAACTGTTCTGGGTGGGTCCTTGCTTTAGTCTCATTACAGTGAGGATTTGTTTAGCTTCCTTGGTGAGTGCTCCTCTGTGTTTTTAGCATTCTCTTTCATTTGTTTGGCAGTCACTTCAAGCGTGATTGACGATAAGAGATGAGAAAACAAACTGAGATTTGATGTCAGGCAGTAGCCTAGCAGGGAACTTAGGAGTGATCCCTGCTGCACAACATCCTGGGCAGTTCTGTGAGCAGTGTCTGCACCACGGTGCACTCAAGGCACAAGATCCCACCTGAGCTCACAGACCAGGACAGGCTGGATACACAAAACAGCCTGGGCACCCAGGGGCCAGCAGTGCAAATTAAGGGTCTGTGCATGGAACACAAATCAGAAATGTTGTTTGGTCCTGATGACCTGATAGGCAGCTTTTTATCTGCAGCCTTGTGGTTTGCTCTGTGACAATAACAAATGCAAATTCCAAAAGGCAGCCAAAGGAAGAGGCTTTGATTTGCAGGGAAGCTCTGACCCACCAGAACTGCAACTTGCAGTGATAAAAGCCACTTGAGCTCCAGTTACAACCCCTGTATGCCTGAGTTTTCCTAGAAATGCCTTTTCTCCCCCTCCTCTGCTCTCTGCCACCTCAGAAACCTCGGTGTAATCTGAGAGTTTTCTATATTTGGCCAGAGTAGCAGACCAGGGCTGCCCTCAGCCTGCTCTGTGTCTGGGAGCTGTGGACACTTCCATGGCACAGCACCAGGATGCTCAGGTCCTGTGCTCTGAGCCAGAGGCTCTGGGAGCCCTGCTCAAAACAGCTGCTGTGGGTGTTTCACCAGCCTGATGCACCTCACAACCTCTAGGTTCACCCCCAAACCAGCTTGAGGAAGGTCCAAGGTTTCTCACAAGGCTTCATATTCCTCCTGATCAGTTAATAATGCCAGAAAGGAGGCATCTCCCGTCTTTCCTGGTCCTGCTGTACTTTGGTAGAGACCTGGACCACTTTGCTCTCACTGACACAGACTTTTCACAGTCAGAGGTGAGGTGTGGAGAGACCCAGGTGGTTTTCTGAGACCTGCTTTAAGTGGTGATAAGGGAGCCAATACTGTTGGGATATGGCAGAAGATAGTGCCAGTCTTTGCTGGCACTCCTCTTTGGCCATGGTGGATCTCATGTCCATGACAAACTGAAAATTCCCCAAATCCCATCTGAATCTCCTTCAGCTGATCAAATAGTTAATCTAACTATTATAATCTCCACTCACTATTATAATCTCCACTCACTGCATCTGTGCTTCAAGTATTAATTCTGCAAAAGGGTTTCCGTGGAACCTTTGGAAAAATACTGTGCACTCTTCTGAGCTTTGCTCTGAATTTGTTTTTCTCGTACTTCATTCCTCTCTGCTTATTTTTGTGGGGACTCCATGCTCATGCTGAAGTGCTTTCTGGCATGCTGCAGGAGGGAAAGGGTTTCCCAGGAATTCTGGGAACAATCCAATGGCTTGGAAGTCCTGCTGGAAACACTGCTTGCAGGATGCATAGAAAATAATAAAACTTTCCTGCCTTTTGCTCAAAATAGGCTATTATTTAATAGCATATCTAGTTAGATAGGGTGGAGGGGTGTGTGTGTGCTCTGACTGTGCTCAGTGTGTGTGTGTTACTTAACACAGACCTTGTGCTTGGCGGTCTCTTCTTACTGCTGAAGATAAAATGCTTCCTGCTTTGAGGAATTTACAGCCTGGATGGACACTCCAGGAAGACTGAAAATCCAACAGCAGCTCAAGATGGAGTAGTTCATTTTAGGAAGTTTATCTCTATTTCATGATGGTGATGACATAATTTTTACTTGGAGGAGTAGGATTTATGCTGATGGACTTTCAGCTTTTATGCCAATCTCCTTATGTATTGCATTAGACAGTCCCTGCTGCAAAGGTTTGAAATCTCAGCTAGATTAAGATATCTGATCTCTGCTTCCCAAAAATTCCACTGTGTTGTCAAGTGAAAGCAGAAAGCTGATGGAAGACATAAAGTGTGCAGAAGGCCTGCCATATTTCACTGGGATTTACTCTGACATCTGTATGTAGCTCGTTGGTTTTTTTCCTTTGACCTGAGTAGCGGTGCGAGTTCAGCAGTGTGCATTCTTTAATGCATCCAGAGAATTCAAATTATTGTTTTATGGGCCAAGTGATAGCCATGCAATTAGGATTTCCCTCTGCTTTGGAATGGTGGCAAACATGTAGCATGAAATCAGCTTATTACCCTTAGCTGTGGGAGGAGAGCTAAGGCTGAACTTCCCTGTTTACAGTTTTGCTGTAGAGTTTCACTTTTTAAGGAACTTTGCAGATGTTTACAAAACTTCTGTGTAGCTGCTTCCTGAAGTTATGCCTTGCCTGTAATCAAAACTGAATGCTTAGATGGCCCAGAAGTTCCCCAATTCCTATTTGCACAGAAACCTTGCTGCACTTGGCTCTGAACTTGTGCTGTCCCCTGAATGAAAAGCCCTGGCTGTGTCTTCTCGCAGCCCCCTCTTTTACAGCACAGGTTGTGTGTTTTCAGGAAAACCTGAGCCTTGTTTTCCATGAACTGAAGTTTGGTTTGGATCCAGTTAAAACCTCTATCTTGTTTTGCAGTTATAAGGGATATGTGGGTTTGTGTTTATTAGAGAAACTTCTTCAAAGTTTAGGGCTGGGTTGTTTTTTTCTTGACTGAATGCTATTTTGCCATCATTAGCCATGTTATTCTGTCTGTTTTCTGAGCTGGAGATGGATCACCAAATTGTAAATAGCTTCTAAGTTGCAAAAGGCATTTCCTTCCTTATTCCATCCCCTTAGCTTTCTTTTTTTTGTGCAGGCAGCAACAGTTTCCATGCTCACTGTTCAAGATCCCATGGATCTGGAGAGCTCATGGTGACTATCATTTTATTCTGCTGAGTACTTTAAAAGTTGTAATGAGACTGTGTGGTGAAGTTAATAGAGCCTCCTGGTTATTCTCACAGCACTTGTAAAAAATTACTTGGTGTCATGACTTCATATCCAGATGACTGTATAAAATTAGGAATACTCTTAATGCTTGTTCTCTGAGATATATATATATATAATTCTAATTTATTGGTGCCATGAAAATGCAATCATTTAATCAGGGAGATAAGTTGGAACTTTCCAAATGCTGATGGATAGTAAGCCAAATCTTTTCAGTGTTCAATAATAAAGTTCAAGGCATAACACATTGGACACATGGGAAAGTTCCCTTTTGCAGATGATTGATCTGCCAACCTTTCCTTCTGCTTCCAGTGTGCTTGTGCTTTGAGATGCAGATTTTTTTTTTAGGTTACAGGTCTTTCATATTTTTTTCTTATTTATATTACTTAGGAACTTAATGTTTTAACCATTAAGTTGAATGAAAATTAAGTTTCATTGCAGTTGTCCCTTGCAGGATAGTGTTTAGGGCTTTGTGGAGTTAATGATTGTGCTCAGAAAATGTCATCCATCCAGCTCATTACTTTGTGGTCTATAATAATTAGATTTGTGTGTAGGTAGCTTTCCTGTGGCATTGTATTTTTTATTAATCAAGTGAGAGGTGGAAATGAAATGCTAGCATGGTTTTCATCAAGAATGGTCTTTATTCTTACAGGTATTTACAGCTTACAGAACTTTATACCTTTATACAGTTTTGTCAGCCCATTTCAGATCACTTGTTATGGCTGAAAAAGTGATGGGTGAGGCATTCATATTTATTTGGATCTATTGAAGTGTGTACCCATAAAAATGGTCCCTTCCTTGTTTATAATTCTTCCTGTAAGGCCTCTCTAGCTCTTCCTTTGTCATAAGACTTCATCCTTATTATTTTTTTTCCCCTGAGAAACTAAAATAGAAAAAACTGCATTGAGTGTGACTTTGTGCTAAAATGACCAGGCTGCAAAAATCAACCTTTGCCTGCAGCTGGCTTTAATAGTCCCACACTGAGGATAACACAGTCTGCCCTTGCAGAACAACACTCACTGGGATATTCTTGTGTGCCAGCAGGGGAAGGGATGTCCAGGAGGTTTGGATGTTGCCCTTCAGACACAGATTTTCTAGAGTCTGGCAATGATTTGTTGGATAATACTGGAAAAGCACTTTTTCTTTTGCCATGGCACATATGAACTCCTGTGACAAATGAGAGGACTGGTTCTTGCAAATGCTGGGGCACTGCTGGTGAGGTGTGTGGCACAAAAGTCAGGTACCAGGTGCGTCTTCTTAGAATGCTAAATTCAGGGCTTTGTGGAGGTGTTAAATGTCTGGGGTTGAGCAGTTTGGGTGGGTAAGGTTCCAGGAAATGTGAGTGCTTGAACAAATAGACTTGCTGGGCCTGGCATTCTCTGATGTCAAAGTCTATTGGTGGAATCAAAATAAGTATAATAATAAACAAAATTATGCATGTTGTTCTGAGATTTAGCTCAGCTGATTGGAGCGTGGTGATGATAATGAATTCCAAGGTCAAGGGTTTGATCCCACATGGACCATTGACATGAGAGTTGAACTTGATAATCCTTGTGGGTGCCTTCCAGCCTGGAATGCTCTGTAATTCCTCATGAGCTGAAGCACAGGAAGCACATGCATGATATGAGATCATCAGCAAGTGTAATTCATGCTTTGAATAATGTCATAGGAGGCTACTGAAGCTGATGGGAATGTTTTGCAAATTTGGGGTTCTTCCCAGGGTGGCTCTTTGGCCCTGGGGCATTATTGGAGGCCTGGTGGCATGTTTTTGTTATCCTTAGGAGTGATGTCCTTGTGTTCATTCCTCATGAAAGACCCATGGCTACGAGTGAGAGGTCTGTACCTGTGCAGGGTGGGCTCCTTCCAGAACAGAGGATCCCCAGTAGGTGCCTGGTGGGAACGTGGCTGCCAGCATCAGGAGCAGGCATCAAGGGACTGAGTGTCCATCCACAGGTCTACCAGGGGTGGCATTTTGTCACACATGCCACCAAGTCACCCAGAGCAAGCACAGATTTTTTGCTGTTCAGTGTGAGAGCAGCAGCTCATCCCTCCCAAAGGAGACATACCAGGCACTGACAATTCTGACTTGGTTTTGCTGTAAACATCAGGAACTGCTGGGGTTTTTGGATGGGAATTCCTGTCCCTCAAGGATGCTCTTTACCTCTTGGTGTCTCTCCATGGCTGGGTCACCACAATGGCCCAAAGGAAACTGGTACAGGGTTGGCAGAGCCTGCATGAGCCCTTTCAGGGGAAGGTGGTGCATGCTCTAGCCATAATGGCAGCTTGGTGCCTTCACTACCTAGAGAAGCCAGGGTGCTTGTTTGGTTTTTGCACCCCAAGAGAAATGATTTTTCAGTCAATGGGGTAGGCTTAGCATTTCTACAATTTACTAATTGTCACTTGAATAAGCTCTAAAGAAATAACCCCACATTTTCAGATGTTAGCCACGTGTGATCGTGTAACTGAGTCCAAGCAGTTTTGTAAAAGGTCATGAGGAGGATCCCCTAAAACCCAGTAGGCACATTTCACTATAATCTTTGGTTGATGTTAATGATTCCAAAGAATTACTGAAGAAAAATAAATGCTTCTTTATCTGAAAATCTAGATTGGGTACTCAATCAAATGTTCTCTTCTAGAGATGCAAATCCATGTAGCTTCTGGCTCATCTGCCTAAAATGCAGAGTTGAGAGCTATTTTGCAATGCCCCATGTTTCTGCTAATTGTTAATTTGGCAAGCTGGAGATGATGATTATCAACAGCATGAGAAGTGACAAGGGTCATCTGTGGCCCACACAACTGCCTGGACTCAAGAATTCTGCAGGTACTCTGAAGCTGCTCCCTCAAAACACCTCCCTCTATTAATTTGTATTTTAATTCAACCCTCAAAGGTATGTGAGAGCCTCAGAGTGTTTTACTACTGATATGATGTGCCTGTCAGTTGTATTCTGTGCCAAATTAAGCAGCAGTACTTCTGTATGGCATATCTGTAATTAAATATGGAGCCCAAGCCTAATGTCTGACCTTGGGGAATTTAATTCAGTTGATTGTAGTGTTGGTGGGAAAATGAATTCCATAATTGAGGCTGAGATCTGATGTCCCCCGTGGTATTTGAGTATTCAAATACAAAGTTTTGGGAGAAGCCCATTTCTAATCTTCATGCTAATTTATCATTTTAACTGACATATTTGGATTCCAGAGCAATTGTAGGTTAAACAAAAGGAAAACAGGATATTAAAGGATCTGATGGGTCCCATCCAAGTTTTGTGTGAGTCTCTCTCTACTGGCTTTAATGGAATGTAGCCCACTCTGTAGAAATAGTTCTTGAATTCCTTTCACTGGAAACACTGACAAAAATTAATATGGCCCTAAAGTGAAACAGACCTGGGAAACAAAATAAAACTCAGCTCTTGGAATTGTCCAAACCAGAGGAAATGCAGAAGTGAAGCAAATACCATGAGAATGCAAGAGAAAATTTATTCTTTCAGTTTTAATATTTAAAGTATGGCTAACAAAGATAAGGTAAGGGTGGTCTGTCTGCTAATTAGAGTAGTGCTGCAGATACAGTGAAAATGGGAATTTTAAATGTTCAGAGCCTTACCAGAATTGAGACAGTGGGTATTTGAAATATGTGATTTTTAGGATGGTGCTGGAATGATGTGTATCTTATTGACATAACAGCCCTAAATAACCAAAAGTGTAAAAATTTAAATATGAAGCAGTTTTTTTTTGACTCTCATTACACCCACCTTTCATTGGGAAGAAAGGGTTCCTCAATGAATGGTATTTTCCTTTGTTAGTTTAATTTGTAGGGAATTGTTTCCACCTTGCATGCAGTGTGATGTGACTATTTTTGTAGTGGTGTTTTGGCTTTGCAGTGTCATGCAAATGGCAATTGTCAGGGTATAGAAACTGGATCCTGGAAATCACACTAAAAACAAGAATGAGAAATATTGTCTTTTTTCTATGTGTTAACTGCAATGAATCAGATGGTGCAGAATGCAGAATCCCTTTGTGGTTGTTTTTATTTTTTTGTTTTTGTTTTTTTTTTTAGTTGAAGTTATTCTGTGTAGAGTGCCACTGTGGCAAGCCCCCATTCTTTGAGGTGAGAGTAGTTTTACTGTGACTTCAGTGGTGCCAGACAATTTAGCTTTAAATGCAGTGGGCTTTAATCCTGCAGGAGGCATTGCATTGCATGAGAGAGGACAGGAAAATTCAGTTTTTGTATGTGATGAAAACACACTAGTAGGCTGTGATAGCACTGAAATAAGAACTGGAAGAATACATTGACCTATTTGTGGAGCAAAACAGCTTCTAGAAACCTCCTTGTCAGACTGCAACAAGGGGCATTTACAGATTTTTAGATATATATTTGTGATGAGTGGTTTCAAGGTGTTTGGGGCTTTTTTTTTTTTTTTGGGGCTTTTTTTTTTTTGGGGGGCTTTTTTTTTTTTGGGGGGCTTTTTTTTTTGGGGGGGCTTTTTTTTTTTGGGGGGCTTTTTTTTTTTGGGGGGCTTTTTTTTTTTGGGGGGCTTTTTTTTTGGGGGGGCTTTTTTTTTGGGGGGCTTTTTTTTTGGGGGGCTTTTTTTTTGGGGGGCTTTTTTTTGGGGGGGCTTTTTTTTTTTGGGGCTTTTTTTTTTGGGGCTTTTTTTTTTGGGGCTTTTTTTTTTGGGCTTTTTTTTTTGGGCTTTTTTTTTTGGGCTTTTTTTTTGGGGGGGGTTTTTTTTGGGGGGGTTTTTTTTGGGGGGGTTTTTTTTGGGGGGGTTTTTTGTTTTTTTTTGGGGGTTTGCTTTTTTTGGGGGGTTTGCTTTTTTTGGTGTTTTTTTTTCTTTTGGGGGGTTTTTGGGGGTTTGCTTTTTTTTGGGGTTTTTTTGGGGGGTTTTTTTGGGTTTTTTTTTGGGGGGGTTTTGGGAGTTTTTTGGCAGGGTTTTTGGGGTTTTTTGGGGGGGGGTTTTGGTTTTGTTTTTTTTTTGGTTTTTTTTTTGGGGGGGGGGTTTGGTTTTGTTTTTGTTTTTTTGTTTGGCTTTTTTTTTTTTTAACTTGAATGTTGGTTTCCAATTCTGCGCAAAGAAGGCCTGAAAATGTTTGCTCTGAATTCTCTTCATCTGTGGTAGCATAAGCCACAAAGTCCAGAACTCTGTGCAGGTGGGAGGTTTTTGTGAGGTTTTTGTGCCTGCTCAGCACTGGTAACTGATGAGCACCCAGACCTCACAGTCCATGGTGCCACTGGAATTGTGCTCTAAATAGTTTCTGGACAAACACCAAAAATCCTGAGGGTTTAAGTCAAGGAAAATCCCTCCAACCTTGTAACTGCAGAGTGAAATCTGCGTTAGGTCACTCGCTGCAGCCCAGCCTGGTTGGGAGAGCAACATGTGATCTGCAAACCCTCCAGAGAAATGTATTTGTTGAGTTTATTTATGGGCACTTCTGTGGTGCTCACCACTGCAATATATTTAATTACTCTTGGGGTGTTTATGCCTTTAATGGAAAAGGAGAAATGTTTTTTCTTTTCAGAGTTTTGCAAGCGAGGGCAGAGCAGTGAACTTAATCTCGAGCCTAAATTGTTAATGTAACTAAAATAATGGGGTTTTCTGCTGAAGCCTGCTACTGTTTAGCAGAAAAGAAGTAATGAATGTGCTCTTCATGCTTTCTTAAATGCATTGTGTAGCAAATGTGAAATTAAATTTAAAAATTCTACTATGTGTAGTTTTTCTGACTTTCAACAGCGTTTATCTAGAAATTTGCTTTTTCTGATAAAGGGAGCTGCTTGGAAAATATTAATCCCTTTAGTGGCCTCCTTCTGTCTCAATCCCCCAAATTCAGATGACAGTGAAGAGAATCTCACTCTCAACAAGAAAATTCTATTAGAAGTTTAATTTGGGGGAGATGAAATAAAAATAACCATATTTTTTTAAGGGAAATGAAAACATTGTGTGAGGTTCTCAAAATTTGGCCACTGCCCTCTGCAGTCCCTCACAACTCCAGGGTATAATTCACATTTTCTTATTAGCTGGGCCATCTTAAAGAATATCAGGAGAAGTCAGAATCATCTGAAAGACTCAAAAAAGTGATGTTTAGAGGCATTGGTCCTAGAAATCTTGCTTGAGAGGCTGTATCCTAGCATTTCTGAAGTTAAGGACTATTTTTAGATTAAACAAAAAGTCTATTTTATTTTTGAGATTGGTTTAGTCCAAAAATTTAGCAGTTCTCAAAGTGAAACATTATTTTTATGGGGAGGAAAAATGTCTAGCAAAATACTGGGCATTTTATATCAATTTTTTGTGCTGAAATTTTATTTATCCTAAAAAGAAAATAAAGCAGCTTGAAATCTTAATCTTACTTCTGCTGCTGATGTGAATCCTTAAAATCAATTTTTTTCCTCTGATTTTTGAGTACTAATATGAAGCCACTGACTGGAGGAAAAAGTGCTATAAAAACTTAACTTTGATGGACCTTTGCACACCTGAAACAGCGTAAATAAGTTTTAATATTATCTCTGCTATTATTTTGGCCCAAAATTCTCTTTGCAGTGTGATCCAAAACGAGAACAGAAAGATAATTTAGGAGAAAAAATGCTGTAACTGTCAAGCCTTTAATCTACATTATTAGTACACCATGTGTGGTTTCCCTGAAAACCAAAAGCAAGCTGAAAGCTTTGACTGCCATAACTCATCTGCACAATGAGTTTGTCTTCTGGTGTGTGTTTTGTAAGGTTTTTGCCAGTCCTGAAAAGGTTGAAACTTGCAGGGGAGCCTGAGGCTAGAAAGTGTGTTCTAAGCAAAGAACAAATGGAAGTTCAGAGGAAGAGGAGGGATCTGACCCTGGAGAGCTTTCTGGCAATGCAGAAAGTCTGAGGAGGAAGAGGTGGGTGCCTCTTGAAAGCCATAGCTGGTGGAAATGAACTATCAAAAGTGAAATTCCAGTGAGCAAAAAGAACAGGAGGAGAACTTGGGAGGGAAGGAATTTTTTTTTTCTTTTGGTCAGTGGCTTGAGGGACAAGAACTTGTGCTGGTCCTGCAGAGCCCAATGTGGAGAGAATTTCTGTGATCAAGGAGGTGAAAGTTGCAGGGGTAGGTGGTTCCCCAAGAGCAAGGGATGGGAGGTCCTTACCAGTGTAATGTGCACACCAGGAACAAACTCTGTTTATCCCTGTTGAAAATAGTGTTTTTTAAAGCTGGGTGATTAAATGACTGAGCTTCAGGATTTTGATGCGTTGAAATACAAAATGGAGATCACAGATGTAGTGGAAGATTATCTTCCCTTCCACATGCTGCCAGTCCTGATAAGAGGGAGAAACCCCTTTTGAAGGCAACAGGGTTTCTGTCCAGAAGGAATGAGGAGGGTTTTTAGGAGTTTGTTTAGTTATAGGGGGAAAAAATTGGCTCATTGGTAATATAAGCTAAATCTTGTGTCAGCAGTGTTGCAAGCACTGAAGACAAGTATGTTAGAATTACAAAGCTCTCTGTAAAATCATAATATTGGTTATAAATCTCAGACTTAAGAGCCAGATGTCCCTGGTGTTCAGTCAGTCCAGCTGGGTGGGTGATTCTGCATCTCGAGCCTGATGAACTCGAGGAACTTGAACTTCAGTGGAGCAGAAGTTCCTTATGAGAAACTTTCTTAGCAACCTAAGAATGGCTTCATTTCTGTCCTGGGGGTTGCTCCACACACAGAAAAACCTCCTGCCTGACCCTGTTCTCTCTGCATGGAAACAGCAGAGTGGGAGTGTGTTGGTGGCTGCAACAACAGGCTCTGATTATAGCAGATTTCTGACCTGGGAGATGATGGCACAGCTCTCAGTTCTTCAGAAACTCATCAGCAGTTCCCTGTCTGAAGCTGCATGGGTGTGAGACACCACCACAGTGGCTGGGAGCACTCCTGGCCAGCAGGTGCTGCCCTGATTTCCAGCACAGAGCACCATGTGGTGCTGGGGGACAGCCCAAATCAGACTGGGGCTGTAGGAGAATGTCTGTGGGTGGGGTTTTAACACTGAGCTCAGAACATTTTTATCTGGTGGAACGACTTGATGGAGAGAGAGGACTCTAATTCACTTGTGTTCCATCTAGCTAAAATTGTTCCTGCATTTTCCTCCTCCCTGTGCTTGTCTGACCTTGTTGTTTGGTGCTGTCTTGCTGAACAATTCCTTTCTTTTGCTCTGAGTTGCATCTCTTTCAAAAGTGACTGAGCCAATTCTTCTGTTTCTGTCAAAAATCTTCAATACCCCCACAGTGAGAGGCAATGCATAATGCAAGATATGTTTAGATGTGTTTGTGTGCTTCCAGCTCAACAGGTAACTTCTCCATTGCAAAAATTCCATCAGTTCAGGCTCCTACACTGTTCAGGTTTGAACAGCTGGTTTTGTTCCTCACCACCCCAAAAACCCTTTATGTGCCTTACACTTCCATGTTGATTATTTCCTTTTGGATTGTTTTCAGAGGCCTCAAACAAGAAAAATCAACTGTACTGCAGATATGTGCCTAGCAGGAGTTTTACTGAGACCACCAGCCCATTTCACATAGGTCATCAGATGGTTTTCCAAGCGTGTGCTGGCTTGGACTGGTTTTGAACCATTGACTGAGAGTGGAAATATTTCATATTCCTGGCTAATCCCCTGAGCCTGCTGGCCTCCCACCCTTGTGGCCATTATTTTTCAGGAGAATCAATTAAGTGCAGAAATTCAGCTTTGTGTTCTTTCACTTAGGTCTCCAGCATTCTGTGCTATGTCAGGGAACTTTTATGAAGTCTGGGGGGGAAAAAAAAAGTAAAATCAGGAGATTGCAAAGGAGTGAAACTTGCTTTTCTTTCTAAATGGTAACAAAAAATATAGTTAACTATAAAAAGATATCAAACAACTTTGCATGCTAATTACAAATTTCTCAGCACTGTTTGAGTCCTGGTGCTCCTCTCTGGACAAGCTGGGTTACTTGATTTCAAGGGGTTCTATGATTTTGGTTTTTCTTTTTTTGCAGAGATATATGATAATGTATACATGTGCATCTTGAGTCTTCCTAAATGCTTTTTCTGCATTTTCTTCCCAATAAGGATTGTGAAACTGGCATTTCTAGTCACCACAGTATTTCAGGGAGCTACATCCTTGAATATGAAAGTAGAGGAGGAGCTGCAAAAGTGTGTAGAGCAAAATTATGGGAACTTGACATACTGTCTGGAAAATATGTCTGGAAAGCTGTGGGTTTCCTTTTTACTCATATGCCTCTAAGTGGATTTGCTTTATTGCAATGCCAATTAATAATTTAAGCCATTTATTTGACAGCTTGTGATCCTGTCCATTAGGCTGGTGTGTTTTTGTTAGGAGGGTAGAAATTTCCTTGGGGTTTTTTTTTTTTGTTTTCCTGCTGGTTCTGTCATGGATAGCATGGATGGGTGTACAGGTGGTTTTTTTAAGTCCTAATTGCATGGGTGTCTCTTGCCTTACCAATGCTGTTGTAACCTCTGCTGAGTAGAGCAGTGATGAAAGTCTGTCACCATCTGTAGAAAAAGATGAATAAACTCAGTGTTGTGCTACACAAGTCAGGGAAGTTACCCCTGAACTGGAAAGAAGCTGTCATCTTTAAGCTCTTTCAGGATCTGAAGCTCTTGAGCTGCAAAGTGGATGTGGGGTCTTGACTTTCTAGAAAGTTTAGAAAACCTTTCCAGAGAGAGGTTAGGAAACTCTTCAAGAGTGCTTGCTCTGGGAACTCCTCATTGTGAAATAAGAGATTTTTTGAAATTTATTGCTATATATTGACTGTCCCCACATTTGTTTGGCTGTATTTTTTGCCTTTTTTCCCCACCTGGTAACTTCTCTGAGATCAGGTGTTTACAGTATCATCTTTGGTGCCTAATTTCTTTGGTATCAAACAGAAGTACCAATTCAAAACCAATATTTCCCTGCCACCATCCTTCTTCAGTAGTGGCTGGGGGCTCTACCTATTCCTAAATGTAGCAGAAAAACCTAAGCAAGACCTGTGGTGAGCTAACTGAAGGCAGTAAAGTGCCAGTCCTAAGGGAGGAAAGTTCTCAGTGCTTTCAGAGTTCCTTGCTGCTGTGATTAGATCTCTGGCTTGGTGAATTCAGTGTGCTGCTGTGCACTTGGGTTTGAAGGGAGGGATATGAACACTGCTGTGGTCCCACAGACTTTGTTCCAAACCTCACTGAAGATCAAGATGATGCATTTTTAGTCAACTTCTGCCAAAATCAATGAGTAAAAAAACCCCAAGATCTACTTTCTCCTGTAAGAGCAAGACCTTTTTTGTAAAGACTGTATTTCTAAGTGTTTCCCTGATTTTTGTGGTCAAATGCACTAAGATACCCTGAAGGTGGATATAGCAGTATGCCCAGTCTCTACTTGGCAACATGCAACTGAAAGAGTAAGTGGTAGGAAGGAAAGGTTGTACATCTATAGACAGCAACTTTGGTCTCTGTGTCTCATTTCCATGGAAAAACCCTCCTTTGTGCAGTTTCAGGTTTTTCTCACATGCAATCAGAGTAAGATCAAATCTCTTCCAGGTCTCTCTGCTGCAGGCAGGCAGTGGGAAAAGCTCCAGCTAGCCTCCAGAAAGCATTTTGTAGATGTGTCAGTTGTCAGCAGCTTCCTTTGCTCTGACACTGCCCCCTCACTCCTGGAAAGCCCTACCCTGGGTCAGTGGCAGTGTCTGCTCTCAAAGCAAATCCAAATCTGCTCAGAATCCCTGGAAGGGAGATGATCCTGCCCTGATGGGCTGTTGGGATAAGTGGAAGGAGTTCCTCTGCAGTCACTGTGGCTTTGCTGATTTCCATGCAAATAATTAGTTGGCATATTTTTATAGACTCTTTCCCTGCTGTCTGGAAATGAGGAGGATTAATGTGTCTCATACTTGCTGACTTTGACCTCTTCTGTCCCACTTGAGCTGATCTTCTCCCTGCAAAACTAACTTATCATAAGAATTTCTCTTCCCTTTTCTGAGTTTAAATGATCATTTACAGTAAGGGCACTAACTTTGTTAGTCCTAACACATATTTTACCCTTTGTATTTTATCTTCCTTCCAGAAGCTGCTGGATTTGTGTTGTTACCCTGTTGCCTCTTCCCCTCTTGGTTTATGCCTGCTGAATCCCACTTTGCACCACTGTCACAGAACACTGGAAGTTGTGCCTGTTCTCAAAATAATCCCTGCTGTCCTCTTTCATGGCATCTTCCAGAATTCTGTAACAAAAGGAGAAAATTTGGCAGCTGATGTTTCACCTCCCTCAGTAGCATGGGATCCACTGCTTGCTCTGATGTTCTTCTGGCTGAACTTCTGGAGCCCAAATAAATTCCTAGGTTGACTTTGCTACTGCAGCATTCCTCTGCAGAGGGAGTTATCCCAAAGTAGGGTTAATAATCAACAGGAGGTGTCTGTCTTAAACTCAAATCTAGGACTAAGATCTTGGGAGAGAGGTGGGGCAAAGGACACATCTGGGATTTCTCAGGGCAGGAAGATCTGGTGTTGCCATCAGAAGTGAGTGGAAGGCCATAGGGTGGATGAGGGTTCATAGACACTTTTGGGGGGTTTCATCCCACTTTTCCAACATTGAGGCACTTCATTATCTTGGGGAAGGTGCTTTCCTTAAATGTGAGAGGTTTAAACTGCTCTGCATGAAGCCTTGCACACAATAAAGATAAAAATTCAGGGAGGAATCACTGATTGTGTACTCTGGAGTTGAAGTGCTGAGCACTTGGGTCTCTGCTCCTGGAAGCACTGCTGGCCACAGGGTGTTACTGGGAATAATAGTGGGAAATTAGGAACAAAGAGCATTTGAACTTCTGATCAGCAGTTCAGCTATGCACCAAAATGTAAACATTTGGCAAAAAACTGTCTGGCACACGTGTTTTGTATTTCAAAAGATGAGTTAAAAGTTTCTGGAAGCTTAAGGGCTTTGATGTTCTCCAGTTCCTTCGAAATGAATTCCTCCTAAATGAATCTGTGAGGAATAGATTATCTTGTCTAAGAATTCATGAAATGTTCTGGAATTTTCACTTTTGTCTTTACTAAAGGAAAGTGTGGGGATGTATGAAATGAAAAAGTAGAAATACAGAGGCAGTACCCAGGTTAAGGCTTACCAAAAGTTTCGGGGTTCTTGGCTGAAGACAACTTCTTCACAACAAAAAGAAATTAAAATTTAAAGCTAGACTATTAACTCTCCATGATCACTGTCCTTGTTTGAGTAAAACCACACGTACAACAATTCTGCTGAATGAGCTGTGCACGCATCAAACTCCACAGAAAAAGGACTACCCAATGTTCACAAGGGAAAACAATCCCAAAAATATTTCTCATTGGTTATTTTTGCCCTTTGGGGGGGAGAACTTTCACTAAAGCAAAACAAGATCCAAGAAATGTTGAGCAGTTAGGAAAGACCTTGTATCCAGGAGAAGCATGGCATGTCCAAGGATCTGCCACTTTCCATGGGACACTCACACCCAGTGACCTCAGCCTGGGCTCCTTCCTCTGCCTTTCCATTTGAGCCTCGAGCTGACAAAACTCTGGGAAGGAAATTTTCAGTTCAATCTCCTGATTCTTCCCTTCCATGTACTTCCAAATGATTGGGGAATTCAGGATGTCAGGCCTGGGACACCGATGTTTTTCCCCAAATCACCAAAGCTGAATAGAAGCAGAGTAAAGTCTGCATGTGGCAAGTATTTTGCCACTTTTTTTTGGTGCAGGTTGTGTTATGAAATTAAGGGCAAATCTATCATTGTTGGCATATTCCAGAAACAGGCAGCAAAGATACCATGTCACCCTTATATTCCACCACCAATCTGCAGAGATCACAGAATCAGACAAAAGCTCAGGGGGCTGCAGCCTGAATTTTGACTGCAGGCAAGCTGGGTGACAGGGGTGTAAAAGCTTGAAGCTTGCAGCCCCACGAAGATGTGTCTTCCTTTGGCAGAAACTCTGGATCTTCTTGTGCCTAAAGATCCTCTGCTGCAGACTTTACCTGTTCTAGTGCTTTTAATACTAAAATAATCATTATTTATAATACTAAAGAATCATTATTTATAATAATTCTATAATAATTTTAATCACTATTAAATAACTAACTTATAAAAAAAGGTACTCAGCCATCTTCTGCAGTTTGGAAATGATGCAGGGATTGTGTGAGGGTCAGGATTTCCACAGAGAGGGGTCACAAGGGAATGAGTGTTCAGGGAGTATTGCCCAGAGCAGACTAACAGATATCCTCTCCCTTTTCTCTTGAAAATGTCATTTAAACCTCACAAGAACCCCAAATCAGCAAGAACCATTCTGTTTGGTGAGAACTGTGGTTTGGGATCAAAATGAGTTTTTAACATTTTTACTGGTGCTGAAGTCTGTGAAGAATCTGCCCAGAGTAAAGGAAATGGGGAACAGGATATCCACAAATAAGTCCAGAAGTTAAAAATGCTGGGTGTTTTTCCTGATGGGCATGGGGTTTTTATTTTTGCTGTAGATTTGGTTTTATAGGTAGGGAAAATGTAGAGGAAAAAAAGTATAGAGCTGCTCCTGTACAGGTCCTTCTGTCCAAAAAATTACCTCCTTTAATTTAGAGAGCTCTTTTGCTTGGGCAGTAAGTATTTGTGAGCACAGCACCTAATATTTAGTCAGTCTCAACTCATCAGCTCAGCACCAGCATCCTCTGACTGCAGCCCAGGCTCACTCTGCAGGCCTGGCTGCAGAAGCAGATTCCAGAAAATTAGTTTAGCATGTCAGCCCAGCCCTGAGCTGCAGGCTTTGGGAGGAGGGATGAATGGAGGCACAGTTCTTGTGCAGACCACATGGACTGGAGGCTGCCCCCTGATTTACACACATGCTGAGCTGGGGGGAGTGCACAGGTGTATGTGGAGGGAGAAAAAGGCACATTTGTGTTTTTGTTTTTTCAAATCTGTCCCAGCCTGGCACATGCTTTGTGTTCATCCAGTAGCTAACTTCCTACCTGAGGCTAGATGACAGGATCTGGTGTTGGTTCAGAGTGACTTTGTACTGCTGCCAAACAAGGAACAGGCTCATTGCTTCTTCTCCCAATCAAAAATATGTTGTAAAAAGCAGCAGAACACAGAATTAGGGTTGCATGGTTTAAACATTAAACAGCCAGCAGCACCAAAGGGAAAGATTTCTGTGTCTGCATCAGCCCCAAGCCAGGCTATTTCTATTACTGTTTTTCCAGCTAGACATGCAGCTTGTGTGAGCAGTGCTTGCTCTTGATGAAAGCAGGGACATTTTTGTGGTGTGGGAGGCAAATGGAGCCTCTAAATGGGCTGGTATGAAGGAGTGCCAACTGTGCTGTGAACCTCCCCAGTGCATCTGGGCTGCTGTTCAGCCTGAAGTGACCTTAGACCTTTTCACAGAATAAAGGGATGTCTGAGATGGTGTTGGTATGGCTGGACACAGAGGCTTCCTCAGGTAGAGAACTGTAATATCTGGTTAATTGGGCCCAAAGGATGTGTGCAGGTGTGCTGCAAGCTGCAGAAACATTTCCCCCTGTTTAAACAGAACAGATTTGTCAGTGCTGTATCATCCTCCTACCCCTGTGTTGCAGCAGAGCTGAGTCTGGCACGAAGGTTGAGTCTCTCAAAACCAGGCTGGTTTGGAAGAGTTAAAAAGGTCACCCAAGAAAGAGCAAAACTGCACTTCAGGGCCCTTAGTGAACTGAGTTGTTCTCCCATGTGTTAACACAACTTGTGACACTGACAGTTCTGAAGTATTTCAGGTTTTTATCAGGTTTAGCCAGCCCTGCCCACGAGCTGTTTAAGATGCTTTGAGACATGTGGGCTGTAAATTGGTTCAAGAAGCTTGAGCCACAGATTGTTGAGATCTCTCCCCAGCCACTGTAAATGCTTGTTGAAGTATGCAATGTATGTATTTGCAGCCCTGTGCTTGCAGCTGGAGCAGTTGTGAAGGTTGGGCAAGAAAAGCACAAGAGCACCAGCCTCTGTTTGGCAAACACAGCCAAAGCTTCCACTCCACTGTCACTTGCAGATCTTATTCCAGGCTCAGCCTCAATGGGTTTGACAAACTCATAGTTTAAGATTCCTGATTAATGGTCCAAGAAATAAAGCTTTTATTCTTTTATTTATTTTATTTTTTTTTTCTGTGTTCTGTTCCATACTGCCTAATTTTCATTTGGAGCAGGTTTACCCTCCTGGGAGGGCAGAGAAGTCCCTGTTGAAGTGATGGCTGCTGAAGTTTGAGTGGCTGCTCATGGATAGAGGGTTTGATACTGCAGGAGTCCAGGGTGGGGAATGTAAATCCCTTCAGGAATTGATGCAGAGTCTTTCTATCAGATCAGAACTTCTCTACTCCAAAGCCTGGAAGTTCTCTCTGAGACAGCTATAAGAACAGTTTTCATGTGGTCCAACATTTTACTTTAATTTCTGTAAACACTCAGAAAAAACCCCCAACCCTTAACATCCACCCCCACACTGTCATCAGGTAGCATGGCACAAATGCAGGGCATGGAAACTTCTATTCAAACACTCAGCACTGAGCAAAGTTATAAGCTACTGCAAAAGGGGTGTCCTGTAATGGAAAATGTTATGCAAGATGAGCTGGAGGAGAAGCTGACACTGGTATGTGAGGCTGCAAAGCCATGGGTGGCTTCTTTTCCTTCTGCCTCTCCACCTAAGTTGTATAAGCAGCATCTGCCACCAAGGTTATTTTTGCATTAAATTTCAAGCTTGAAGCAGAATTTATGAGCTAGTTTATGGTTGTGTTAGAACTTAAAAAAAAAAATTATGACTATATGTGCTTTCAAGTAGATCCTGCTCTCAAGATCTTTGAAATTTGAATCTGGGGGAATCATTCATACTCATATCCTGAAAAATTTTTATATTTTTTTCTCTGAACCAGTATGTAAAATGTCAGTTCTGACTCCCTGACTTTGCCTAACCAGGAATTACTCTCAAAGGATGCTGTCACCTTTTGTTTTTACCTCCAGAGAGATGCAGAGTGAGAGAGACTTGGTAGCCCATTTTTCTGGCATAGCAGCCTGCAGTTCCAACCCCTTCAGCTGCTGAATCCTGACCCAGTGAACAGCCCAGGGCTCAGGGATGCCCTGATCCTTTCTGCCTCTCTCCCAGCAGTTCCCTTCACACTGGACAATCCCTGGGGACAAGGTGGTGCAGGAGCCAGGCTGAGGGAAAACAGCCCTGGGGTAGAGGGGAGAGGATGTTTTATTTGCCAGAGAATCTGAACAGGCTCTCAGCTTCTCTTCTTCTCACTTTTCTTTCTTTCTTCCCCCTCTCCACCACAGAAGATGACATAATTTCTCTACAAAATGCCATGGTGGCCATTTTTCCAGCCCAGCTCCTTCTGGGAATTTTTAGACCTAGTTTGAAGACTCATAAAGGTTCCATTACTCTTCTAATTAGGAAATAAAGAAGGCTCATTATTTTTTGAGGGGCAAAGGACTTAAACCTTTAAAGCAATTATTTCCATGGTGAAATCCTACCAATAACTGTGAAACCAAAATGGAAGCCAAAGAGATTAAGATCCCAACAACTCATTTGACATGAGAAGGAAGGGGGGAAAAGCCCCAAAGATTTGATTGCCCTTTTTGTAGTAATCCCTCTTGCCAGAATGTAAAAAAACTTCCAAACATCTGGCAGAGTTAGGTTAGCAAGAGTGATGGAAAGAACTGAGACACACACGAAGATTTGTAGGAACTGGATGTGCAAACTCCCCTGTGCCTACAAACTGGGGAGGAGAGGAGTAAGAAAACAATGACCCAATTTTGCCAAAATCTTCACATTTTAGGAGTTGAGGAGTACAGATCTTGCTTAATTTTCAAGATTTCCCAGCTGATTTGTAAGGCTGCCCTAGGTAAGGCTGCCTGTCTCTTGCTGCAGCTGAGCCCTTTGAGTTACTTGTGCAGAATTACAGTGACCCTTCCTTATTTGAAGGGCACAGGAGAAGGTAGGAGGGGGTACAAAATCTGCAGGATGTCTCCAAGCCTAGCTGTCAGCTTGCTGCCTTTTTTTTTTGGTTTTTTTGGTATAACTTCTAGGTAAAAAAGAAACCAATTTAAAATTAGGACAATAAACTGTTGTATCACTGACAATAAGTTTCAAGAAGTCTTCCCAGTTTCCTATCTAAGAATTATGATTTTGGGGGTGAAAATTGTTTTTCTGGCCAGCCACTTCACAGTGCAAGCTGCACAAAAAAAAAAAAAAAAAAAAAAAACACCAAAACTGAGCAGAAACTGCTGCCCACCAAAATCTGGAGCTCTTTAATCAAGGGAGGATTGCACTTGTCTCTGGGCTCAGCTGAGATGAAATCCTGGCTCTGTGCAGCTCCTGCCCCCTCCATGCACTCTGGGGTCTGCACTGAAGGCCAACAGGTCTGGGTGTGACAGAGGAGGAGCCAGCAGAGTGAGGATGAGGATGGTGGATGTGATCTCCAATAAAAACTGGAGATTTCAGGGAGATCTTTGCCTAGGCAGGCTACACCTTTTCACAAGAGCTAAATGAGGTTTTGGTGTTGCTGTCTTGGCTGAAGGGCACCTGAAAAGCCCTGTAAATCACAGCTGCTCATCGAGGTGAGCTGTAAAATGCATCACCTTCAGGACCTGGATTTGCTGTTGATTTAATAGGAGGAGGATGCTGTACACAGAGAATTTGAGTTGGTGTTCTTAGCAGTGGTAACATTTATGTGTGTTTTTTAAGGAGGGAATTGTAGCTGAAAATATTCTCAGAAGACTCCATGCACAGGGGTGGGGGATGATAGAAATCTAGCTTTCCTTTTTCTTTGGAATATTCTGCATATTCAGAAGACAGAAGGTGTCTTAAAACAACAGGGAGAGGTCACTTCCTCAGAGTTTTAAAATCCTTCATCACTCACTACTGTCCCACTTGATTTATGCTGCCCAAGGTGGGCCAGCCACACTTGAGCACTACAATAGCCAAATACATCATAAAAAGCTTAAAAAGTCATAAAAGTTTTACGCAGAGGATGTGACCGGCATAAACAGCTCACAACATGTCTGATGCACAGTATAGGTGTCTGTGGAGCAAGAAAACAGTCATTGTTAAAAAAAGAGAAACTTTGTGTTACACTAGACAGTTTAAATTCATAATAGCTCTGACCCTGGTGCCTCCCTCTGCTCGTGTGCTGGGATCTAGCAGAACAAAACAATTTTGCACCAAAATCTTGGAATGTTTCCAGTTTTGGCAAAAAGTGTTGTTTGGGGCAGCCAGGCAGTGTTGCTAAGGTACAGGGGTGTGGGAGAGACTGATCCAAGTCTTTGCTTCCTTCCTTCAGGTCCCAGTTTTCCTTCCCAGATTTCTCCTGGCTAATCAGGGCAGGGGCTGGAGTAAACTTGAGGTCAGGGTCAGTGGTTTACTTCTGCTGCAGAGCAGAGGGAACCCAACAATATTAAATTGAAATAAAAATGCAAGCTTCAATGAATGAAGTGATAATTCATCTGAGAATTGCCCTTTTGTGCTCATTCCCACTGAAATTTATTTTACAATCGTGCCTTCACCCCTTCCTTTCAACACCTCTTGTTGAAGATGAACTTTGCTGTTTGTGTGTCTGGGCAGCACAAGAGCCTTTATAGGGGAATGCTCCCCACTCTGCAGGGTTATCTCTTTACTCATCTGAGCTAAGCTGGCTTGAGGGATCTGCTCTTGCTCTCTGGGAAGTATTCCCTGGCTGGGCTTGTTTTTTGAGCAAGCTGGCTTTGATGAGGTGAGCAATCCTGAGTCTGTGCCTCTTCATTTAAAGCAGAGAGTGGGAAAATTGCATTGAACAGAAATGTTATCTCTAAAACCAGAATATGTGCAAACCGAGCCTTTACCTAACCTGCAGAAATATTGTTTGTGTGGACAAGTTTGCACAAATCAAAGTCCTGCCACGGACTTCATTCTAAATCCCCACTTTCCTCTTCATCTCAGTGTTGTGTTGAACACCATCCTTGTGTTTGCTGGAAGAGACACAGATATTAATTCAGGTTTGAGAACCCAAAACACAGATTGTGAGTGCTTGACACCTCATTGAGGACTGCAGTGATGAGAGGCACGGGGCTTTCTGTGTGTCTGTGCTGACAGTGCTGTACACAGAATATCCTCAGCCTGCTCTGGGCTGCAGGGCTCTCTGTGGAAAAGGAGCTGCAGGGGCTGAGCACTGATGATAGCAGGGATAAAGTGCCACACCATGGCAACCAAGTAATGGACAGGAGGATATTTAATATCAACACTCCAGGAGATGTCTTCTGCAGATTCAGTAGGTGTGAAGGTTTTGCCTTTTTTTACCCATGTTCTCCTGATCGTATTATATATAAATTTAGTATCCTTAATTGCCAAATAAGCTAAAAAAAATATTAGGAGTTGTCCTTGGTGGTTGGTGAGAGCCCTGAAGATCCTGTTTGGGTTTGAGCTTGTGATCTGAGTGTGGTAGGAAAAGATAGCCAGCTTTAAACAGGTGTGATCCATGGGAGCCCATAAAATACAGCTAAAATGAGCAGAATTATAATAACACATATTATATAACTTCAACGTACCAGGATAGTAAAACAAAGGATACAGGAGAATTTTAAGATGGCTTGATGATAGAACTATTTAATACTTGGACTAGTGGAGCAAACTATTTACTTCTTGTGTTTGTGCACTCCTTCAGCTGATATTTATATCTCAGAGAGAAACAGGCAATGTCTGGAGAGAGATCTTGTAAAAGCTGGGTTTGTTTGGGGTTGGGTTTTGAGAATTTCCATGACATTAACATAAGTTTGCTTACAGGCAATGGAAGGAAAGCATGATTTTTGGTACAGAAATGAGAAAATACCTGACCTTTTCAAAATGGAAATGCTTCTGTGTGAGTCAAGGCCTCTCTGATGGCATTGCCTTGCAGCTGAGGGAAGCACAACCATCTGGGTTGTTTTTGTTTTGTTTCTCAAACCAGTGTCTCATGTGATGCTTTCTGAAAGCTGCCAAATCCTCCCAAATCTTGGGTGGCCTGGGCCTGAAACAATAAGTGGTCCAATTTCCCATACTTTTGCAGTATGTAACCACCAATATATTTTTATTCCTGATTAAATTTGGACAGTGTTTATAGAAAATACCCTTCCCCTTGGAGAAAATGAATCAAAATGCCTTTTACTAATCCCTTTGTGCATATGAAGTTGAAGTTCATAAGACAGAACTTGTACTGTAGGAATTTCCTAATCAGTCACAACTAATCTGGAAGATAAGATGAAAAAGCAATAGGGAAATTGGTCACTGTGTCAAAAAGCTTTAGCTAAATATTTTTCTGGATATTTCTCTGTGCTTCTTCACACATCTTTAACGGCTGCCAAGAGATCATAATGGAAAACAATGAATGAATAATATCATTTCAGGAGCTGAAATTAGTTCTGTTGGAGTCTTTATTTATAGATTTGCTGAATATCACTGGACTATATTTCAGAAGAGGTTTTTTTTTTGTTATTGAAGGGGTTCTGAGAGCAGTTGTACATTGTTGGAGCATTTATTTCTATTTCTGGGAATACTTTATGATAAAGTATTTATTATAAAAGTACTTTATGACAAAGTTCAGTGGAGAATTAGAAAATATGTCACTTGACACTGTTAAGAGGAGGTATACATGCAACTTCACTGGATTTTTTTCCTTTTAATTAAATAATGAGCTCTGGGAGAGTTCTGAAATGTTGGAATCCCCCACGAGACAGGCATCTGGGGCTCTGACCACCCCAGTGCAGGGCTGGAATAGGACTCTGCCTGTTCACAGCATTGTGCAAATTCTATTTAGTGCTCAGTGTGCCTCTGGCACAGGTGGGGATGGAGCTGTGGGAGGGAGAGGGGGACTCCCCTCGCATTTCCCACCAACTCCTGGTGGCTCCAGGCAGATGCTGGGAGCTGGTGGGATTCCTCTGCTGAGCTGAGCACAAACTGGGGAGTAATCCCTGCTCATGTGGGCTGAGGGGAACCGGCAAATCCTCCCTCTGTGGTTTTATGAGCTCCTGACACGCGCTGGGGGCGGGATGGCGATGGTTTGAAGTGTGGAGCTGTGCACTGCAGCCTGTGTAGCTGCCCCACTGCCTGCTCTGCAGCCACAGCTCAGGGGTTTATGGTGGGGCTCAGGGGCTGCCAGAAAGGGGGCTGGTGTCTCCCTGAAGGGTGGGGGATTTATCCATGATCCAGTCAGAAATGGGAGGTGTTGTCAGGCAGGGACTTCAGCTGTTCCTCTGAATATTTAATTTGAATGCATCTATGTAGGAAAACTCTCAGTGATTTTGAGGGAGCATTCAATTGTATGTAACTGCTCAGAAACCAAACTCAGTAACCTGAGGGGCACTTTTAAAAATCAAATAGGGAATAGTTAAGACTTGTTTTGAACACTTAAAGTTGGCAGCTAAACCCCAGGGAGCTGGGGGTGCTCAGCCTGCAGAAAAGGAGACTCAGGGGTGCCCTCATCACTCTCTGCAGCTCCTGGAAGGTGCCTGTGCTCAGCTGGGCTGGGGTCTTTCACCAGGCAGCACTGACAGAACCAGAGCACACAGCCTCCAGCTGCACCAAGGGAATTATAGCTTGGATATCAGGAAAAATTATTTTATATAAAGGGTGATAAAGTTCTGGAATGGTCTTCCTGCCTAGTCCCCATCCCTGCGTGTGTTCAACAAAGCCTGGATGTGGCACTGGGTGCAAGGGTTCAGTTGAGGCGTTAGGGCTGGGCTGGACTTGATGGTCTCTGAGATCTCTTCCAACCTAGGAAAAAAAAAGGCAGGAGTGTGTTTCTGAACCCATTATCAATTTAAAGCCTCTTTAAAATCTAAGGTCACTTCTTAGAAAACCTATAAAAGATTACTTTTGTTTTTCTTCTTTGCTTTGCTATGTGGTGTCATAGCGTGCTGAATTTTAGAAAAAGTCAAATTTGTGATATTTCTTCTAATGAATCCAAACAATGGCTGTTAGCTAGGAATTCAACACAGATTCTGACACTCAGAAGCAGCTCTGACTCTGTGCATGTTTATCCTGATGGTTATAATATCATATGTGGTAGATGCTGGCAAGGACATCCCTTCCCTTTACCCAAAAGCATTTAGCAGTGGTGAAAAGACTTTTGTCAAGGCAGGCATAATTCTTTCCATATTTGTGCTTTAAAAAAAATAGTTCACCGATTATTTTTTTATTTATGAATGCTGTCTCTGTGGCTGAAAATAAAGATGTTAACCATGAGCCACTGGTGACTGGTTTATTTCATCAGTATCTAAACTTGCAGCACTGGGAATTGCTCCTGATGACTTGTGAGGCTGAGTGCTTGAAGTGAGATGTGTGGTAGTGGGGCTACCTTAATAAAGGATAGCATATGATAATCTAGAGAGTTTCATGGAAGAAGAATTTATTTTCTTTATAGGAAAATGTAATGAGTCCTCAACCAAATGCTCTTAAAGATGTCTCTTCAATGTTTAATATGGAAAAGACTGCTGCTTTTTTTGAGCTTTGTATCCTGAGACTCTTATCAAGCCAGCTCTGAGGTTTGTTTGGTGAGGGATGCTCTGAACATGTGTCACAGACATACCCACCTTAATTTTTTGTGGTAACTGATGAATCAGGAACACAAAGCCCATGAACAGCCATAGAAAACTCTGAGCTGCTTGCATTGCTGGCTCCCTCTGATGTTGCTGAGGCAGAGAAGCAGTGATTCCTTACAGACATTATTCAAGGTATCTGGAAGCACTTCTCATATCCATTGTTAGCAATGCAAAAAGGCAGGGGGGCACTGCAGCCTTTCCTGATGGCAAATGGCTTCTCTGAGGAAGTGGCATCTGAGCAGATACCTTGTCTTACAAAAGAAAAATTCCAGACAGCTCCTTGAGAGCTGAGTATTGCCTTTCCATTCCTCTAGAAACAGAACTGGAGCAAGGCCATTAAAATGACTTGAAAAAGCATTTCCAATATTAATTCAAAGGACTGAATGCCAAGGGGATGGAATTATTTCCCCCAGCATTGTATGTTGTTAATTGATGTGAGTGTGCTTTGCACAGCTGGCACTTGGTGCTCAATTGCTGTGGAATATTCTTGGAGGGACAAGGGAAAGTTTGACTTTGTGACAGTGATCTGTGTCAAAGAACATGGAAAAGACAGGGTATTTGCACTCTGTCTGCAAATATCAGTAACTGAAGGTTCCACTAAACTCCAGGGCTGAAGAGCTTGCCACAGAAGGGGAACTTGTGTCATTTTGGTGAAGGGAGGGACAAATAGAGGTTGGAGCCATTCAGATCAGATATTTAATGAGTGTTTGATGAGCACTGATCATGGGAGAGCTGGAAGATCACAAAGTGTTTCTTTGAGTACGTGTGATCCCTGTGTAGAGAATTTAATTATAACACTTCCAATTTCACTGTCTGACCAAAGTAGGTTTGAAATAAAGTGCCAAAGCTCTGTTCTACATAAACCTCAAATTTGCCATAAACTATGGGTTTAACACAGTTAACACCTCTTGCACAGCAAAGCACAGGGATTAAATCTCTTGGAAGCAAAGGAATTTAGAAATGCAGAGGAACTGTAGGCTGGAACTGTGAGAAACAGATGAGCTGTTGCTCCTGTGTACTTGTTGTACTTGTTGCTTTCTGTGTACTTGTGTTACCTCATCACACCTTATGCCAGGGATGCAGTTTATACAGAGAAATAGCAGAGCTGTCTGCAGTTCACACCCCCAGCTGCCCCCTGAGAAATTCTGCCATGCTGCGTCATCAGTGCTGATGATTGAGATGGTCTGGGGACACCAGTGGGTAGCACAGAATGAAATGTGATGTAAAACTGCACAGCATGGAGGCCTCTGTCCTGGCTCTTTTTTTAAAATTAATACTTAATTTCTCTTATTTAAATAAAGCTCTTGCAGGAGATTGCCAGTGAGGGGACATAACCCAGAGCACTTCCCAGGAAGCTGGGTGTATCTAGATTTGAAGAGGATGAACTGAACAGTTGGCAAACCCCCACTATTTCCATGTGAGAGGGGACAAGAAAAGACATTCCACTGTGCCCACTCTTACACCAAATGCTGCATCTTTAGAGAAACTCCCTTGGGGGCTCAAACTTTCCTAGGGTTGCTAGCATGGAGTCCTGCCTGTGCACAAAGGATTTGGCACATGGAGATCTCATGTGCAAGTGCCTTCCACATCCTGCTGCTGTGCTATAAGCAGAGGGACCACCTCATGGGAGCTTGAATCCCAGCTGACAGGACTTGGTGATGTTGCAGTAGGGATAAATGTAGGGATAATTGTAGTTTCAGTGGGGCTCCTCAGCTCTGGAACAAGATGCCTTGGCAGGAAAATGCTGCTATATGGATGTTGGGGACTTGGTGCACTCCCATACCCAGTTCCCAAGTTTGGTCTGTGGTATTACAGAAGCCATATTGCTAATATTTCTTCATTTGCATCCTCTGCTTCTAATGATTTCTTTTGAGGTGGATATTGCAGTTCCTCTTCCCTGCATTGGGTAAACCCAAGGGCAGACAGAGGTTTGGGCTTAGCAAAGTCCTGGGGCTGCAGTCGAGGTTCTGTCTGCTGTGCCTGCTCCTCTTCCCTGTAAATTTGTTGTCTTTGCCACTTCCTTGGAAGGGGAAAACTTCTGTGTTTGCCAAAGACTTGTCCTGTGCAGAGGGGACTGCACGGCTGGCAGATTGAGGGAGGGCTGTGCTCTGATGTGCAGATGTCCCCACAAATCCACTTGGGCACAGCCACAGGCTGCTCTAGCTGCCTTCCAGCCGTGCCTTGCATCCCACAGGCTGGAAGGGTGAGAGGCAGGGCACTGCAGAGCCTCTGCTGAAAATGTTCTTTCCTGGGGCAGGTAGCACCTGCCCAGCAGCCAGAGGTGAGTGCTCAGGGAGTGGCACAAAGCTGCTCTGAGCTGGGCAAACACAGCTCTGTGTGTGAGAGCAGACACTGGGTACTCTCAGCTCTTCCCCTCTGCACTGCCTTGCTCTCCCTCGTGCTGTCTCTGCTGGGATGGATCATGCTGATATCCAGGGTGAGCTGCATGTTTGAACACTGTGGATCTAAGCTGGACCTCTTCAGTCCCTTTAAAAAGGGAGCCTTTTCAGCCTTTAAAAAGGGAGCAGACCCCTTTGCTTCCTATCCTGTATTTTACCTGTAGGGCATGGGAATGCAGCACTGCACAGAAAGAATTTAGGCTCTCTAGAGGTGTGTGGTGAGACCTAGACTGGTTAGAGCTTCTTGAGTCTGGGGGAGATGCAAGGAATTATTTGTTAATAAAATGAAGCATGGGCTGGCTGTAAAGTGGTGACTGTATTCACACTGCTCCCCTCAGGCAGTGGTCAAGTGTGGACAGAAATAAATTCACTGTTTGAAGCAAATACTGGCAGAATCAGGTGTCCCTGCCAGCAGCTACCTCTGCTTCATTCTGTTGAGTAAACTCAGTTGCTTGAGGTGCCTTTTGCCATCCTTAGGGATGTGGCCAGGAGCAGTTGCAGGTGTTGAATTCTCTTACAGCAGGCAGAGCTGCACAGGAGAACTAAATGAGGATCCCAAGTGTTGTTTGCAAACATGGGCATGTGTGGGGTTTGCCCAGGAAGCCGTGCTTTTCACTGCAGCCCAAGTTACTGACCCTGCCCTAACCTCTGCTCCCCGCCTGAGCCGAGCTGCTGGAGCTGAATGGTCCATTAGCATCAGAGCACAAAGGGGGCTGGTTCTCACATTGCTGCAACAATGGGAGATGTCAGGGAATATTGATTTGATTAGGCTGATCCTTGGTGTAGCCCGCTCTAAGTGAGGGCAGAATCAAGGCCAAGGAACATGCCTGTACCAGCAGCTGTGTCATTCGCAGGCTGGTTGCAAAAGCAGATGATGGCACCATCTTTTCTGCCTGGAAAACAATGCTGGAATTAAAGCCAAATTTACAAGGAGAGGAGTGTGCACTGTGCAGTTGTTTGGGGAAAGGCACTGATTTTTCTCAAAGCAGGGCACATGGAGACGCTGTGTAAATTTCTGAGCACTGCTGCTTGCGTTGTGTGTGATTTTTCATGACTGGCAGTGGAAAATTGAGGTGTTGGGAAAATGATACACATCTGCTGTCCATAGTTTGTACTCTGTGTGAGAAGTGGGCATGTCCTTTAAAAATGGGATTCCTAAGAGCAGGAATCCCTTAGGCTGTGTTCACCTGCAGAAAAAGTGTGTGAAGTCCCCACTTTTGGAAGCAATGCACAAGAGCTCTTTTTTTTTTTTTTTTTTTAACTTTTCTGCTAGTGAGGGAAAGTGCTGTGAAGTCTCTGTTCTTTGGGGGGCACTGTGTACTAATAGCTAGGCTTAGTTTTGTAGTGGAAAAGTGCAGGTATTCTGTTTTCTTTGGAATATGGGCCACTGTGTTTTTTGTTTTGCTTTTAGTAAGGTAAAGTCACTGTGACCATGATTAATTCTTTCTTGTTGTGGGCAAAAATATATTTTTCCAGCAGGTTTTTTTGGATGCCTTTTTAGTATATAAATGTGCTTTGCACATATTTAGTTTCTAAACTCAGAGAAATAAAATACTTCACCTGTAATACCTGTACATTACTGGATATACAGCTATACCACAACAAAATAAATGGCAAAGAGGTATAATTATATGCCAAACTTTTAATTGCTTTAATCCAAGGTGATGAAGTGCTGCTCATGGAAACACTTGACTCAATCCTACTCTAGGGTGCTTAGTCTATTCCCAGTAGCCTGGGGGCTTTTCTTTCCCAATACTTTTAGGAAAGCTGAAAACTGGTACCATCTATTCCTTGCTTGGTTTTCATGACCTGCTTTTTGATTCCTGCACCTTCATCCAGTGTTTATTCACTGACTGCTTTTGTTAGCACTCTGAAGAATTGTGCTGCTTCTCAGGTAGAAGCAGAGCACAGTCCTTGCCATTCATGGGGGTTTGGGGCACTTGGAGTGAGAGGCTCTGTGCCCTGGGTACGTGCTAAAAATCCATGATGGGAACAGCTCCTTGCAGGACTCTGGCTCTTCCACTGGATATGGATGGGTCTAGGCAGACTGAGGCTGGAATTTGGGTTAGGAAGTGCCCCCTTCTCAGTCCTTACATTCTATTTCTTGTTACTGTGTCTGAGCAGCACTGTTTTTTTTTTTTTTTTGTTTTGTTTTTTTACTTTTAGCTGACTGACATTGCACTGCACACAGCCCTGTGTTTGAAGAGATGCTCATATTTCCCTGCTCTCTTTTGTGGTAGTTTTTACACCCTCTTTGAGCACGCTGGTGGCTTTGAAGTCCTATGGATGGTGCTGTTTCAGGCCAAAGGATATTGCCTGAAGCAGCGTGTGTAAAACTTTCCTAAAAAGTTACCTCTGCCTGTCTAACAGAGAAGCAGCTTGTCTGTGCCCAGGAGGTAATTATGGGGATGATCAAACCTGCTCGTGGTGTGTGGGCTTCTCCCTCCTGCCCTCAGCAGCAATCCCCCAGCCAGAGCTGCCAGCTGGGTGGCTTGCTCACAAATCTCAGCTTCCTCACCTTTGTGTCAGAGGGCCCCAGCTGTGAGCTCCAGCACCTGGGAGATGTGTGAGATGAGCTGTGGAAATGGTGCAGCCATAGCATCACTCAGAAACGTCTGCTGGGGCGGGGGAAACCCACCCTGGGCTCTCTTGATGCTGTCAGGAGGTTTGAGAAAATGTGCAGAGCCAAACCACGCTCTCTGAGCTGGCCTGGAGGGAGGGAAGGAGGTGTGATAGGGCCTGGGGTGCAGGGCACATCTCCTGCCTGCTGCTCCTCAAAGGAGGGAAAAGCCAAGGCTTTGTGAGCCAAGTGAAAGCTGGTGAACATCTCCTGGAGTGCTCCTGCTGCTGACTTTGCTCTGGGTGTGCTCCTCACCCAGCCCAGTTCCTGAGCTGGCTGTGTCCCCTGGGGGCCAGGGGTTTGGTCTTTCTTCCCTCCATCCAAGCAAGAGACACAGGTACCACCTCCCCTGCTACAGGCAGCAAGGTCCCCCTCCTGCAAGATCTGGGTAGCCTGGACATCTTGTTTAATCCTAAAAAAGGCCCCCTCATCTTTGATGGTGAAATACCACTCAGCACTCCTATTCTGGAGGGGCTGGAAGTGAAGGATGGTGCAATTGTGCCTGGTTTTTCAAGGGCTGGAAGGGAAGGATGGTGCAGTTGTGCCTGGTTTTTCAGGGGCTGAATGTGAATGATGGTGCAGTTGTGCCTGGTTTTTCAAGGGTTGAATGTGAAGGATGGTGCAGTTGTGCCTGGTTTTTCAAGGGCTGGAAGTGAAGGGATGGTGCAGTTGTGCCTGGATTTTCAAGGGCTGGAAGTGAAGGGATGGTGCAGTTGTGCCTGGTTTTTCAGGGGCTGGAAGGGAAGGATGGTGCAGTTGTGCCTGGTTTTTCAAGGGCTGAATGTGAAGGATGGTGCAGTTGTGCCTGGTTTTTCAAGGGCTGAAGTGAAGGATGGTGCAGTTGTGCCTGGTTTTTCAGGGGCTGAATACTCCAACAGGTAGTGAGAGCAAGAGGAGTTTGTTTTTCAAGTTGCCAGGGAAGGGAATCCTATCTCTCCTCTCAAGACCTCCTTTAGCTCCTTAGAGGTTTTACAGGGTAGGACAAGCTCTGCCCCAGCCATGTGACCCTCCAGGGATGTATTTTGTCATTGGGAATGTTAACATTCCTTTCCATCCCTGTTGTGCTCTGAGACAAAGGATGGCAGAGTTTCCCAGTGGAATCTTGCAGAGGTGTGAAGGGAACCCAAACCTGTCAGGTGATAGCACTTTCTAGAGATTTCTGTGTTTTTGCTGTGAGCATTAGGACAGTTTGACTGTTATCTTTGAAGACAATAAAAAAAAAAGACAATTTGGGGGTGAGAGGCAAGAACCAGTTTGGTACAGATGGGAAGAATGGTTTTCCCTGTGGTGTGTTTGATGCTCTATGTGCATCCTGCTGTACTGTGGGAATGTGGAGGTGTGGGGTGGTTCAGGATGTGTCTCTGGAATGGCAGCTGAAGACACTGCAGTGACAGTGGTGGGACAGTGCTGCTCAGTAGGGATCGCCTGCACCAAGTCAAATAAAAAGAGAAATAATTTTGGGAAGCTCAATAATAGCAATGACTTCATTTTGAAAAGCAAAATATTGTCCCTCCATAAATAGCCCCAAGGTTTTTCCAGGCAGGGATCACAGGTGCTTTGGGAAGAAGGCACTCTGGGGCTGGACCAGCAAGGACACACGTGGACCCTCTGGCCACCAGTGTCTGCTGAGCCTTAAGGGCTTTGTGGTGCCAAAATGCAAATGGTTCAGAGTGTCTGTACACAGCAACCACAGCTGCCCCCCCCCAGGGGATGGTGTACACTGGGTTTCCAGACCACAGATTGACCTCAGCTTTAAACTGTAAATTTTGCAGGAAAATTTGATAAACCTGTGAGAGCCCCGGTCTCAACAGATTTCCAGGTACTTGTAACATGATTCTGGACTGCAGGCTGAGGGCTCCAAGAAAGCACTAACAACCCAAAATGTAGAGGTGCTTTGGCTCTTATCACAAGCAGTTCCACCCTTGCCCTGTGTTATCAAACCTTGGGGCTTAGCAATGAGCACTTGCAGGGCCCTTCCTGACTGTGATAAGGTATTGATATCAAAATTGCACTTAGGGGTTTCATTTCTGCATGCACTATTTTCCCCCCTATTTCTTGCATGTGCAATCATAAACCAGGACTTGGGTTATTCCAGTCCCAGAAATGTTTTTAGGTCTGGGCTGTGGCACTGTTGAAGCAAAGGAGAGGGTGTGGCTAGACTGGCAGTCCTGGTGGAGAGGGCAAGGGCTACCGTGGGAGTTCCCTAAATTGTGACAACTGTGGATTCAGGCAGGTTATAACTGCATTTACAGGTGCCTCCTGTCACAGTATGCAGAGGGGCACCCACCAGAATTTAACTCTGCATTCTGCAATGCTCAGGCTTCCAGTAATATCTCCAGGAAAACTCAGGGCTCTGTGACATTTTGTTGGCTTCAAAGCTCTGAGCCGTGGAATTCAAAAGTTCCTCTCAGTGAAATTCAGCTGAGCAAGAAGGATGCAAACTTTGCTTTTCATGATGTAATTACCCCAAAGCAATTTTTTTTTGGGGTGGAGTTTTGATGGAAAGGTGACTTGGAACACAGAGCTTGGGATGCTTTAGGAAGGGAGTATCAAAGTATGGTAAAAAAAAAAGCTAAAATACCACAAAAACCCAGTTAAAAAAAAGCTAAAGTACCACAAAAACCCAGTAACCCAATTAAAAAAAAAGCTAAAATACCACAAAACCCCCCAGTTACTTTCAGCTTTAGGTAGTGCATCCCTTCTGGGTCCCTGTTGCAGTGGATGCCGAGATTGCAGGGATTGATGGCTGTGCTGCAATGAGAACCTGAGGATTCTCCCAACCTTCAGTTTTTTCTTTTGAGAACCCACATCCCTTAATCCTGCTTTTTTTCTTAGCCTGGATTCTTCAATGTTTTCCACCCTTAAAATCTAGGGGATGCTAAGATCCAGCAGAGATTTGTAATTCCTTCCTGAATAATGTCACTACCTCTTTTTATTTGGTCATGGATACATGGGCTAATAATTTCTGTAGTTAATGGAATGACTGAGAAACAAGGATTTTGTTCTCTCTTGTCTAGTAAATCCCACCAAACAAAGTTATATATATGCTGTAGGTATTACTTTTAATATTTAAAACTGTTGTAGCCACATCATGGGAGCCGTGTGGCATTAGAATAATTTTCCAAAGGGTTGTTAAAACGAAGGAGAAAAGTGCCTTCAAAAAGCAAGCACCACTTTTTGCTTCATATAATAAAGCAGTGGAATTGAAAATGGCCCTAGAATAATTATTATTTGTTCTTGCTGTAAATCTGCATAGATTGGGCTCTCTGAATTTTTTTATTATGCTACAAGGATTAGTTTACTGTCTGTGGACTGGATCCTTCTTGCATTAGACATGTGACTAAATCTGTGGGGCCCAGTGGCCAGAAAGAAGGACCCAGAAAGGCATTAAAATAGTTTAGCCCATTCAGCTGCAAAGTCATCTTACACATAGTTTCCCTCTAACTGGTTTTGTGTATGTTATTGTCAAATATGAATCTGCAGAACATCTCCTGGTCTGGAATCTCATTCCCTTAGAGCAGTCAGCTGCTCTGCAGCTTTCCTTAGTGGCTGGTACATGTTGGGATTTCTGCACGGTTCTGTTTTCTAGGCAATCATTTTCATCTTTATTCTCACACTTAGTTTATGTACTTTGTATGTCTCCATGTCCATTTTTAAGATACCTGCATAATTTGCAAAGTTATCAGCAGCGTGCAATCACTAAAGCAAAACAAAGATAAAAATTAATCCGAGTTTACTTTATTGATGGTATTCCAAGACTGTGCAAGTATTGGTCATATTAAGGAGATGTAGGGCTATTCTCACAGTAAGTGAGCCAGGCTTAATTCTAAATGAATACTTATAGTGGAACTATAAACCAAACCTGTGCACCCAAATAATCCAGCTTGCCAAGGATCATCATCAAAGTTTTGAATCTCTGTAAAAGTTATTTTTCAGAACATGGCTATTCTATCAGTAACTTCTATTGTACTGTTTGAAATGGAATCAGGCTGTGAAGCCTGCCAACTCATCTTTCATGTGCCTTTCCCACTGGTGTCTCTCTGCAGAACCAAGCCTGCACAGCAGAGCGTTTCTGTTGCCTTTTACATGTGGTCCTCGTTAAAAAAAAATACAATGTAGTTTAGCTGTGGTGAAATTACTTGATTTAGAAAAAACAACAACAACAACAAAAACCCCCGGTGCAAAAAGTCAATATGTTTACTGTATCCCTTTCCATTCAGCGCATTTCCTTTTTTTAAGCTCCGTTTGCGTCCAACAAGACAGCCTCTTTCTCCAAGATTAACATTTCTTATGATTGTTCCTGACAGAGGATTTACTTTCAGAGGCCCTGCTAAGGATAACCAAAAAAGGGCATGTAGCAAGACACTTTTGGCAGCTCGCACGAATTTTCGGAGCTTTTTAGGTCTTGGTTTTCTGATGAGTGGCTTCCTGAGCATGCCTGGGGAATGACAGGCATCTCTGCAGGCAGGCTGAGCCCACCTTGGCTTGCGCGCAGCCATTGGCTGCCCATCGGAATAAATTGAGGACAATGCATTCCGCCGCCTGCCAATTGTAAACATCAGGGATATGTATTCACTTAGCATTGACTTTTGGGAGGGGCCAAGGAAAAGCTGCACTTTTATTGAATAGGGCTGTGTGTGTGTGTGTGTGTGTGTGAGGCTGCTGCTGTGCCTCTCTCGCCGCGCTCCTGCCCAAGCAGCCAGTTATTCATTTCCTTCCTGCTGTAGCTGAGAACTTTGCAGCCAGAGGTAAGGAAGGGTTTGCGGGACGGGTTTGCCTGGGGGCGAGCCGGGCTGGCCGCGGTGCCGGGCAGACGGAGGATGCAGCAGCGCCGGCTCCGAGCGGGCTGTGCGGGGCTGGCTCTGCCCCGCCGCTCCCCTCTCCAGATGTTCGCCGTGATCAGGGGGGATCTCGGCTGGAGGGGGATGCGTGTCTGCTCGCCCCGCTGGGCAGGATCTGCGCTGGTCCCACCACTCCGTGTTTGATCCTTTGGTGGGCTCGTTAGCGGAGCAATAACCCCCCCACCACTCCATTTTTGATCCTCTGGTGGGCTCCTTAGCGGAGCAATAACCTATTCTAATAACCCTTTATTTTTTCATCCCCTTCCCCCCTTATTTTTTTATTTACTTTTTTTTTTTAATGGACCTATTACAATGAGACAGCTCTTAAGGTCTGGTGAATTCCTTTTAATTTTGCAACCTAATATGTGTGCTTCCAGGGCAGCCCGACTGCAAAGGCAGTCTCGGGTGTAACTGATACAGATACAGAGAAACTCTGCTTAATGTAAGTGATCTGATACTGGCTGAAGCAGATGTCCCTCATGGCAGCCTTTCACAGAAGTATTGTTGACAATAGATGGCATCAGTTTTTGTTTTCAGCCTCCAACATGCTCAGCAGCGCGTTGCCAGAATGTTTCTTGTGAAGTTGTCTTTCCTGTTAAAAGGGGGGGGATTAAAGAATGTGCTTGGGTGGGACTGGAGCTCTTGGAAGTCTGGCTCTGTGTTTGTCAGAGTGCTGCTGGGGAGAGCTGGCTAGCAGGCTCCCCTTCCCAGCTCCTTTGACGTGTTGGGACAGTTGGAAAGCATTGTGCAAGGCTGGCTGCTGATAGCATGATATTCTGCATAGCAGGGAATTTCTCAGGGAAAGGGCTGGGAAAATGAAGGGAGAGAGGGAGGAAGTTTGCTGCAGATGAATGCTTGGTAGCTGCAGACACTGACCAAGCTGCTAATCTCTGGCCAGACCTTCAGGGATGGAACAGATTGGTCTCATATGTCAAGTGCTGTTTGGAAGAATGAAAACATAACTGTTTTAAAATGACTTTTTTATGGAGTACTTGTTTTCAGAGGAGATTTTCTTTTCAGAGTATGCAGTTTTTGTACAACTCTGCCTGAGAAGGCTTCCCCTGCTAAAAGGCAGACAGGAGAAAAATTTGGGAAAATAACACATTCCCTCCTTGGCAGCAGCTCAAAGAAAATAAGGAGGCAGAGTGGGATTTTTTTTTTTTTTTTTGTAAGAACCATGTATTTATTACAATTTGTCTATTTTAGATACCATACTGTGAATGACTGTGTTTGTATGATTTGCCATTGGAGAACCCTCAGACTCTGCCTCCATTCTTTTTCTGTCTCATTAAATGTAGCAGTAAGTCCTCTTCTGCAGCAAGTCTCATCTTTCTCTCTTGCTATTTAGATAGGATGGGACCCTAAAACTGCACACACCAAAATCAGCAGAACAGACTCTTTTAACATAAATTACAAATGGAGCAAAGCCTTTAGTCCATTTGCTCTATTAAATTGGTGATAAAGTAAAGGCAATTGATAATAAGGTAAAGCAGGGCAGAACTTTTCTCAATATATTTGAAGAAATGATAGGTCTGCCTTTTCTGGAGAAACAGATTTGATAGGCAATCCTAATAAAACCTGCATATGTTAATGTAGACTAAGTCATGATGGGAGGGAAGAAATACCAGATGACATGTCTGTGAACAAGAGACTCAATTGAAATAATTTGTTTTTCCTGAAAACTCCTCTTTGTTGCCACTTGCAATGACAAGAGGATCAATTCCACAGCCTTCATTCACAGGATTAGTCCTGGTGAAATCAATACCATCATTAATGGATTCAGGGGTCCTGTGTACTCTGAATACACTTTGACAGTGAGTGATGTAAGCCCTTTTAGGAGAATGAGGGATTTTCTACAACTGCTTCTTCCTATGCTCCCAGCATTATTCTGGAATGGAGCAGAGAAAGGGGTTACTTCCCTCGTGCTTTTATTTCTTGTCCAACACTGATATGCACGAGGCAATAATGACACTGAAAGGTTTGGAAGGAAAGTGGGGAAGGGTGTAAGTTCCTCTGGCTGGCATTAGAGGAGAAAAATGAAGTGCATTTAGGTGGGAAGGTTTTTTATTGATCCCATTCATGGGGCCACATGTGGCACAGAGCATCTGCTCACTCCCAGTGCTGCTTATTCCAGGTGGGGAGACCACAAAGGTGTAGGGCAAGGCTTTTCTCATGGCTGCCTGCTAGGACATGGCTTCTGTGCTATGAGGATGCCAGGGAGGCTCTGTCAGGAGCCTGACTGGAAGTCCTGCTTGTTTCACACTTCCCTTTGCACAGCTGGAGCAGCCCTGCCTGCAGGGGTGATCTTTTCACTGTAGAAAAGTGAGAGCCTGCAGGACTTCCTTCCTGCAGGACAAATAGAGCTTGAATGTCCTGGGACTGTGGAAAATACTCTGATTTCTCAGTAGCTGCTTACATGAGACCTGTTCTTGTGGGCTGCCTGAGTTTTATTTTGTATTAAAGATCAGTGAGTTCTTAACCCCTGTCTGCCAAGGGTGCAGCTTGGAACATTTGATCCCAGTGTGTGAGCACAGAGGGACAGGAAACCATATATGCCTAAGAATGAGAGGGCCAGGAGAGCATAACTGTCCATCTGCAGGGCTGCTCTGGACTCTCCTGGGTGTGGGAGAAAGCACCAAAAAAGGGAACAGGGCAGAAGGGGAAGTGCAGTGCTGAGAGCATTTTGATGCCTTTGAGAGGAGCTCTGTAGGGAGTGTGCAGGATTGGGCTCCAGGTGCACAAAGCCTGAGGCACACAGGCCTGTGAGTGCAGAGAGGGGGAGCCTGCATTCAAAGCAAGCTTTCATTCTTTAAAAATTGCCTCCTCTCAGTAACTACCCCCTGGCAGCTTGCAAGGAGAAAGCTGCTGCCTCTCTGCTCTGGGGAAGGTGTGTGTGCAGGGGATGGTTGCTGGCTTTGTGCAGAGCTGCTGAGGGGATCAAAGGGTGAGGATGGATTTGGGGGCAATGCACTGGAAGGAAATCACCTCCCCTGTGTGTAGGCACCTCCTCTTGGGGTGCTGCTCCTGCCTGGAAGGTGGAGCTGCTGCTTGTCCAGGGTTTGGCTGAGGCTGAAATTTGACTCAGAGGTATTTGAAGGTCATATTAGATCTGACCTCTCTGGATGAAACACCGGGGTCACAGGACTGTTGAACTATATAACATTTTTTTTTTTTTCCTTGCCTGATGCTTTTGTGGATTCAACTGGCCCAGCAGGGAAGGAGGCTCAGCACTCTGTAATTTGGGATCCCTCCCAGCCCCGGGGGAGCTTGCTCCTACATTGCTTGAAACAGATTGGATCCACCAGAAAGGTTAGAGAATGTGGCTCTGTCACTTAGCTGGTACGTTGTGTGTGCTTTACATCCTGCTTTAAGGAAGTGCTCCTGTCCATGCATTTTTCATTTGGAACCTCCACCACAAACTGATGTCTCTTCCCCTCTTCCTGCCCCTCAAGAGGGGAAAACTCTGTCCATGAAGCACAGGGGCAGCTCCTGATCAGAAAATCTTGTCTACAGCAGTGTTGAAGCAAGAAGAATTGCTGTTGGGGACTGCCCTGCTGGCTTGCAATGAGGGCAGGACCAAATAGCTGAGGAAGCAGGTGAAAGAAAGGGGGAAAAAAAAGCAGCAACCTCTTAAGCCACTGGAGTAATTTCTCCTTTGAATTTTTCCTGTGGTCATAAATACCTGGTGAGTCACTTATGGCTGTTTCTCTATCTCCCAGTCGAGGATAAGCTGTACCTTTCTGTATTTAGCCCATGGCTCTGCTGGGGCTTAGTTCATTAGTGTTTATAAAGAATTTGCAATACCAAAATGACAAGTTTAGGCACTGCCTAAAACCTTATTTTTGACTGGTTTCCCAGATCATCTTAGACTTTTTTCCTTGGTGTGCTCACACAGACATGTATTAGGTTTCTAGATTAAGGGTATAAAACCACTAAAGCCCAAGGAATGAGGTGAAGGCAGAGCAGGCTCAGTGGTGACACTGAGCACTTCTAGAGTGCATTTCCTGTGTGCTTGAAGATGAATAGTTTGTGCTGCATCTGGACCAGCCTTCCTGTGAAGCTGTCATGTGGGCTCCAAAAATGCACAAAGGCAGCTTTTGCTTACAGATCCACTGTATTGTCATAAGTTTGGAAGCAAAACTGCTCAGCAAGCTGCTGGACCTTATCTGCTTGTTCAGTCTCATGGTGATGAGAGCAGTTGAAATTGTAACCCCTGGGGCCAGGCCAAGCTGCAGTGGGGGAAAATATTAGGGAAAGATTTCAGGCAATGGAAACATTGCATGTTTCCACACCCTCTTGTGTACAGAATACAAATAAAGAGCATTTCCCCTTGAGACTGGCTGTGGAGGGTGTGAAGCAAAGTGGGACCCACCCGTTTGCACATTTTCTGGTTTTTGTCCTTAAATGGCAAAGAAAAAAAATCATCTTTGGAATTTAGCTCATAGGAGGGTTATAAATAGATTTGTGGAGATAAAGTTTTGCTGTAAATGCTCTGGTTTGGGATCTATGCAGAAGGGTAACTTTGTGGGCCAACAGATATGAAGAAGAAAAGTATTGTTAGATGCATGAAGACAGTGTCACTGCACACACATGTACATGTGGCCTTCCCAGTCTTCCCCCAAAATTGTGGAGCCCTAAGGGGCATGGAAATCACTGTGTCCCTTCTAGAAGTGAAATAACTGGGTGTGAGGAAGAGCTGCTGTTCCTGATGTTAAATGGCTCAGGGAGCCTGAACCTGTGACAGCTCTGCAAACAAAGGGCTGAGATGTGCTGGCAGCTCATTTTGTGTCCTGGTCCAGAGGAGCAGAGCAGGCTGGACAAACCCTCAGCCTGCAGCAGCAGCTCCTGGGCTCCTTCAGCGGTCAAGGTTAGATCCTGCAGGCTGGTGCCCATTGGATTCCAGTCATCTTCAAAGGCAGCTCTGCCCAAATGAAGCAGTCTGTGATCAGGCCATTGTTTGTTTCTTATTTGCAAGGCTTTGATGTTCCCTCTTGCCTTTCTCACTGCCACGGGGCATGTTACTACCCTTTCCCCACTTCATTCTTTTCTTTGACAGTGAGCTCTCTAATGGTGAAATGGCCCTCACTGGTAAAATCTTTCATCCCAGAAGCACAAAGGCACGACCTTTTGTAATTCCTCTCAATTTCAGAGAGCCTAGCAGTGCTAGTGTGATAGCCCAGACTATAGTTTTCTAATATCAGCTGTACTGAGGACAATTTCTTCTCAGTCTGAGTAGGTTCAGCTGCAGGGGGAGGAGGCAAAGGATTTTATCTGCACCTTCCTCATGACCTCATGATAACCTCATCGCTCTCAGCAATTTCCACAGGCATTGAGCTGGGGAGAATTTGGCTTTGCTCTGGCCTAGTTAAAACTCATAAGTTTGGAAAAGAAATTCCCAGAGCTTGGCTAAAATGTGTGGAAATAGGAGTGAGTTGGAGAAGTGTTGGGTCAGCTGTCATTTACCTGCACAGCTGGACCTGCTGGTGCTGCAGGATGCCTCCAGTCAGCATCACTTTGGAGGGCTGCAGCCCTGGCTCTGCAGAGAGCAGAGAGGTTTTGCTGCTTTGTTTGGCTTTGGGAACAGCACATCCCCATGTGCAGGGCCACACCCTCCTATGAAAATGAGGAGTTTCATTCAGATGTCTGATAAGCCACAGCTGTTGCTTTGCCACTTCAAACAGAGCTTGGATTATAAAGACTGAAGTGCAGCATTTTAATTGCTGTAAATATGAACGAGAGCGTTTAGGCAATCCAGATGATCCAGAGCCAAGCATTTCTGTGGCTAATGTATATTATACTGACAAAAGCAGGCCAGCTGAGAATTTCCCTACTGCTGTCCCAGTAATTTAAAACACCACTAATCTCTTTTCTGCTGCATTGGTGAAAATGAGGGAGGACCTGGACTTTAGCTGGCCTGAATCTGAACTTCATTTCAGTGGCTGTGCTGGGATACATTTAGTGATGTAAATGATACTGAGAGTTTTTTAAAATACACATTGGATCTAGTCTGTTTGATTTCCTTGAGTTAGAGGAATCCAGAATTCCCTGTGAGCTGCTTGCTATCAAGAAGCTGGCCCTTTTTGTTTGATTTTCCACACATCCCCTGAAGGACAATGACAGCAGGAAATTGGGTCAAAATCCCAGGAGCAAGCATTCACTGGGAAATGATATTTTGTACAAGAGAGGGCACTGCAAACCCAGAAAGCCAGGAAAATTCCATTGCTCCTCACTCCCTGGTGATTAAAAGGCCCTGCCATATATGGGAAAGGTCTGAGCTTCATTCACTCCAACCACAATAGTAAATGGCTTATTCACTGGACACAGTATGCAATCAAGGAGCAGATTGGCAATAAAGAGGAAAAGCAGAAACTTTTGTATGTAGTCTGCTTTCTCTGCTGTGTGTTATTAGAAGCCTTGTGAGCAGCTTTTTTCCTTGTTCCTTTATTTAGATCCCTGTAAACTTCAGTCAGTTTTGTTTGCCACTTAACCCTCCTTTTAAAACCAGACACACCAGCCTATTTCCTCTCCTCCCCTATATAACCCAAACAAGAAAAGAACATTTCCTTTCCCAGTGCATACATAAACGTAGTTCCTTGGTTTTCAGTGCACCTAGTGTGCATTTACATGACTAAAATCTGGGATTAGTGGACAAAATCTCATTCTCACTAGGTATTAAGTGCTAACTTTAAGAACAGATTAAATGCCAGTGTTCTGGGGTCAGGGATGGGAGCACAGCAGTGAAGCAAATACATGTGTGTGTAAACAGGGATGGATTTTGGGGGGAGGAAGGGAGCAGTGTGTTTTGGATGGCAGCTGCAGAAAGGGTCCCCGGTGCTCCACACAGCTCTCAGGGGTTTCCTTTCCACCACATCAGTTCTGGTCAGTCCTACACAGACAGCACTGAGGTACAAAGTCACTGGAGCACAGTTGTGCTTGCATTCTTGCTTTTTAGTTTATTTTGTTTGGGGGTTGGTACTCTCTGCCATCAAAATCATGGGGATGAAGTAGCTGGATTTTATTTCCCATAGAAGAAGGACAGTTTAAGTGCAGCAAGGTACTTGAAGGCAAGATGTGCTTTGCTTGATGGAGATTTTCAGAAGTTTTCGTTGTTTGCTTTGCATTGACCATCTTAGAAATACATTGTTTGTGTCATATTGGTATGTTTGGAGATTCTCTGACATCTCCTATATAATTTTGCTGAAAACCCCCATCTTTGTGGCCAGAGGGCTGATGGATCCATTGGATTTCCCAGCCTACACCTCACTCCACACCACACTCCTGTTTTGAGCCGTGTTTGACACGGGTGTCACAGCCACAGGACAGGCTGCCTGCATTTGAAACCAGCCAATACTTTTCATCTCTGGCCAGCAGCACCTCTGAGGAGGTGGCATTTGACCATTATCACAAAGTCATGCCAATTCCTGCCCACTGAGGAGCTCCAATGTGGCCAAAAGAAGCACGGTCCAGTTGTGACTGTTGGGTAGTGCAGTATTAGCACGTGAATTATTCTGTTTTCTAGCTCTTAGAAGGATCAGGGGTAGCCAATTTGGAGACCAAAATAACTACTTATCTAATCTCATTCATATTTTTTTCATTCAGGATTTGGATTGGGAGAAACTCTGCATTATATCAGCTTTTTAAATGGCATCTGGAGCCTTTTGGAAAAGGTCCTTGAGCAATAATCACATTGAATGCAATAAGTATTATTGCATGGTCAAAAATGCTTTTCATTTATTCTATTTTTATCATCTCCATGATTCCAAAGGGAGAGGGGAGACTGCTTTGGGGGTTTTTTACCTCTTAAAAGAGGGAAGTGTAAATGCAGCATGTTTTGGAGTGATTTTTCCTTTGGTTTTTCTCTCCCCTGACTGATTTGTGACCCAGCTCAGTGTTTGTGCAATCTCATTCTGGCTGCCTGTGGAGAAGCTTTGCAGCAGCTCCTGGTGCTGAACTCTGCTGCTCTGCACTGTCCTCATGGACAGTAAAGATGTTTCTTGCTTCACCTGTCCAACCAAAAACTACTTTGTCATCCTTGTGCCATCTGCCATAGTGACCTAATTGAGTTTCTAAAATAGGCAGTTTTTGTTTTGTTTTGCCTTTTTTCCCCCCTTCTGTTCACTATCATCTGTAAATAGATGTGAGCTCCTTTCTTGGAGTCAATATATAGCAAACTTATTATTAACAAGTGGAGAGGGAGGAATGGTGTTTGCCTTCTGTGTCAGAGTATCTGATAAAGATCAGTTCATCTTAGTGAAAAGCGAAAGGAATTTACTGTATGTGTAGGAAATATGTTTTGTTATAAATGAACAGATTGAAGTGGTGACAGGCTATGAGTCTGACTTACATGACAAAATACAGTCATGCACTTCTGAAAGCCTGGAGACTGGTGTGATGAACTGGAAAAAACATTATAATCTGAGCAGGTTATTTCTGTCTCTCCTGTGACCCTTCAAGGCAATGGAAAGTCACTGATGGAAAGGCTGTTGGCATTAGCAGGCACAGAGCTGGTTTCATTGGTCCTGGTTCCATGCTTACAGATCTCTGAGGCTGAATTTAAAATAGGTACACTCAGTGTTTCCCAATTTAGAACTAAATACCAGAAGCTATAGGTGTAAAAAAACCCCAATAACCAACACCAATCTCCCCCCAGAAAACCAAAAACCTGGGAAAGCCATATACAGGTCATCTTGTCCCTATCCTGTAGGCAGTGTAGGATAATTCCCAAAAGTACATTCACACATGTTTTGTCCATAAACACCTCTGTTTATTAACAAGATACAATAAACTCTTTTCTTTTCTTTTCTTTTTTTTTTTTTTTCAGGGAGGATTGGGATAGTTTGCTGCACTTTCTAGATTTTAGCAAGGGGAAATAGCTATCATTCTAAAATGTGTTTCTTGGCCCATGGATATTGCTCATGTGAATTCAAGCAAAAAAAACCCAAAACCCTAATGAATGGAAACTTGCAGAAGAGTTACCAGCAGCTGCTTTTATTATGGACTGTGGCTCTGACATGATCTCACACACATTTAAGACAAGTGTTACCTCACCGGCTTCCATGGAAATGCTTTTCATTTGCAAGGGAGTAAATGAAGCCAGAATCAGACAGAGACCTAGGGAAACTCTCTGGGAGAGAGTTTCAGTCTGGGAAATGTGCTTTACATACATATAAAATATATGGGCATATCTGCACGCTGCAGTAAATGTGTCAGGCCACCTGAGAGAGAGAGAGGCCAAGTTCTGCTTTGAGTAGCACCTGTGTAAATCCAAAATGGACTGCAGGGAAAATGTGCCAGGGAGGACCAAAGAAGTATCTCATTTTCTTTGAGTCCTAGAGTGCGTTTTTCTTACTGGGTTTCTCAGGTTTCCTTGATTAGATGGCTAGAAAATACAGCAAAATGAGACTGTTCTCAGGGGGCTTCGTGTTTTTGACTCCTTATTCACAACCATATCAAAAAAAGTTGTGTTGATTGTGAAATTGGTTCAGACAAAAGCACCACACGCACAGTTATTCTGCCTTGAAAATACAGTGGAATATGAAATGTATATTTTTTGAGTCTAGTCTAGAATTGGGCAATATTACATCTTCTTTCAAGCTCAGCTAAATCTTGCAAAATTGGAGGAAGGTGTCTGTGCTCTATTGAAAAGGTAACTATGGTCTCAAAGAGGCAGAAGAACTTTAAAACTTCTTCAGGTCCAGCAGAGGTGTTAGTTCAGAGGAATATTATGGTGCTCCAGTGACAGCCTGCAGCTGTGGCACGGGCTTTGCTGTTTTTCTGGGTGTGAGGAAATGCAGTTGAAGATGTGACAGGCATTGCTTAAGAGGGAGTAAAGGGCACAAGAGAGGGATTTGCTGTCCTGGTTTGTTGCTCTCCTTATGTTTTGGTAGCCCTGCTTGCTGCTCTCCTGTACAGCAGCACCTGAGGTGAGGCACACCTGGAACCAGAGCCTGCAGCCTCTTGGGTGTCAGCTTTGAAATGTTGTGCTTGAGGTGCAGAGTCGATTTTAGCAGGATTTCCCACCAGTGTAAACAATGGTTTCGTGCTTTTTGCTTTGCTCAGTGTTTGAGGCAGCGATGTTTTCAGGTGTGTGGTGTTGAGTTTCACTGTAATGTGGTTTGCAGCTGATGCTGTGCACTCCCTGTGATGGAGGGAAAATGTTTTAAGACTGTGGAATTTCAGTAGTGTTAACTTTCATTTTTACTTTCCTTGAGGACTTGAAGGAAAGCAGAATGATGGTAATTAAGCTTGATCTGTAGCCCAAAATTGAGGGGGGGAAGGTAATAAAGCATGGGGAATGTTTTAAATGGCCCTATCTGCTTATTTAAAGGGAGCTCTTAGGGAGTGGGGTTACAAGCCTCTTCTCAGCCTATTACAGGTTTCTAAGTGCTCACTGTCTGAGCCAAAGCTAATTATATTGTCCACAGAAAAAGCACAGCAGAAGCTGGTGTCCCTGTGGTTCATACAACTGCTAATTATTTCCAGTGGTGATGCTGAAATGCATTCTTACATAATTGCTCTGAGATCACCAACTTGTTTCACGTAGATGCAGTTCTGCACCAGGCAGGAATGACTCCTGCCAGGTTCAGTGGTAGCACAAAGTAGAGAGCCTGTTGCTGGAAGCATTTGAGATGAGATTTTTTAGCTCTCCCTAGATTTTTCCCCCGTGGAAATTCAATGCTGCTGAGAGAGAAACTCCAGTGGGAGAGCTCATGTTTGAATACAGCACAGAAATCCTTTTCTTCTGCTTGCTTCCAGCATTCTTCTGTCTTAAAAACCACCTCATATTTCTATTTTAATATTGTCTTTAGTTGAACAGCACTTACCAAATTCAAATTCTGCCTTGTATGTGCTAAACAACACTGTGCATGTTGCAGGTCCTTTAACTGAGACAAAAATGGCCAAGGTCATGTGGAAACTCAGTGGGAGAGAGGGGCAGAGGTTGGGACTTCTGTCTCCTACAGCAAGGTCTAAAATGTGCTGTAATTCCAGGGAATGATACCCAGAGGTGTCCAGGTTTGGCCAGGATAGGATGAATTTTCTGCAGTAGCTTGGGGGTGGGTGTTGGAGGAGGAGAGGCTGGACATGACCTGGCAGTGAGAATTGCAGCCCTGAAAGCCAGAGGTGTCCTGGGCTGCATCCAAAGCAGTGTGGGCAGCAGGGGAGGGAGGCAATTCTGACACTCAGCTCTGGGGAGACCCCAGCCCTGAGTGCTGCAGCCAGCTCTGGGGTCCCCCAACACTGAAAGGCCATTGGGCTGGTGGGGGGAATCCAGAGGAGGATCAGAGGGCTGGAGCAGCTCTCCTCTGGCAAAAGGCTGAGGCAGTTGGGGTTGTGCAGCCTGGAGAAGGGAAGAGCAGGTCTGAGATTGAGCTGGACTTCAGAGCTGGACTGCAGGGTAGGATCAGACTGCACCCATTTCTGCCCTGCCCAAAAGTGGTGCAAGAGTTGAAACAAGTGTGTCAGAAATGAACAACCACAAGTGTGCAAACCCAGGGCTCTGGGAATGTTTCTCTGTCTGCTCTGGGGTGCCCTGATCCCCAGGGCAGCACTGACTCTGACCCTCATCCATGGAGAAAGTTTCCTGGACTTCAAGATAGACTGGAATCCACAAAAGTGTGAAATAGATTATAGAGAGCAGTTTGGGTGTGTCACTGGGTGAGAAATTGAGGGTTTGGGGTTTTTAGTGTGCTGTGGATGGCAGCAGGATGGAGGGCACAGGGTGTTGTCCTGGGTTTCTTCTTCATGCTGCTTCTTCCTCCTTCTCCATGGGTTTGGGTGGCATTTTGTAATTGGGCAGAAAACCCTGCATTGCAGCTCTGTGGGATCAGTTATTGGGTTAAAAGGGGAAATAATCCAGGTGTCAGTTCTTCATTGGATAGTTTAGTCCTAAAGGATCTTGGCACAAGAGATTGTTGGCCATTTTGTGCTTTGTTAATGAGAAGCTGCCAAACTCACAGCAGTAATGAGACTGTTTTACTGATAAGAAATAATAAACACCTGAGTCCTAACATGAATTACTGTCTCAAGCTCCTTCAATCCAGACCCAGAGAAACCCACAACTGGGACCCCCACACAGAATTTTCTGCTGGAACACATCCATGGCAGAAAGACAGGAGGGTCCCTAGGAGCAGCTGTTTGTCATCCAACGTTGGTGCTGCCTGCTCCCCAAAGGAGCACAAAGTATCTCTGAAGTACCAGAAAGAAAATCTTCATGTACTGCACGTGACTTTGCATTTATACAGGTGCAATTGGCTTCAACTGAAGGGCCATTTGGATGAGACAGAATGCCTCATTTATATCTTAGATATAAATTATGTTTTGACATTTCTACGAGAAGCAGAAAACAAACACATTCCACTTGTGTTGGTGCTCCTGTGTGCATGAAAGATGACCTGTCCTCTTTCCCCACATGCATTTTCTGTATGGACATAATGCCCCTATTCAGCATTCATAAAGACACCAGTGGCTACCCAACTTGGCTGCTTCATGAGGAGAGGCATTTGCAGAATTCCACCCAGCTGAAATCACTGATTCTGCAAGTGGAATTTGTTTTTACATTTTTACCATTGCAGTCCATTTTAATGTAACCTACAATAAGCATTGTGCAAAAAATTCTGACTGGGATGTCCAATTTCAAGTTCAAATTCCCACTGTAAGTAAGAAGCTTTGTCAAGCTTAATTAATCTCCTTAGGTGATATCAGGAACTTTTTTTTTGTTCTGTGTTTTTTTTTTTATTTTTTGTTTTTTTAAGGGATAGAAACAAAGACTGAATAGAAGTAAGCTGCAATCCTGCAAATTTAAGGGATTAAATACTGAACTGTTGCATTATATTGAAGAATCAAGTCAATTTACCTCCCAATACAATACTCACCTTTTCCATTCAGCAATCCCCAAAATCTATTTTGGGGAACCAGCTGTGCTCACATCCAATTTCTCCCTATCAGGGCAAGGGTGTCAGTTCCAAACTTGGGGGTGTGCCAGCCATGCCAAGAGGGCAGAGTGTCAAACATGCTGATTTGTGTGGAACTGAGGGACATTGCTGTCCCAGGCTGCTTCCTCTTTTACCTGATTGCTTTATTTTGTATGTCTTTTGCTTTACTTTATTGATCTCATCTACTTCTGGTTTAATATCACAGCAATAGGAAGCTTGTGGAAAATTTATTTAAGTAGCTTTTAGGCAATCATATTGTTTAATAAGCAGTGTACTGCTTATTGCATTGAAACCACAGCAATCTATGTCCAGGTTTACTTCTGGTGAAGTCAATTTTTAAACACTTGTCATTCTACAGAACATATCTCAAAGTGATGCAAAAAACCCAATTGTTTCCCCTCTCCCTTTAGATAGAAGTTTTTTTCAATGTATTAAATAGAGAGTTCTAGAGAAAAATGTCTGCTTTGGAAACCCCCCAGAAAATATTCAGAGATGACCCTTACAGACAGTGGAATACCCTTAGTTGAGTTCCACAGCAGAAGTAGGCACTCTCCTGCTTGCACTCTGTGACATGGTATTTCCAGCAGCTTTGAATGAAATGCAAATGTGAATTTCCAGAATGAAAGTAATCATTCCTCTTCTGGATTGTCCCATGGCATGTGCACAATATAACCTGGATTTCCCCAAAACAGTGCTCTTAGGAACTTTTAATTGCCATCATTTGGATAGGGAGTTAGTCTCCTAAAAGAGCAGCTCTGGCTGTTGTGGGGATTTTTGTCATTTTTTCCTGTTCAGTGTTATTTTAGTAATTTTTCTCCTGCTAACAGCTGATGCAGACTGCCCAAAGAAATACGTGCTTGCCCTTGACTTTGACCCATCTGAATCCCTTCAGTGGCTTCACATTTCCTAGATTCTAGTTGTGCTTACTGAGGGGACGTGAAATGTTATTTTTGAATGCTGTTCTGTCTCCAAACAGCTCAGTCACTGCTCCACGGCCAGAATTACCTGATTTTGTTAGGACTTTCAGCTGTTGCAATCAGCCTCAGAATAACATCATTTCTGGTGCATAAATTTGTGTAGATTGAGAAAGGCTTCAATTGACACAGACCAAAGATTTAAACATTTAGGTAATTGCTGTCTAATTATCATAGCCTTGGTAATATGACAAGGAAAAAGAGAAAAGGATGTAAGTTACTTTGAGATATCAGATAAGAAATATAGATCCTGTAGTACATGCTAGCTGCAGTATTTCAGTTCCTAAAATGTGTGTATGGTCAGCAGCTTTAGGCACTTGGTGCTGTCTTTGATTATACCAGTGCTGAACCTCAGCTACAAAATTGAAAGTTCTGATTTTCTAGTACATCAGTAAGTGAAACCTAAACCCATGTAATCTGTAAAAATAAATGTAATTACTTTAGCAAATGTGTTACAGCTGGCCAGGTTTAACATTAAGGTACCTGTTTCTTATGGCTGCCTGGTGTCAGAAGACAGAGGTGATGGCTTGAGCTGTGCTTTGCAGGCAGAATGCAGGAGAAAAATTATTGCTTTGCATTCTTCTGTGTGTACATTAGAGTGAACCAAACAGAGCTGCAGATCTGACCTCTGACACTTCTTCCCACTATTTTCTTCTGTTTAAAGCATCCTGGTGAGAGTAGCTTTTTTTTAAATTTCAAAGTCTCTGGTGAAACTGTAGTTAAGTGGGCAGCTTCAAAATTGAACACTTGATAAAATCTTGAAGAACACCTGAGCATCTGAAGCTGTGACTGATCTCTTCCAGGGTGGCAGTCTGCTAGAGCAGGAGATGGGACTCTTGCACTCCATCACTGGTGCTGCTTTGGTTTTGCTTGAGCAGAATTTTTGCCCTTTTTTCCTTGGTTACTTATCTAGCAAACATATTTGAGATTTCTGCAGCAGCACAGACATATAAAGGGCTGACTGCAGCAAAGCTCTTCAGCTTTGTCCAGTGATTTCTGTGGTAAAAATAAGATCCTGAAAGGCTGGATGAGATCTCTCTCTGGTTAGAGCACTGGCACAAAGCGCTGCTTGCACGGGTGTGGGTTTCTTCATTATTCTCCAGACTTTGGTGTCACTTCCCATTGTGGATAGAGCCTTATTAATCTGCTATAAGGGCACACTTGTTTCCTGACCCTTTGGAAATTTCAGCAGCTATTTTTCACAGGAATGCTGTGGCTTGAGCCTTGATTAGGGCCCACAAAGTGTTTAGAGGTCCTTTAACGAAAGGTGCCTTAGAAGTGACAAGTGCATGGTGATGTTATTAACTGAAGTGATGCCTACCAAGAACTAGTGGTAGATAAGACTGTCATCCACTGCTAAGCTTCTCTGCTCCTGCTCTTGGATCTTGCAGGTTTCTAGTTCTTCAGCAGTTTTAAATTCCTCCTCACAAAGTAATATGGACCAACTGATTTTTGGGGCATTAATTCAAACAACTTATTGCAAATTATTAGGTTTACATTTCCAGGTTCAACTTAGAGCATTGGGGTTTTTAGAATTGCTTTCTGGGAGGCTTAACATTTAGGAACAACTGTCTTGAGTAGGCAGGGTATGTTACAGGACAAGAGTACCTGTGGGATCTTCCTGAGAGGTGGCCTCATTCTGCTTCTCACATATTCTGGTCTTGCCAAGAGTAATTTTTCTCCTGTGAGATGTTACTGGGAGTACTTTTTGTGGCATCATTAACAACTCTGTATCTTGATCTTAACCCTCCTGGACCTCATGCAGCATCTGGAAATAAAAGCTGCAGTGAAAGCCTAAACTTTGTAGGGATTTTTGTTTTGCTTTGGGTTGACCTTTTTTTTTTTTCAAGAAGCAAAGCTGTAGTTTCTGAATGACCTGCAGATATTATGCAGGCAAAATTCCTGCTCTGAATGGTTCCCAGGATAACTCTGCATTGTGTATGTCCCTAGCAACTTGTAGCTGGGATTTGTTTTGTTTGCTTGCAAAAGAAAATTAATATATCATGATGGGCAATGCATGGCACATAAGTCAAATTACACAAACAACTGAGGATTTTTGTGTTCTTTTATCTGTCCATGGATAATATTTAGAAAACAAAGTCATTTAAAAACCTTAAAGAATTTTGGCTGCCTTTCAGAAATGGTAGAGTTAAGTCAATAAAATGCTCAGTAGAGATTGCATGTCCCCAAACATATTTTATCTTGACAGGTTATATACTATTGAGAGCTGCAGCCATGACTCGAAGCCAAGTTGGGAAAAGAGCAGTTCTGTTACAGGACTGCATTTGATGGGAATCTGAGGAGGGGAAGGGAGAGAATTGTGTGTGCTCTGAGAATGCCAAATGCGGAAAGCCTCGCTAAGCTGAGCTCCTGGGCTCTATAAATCACTCTAACATCAGTAGGTCTTTACTGATTTACATCTCTTGGGCATCTGTTTTGGTTTTTATTTTACACAAACCTAATTTCTCTGGATGCAGGAAAGCATGGGGTTTTAATAGGAGTTACATTGATGGGCAGTAGCTTGGAGTCTGTGTATGAAAGTTTGTAGTCGGTATCATTGACTTATAAAAAAATTAAAACTAATAAAATGAACAAGTGTGGCAATGTCTAACCTCCATGACCTGGATCAAATCAGTCCATGATTTCTCTTCACTGATGTGGCTCCATTGAAGTTTCTCTTCACACATCTTGCTTCTATACCAGTGTGTGAGTGGAGAGAATAGATTTTCTGGGTAGCAGACTGGAAATGACGACTTATGTGACATTAGAACAGAGACTTTATTGCCCTTTGGGTCCTCCCATCTGAAAAGAATGTGGAAAACACATTCAAATAGCAAGGAGGATAAGATCTGTCTCTGTGATACCTGTTGAAGGAAGCTCAGTAGATCTAGTCCTAGTATTTCAGGATTGTAACTCTGGGTTTATGGAGACAGAAAAGTGGTGCTGTGGAGCAGCAAAGTGGCTTTTCTCTGTTTGAGTTAGCCTGCACGTGCCTCCTGTGCAGTCCTGCTCTTGTGCAAACCCAGGGCACTGGGAATATTTCTCTGTCTGCTCTGGGGTGCCCTGACCCCCAGGGCAGCACTGACTCTGACTCTCATCCATGGGGAAAGTTTCCCAGACTTCAAGATAGACTGAAACCCACAAAAGTGTGAAATAGATTATAGAGAGCAGTGTAGGTGTGTCAGTTAGTGAGAAATTGAGGTTTTGGGATTTTTAGTGTGTTGTGGATGGAAGCAAGATGGAGGGCACAGGGTATTGTCCTGGGTTTCTTCTTCGTGCTTCTTCTTCATGGGTTTGGGTGGCATTTTGTAATTGGGCAGAAAAGTCTGCATTGTGGGCTCTTTGGGATCAGTTATTGGGTTAAAAGGGAAAATAATCCAGGTGTCAGTTCTTCATTGGATAGTTTAGTGTTAAAAGACCTTGGAACAAGAAATCGTTGGCCATTTTGTGCCTTGTTGTTAAACTCGCAGCAGTGAGCCTGTTTTACTGATAAGAAATAATAAACATCTTTTCCTATGGGAAATAGATTTGAATTAAATACCATGTATTATTCACCCATTCTGTACCTCGGGGTGGGAGGCATGGAAAGCCAGTGGTGAAATGACTTACAGGCAGAATTTAACAGGGGCTCAGGGGTGGCTTCCTCCAGGCTCCCTGAGCTCAGCCAGTGCTACTTGGCATGGTGTGCCCTTGTCTGCCACGAGGTGAGTGCCAAACAACATTTTCTTTCTCCTTTTGCACAGTGAGGGTGAAACTGGACTGCACTGGAGCTCTTTCACAAGGACAGGGGCAATTTGCTTGCACTGTATTGTGTTGACTTCAGCTAAAGCAGGAGCAAATCCTTAAGGTCCAGGAGTAACAATAAGGAAGTGTAGCACCTTGAATAATATGGAAGCTGTGTCTTTTTTGAGGGGTCCTACATTTGATTTGAGACCTCTCACTAGACAAAGAATCTCGAATTTTTTTGTCTTGTCATGACTCTTGATTTTGAAAAAGATGAAGACTTGGGTAAATAAAGATTATTAAAACATACCAGTATCTAAGCAGATACTTCATTGGATGCTCAGTTTGAATTGGATTCCTTACCTTTACTTGATGACTCATTTTCAGAGAGATACCTGCTAAATGAGACTGCAGGACTTGAAGTTCTGGGCACTGAAAGGCACAGTGTGATGCAGAGCTGTAAGGTCAGACCCAGCTGAAGGCAGAAATTACTGAGTTGTTGCTGTCTGACAGCTTTACAGTGATTTAAGGCACACAAAGCAATATTCTCCAGCAGTGTTCAGGAAATGCTCTTCAGTTCTGTAGACATATTTTCCCACTACACCTGTGTGTAGTCATTCTAATCTTCAGTAGATGACTGCTCAGGACTTAGAGGTGCCTTTAGGGAAGCATAATGAAATCTGTGTTGCTTAGTGTCTGCTGTAACTTTTTCTAAATAGAGGATTTCATGCCCAGCATCTTTCATCAGCCCTGGATTCCCTCAGTTTGTCATGCTGCAGTAACCTCTCACAGTCACCTTCACTGGGGGTGTTTGCAACGTTCTGCTGAAAGAGTGAAACCTGCAGTGCTGTGAAACAGTGACTTAAACTCCCCCAGAGAGAAAAAAGAGTTTATTATAATGCATATACTTAGACCTGGCTGTGGTTGTACAGGACATGTGGCTTCTTTACTCTTGAAACAACTTACTGTTTCTTGTTTTCGTGGAGTAATTGGAATAATTCCTCTAAATGCTGACCCTGCCATTGTTGGACAAATTTTGCACTTGGCTAAACATATTCAAATATTACCTGAGGCTTTCATTCCTTTTGCTTTTTCTTCTGCCTAAATGTTGAGAAATTGCACGATGGTGGCTGGCAGGGCAAATAAAAACCCAAAGCAAAAAGGCTGCAGTGAATGATGGATTGATAGGTGATTGGTACAGATTTTTAAATGTGAAAGTGACACTGTGAGCCAGCTGAAGTGAATACTGTTATTCCAGAAAGTGCCACTAAAAGCATGAACCAGTTAAAGTGAAGTGGCATTTTGGACGTGAACTCAGCGTTTTTCAGAGATCACACTTCAGAAAAGCAGACATTCTTTTTTTAGCTTTCACTGGTAGAAATCCAGATGCATGCTTTAAAACTCAGTTTACTCTGGCTGTAGTCAAATAAGTTAAGACAGAGTATTGGTCCAGATGGGGATGTTTAAATCACCAACTCATGTCTTAATTTCTTTTCTTTTCCTTCAGTTTATCCTCCCTTTGAAATCTGGTCACCTAAGAATTTTCCTGAATGCTGTGATCTGGAATATTTGCTTAAAACAGTATCTGCTGAGTTATTTAAGATTGCTGATTTACTGCTGTCCTTCCTATGTCTTTTTAGGTTTGTAATTCTTTCTTTAATGATTCTCCTTTACTGTCAAGCCTAGGGCAGGAATAAAAAGAAGCTTCTAGTCTTGTACTCAGTTCCTCATTGTTCCATGTCCTTTGATTTCTGTCATGACAAAACATGCTAATGGTGAGCTACCCCAGTACTTGGCATGATCTTTCATGTGATGTTTCTTGAAAAATGCAATTTATTGGAAGCTGGCTTGTTAGGAGTACTGGGTGAGCGGTGTTGAAATGAAATTAATTTGCTTTCTAGAAGAAATAGCCCAAACAGAAGCTTTTATCAGACTTTTCTCCTGCCCTGAAAGAGCCCAGCTGTTAGGAAGTGGGAAGGGATGTGTGCAGGCTTCACACTCACACAATGGTTGGCCTTTTTAATCTAGCCCATTGGAAGGGCTGCTCATTTATTACAACTGTTTGTGTGAGCAAGTGAAAAACTGTCAGGGTCCTGTCTAAGGAAATTGTGTTCCATTGGTGCAAAGCATCATCAGGTGTCATGAGGTAGATTAGTAAAAATAAATTTGCAAATTTTTCCAGCCATACAGCCCTGGACTGTTATTGTAAAATGAGTAAAGATACTCAAAATACACATTCACTTGGGTTTTCTTTCCAAATCTGAAAAAACAAATAGTCTATCTAAAGCCTCTTTAATGGAAAATGATTCCCAAAGGGGTTAGAGAGCTTCTGGTTTTTTTTTCCAGTAATGAAAAAGTTAGCACTGAAACAGGAAGTGCATATAAACATCTACTCAGCAAGCACATGACACATTTATATAGTGGAGAGTTTAGAGGTTAAGAGTGTCCAGTTGGTACTGGGAATGCTCCAAGTTCTCCAGGCTTCCAGTTTCATTGTTGTGTTTGAAACCTTAGGGGAAAAATACAAGTACTTATCAAATATTTGCATTTATCCACATTCTTGCAAATTACACGCAAGAATGATATTTTAGAGATTCCTTGAACTTACTCAGTGGCTGTGGGAATTCTGTGGTCTGCCCTGTCCCATACCTAAAAATTTTGCTGTTTGTCTAGCTGTTGCTTTTCAGCTTTCCAAAACAATTAACTAGAAAAAGAAGAAAAATTTCCTTACCCATGTCCCCATACTGAAAAAGGTTTTTCCAGTGTGGGGGTGGTGGGAGAAGCAGGGCCTGGAAGCTTTGTCCATAAAATCAATGGTGGGATAACTTCCAAGGTCAACAGAATGCGCTGTGGCTGTACTCCTGTAACTGCCATAAACACTCCTTTGCAATGTGGCAATGCCCCAGCTCCTCTGGGATCATCCCTGAGGAATGGGTCAGCAGGGCCCCCTCTGTCAGTGTTTCTGTCTGGTGATCCTTGGGCAGATGGTCCCTGTGGAATTCCAATGGGATTTTTGGGAGATGTGCGTCAGGCACGCTGGTCTCTCTGAGCAGTTGTTGTTATAGAGCTCCAGAACTGGAAAACTCAGGGGAAAAAATACGAAGTGAGGAGCAGAAGTGAAGGAGAGTCACTACTGGGTGATGTTACAGCTGCTACTACTTAGAATAATTCAGATAAAAAGCGCAGATGACACCAGGATCAGGAGGGTGGGCAGTGATGAAGATAAGGCAGCTGTGGAGTGCAATCTGTATCATTCAATAAAGTGACTCTGTTCAGATAAATTGTTGTCATGCAGCCAAAACCAAAATCATACATTAAGGAACAAGAAAAATGGAATGAGGGGCTGTATCTTCTGTGTATGAACAATATAGAAGACTCTAATAAAAATCAAATCTTGGTACCTCCTTGGGGACAGATATTGGCTACTAACTGGCTCTGTGATTCTAGCAGAGAAAATCCTGTGCAATAGTTGGAATCTGAAACCAGACAAGTAAATTAGACACACATTTTTATGCTCAGGGTGAAGAACAATGTTTGGTTGATTCTTCTCTTGGTGGTGGTAAGAAAATGCGACATATGCCTTATGTCACAGAGCCCACAGTTGGGTTTTGTTTTTTTTTTAATTTTCTTGTAGCAGAAGTCCCCCCAAGTTCTATCTAAAAGCTGATTTGGGGACTATTTGTGCACAGGGTGAAAATTCCCACTACACAAAGTTGGAATCTTTCTGACCACCCCTGAAGTGCAAATCTATTGCAGCAGGAGTGTTGAGCTTGTTTAATTAAAACCCCAACAGGAATAACTTTGTTGCAATGGTTAATGAGATTTTGGTTGTTTTTCTTTCAAGTGTGATATGGTAAGAAAATAGGTATGGGTGAAATAGGAGACTAATTCTTCTGTCGCTTTATAAACCCAAGAAACTGGGAAGGTTGCAAAGTAAAGCAGGTATTACAAAACATCAGAAAATTTTGTGAGTTCTGTGGTTTAGGGTCTTTTTATTATTATTATTGTTTTTTTCCCCCCCAGGTTTGCATTAATATTCCTAAGGAGGGCTAAGAGACAAGAATTATGAGAAATGACAAAATTTAGCAAGAGACTTGAAACTGGGAGGGAAATGTGAGGGAAAGAACTGAAGGTGGCATTGGATCTGCAAGCTTGAGATGAGAGAGAGGAAGGAGGGCAGAGCTGTCAGGAGAGAGAGAGAGGACAGACAGAAATAAGGAAGATGGGTGCAGGTTCTTGAAGAAATAATGCTGTAAAAAAGGGTAGGAAGGGATGAACTGAAGATTTATAGGTGATTGGAATGATAGAGCCATGGGATGAAATCAGAAATCCCAGCTCTGGGCACTGCTGGAGGCAATAAACTGTTTAACACAGGTTTTGAAGGCTGCTGTATTTCCATTTAGGTGTGGTGTTATTCAGTATATTTTAGACTAATAGCAGCAATTTTGTTAATTGTGGCACTGCTCCATCTGGTGGAAAATAATTTTTTCCTGTTTAGCATGGACATTTCACATATCTGATGGTAAAAAGTGATTGGAAAATCCACCCCCCACCCCCCTTCCCCATGTATTTCAATGCCTAAAAAGAAAATAACTCCACTTTAAAGTCCTGAGGGTAAAAAAAGTAGTGCAAGACACTTGTATGATGTTACATGTGCATTTTTATAGTTTTTGATGGTTATCCACACTATCTTCCTCCTCATCATCAATAGTTTTGGTAACAAAGGTTTGCCTTGTATTTTTCTGTAAACTGTATGTAGGCAGTATTGACTTGCTGTGACAGGTCTGGTTGCAGTTCCACCCTTTCTTTAAAAATTTTTTTGGTAAGCAGAGAAAAAAAAAAGTGTTGGTAACATTGTTTTTGTGAAATTTAGGAACATGGTGTTTTTGTGTTTTGTTTTTTTTTAATTAATTGAAAAGCATTAAAATATATTAATTTTACATATAATGTATATCATATTTTAAGATTATATATAATCTTGTGATAAGATTATATATTATTTATAAAATTAAAAAAATGTTTGATCTGTTTCTATGATTGTGGCCCCAGAGTTGATGTCCTGGGTAGGACACATCATGGCAGAGTATCAGATTTCTTCTCTGTGATTAACTGGCTCAGTGTGAACCTTGTGGAAAGTAACAGAAGGTGGATCTGCCATCACATAAGCCTTTAAAAGTAGGTTTTCACCTGAGTACTGGGGTAGTTTGAGGCAAAAGGTTTAATGTAGAATTTTTGTTGTTTTTTGTGTAGTCAGTACTTTTACTTCCATTTTCTCTGCCCATGAGTTTGAGTCTTGACTTCTCAGTAGGATTCCAGGACACATTTTTCACTTGCTCTTTTGTGACTCGAAGCTACACTTCCAAATGAGTGCTTGCATGGGCTTCTCCTGCATCCTTCATCACCACTTTCAGATGTCTCCCTGTAAATGTCAGGCACTTCAGCACCTCGATGACTTCATGTTCCTCCATGCAGGGCTGGTGGCCTGGGATATCCTACAAGTGTGCTCATCTTGTCATCACCACTTGTGCTTTGGGCTGGACCTGCTCCTGAGCAGTGCAGGGAGATGCTGAGTGATTGCAGCCCTTGCTCCCTGCTGTCCCACTGCCTGAACTCGCCCTCTTTGCCTGCTTTTGCATCTGGCTGAGTCCCAGGATCAAGGACAAGGGGAATGTCATCTCCCCATGGCTGTGAGCTGGAGAACACATTGCCAAAACAGTTCTGGCTGCATGCAGTGTGATACCATCTCAGCGTTTTAGCAGGATCTGTCACACAGCTCTTGTGTCTGTTTGGTCATTGTGCTGTAAATTGTTCATGAGGATTTTTATCAAGATGATCCCTTGTGTGTGTGTCACCCTCTTTGTGATTTCAGCAGGGCATTGCACAATGACTGGCAGGGCTGATTGATAAGTCTGATAAGGTCCATCTGCTCAGCATGACTCAGGTTTGTGTGGTCACTCTCAGCTTGGTGGGAAGCTTTGATGTCTGTGTGCTCCCTTTGAGTCTCAGGTAGCTGCATGGCTTTAACCACTTATTACCCAGTTGGACTCTCAAATTCTCCTTGTTCTCCTTGCCAAGCAATACATGCAATTTTATTGCCACCTTCCATTTTATGTAATATGTCTGGGTCTATGGATTATATTGCATTGGAGTATATATTATTACATATATATATACACACACACACACCTTTCCAGGCTTTGTAGTCTGGCCAAAACTGTATTGCAATCTGGATTGGTTGATGGTTTATTGGCTTGGGGGCAGTGAATTGAAGTGACCACTTGAAGCAGGGCTCTTCCCTGCAGGTTCAGTGCTTTGACAGTGTTGTCTCAAGTTGAAATAGCAGGACAATTGCTGGACTTGGAGTCACTTACTCCAAGTGACTGATGCTGTGCTATCTGTCATTTTTACTGGGCATTTAACTGTTAGGTGTGAAATGGAGAAAGTAGGAAGTGTAAAAGATGTGATTTCTCTCTGCTGCAGTGGTTTGCAGTCCATGTAGCAGTAGTTGGAAGTGACTGGAATGAAGTCTGGATTAAAATTTGGACACTAGCTGCAGACCCCATGGATGAAAAAAAAATAGAGAAATAAATTCCTTCATGATAGCTGATTTTTTCAGAAATGCCTTTTGGTTGAAGTATTGCATGCATTTTACAAAGTTCATGTACCTCTGCAGTTTATTTTAAGAGATCTGAATTTATTTGGTGTAGATTTATTTCAATTATCTAATCAGAAGCAGACAACTTCTTAGGCTGTCAAAGGTATTCAGGAATGTATGACAAACTTCAAAGGAATGTATAAGATCTTGCTACACATCTTACTATGCGTTTTTATAGAGAAGAGTTAATTAAATTTTCCCTTTCTGCCCAGAAATTACTTTTAAGCTAAATTAAGTATGTGGGGTTGTAAGGCTTTTCAATGTTCTCTCTTTCTGCTTTAGCTTTGTGGCTGATTAAACAACCAAATGCTTATCTGGATCAAAGAAATAATAAGCAGAGGGGGCATCCTTAGGCCAGTTATCAGTTGAAAACAATTTAGCTGTCAGGTATCCAAGTTCCAAGGCACAGAGCCCACCAGAGGGATTAAGCAACAGGGACTGTGTACAACAAAGTTTACTTGCAAAGAAGAAAGTCCTGGGGAAAGGCAGCTCTGTTTCCCAGCTCATGTTTCTGCAGGCAGGGGTTTGCTGGGGAATAGAAGGACTGTGCCACCCTAGGGAGCCCTGCCTGGTGCAGGGTGTGGTCCCTGTCAGGTGGGACATGAGTTACCTGGGGCAGGACAGCATCCTTCCCTGCCTCCAAACTGGGAATGCAGCTTGGGTTAACTCCTGGGGAGACTTAATTTATGTTCACTTGCTGGGAGGGAAGGGGAGAAGGAAAAAAAGAACAGCTCTGGTTATCTGAATATACACCACTCAAGTATGTTTGCAGGGACAATATTTCAAGTTATTAGTCTCAGCAATTTAGATAAGAGCATGTACTTTCCTACAAAAGACAAGGCACAGTGTCTTAATATTAATACCTGACAGAGAGTAACCCTGTGTGATAAAGTACATAGATAGCACAACAAGGGGTGAATTAGAAATGCCTGGGAAGATATATGATGCCATTAGTAAAACATGAAGATTTATTGGTGACATTAACATCTCTAAGATAGCAGGAGCAGAATTGTACTACTAAAGCTGCCTAAATGTTTTTTTTTTTTCCTTTCCCCCAGATGCAATAACAAAGAGATCTGAGAGAAAGGGTTATCTAATGAGTAAAGTACTGCCTACAGTTTGGCAGAGCCACCATCCCCTTCAAATTTTCCTCTGTATCCTCTGGCAAATGACTAGGACTCCAATGTTTGAAATCTGGCTGTAATGGTGGTGATGTTTTGGGTGTGACTGAACACAAGGGTTGGGTTGCCCTTCCTTGGCATCCAGGTATCCTGCTACCTGCTGGGAATGGCCCTGGAGGAGCAGGACTGGCCAGCAGCAGGCACCAAGCAGAGAGGTCCCCTGGAGCCCCCTCTTGAGCTCTGACACCAGCAAACAGGTGAATTTTAACTCTGCTGGCCAGCTTGTGGGATATATTTCATCTGCCAGGGCTGCAGGGTGAGGGGAGTGAGAGGGTGGCTTCATCCTCTCTGGCTGAGTGTGCCTTGTTCTGTTTTACACTGACAATTGCTGCTGTGGATTACTGCTGCTGTTTGTCATGCCCACTTGGGCTCTGTTCTGCATGCATGTAGAGCAGTGGTGAATCCTCCTTCAGCCATGGGGCAGTCCTGCCCTTCCTGCCATGGGGGAGGCTTCATTGTCTTGGGCTCATTATAACACAGAGAGATGGAGCCACAATTATAACCCTGGAATGGTTATAATGGTCATAACCCTTCCATGGCCCTGGAATTTGAAAATCCTCTATTGCCTGTTGGGAGTTTCTTGCTGTACAAAGTGAATACAGTTAGGCAAGAACTCATTTTTCAAGAGAGACCTTATCTTGCAGTGCAGGAAGTTCTCACTTGTCGAAGTCAGCAGTCAGCCTTTATTGTCTTAAAAGCAGAGAAGAAAAACTGTCATAGTACCTTGAGGATGGAAATTTCAAGGGATAGCTCAGTGTACAAGCAGAGAATGCAAGTTTCTCTTGAGCAGACCATCACTGTAGCAAACTGAGGTATAATTATCTATTGAAATTGTGCTTTCCTTCTCTCTGAACTGTTGGCATTTAGGCATAAATAGAAGTTCTGCTGGTTTTGAGGTAAGGCAGTTGAATACTGACACATGTTGTTGGTAATTTGGGGAAAGTCATCTGGTGCTATGGTGGGTGTGCAACATAATGAAGAGTTCTGTTGGGATGCTTGGTAAATAGTCTCAGAAATTTGGGAATCAGAAATTAAAGATGGTCCCACCCTCTCAAGCGCATGGTTAGCTTCCTGATTGGAAAAAAGAAGGTTGCTTATAAGTAAGAATAATCTCATGTTCAAATGAGCCCTTTTACATTTGGTGGTGTCATTAATAATTTGGTGAAGTTTCATTAATAATTAATCATATGTGAAAATACTTCACCTGAAAGGTCTCCAAGATCTTTCCAAAGGTGAGTTTTGTGCTAAAGCTCACTGGAAGTATCATTTGGATTACCAAGACTGAAGCACAGTGAGCATGAAGATTTAGTTTTAATTTACACTTGAAATGGGAGAGGGCAAATTAGAAAACTGATTCATGACTAGTGGGCTAGTTACCTGATAAGATTTTGGGGTCTTTTCCTGTCAACTGGAAAACAGCACTGACATATCCAACTGCTGCTTCAGAAAGGGTACAGAGACATTTACAAACATCAGAGATGCTGGCTTTGTACTTTTTGATGCCTTTTTCATTTTTATTAGAGAAGTTGACCAGAAACAGCTCCATAGTGCATAACCCTTTATTGTTTAGGGGTTTGAAAGTTCCATTTTATTTTTCATAGTGTAATTTTTTTTAATCTCATAATCTAAAATGAAACAAGCCCTCACTTTTATGATGTGCAAGCATATATATTTTACATTTATTTTCATAACTTCCAATGGAAGGAAGTCCTCCAAGGAACTGTTGTCAGGTTAATAAAGCTGGAGTCTGAGGCTTCACAGAGCAGGGAAGTGCTTGAGCTTCATTGCACAGCATGGATGGTTCTGGATGCTTTACAGAAACAAAGATGTCAGGGTGTCATTTAGCAGCACTTGTTTTCAGCAGCCGCACAATGAAGAGCCTGATGGAAATTCTTCAGTGAGTTTTGGGTCAGGTCATGAAGCAGTTTGCCTATGAAACATCACAGAACTTAGATTTAAGAACAGATTTTATTGGAGACCAGGCTCTTTATAAATGCATAAAAAGACTTTAAAAATATGGTTGGAATAAGTGTGATTCCTTTGAATCAAGAAATGAAGCTGTTCCAGTGATTTCTAAGAAAAGTGAAAGTTAGCATGTAAGAAACAGATGCTGATTTTTTGGTCCTGTTCAAACTGATGATGAAGCTTCTCTCCTGTCCAGCTGTAGCCCTCAGATTTGGCAGACCTGCTGGTTTTCTGGCTGTTGACTGTTTTTAGCAATAACCTCTGGCCATACACCAGCTCACTGGATATCCAGTGCCTTAGGCTAATTCATGTCTGTGAATCCTGTGTGAATGTTTAGGACATAAATGCAGAGCATTTTCATGCCACATCTTGGTAGGCCTGATGCTTTGGATTGATTCCAGTTGAGTGCTGCATCAATCAGTGCAGCATAAAGAAATTCTAATGGAGAAATATTTCAGACCTACTTATTTTGACTTGTCACTGTTGGCAGGGGGAAGAACTCTGCACAGAAACTGCTGAGTTTTCATGTAACCCCTGCATTCTTCTAGAGTAAAATGGACCAGTTGAACAAAAAACCTCATAAAAATCACCAGAATGAGTGTGCATGCACAATAGAAATCTAACCAGTCTTGTTAAATCCATGTTTTACACTGTCACACAGTCATGGAATGCATAACAATAGTCTGGCCATAGGTCAAGAGCCTGTTTGTTCTTTCATATTTCTCCTTAAGTTGGCAAGTGGACACACTTTCTGTCAAAGAGAAGATGCCAAAAGAAAGGGCAGGGTTTTTTCCAAGTTATTTTTGAAAGGCCTTGATTCTTGGATGTCTGATTAGGATATTTTAGACCTGGCTGTCATTACCCTGGAAATCAAATGTTGCAGCAGCTTAATACAGGCAGCCAAAGTCATTAAAAGCCTTCCAAAAAAAAATTCATCTAAAGATACAGTTTTGTTCAGCTGCACAAAACAGCAAGGCACTAATTGTGAGCTTAGCAGGGGATTCATATCTTCTGTCTTACATCAGTTCTTAACCAAAATTGTCTCCTTTGAAGAGCAAAAGATGGGGTCTGCTGCTTTCTCCTCTCTGTTCTCGTGCGCATCCACACGCGTTTCTGTAGCAGAAGTTTCTGTGCTTGGGGTTCCTTCTCTTTTATGTGTACAGAACATTGAATTCTGAGCTGAATTCTGTGGGAGCCTGAGCTGCAGCATCCAGGCTGGGTGTGTGCCTTCCCTGTCTCCCAGAGGTGAGGAGCAGCTCCACTGGGTGGAAGCACCTTCTTGGGTGTGAATTTCTTCAGCACTATCAAGACCCTGATGGGAGAGGCTGCTGCCAGCTCAGGTCTGTCTGATGCCTGGGACATGGATCACTGGGTGACCCACAGGTGACATCCTTGTGTTCAAAGCAGGAGAATTTCAACAGCTCATTTGTTCCTTTTATTTTATCCTGTTCCTCAAATAGCCTGGGATTATTCTTGGCTTGTTCCAGGTCTGACACAGTCCTGTCCTGCGTTTTCAAAGGTGGTTCTTCAAATTCATTGTTCCAAAGACTTGTTTTAAACTTGGTTTTTCTGCAGTCTTTTGCTTTCTCTATCTGCTTCTGGCATAAAAAACATGAAACTGAACAGCTCTAATCAGAATTATTTCTTGGGCAACTATGAAAGCAGCAGTTTGAGATATTATATCAAACTCTCTTTTAGTCCCAAAGCAAGTGTTGTCACAGTGAATACCTTGGAGTTTGTAAAATTTCCTGTACAAAGATTGCCTGTTTATATGGTATTGGACTCCAACTTGATTGGGATATCCAGATTGATCTGGGAGATCATCTCTCCCAGCCTCAGGTTATCTATGTGCAGAAAATAGCTGATGATTCTGAGTTACTTTCAACCCTGTGTTAGCTGCAAGGTGTCAAGTGGCTTTCTTGGTGTTTATTTAAAAAGAAATCTTTCAAAGATACCTTCTTTCTGTAGTGTGGAATGGCTTTATATGATCAAGCTGCCAGGCCCTGCTTTTCCTGTGTCTATCTCCAAGTTCTTTACAGAGGAGTTTGGCATCATTTTCCCTTTTGTCACTCTGACAAAATGAAGCACAAAATAAGAAAAATGATTCCTGTGGCGGCACCAAACTGGAGGTGATGCCAGCCAAGTGCTTTGTCCACTGTGTCATGCTGTGCTTTGAAGGGCACTAATCTCCCAGTCCAGATAACATCCAACATCTTACTAAAGCCATCAAAATATTATTCCTCAAGGAGATAGATGGGGTATGAAAACGGGAAATTTACTTTTTACAACAGCTGACAGCATCATAGAGCTGTAGCAAATGACAAATCTTTTGAGAAATCCAGCACAAGAGTAGAATTAGATTAACTTCTTAAGAGAGGTTCAAGAAATAGCATAACTTGTGCTCTGTCACCTGACATTTTAGCATGCACAGGTGAGCCAGACAACTCTGTTGGTTTAACCCATGCTCAACATTCCTATCCGTAAATCTGCTCATAGGGGCCCATATCCATATCTTGTTGTGGTACAATCATTAAATTTTTTTTTGCTACCGCCTGGAATTTCATTATGAACAATCACTGATGGAATACCAAACCTATGGAACCTTAAGCATATCTCAAAATCTGTGGAATGAAGTGGATTCCTACCAAATCAAAAAGATGCAGTATTTTTTGTTGGTACTATGGCTCATTCCAACATTTTCCCAAACATATTTCAACTAAAAATATCTCAAAAGAAACTTTTTACAGTTTTCAGGTTTGGGGTTAGGATTTTGTTAATTAATGTTGTTTCTGTTTTCTTCTCTCCCATGTTTCTGACACACAGTTTTTTGGCTGTTTTCTGCCTTATGACCCTTCTGAGCAGATGAGGCTTTAAATTCTACTTTTCTTCCTGACAACCTTGTCAAAAGGGTTTTGAAGGTTTAAGGAAAACAAACAAACAAAACCTCTGTCCCACAGACCTCTGTCTCGTCAGAGTTTTCTCTGAGCTATAAATTCGCTGCTGATGTTGGCTGGGGAAATGGCTGTCTGCCCAATGTAGCTGTCCCACAAATATGTACAGAATCTCTATCTTTTGGTCTCCTGTAAGGAAAAACATGGAGCAAAAATGTTGGGGGGAAAAAAAGAAGTAAAACAGGACACGACCTTTTTTGGAGCATATATGGAGGAATTAAAGGATCCTCAAAAATTATATTACTTTTTTTTTCTAAAATGGGGGTGAGATGATCTATAGGAGGTTGAAGAAATAATGAGGTATAAAAAGTAAATCAATTTGTGTTGCACATAGTGCTCCTTTTAAGAATGAAGTGCAAGATTTCAGCTTTCCTTTGTGTGTGTGTCATCCAGAGATTTCTTGAGTATGAACCAAATAAATTAATTTAATAGAAGCTTTTTAGTTACTGGTGCCCCTTGACTTTGATGTTTTGCAGGCTATGTGGTATGAAACATTATAAAATTATATCAGCAAGTAGATTAAAAAATTCCTCTGGCTCAGTGTTGTCAGCATTTGCTCATTCATGGTATTTCACTTGATAGATCACAGAATCATAGAGTGGTGTGAGTTGGAAAAGGTCTGAAGTACATTTGTGAGTTTTGTTTCAATAACGAATTCCTGAAGATATTTGGCAAAATATATTCCTTTTTTTAAAGTTTTTTTTTTTTTAGTACTGTGCTTAGGACTACAGAGTAAAAACAGCCCAAGAAAGAAAAACATGTCCTTGGTCAGGAATATATGTGTGTGTGTGCATTTGTGTGTTTTGGCTCTGCCTCAACAAACCTGAGCCTAATTTAAAGGTGAGTAATCTTGTTTGGTTGGTGAGGAGAACACTTAAGTACCCTGTGAATGAGAGCACTCAGAAGGACTTGGTGTTAAGGTATCACAGGAAACAAAGCTAAGTGAAAGCCTTGGAAAGAAAACAAGATGTTCTTCTGATTTGCACTGATGTCCACCTTCAGGGCTTGGTCTGCAAAACATCTCAGCAGTCAGGAAGTTACACAACTTGAAGGTGTTTCACTGCACTGTCTTGTACCTTTGAATTTATATTTTCTTCTTTGGGTGTAAATGATGGGGCATTTTTTCTCACAGCTACAGTAATTTGAGCAGAGTTTCTGCTTGAAAGACCTGGATCACTTCATGTAGCTCCATGAATCCTGAAGGACACATCAGTCCTTGGATTTGTTTAGTGATTGGAGTAGTTTGGCATCTTAGGGATGGAAGGATAGATCTGGGTTTGAACATGCAGCTGCACTTGACTTTAATGGGAGTTTGATTCAGGCTGAGATAGTCCTGTAACCTGGATTCATGCATTGCACAAAGAGGACCTGCATTCCTTTCACCAGGTCTGCAGGATTTGGGAAAACCTGCATCCTTCAGTACTGCTGTGATGCAGCCCTGGGAAGTTCAGGATGGAGTTTCCTGGAGGAACTGCCATTTTAGCAATCCCAGCTGGGATTTTCTGTCTTGGCAGGTGTAGGGACAGCAAAGGTGTTTGCTGTTTTTGTAAAACAACAGGGTGCCCCTTGTCTTTAGCCATGGTGGAGCACAGTGCTGCATGTCTGGAGGAGACTTTGACTCCCTCTTCATTTCATCACACACTGCCTTCAAAACCCCCCTTGGCAGGCAGTATGAAATTGAAACAAACACCTCAAAATTCTCTAAGATAAGCAAATCCTACCCCTGACACTGCTGCTTATGGATTTAGGAGAAATCCTATAAGATTCCCCTGTCACTTGCAAAAGGCATGATGTGTTTTTTAGTCTCATCTCTTGCTTAAGACAGTGAGTCTAATGAATACTCTTAAACCTACCTGCTGATTGTGTTGATTAGGTGGGAAGGTAAACTCTGTTTGTCTAATTAAATGCTAATTGTGAAGCAAGCTTGTTTTTGGCATCTTTCTTCACCTGGTTGAACAGATAAAAGAAAATTTCTCTGCAGCTTGTAATTCCAGCCTTTTGTCTTCTGAGTAAATGAACATTTGAAAATTTTGTATTTTTCACTGCCTCTGTACATGGGAGGGGATGGGAGTCACCAGAGCCCCTGAGCAGCTTTCCCAGCTGGCTGAGGTTACTCCAAACTGGAGATCTGAGTCTATTCTCCCAAGAACTGCCTTCAGTTCTCCTCCTGAGGCATGGCTCAGAGGCAATTTTTTCTCACCTCATGCTAAGTTATCATTTATCTATTGCTTGAAGGTGGCTGTTCTACCACTGCTGCAGTCAAAGTATGTGTACAGACAGACAAACAGCCTGTCACTGAAACCCATGTAAATGCAATCCAGCAGCTATGCACAAATAGCCAGAAGTTTTTTGCATCTTTGACTGGAGGCAGCCAGCAATCAAGAAACTGTGCTGGTCTGCAGCCAAAAGAAATAGGGAATTCCCTCAGTTGTGTTTTTTTTCCTCTGAAGTGATTAATGAGGGCATAATCAGGTTTGGCTCCATATTAATTGGTGCAGTTTGGATATTAAAATTGTCAGTTCTGTGGCTGGTGCTTCCCAGGATGTTTTCAGGATTGCATTACCCTGTGGTTGGGTCCCAGTCATGGCAGCAGGAGCAGGTGAATGGATGGAACAGTTTTCCTTACAAGTGGAAGCCACTCTTTTCCCCTAATGGGGCTCAGATGCAGAATAGTCTGTCTTCTCTGGCTTGGGAGTTTCTCCCTCAAAGAGGAGTCACTGGAAAAATAAAAGGAGCAGCAAATCAGTTTAGTCAGTGGTGCAATTGTATCTAGCAACTGCAGCAAGGATCAGGATCTGTTTTGCTTTCTAGATCATCCTAACTGTAAAGTTTTTTCTGCCCTTGGTGCCCTCTTCAGCCCCCCATGTAAACACTTCTGTCTTTCCAGTGCCTGTGATAACCATTGGCTTACTCAAAGAATTCCTGGGAGCTTCAGAGGCAGCATCTTCCAGGCTCAGGGGTATCATATCTGGTGAGATATATGCTTTTTATTTTTTTTTTTTTGGAGCTATTGTTCAGTTGAGACAATTTCTATCACGAGCTGCACTTCAGTGTTAACTTAGTTTCCTTTGAAACCCAAAGTCTGGTGTGGGAGAAGGTTGTTTTGGGTTAGTGATCAGCCTGATCTGGAGGAGAATTTGTGGTAGTCCTTGATCAAACTGACTGCCAGGAATTGCTTGTATATTTGGGAGTTTTCCACCCCAGCTCTTCCCTTTTGTTTTTTTAGTGTTTTTGCTAAGGATTATAGGTAGGTATGTGCATGGTAATTTAGCTCTCTAAATCACTGAGAAATTTTTCCATGCTGTGGCTCCATATTAATCTCCTGGTTCCTGGAAATTTCCTGAATGGGAAGGAGGTGTTTTTCCCCTGGGAAGGTTGAGCTCTTGTGTCTTTGTCCTTAACCCTACATGTGGCCATCTCTGCACACACAGGCTGCAGCCTGAGCTAATGAGGTCAGCCCAGCAGCCACACTGGGCTTTCCCTTGGTGAAAGGTTATGAATATGGAGACCATTATGTGTCATTAAGATAATAATGTTGCTGAATATGTCAGCCAAGTCAATGGCTCTCTGTTCCCCAGGTGTTCTGGTTTTGGTTTGGTAGGGACACGTAGCAAAATTTCTGCTCGCCAGGTGGGAGAAAATTTGCCTTTCAAAAGATGATAGGAGTCCTGCCAAGCAATGATGGTAATGATAATAAATGTTCCCAGGCTGCACTTGTTTTATAATTGCTGTTTAGCCCAAATTGCTCTGAGTGAGGACACTCCATCATTCTGGCTGCACAGGTGGAGGTTATGATGTCATGTGCAGCAAATTCACTGGTGCAAAGGGATGGAACATTTATATGAAATAGCAACACAATGCAGAGTTTCAGTAGTGGAAACTAAGGAAAAACAAAAAGGATTCAAAGTTGGAGTGAAGCAGCCAGCCTTGATGAGGAGGTGAGGAAAGGGTTTGCCTTGAAGGGTTTCTCTGCTTGTTGAGCATCCCTCTGGAGTGGCTGTCACTACCACGGGCTGTGCTTGCATGAGCTGATCCTGACTTGTCCTGTGAGGAAAAGGTTTGCAGGGAATTATCCTTACAAAGGATAATCCCAAGGAATGCTGGCCACACCCGTGGTAGAGCTGACAGCTCTTGGGTCTGCACAGACTTTTAGTGAGTTTCCAGCTCTGAGTTCTCTTTCCTCAGTTTTTTTCTCGTGTCTGATGTTCACAGGCAGGTTCAAGTGGCCAAGCAGAGCACAGAGTTGCTGTGGTCACCCTGCCTGCTCTTCTGGTCCCTGGCTGTCACAAGTTGTGTCAGCAGATGAGAGGAAGAAGAGGCAGGGTGAGCTGGGCTGAAGCCAGGAGGACAGAAACCTACAAGTGAATTTGTTGGGCAATAGTGGCTCCCAAATGTTTTTTTTTTTATTTCCATGTGGATCTATAAAGGCTCCAGTTTCAGTCCTTGGGAATAATTAAACCTTAAGCAGTGATAGACAGTGCAATGTTCAATTAGTGAGCTGCCCTGACAAAGGCATGTCAAAGTAAATTGGGGTTTTTTTAACTGTGCTGACAGAGAGTTGGTTAATTCTTGAAGGATAATGTTTTGGGCAAATTCCCAGCCTCCAAATGCCTGCAGGCAGACTTGTCCATATTTGTGGTATATTTGAGGTCTAGTGTTCCTCCTTTGGGCCATATATTTTAAGAGGGAATTTTAATGGAAGGAAACATTGCTGCAGAGCAACAGCCTTCTCTGAAACAATTTCCAAAAATATGTTAAGGCCAAAGGTCTTGTTTTTTCTGGGCAAAAGAAGTGAATCCTCTAATATTTACTCAGTTATAAATAGTGATGGGCAAGGCTCTAAGGATGGATTCCTGGAAGATTGTATCAGGGATAGTTATTCCCCAAACTAAGCAAAGGCAGTGGTTGTCTTTTAATTGTTCCATCTTCTTTGGCACAGAGAACACCATTATTAAACAGATAGCAAATAATTATGATAAATTTGAGGTTTTCCCTCCTCTTACTTCTCTCCAGTCCCAACAGGAATCAAAATGTATTTTATTTCCAGTAAGAGACGGCAGTTTAGTGCTGGGGGGAATGTTCATGATAAATGTTTTGGTTCTCCAGCTGTGGCATCAGTGAGATGGCAGGAGAAAGTGCAGCCCACGGGAAAGGAATTTACCTGGGGTGCAAGAGGTGCTGCTCTTGACCAGCTGGGCTTGGACAGGGAGCTGCATTTCATTTATGCACTCCTCTCCTCCCCATCTGCAAATAGGAGGGGGCATTACAACTTTCCTTAGGGAGAAGCTGTTTGAAAATGTTGCTAATTCCCACTGAAAGCTAAATCCACTTGGTGTCATTGCTAATAAATAGGTGAGTGTTATCTAATTCCATCAGCAGGTCAGTTTGACTCCCTCAGTGAAATTCAGTCTCTCCCAGTGTAGGCCTGGTAAAGTTCAGCATGGAATTCATGCATCACCAAAGAGTTAACACAGAACCCAAATGAGACACAAGCCTTGCTGAGGAGCCTGGAGGCCAGAGCCTCCAGAAGGGCTGTGACACTTCCAGACAGCAGCTGAGGGGTCTTTGCAGACTCATCAGCCTGCTGGACCACTGCATTCTAAAAAATCAGAAATTGGACAGCAGTATTTCTTGGGAAAGGAATGCAGCTTCTCATTTGCTTTCTAATTTTCTGTACCAGGAGTAAATGTACAGTAACTGTACTGACTGGAAAATGTGGGCTAGTAAATACTAAATTATAAATGGTTGGTACAAGGTGAGACCTCAAATAGCAAGAAAAAGTATTTTTCAGACACTGATGTGCTTTTGTGCAGATATGTTTTGTTGCTAGTACTTACCAGAGAAGAAAACATAAAACTGATTTCTGATAGCTATTCTGATAGCTTTTCTGATAGCAAAATCTTGCAGTTGAACATTTATTTTTGCTGATGTAAGACAGGTATTTAACTCTGTAAAAAGCTGTATCTGTACTCTGTAGGATACTTGAAACTTTCAAGAACCAAAGTGATTTCCCACTGTAACTTATTTTATGGTATTTGTGGCCCAAAAAACTAAAATTAATTCCAGGTACTCAAAAAAAAAAAAAAAGAAAAAAAAAAAAAGGGAAAAGGAAAAAGACCCAGGGATTAAATGACAGAATTGCTGCTTTTTTTGGTGGCTGTTGGTACTATCATATATGCTAAAGCATTCCAACCAAGGGCATGTGGCTGCAATGGAATTTGATGTACCATCAGTTTTAGGGAACAGCCTGTGCCTTGTTAATATAATCCATAAAAGGCTTTCAAACTTCCTGAAACCAGTCCCTTCTGTTTCCAAGTCTGCATATGATCTCATAGGAAATGATCTGGGAGAGGCCAGCTTACCCTTTTGCATAATCAAGGTAGCATTGTTCTTTTAATGCCTAAAGTGAGTTGTTTCACTGATATAAACTCAATAACCCCCTTCCCTCCTGTCAACAAATCTCTATTATCAGGCTTTGCAATGATTTTGGTGGCATTATAAAAGAGACTAAGTGGGAAGGCAGAAGTGTGATTTGAAGTCTGACCTCAATAATGTCATTTACTTTGTCACCCTTTCTCTCAGCTGTTTCAAAAATCCAGAACCCAGTGAAATCTGGAAGACTGAAATGCAAACACATAACACAAGTGGGCAAGTTTTATTTTGCAGGGGGCTCAGAGGCAGGTGAGCAGCCTGCACCTTGCCAGGTTTCATAGAGGGCAGTAGTGGCAAAACTGCAAGGAAATATCTGCCCTTTGTCTAGGTTTGATATTTAGAAACCTCTCACATGTATGTTAGTAGCAGAAAAAGAAAGTGAAGAAAGTGAAAGAAAAAGAAGTCTTGAAAACCTTGCTCTTTACACAAACCCAGAGTGCCTCGTGCAGCTCATGTTCTTTTATATCCTTGGGATACCCAGGATTTCCTCAATATATTTAGCCCAAGAAGGGAAACACTCCAATGAGCTGCTGTCCCTGAAAGCCTTGTAGGGCAGCAAGCCTGAACCTTCCCTGCCAGGGCAGGGAGAACAGAAGGCTCTGGGCTCTGTGGCTGTGCACAAGGACAATTATGGTCTAGCCCATGTCAGCAGGCTGAGCTAGCTGCCTCACTAACTGGAGGTAGAGTGAGCCTAAGCAGAGGGCTCTGTGGCACTCTGCTCGCTGCAGAGTTGTTAAATTTGGCACTCTGCTCTGGGCTCCAGTCAAAGATTTTCTTAACCATATTAGGATATGTGGAAATTGGCCAGCCTTCGATGGACTTACTGCTTGTGCTCGTATTTTTATAGAGCAGGCAGCCACTGCTTTGCTTAAAAACCAGCAGGTTTGATAGAATAACACAAATGGAACCCTTTAAAATTGTCATTGAAGCACGGTAGGGAAAATAAAAAGAGCATTTCCCAAGACAAAAGACATTGTTGTAACAAAGTTTGCAGCTCCCCTGTGCTTTTCATCTGTAGATATTGGTCATACTGCAAATCAGACCCCAGTAGTTCTGTATTGTGCTGTTATTCAGGTGAAAAAATAGGGGAGTGTGCCTGGCTGGCTATGGCATGAGCATTTGCTGGCATATCCAAGGCTGGGGAAGGCAAAACACTGCATTGGTGACTCTCAAGGCTTGCTTGAGTTTGGTTTAGGGAGCCAGACTCCCTGGGGGTGGTGCAAGAGCTTGATCTGTCTGTGTTGTTTCAGAGGTGAGGATGCCTGAAACTTCCCCAACAAGGGATTGAATATTCCACTGGAGAAATTCCAAAATATAAAGTCTTCAGTATTTAAGTGACAGCTTTTAGGTTCTTCAGGGTTGGGAATTTGTCAAGCAGGGGTGTTGGTTAAGCATATTACCAGGTCTACCTATACTCCAGTAGATTTTGCCATTAAAATTACTTTTTTTGATCAGTAACATTTCAATAATTTTAAATTCACTACTGCTCCCTGCAGCTGTAAAATTTTTCTCTAAAATGATTCTTTGTCCTTCCTAAAGTTCTTCTAACACTTGCAGACAGTTGTGTGCATCCCCTACCTAAAACTTTATTTGATGCCTCCATAGCTCCTTTAATCTCTTTGTAAGTCAGTCCCTCTCTGCTTGCTGAACACTTTCATGGCTCTCTTGTGGTTGTCCCCTGGGTTATTGCCCCTGGGGAAATGAGTTCTCCAGAGCTGGATGAAGTGCTCCAGGTGTGATCATCACAGGGATATCACCTTTCTGCCTCGTGTGTTTCATTTAATGTTGCAAGGACACTTTCTGCTATCACATCAAGCATTATTTGATGCCTACTACAAAAAAACCCTAAAAACCAAAACCAGGCCAAATTTAAGCTTTTCAATTACAAATTCTGAAAACCTTTCTCAAAGATGCAAAAATGGCTGAATCCATGCCTGTGGTTTGTAGCTCAAGGCTGCCAAAAGGGTTGGAATCATCACATCAGCTCTGACCTTCCAGCTTTTTGCTGATGGTCTGTAGGATCTTACACAAATCTTTTGGCTACTTAACCCTCATGTCTGTGTTAGTGGGCATTAGCACTGTAGTAGCTGCATTTGGAAGGGCTGTGAGGGTTGGTCCAAGTTGATCAAGTGCACGATCTGGAAAATGCAAAGAAGTGGCAATGTGAAATATTTGGGCAAATGGCTGTAGAAAACCACATTGCATGACCTGTAAGCTTAGGCTGTCCAGGCTTGTGGAAATTTGAGGAAGGCCATCAATAAAAATCCTGGTTTTGTGTAATGATTTCTTTGCTAAAAAGAAGAGGGGAACTAAATAAAATGAAAATGAACTTTATATTGAGCATAACCTCTGCAAAGTTCACTAGAGACCCACTGAGAATACGGTTTTAACATGTCCAAATTTCCTTTGTTGTTTTACCCAGCTGTTAAGTCTTAGTTTGTAAAACCAGCATAAGCAAGAATATATTTGGTTGACAGTCTTGGAAGAAGGAAGTAAGCCTGTCTTTTATTTAGGTATGTTTATATCAGCCCAAAATGAATGTAATATCATAAAATTATAGCAGAGCTAGGAGTGGGGCATGGAGAGAATAAAATATTATTTTTACATATACTCTGATCTCATGTAAATTAAGGCACATCACAAATGATTCTTCTGAATCCAGGTTGGTAAATCCCCTCACTGGCACAGCATATGGATTTACCAGGTTAAAAAACCCTGAACCTGCATTCAGTTGATGTTAATTTGTGAGGACCTGGTCTTAATTAGTGATATATACCTGGTGAGGGGGTCTGAGTATTGAAACACATCTGAAATCCAGGCTCACACATGGGCACTCCTCTCAACCAGGTCCAGTATGACCTCTGTGAGCTGAGAAATTTGCAGTGGTGGTCCCTGAGGGTTACAAAGCCATGTACCATTGACAGTTTTAATAAATTAAGTTTGTGTTTGGAAGTAAATGCTCTGAGGTGGCTGAGGATAAGCAGTTGGAAAAAAAAAATCTTTTAGTGGTAGTTCAGTTTTCCACTGCATTGTAGAATTTGGTGTTTGGAAGGTTACAGAACAATTTGTGTGAAAGTTATTGCCCAGGTGAAAGCTCCTCTGGAGCCATGGAGAGGACTGAAAGGTTTATGAAAAATTTAAAAATTGTAAGGAGGGTATGCAAAGGTGCATGAGATCTTGGGGTAGGAGGGAAGGGATTTGGCATGAATTTTTCATGCCCACATCACACTAAAACAAAAAAATAGAAATGCAGCCTCAACGTTGAATCCACTTAAGGGAAGCAGGAAATATTTCTGTTGGTTTCCATTTTAGATCCATTACAAAAAGGACTGCTGTAGGGCTGTAATTCAATGCAGGAAGCATTTCTATGGAATTTTGGCATTAGGTGGACTTCCCAAGAACAGCTACTGTCCAGAAGATATTCCAGCTAAAATCTTCTGAGAGCAGTTTGAAATGTTGGCACTATTTCATCTGAGGTCTGCTCCAACTTGAGCTGGGAGAGGAACAGAGGAGGCTCTGATTTGGATCTGAATGGCTCCTCTCTACACTGTCCAGCTTGCACATAAAATCTTCAAACAGGAGAACACCCCAACCAAGCAACCCCCCCAAATGACCCCTTATAAAGAATATGAGAGAGAAAAGGTTGTACAGAGCTTGTATTTGACTAGACTAAGACATAATTTGAAGCACAGGCAGGAGCAGAGGACAGAGAGAGGGGAGATGGCTTCTGTGCCACGTTCCCCTGCCACAAAGGTGACCCACACTGCTCCTGTGGGAAGTGCAGCCTGGTTGGGATGGCTTTGAGCAGCCTTAGCAGAAATTCTTTCTGCCACAGCTAATTCATTTACTACTGAGTTACTGAACATCTGCATGTGGACCTTTCCCAGATTGAATCCTAAACCACCAGGGCTGGGTTGAGCTCTGTGGGCAGATACAGGAATATTCAGCAAGATGCTTTGGTTTTTTTTGTACCTCAGTTTTCCTGTTTGGAGCAAGCTGACCTGAGAGAGCCAGATTAGGTTATGTTATGAGTTTGATTATGCCAGAGGTATATTTGGATGTCAGCAAGACATAAAAGCGATCAATTAAATGCAATTCGAGTGCATACAAGTGATCAATTTAATTAAATGCAATTCCTGCCCAAGGGAGTGTTTCCAACTGACCCAAAATAGGCCTGTGCAGTGAGAGAAAAGAAATGTGGACTGCTTGTCTAGAGGTCTTAAATTCTCTTTAGGAGAGGGTTTGGAGCCTGGTCTCCAGAAAAGGCTTCCAGTGGCTGACTTGCCAAATCCTGCTGTGGTCTAAATATTAATGGCAGTGCTAGAGGCAGAGGAGTTTTGATTTGAGCTAAGGAGGTCTCAGACCCTTGGAGATGGTGGCTTTGGAGGCAGGGTGACTTTGCTGAAGGGTTCACCTCTGTGACTATGAATGTGCTTGTGACAGCAGGAAGGATGGTGTGGCTGGGCTCACACAGAGCCCAAGCTCAGAAAATCCAAGCACAAGTCTGGATAAGCTGGCTATGGCTTGGACCCAAACTTCGAAGCCTTCTGTGAAATTCTGAATAACCCAATAGGAGATTTTTGGGTTTGATTTGTTTTCTTACACGTGAGGAACACGTCTGGGTGTGTTTTAGATCTTGCCTCCTGTTTTATGTGTGTAAAAGGCAGCTGTTCTGAAGCACTGCTAAATTATTGTCCACCTTTGTTGCCCCTGGGACAGAATAATGGTGTTGCTTTGGATGTCTTTATTTTTTCTATGTGCCTCCTTCCATATGCCTGTGGCATATAGTAGAATGAGCTCAAGAGTTACATTTACTTGTGTTTTGAGGTGAAAATTCTCCTTATTGCTATTTTTCCTTCCCCACTCCCCATCCTTTCTATTTCAGAACTTTAATCACCTTGCCAAGAATTTGATTTGGTAGCTTGGATATAAAAAAAGATTGTTTTATGACTCTCAATAATATGTGTAGTTGTGCACCTGAAGTTAAAAATGCATCTCTTGCTCCAGACTGTGAGCTGAATGCTAAGGGATAGAGCAAAAGAATTTCTCCTCTTTTATCCTGCTTTTAATTGCAGGATTTGATAGGTAAATTGTGGATTTGTTTCATCTCCTTACAAATATCTTATAGCCATTTTTGACTGATACCAACTCATGTTATGCTTGTGATCCAAACAAGTGTAACAGATCAGAGCTCTATAACAATAGGAAAAGGAATTTCATAAACAAATTAAATACGTGGGGAAATTCAAGTGAAAACAGCAGTGGTTAAGGGGAAAATTTCAAGGGCAGGAAATAGGTACTCAGTGAAAGTCAAGGCTGGTATCTGTCCATTGTATTTCTTTAAACATTCAGGTTATTTTACTTTGAGGAAAAGGAATTGAATTAATGGACTTTAAAACTGTATGCTTGGCAAAAGAACAATCTGCATCTTGAGTTCATTACACTTAGGCATCCCAATCTGGCTTTAGATGGGGGTTTTGTATGGTGGGTTGATTATCTATGGTTAACAATGTACCTTGTCAAAGTACCTTGGGTTCTGGTTTTATTACATCTGTCCTTGGTTTTTGATACCTTCTGGCTCTGAGGCTTTGCTGTCTTGCCAGCTGAATCCTGAGGAACCTTTGCAGGTGTCTCTGTGGAGGAGGTGATGACCATGCACTTCCTCTGTGCTGTGTTCTTGTGAGCACACACAGGCGGCACCTGGGCTGAAACTGGCAGGTGGTATTAAAAATAGATTAAATAATATAGGAGATAAACTGGGAAAAAAAAAAGTTGGTGTCTAATCCAGTTCATTCTATCAGCCCAGAGCAGACCTTACTATTTAAAGTGATTTTTGAGTGGTGTGTTTTGTTCTGGAAGTGTTCCCTGCAGAGCTTTGCAGTTTCCCTCACTTGACCTGTCACAGTGGTTAATTATCCTTCCCTTTACACAGTTTTCCCAAGGGTCTTAATTGGTAGGGAAATTACTGGTGTCAAGGGACAAGATCAGTCTCTGTTGCTCCTTTTTAAGCACACTGCATCTTCTCCTGCCCTCAGGGGATGTGAAGGGTTTGTCATTCTCTAACATATGTGTGAAAATTCCTGGTTTTTATGCTTGGCAAGCCTGACCCTTCCAAATTCTCCATGGACACCATGTTTCCTGGAGCTCTGGGAACTTTGCTTGCTCTCTTCCAATGGTTCCCCTATTTCCTGAAGCAATGTGTACCTGTGGGTATATTCAGATTTCCAGACAGGGTCTGACCAGCACCCAAGAGGGAAGGAGGGCTGTTTGTAGCTGCTGTGTTTCCAAACCTATGACATGGCTGTGATTTGCCACCAGCCCTGGGTTAGAGTTTTTTGAACTCCTTTTTTTTTTTTTTAAATTTTATCTGTCGATTACTGCCTCAGTAAAACATTACCTAGTGTTTGTGAAAGCACTTATGAAGCCTCTATCATATTTTTTGGAGAGAATTAACCCACAAATTGAGAATGCTCAAAGCTGAAAATGGCCTAATTTTGTCTCTTCTGGCTACTTGTCTCTTCACTTGTAATTCTTAACTTTCATGGGGTTTTTTAAAGCTATTAATAGCAAGATTTGTGTCAAAGAATACTGTCAGTGATCTCTCTGGTCAATGGCTTGGGCTGCCTAATATAATCAGCCACATTTTGGCTTCACAGAATAGGTCAGGCTGAAAAACAAAATGCACTGAAATAGGGAGGCAAGCCCTAGAGCAAGGAGGGGAATGAAAACACATGCATGAAATGCTTCAGTGAGGCTCTTTGCAAGTGCTTAGAAAGGCAATTAGAGAAACACTTTGGGAGAGCAGGATGTGTCTGGAGCCAAGTTTTTTCAACACCTATGGGTGTGCTTCACATTAATGTTTAATATCTGCTTTTAGAAATCTTGAGAAAGAAGGGGTAATGCCGTGACAGAAGAACAAACATATTTTGCTGAAAGTAGAGTGAGTCCTGTGGAAGATATCATGCTGTTAAAATGGAAGCCACCTCCTTCTGTGTAAGAGGGAGAGCTTAAAGCAAGGTGCTTGCTCCTCTAATTCCTCTTGCAACACCACTACTTAAAGACTTTGGAGCCTTTGAGGTTAATTTCCCGCAGCAGTGGGAGAATCATCCTGATCTCCTCCAGCCTGGCTCCCTAAATGCTCAGATGGTTGTTGGTGAAGAGGACAGGTCTGATAAATTCCCTAAAGGAGTAAATTGAGAACACCTGCACTGGTGTAGCAATGACACTGCCATTTCCTAGCACCTGATTGCCACGTTTGAGCCTGCTGGAGTCACAGGAGCACTTTGGAGGGAAGGGTTCATCACTGTCCTGTAATGCCAAGCTGTTCTGTCAGTCCAGGACAGAGAGGGGGAATGGAAAAGAGTGCCTGCCAGTGGAAACAGGCAGTATAGAAAGCAGCTTTGGAAATACAAGGCCTAGGAAATATAAAATTGGGCTTGTTACTGTCATGAAGCATAATGGTGAGAATTCACAATGGATCTGTTGCTATAATGAAGCAGAAGAAAAGCTCCAATCCCCTGAAGATTGGGTACATAAAATACATGGGGTATTTTATGTTATTTGCCCAGCTGTGGGTGTGATGGATGGGGGCCAGATATCAGTAGTGTAAATCTATGGGTTCAGTGTGGGCAAAGCTGAATCTGGCCAAGATTTAGAAGAAATCCTAAAGGGATGAGCTTTATTGTGTTGGGGACTTCCCAGCCACAGCACTCACCTTCACAAATATCCAGGCTTACCTCTCAGGACGATAACTGATACACACTGTGCATTCTCACAGTGCTGGAAAAACAAAATCCCTGCTGTTTCAGACTTTCCCATGCACTGTGTGGGTAAGGACAGATGTTTTTAAACTCACCACCTTGTCTTCCTTTTGAAACTGCTGGAGGTTTTCTATCTGAACCTTAGGAATATTTTGTGCTTGGTATTATGGTGAATATGTAGACCTCAGCTGGCTGCTGGTTCTTGTTCATAAAATTCTGTTTGTGCATTTACAAATGGTAATTGAAATCCATGGAAATATGAAATAGACTTTCAAGTATGTTTTGAGGCAGGATCTGCATTACAGTAAACATATTGATAAGTCACTTGTGCAAAGGTAGATATTTGTTTTCCCCTTCACACTGAAACAGAAGTGTAAACACTGAATATTTACTTAGTAATGTAATATCTTATTTTTTGTAGATTTGTGGAAAAATTCAAGTATTTTCCTTTTCCCTCCCCACCCTTTCCTCTGGGGCATTGTTAGAGTCTGATCCATGGAGATCTGATCCTGGGGAGCTGAATTTTTTTCTGGATTAAAAAAATAACAACAAAACCTGGGTTTGGTCATTTCCCCAAGGCTCAGGAATGCTAGTGATGTCCCTTTTCTTTCCTCAGAGCTGCCTTTTAGAGTTCATCCCTGTTACAGAGGCCATAATGGATATTCAGGAAACATTTCAATAAAACTGTGGCAGCTGCAGTCTCCATCTCATCAGTAGGTCATGGCTCAGTGACAAATTGTCCATGGGGGCTCACAGCTGGTTATCCTTAAAATTACAGGTGGAGTAGTGCTCTTTCAAGAAAGAGGGTGTGAATGAAGGAAGTGAACTGCTCACAGTTCCCATGTGGCATGAAAGCCACTTCCATCTCTGCCCTGGGACCTCTGTGAACACCCACTGAAGTCCTGCATGGCACCAGTTGTGTATTTCCTGTGTTTTCATTCCATAGCATATACCTACTCTGGAAAGCTGATCTAGATGACTGAAACACCAGTGCAAAAAGGGAAAAAGGGAGGATATTTTTGCATACCTAATGAGTGATAACGAGACCTCAGGTATTGTTGTCCCTGTTTTGTAACTTACTACCTTGAAGTTTCTAGGTGGATCTTTTGGATCAGTGTTAGCAGAAGGGATTGCTTTCATCCTGCTGGGAGTGATGTTGGTGTTGTGCTGCAGAGATGCTGCTAGAAAAAACAGGTGGAGTTGTTTAATGAGATTTAGATAAGGCTGACATTAGGCTTGAATGCCATGGCTCCTGTAGATGTGCCAGAGGATTTTCCTGCCCCTAAATACGACCAAAGTAAAAGTTAAGACACGTGGCCACTCAGAAAACCTCCAGAATGCTGAACACTTGGCAAATGGCTGGATTGGATCTTTGAGGATTGGAGTTATCCTCTCACTGTGCTATAGCTTTTCCACCTCTCGTGTGGAGCTAGCAAATTTGTGAATTCCCTGGGGTTTGCTGTGTCCCAGAGGGAAGCAGCACAAAGCAGATTTCAGTTTTAGGTGGGTTGTGCAGTGCTGGCGTGATTCACCCTGGAGTTTGTCTCAGGCAACCTTTTGGTTCCTCTCTTGGATCCTGCATATTTCATGGTTGATTTAGCTGGATTCACAGAGCTTTCTGTAAACCATGCAGTTCTAGGGAGAAATTTATGGGTTTAAAAGAATAGCCAGCTTTGTAGGGCAAATGGCACCGTCTCTGATTACTGTACGAAAGGAAGTTTTGGGTTTACCACTAATTGCAGATAAAAATTAATATTTGTGAAGGAGACACGTATGATTTATTTATAAGTGTTTTCTGTTTCCATAATGAAATTTCCTTTGGGTTTAAGTACAGTCATTTGGGGGAAAAAGCAGAGGTCTGTGGCTCATTAGTTTCTGGTGGTTGTCAGAAGCCATTAATCAATTGCCCCTTTTACCAACATAGGTCCTAATTCAGCAAAGCATTTAGGCACAGACTTAACTATAAGCATGTGTTTCAGAGCACTTTGCTAAATCAGGGCTTTAATGTGATTCAAGCTTGCTGCGTTTTTTTCCCAAGTCTAAGTTTACCCCAAAATGACAGGAGTCACCAATACATCAGCTGAAGTGTCGTGTACCTTCCTCACCTGTCTTTCCAAATGGCCATATGCAAGGGGGGGAAAAAATGGGTCAATTTTCCCCTCATCTTCTTCAAATCCTACCTCAAATGGAGGCTACTGTCCTGAATAGTAGGGCATGGGAAGTAGCAGTGAGCCAGGAGCAAGAGGAGTGAAATGTGGGGAGAGAGGATTGTTTTGCCCTCTCCAATCTCTGTTTTTCCTAAAGGCTGCTTGGTTATGAGGAGGGCAGAAGATCCATGTTTTGACACAGCCAGATGAATCCTGGTAGGCAGGGTCTAATAAATCTAGGTAGAGTATGCATGCATCTTCATCTACAGAGGGGACAAATTCGAGTTCCCCTCACTCTGTGATTCTCCCAAGTGCTTCTACTGCTCTTGTAAAAATTACAGTGTGACTTTCAGCAGTGACTAAAGGTCAAGAGTGATGGTTATGTGCTCAGTCCAAGTTTTGTCCTCTTTGGCACCTGGAAGAAAAGGATGCAGCCCAACCACAGCTGTCCTGCAGAGAAATTCCCTGGAAGGAGTAATAGTAATGCCAGCATGACTGCCCCTTCCCACCATGTCCACCCTTCCCACTTTTTATTCCAGTAAGAGGATCAAAGGGACCTGGGCTTTTTCTTTATTCATGCATTGTTCATAATTCAGTAGAGATGATGGAGAGCTCTCAGAAATTACAGCAGTTACAGGACCAGCACAATTTTTTGTGGTTCAGCAGGAAGTTGCATATCTTGAGAGTAAAGGTAACCAGCCTTATAATCCCTTCAGGAATTGTTTGGCATAGGAGAGAGTATAGATTTTGGGCAATTTTCCCCCATTCTGTGAAAGCCAAAGTGACATCCATGTGTCACACACAGTCTTGATTCGTTTCAGACTTTGCAGCAGGGATGCTGCTTGTTGAATCAGCAGAAGCACTTTTTGAGAAATACAGGTTTCCTTTGGCTTTTCTCCTCTCAAATGTTGCTGTCATTCAAGCTGGTTTTGCTTGTGAAACCTGACATCATCTCAGCCTGGGGTTGTATGTGGGAAGGAAAATGACTTCATTGCTTGGTGTTTCCATTTTCTCCCCTTTCTGCGTTTGACAGCAGCAGGGGCACGTGATGGAATGGTGCACAGGAACCTTTGCTGTGTGCATTGCACAGATGGAAATGACAACTGAGCTTTGCCTTTCAGGCTGCAGCAAAGCCCACATTGCTCCTAATGCACCTTGACTCTGCAGCACGCAGTCAATGGATTAGCGTGGAAAATTTTGCGTGCTTCCTTTGACTTTCTGTTGGTTATCTTTCTATCCCAGGGAGAAGAAACCAAAACACTTTCTATTTTCTGTATTAATAGTTTTATACCACACTTAGGGAGAGCTTAAGCACTGTTTATGTTGAAAAGCATTCCAAGGCCTCAAAGACTTAAAATCTGATCAGATGAGAATCAAAGGGCAGTGGGGGAAGGAGTAGCATTGAGGTAACCCCCTGTCCCCAGTCTCACCCCAAAATCATGTGACAGAGTTAGGCAGAGAAGTCTCATCTTGAGTCCTAGGTCGCAATTTTCTCTTGCTGGTAAAAGGATTTTTTTTTAATGGGCTTTGACTGATAATTGTGGCATGCTTTATCTCTGGAACCCTGACAAAAATTGTCACCCTCACCAGTTGTGGGATCTTTCTGATGAAGCTTGTTTTGCTCCTCTAGAATGAGTTGCCAAGACAGGTAAAAGCATAGGCTTTCTATGGTATGGTATTTTTTAATTATTTTTTTAAGTTTGGAGCATGCCTCTCTGAGTGATTTTGGTTTCAGAAAGTTAAGGCAACACTTCTGGAAGTTTTAAGGTAGCTCTCTTTTTTTCTTCATGCTTTGATCATGCAGTTACTTAAAATCCCTCATTGTCTTGTTCTTTTTTAATGTGACTCTCCATGACTTGCTAAGCACTGTGTGTTTGAGAATTGCAGCTTCATCAGGAGCAAAAACTGTGGGCTCTGTGCAAAACTGCCCTTACAGATGCTGAGAAAATATAGGTGGTCTTGAAAAGTGGGAATCTTTAGTCATCCATAGAAGGCACTTGACAACAGCAGAGATTAGGTCTTGAACAATTAAATGAAATAAAATGCCTGTGGTTTGGTTTTTTTTTTTTCTCCAGTCTATGAAATTTAACAAAGAAAAGGGAAAGGATGGTCAGGCAACAAAGGGAGAAATGGTGGGATATGTGTGATTAATACAGTTTTAACTTTGCTGCCTGTGATGACACCATGCAGTGATGAAGTGGATGTATTCTGGGATTTATTTTCTTCCCCTTTAAAGTAGTGCAGCTCTAAAAATGACTAATGAACCTCCTTTCAAGGTTCATATCTATGACCTAATTCATCTGTGCAGGAATCTTGTCTTCCTCCTAACTGCTGCCTAAAGTTGAGGGTTGCTCATCTACAGAGCATGAGAGGCCAAAGCAGAGACCCTGGACAAGTTCCAGCACTAATAGCTGCATTCCAGGGGAAACAGGAATCAGATGTACACTGCACATCACAGTCTAATTGGCAGATGCTATTTACCATATGTTAATTGCAAGTTGTATTAGAAGTTATGATGTTAATTAAGGCAGCAATTAGAGCAGTTCCTTGTAAGATGCTGAGTTTTTAAAGATAATTGTTCCAGGGGATGCGTTTCTATCAGTGTACCATTGAAGCTCATTCTTTTGAGCAAAACCTTATTAATGTGTATTTTCCCTAACCTTAGAGCTAAACCTTATTAATGTGTATTTTTCTAGTTTCTCCAGAAAAGTTCCCACCTGAGGAAGTGTTCTGCTGTACTTTATTTAGACTATAGAAGACAGTATGGTGTGTATTTTTGCATACTATTTTTGTGCTGCATCTGTTGCAGATAGATCAGTGTATATATACATTTAAAGTCTATTTGATGCAACCATCTGTAGACCCAAATAGGGATTTTTCTCTGGAGTTATTAGAGGTGAATATGATAATTCATGGAGCACCAATACCCCCAGTGGGGATGCTGCTATATAAATAAAATCCAGCTTATGTCTTGTGGACAAATTATAGTCTGGAGGCTGGAAATCACTCTTTGGACTGTGCAAAGCTTGTGAAAAGCCTCATGTTGCATTGTCTGGGTGGTGCTTGGTATTTCAAAGTAGAGGAAGGAGCAAGGGAAAGCTGTTGCAAGAAAAGATCCAGAAGGTGTTCTCATCCTTCAGACCAGCTGAACAGGCACAGTGCCCCAGTTCCTCTCTGGTGCAGGGGGACCCCAGGATTTTTGCTACTGGAGCTGCACAGCCATGGTAATTTGTGTTGTTAGGACTGAGCAGCTCTCCAGCTGAATCTCACAGCTCACTTCCTTGAAATGACTTCTGTTCTGGTAACTGAGCTGGCTGTCTTCAATGGGACATCTAAAGGCATCCCAAAGGAATCAGAGCTAATTTATCTGGTCTCCCTAATGGTCCTGATGTGGAGGTGGGAGAAATTGCATAGACAGGAATCCACCATGGATCCTATAGCCTGTAGTGCTCAAAAATGTACTGAAATCCCCCTTGGCACAAGCTCGTGACTACAAGAGGACGTGTCCTGTGTCACCACACTTCCTTCATGCCATGGTAATGAGATTTCCCTCTGCATTTAAGTTGAAGAAAAGCTGATTTTCTGTCATGGTTCTACAACCAAAATAGTCACCCAGCACCAGGTAATTATAACAAGATTTTAAGCTGTACAAGCCAACGTGAGGAAAAAAATCTCATTTTTCTCTTCTTGAAAAAAGGGCTTCACATAATCCATAGTGAACAGTGTGTATTGCTTTGAGAGAACAATTTATATCCATTCCCTTAAAGTGGAAGGGATTCCAAGCAGAGGAAATCACCATGTTGGAGGAGAGGCTACTTTGATTTATGTCATCTTCAAAGTGTTTGGACTTCCAGTCACACTCCAAGCTCTCAAACTGAAATAGAGAGCTATATCTGCCCAGGGATTTGCCAGGGCTCAGCTGCATCTGTTCAGCATTGTACTTCTCATTGAAGTAGTGCAACTTTTTCTTCCTAGAAGAAGCTGTTTGTGTATCAGCCAAAGGCTGCAGTTGTAAAGGCAGGATTGAACTGGTGAGAGGTTTTTGGTTTAGGGTTTTAAAAAAATTTCTTTTATTTTTTTTCCCCCTTTTTCTGCTGTAAAGTTGACATTGATGGTGTGCTCCACTGTTGTCTGGCTGTGGGCATGTCACCAAGGAGGTGCTGTGCAGGGTACCAAAGAGAGCAAACCAGCCCACACTGCTGTGTACAACCAGGCAGCCTTTGTACTGAGGCAGGCATTTAAAAATGGAGACAAGTCTGTCACATGAGTAGAAATTTGTTATAGACAGCTTTCTCATGAATGTCTGTCTGGAATTTTGTTAGGTCTGGCTGGAAGGTGGAAGAATGGCACATCTTTGGGGGCTAAGAAGTCCCTGTGTCTGCATGAACTCCATGGAGATTTTAATGTGTTATCTTCAGGGATGTTTGGTCAAGCACAGGTGATCCTGTGGCAGTTCTAGATGAATATAAAGATATTCCTGCTGTTTTGTAGGCTTAGAACAAGACAATACTTGGGGCTTGTCTGAAGCTTCCTCTGTTTTCTACGTCCTCCTCTTCCCTCCATTATTTTAAATGATTTAGATGTCATTTATGGCTGTATAAAGAGGCCCTTCAGCCTGTGTAAAATGTGTGCTTTGGTTCTGGCTCAAGCAAGGAAGCTGACACTCGTGGATTTGCTGTTTCTGGAGAAGGCAGCAGTTTATCTTCTGCCACATTTGTCACTGCCCTCTCTCCCTTTTCAGAGCATACCACTGAAAGAATTTGACAGAAACCAGTTTTGTGTTTCTAGGAAATGAATAATTTGTTTCTTTCAGAGAAAGTGGCCTTTTTTTTTTTCCCCCCTTGTAAAGAAAACCAAATAGTACTAAAAAAGCTGTTTCACTGTTTGACACACTGGGAGGCCCCCATGTAAGGTCTTCATTCACAGAACATATCTGTGGCTGTACAAGTGATTTTCTTTCTTTTATAATGAGCCTTTTGTAAAATGAGAGCAGAAATCACTCCTTCCTTCACAGGTTTGTTGTGAGAGTGAAAACTTTGAGTCACTCGTTATTGCGGTGGAAATCCTATGCTTATGTACCACAGACAGAAACAAAAACTGCAATGTGGTTGGATGCTGACTAAAAGTGAGGAGAAACACATTTGTGCTTGTGTAGTGCAAGGAATCTGTATAGAGATTTAGCCAGGTGAAGAGATAATAAAGTCTTGCCTGAAGCCTTCTCTGTGTGGAGTTCCAGCTGTGTTTTCCTCATGCTGGAATGCAGCTCTTCCCATTTCCCACAAACACGCACAGAGCAAAGCCACGAGTGGGGTTTGCTGCTGGAAGGATCACTGAAACTGCTGTCCAGCTCTGGCACCCTGGATGGAAAATTCAGAGTATTCAGACATTAACTGGAAGTCACCCTGTGCCTTAGTGGGCTGCCAGAGCTGCCCCCAGCAGTGCTCTGCCAGTTCCTGCAGCACAGAGCCGCCGTTCCAGGCATTGCACTGCAGCTCTGAGCTCGGTGGGAAAAAGTCAAGGAGCACTGTCTGGAGGAATGATGGAGGCCAGTCCAAATTCCAGTGCAGGAATCCCTAGATGATAATTTTTTTAGAGGGTTTCTCATCTCTGGTGGGTAGAAGTCAAAATTAGAAAAATATCTGAGATGATGAATGGCCCAGAGGAGAACAATCTAATTGTTCTGACGAAAGCTGTTTTGTAGATTAAACTCAGAGCTACAACACCAACCATTTAACTTCCCAAACACTCATTCTTCTCTTTCTTTTCCCCCCTCTTTGATTACCTATTTTTAATCTCCTGTTTCTGGACACAGAGGTAGAATGAACCCTGTTGCAAGAAGTATTTGTTATCATAAGGATTTTTGTGCACTCCTCCTATCTGACAGTTCATCAACAGAGATTCCTTCTCTCCTGGTGTGTGGGCCTCTCTAGTAGCCACAAAATCATGCAGTGCAGAATATCTGTCTTTTTGGTGCCTGAAGAGGGGATGAGCACCACTGGGGGATCCTGTATATACTAAATATATATTCTAAATATAAAAGAGTAATGTCATAATGCCTTGAAGTGACACCATGAAGCTGGAAGAGCTGCTCTGGGCCTTGGTTGTGATGGACTTATCCAAGTGTATTGCTAAATCTGTCTCATTCCCTTTGTGCCAATCTTTCTGCCCATCTTTTTCACCTTCTCTGCTGCCTGGGTATCACTATTTCTCTTTGTTTTTAACATCTTTCCATTGCTTTAATTTTCCGGGTTCTTTTTCATCCTTGTGTTGTGTGTTCTGGGTGTGTTTTTATCTGAAGCACAGTGCAGATTTTATTCCTCCTGTCAGCTTTTTTTCACTGCTCTACAGGGGGTAATGTTATTTTAAGCATTCATATAGGAGATGTAAGCTGTAATAGGTAGTGAGGCCAAATAAATTCAAAAGCATTGGGGGCTGCAGAGACCAGAGATCCTCTCTGTGACTTACACCAAAAGAAATGAACCTAAACTGGTGGTACCCTCGTGTCCTTGTCACAAGGTGGCAGTTCTGATGGAGCAGGGCTCTGCCATTCCAGACAAAATTATCCTGCTCTCAGCTGGGAGAAGTGTTAACTTGGCTCCCACAGCGTGGATGAATACAGGCAGCATTTCTGCTTCATTCACAGATTTTCAGCAGGGCTGGGAAGGGAAGATGGGGAGTATTCAAATAGAAATATGCTTTGAACTGTGGTTTTGTGTATTACAGAATAGGAGAAATTAGTGGAGTGGGTGGCTATTGTTTAGTTTTGTCTATTTTAGCAGCTTAAAGATCAAGGAAATCCTGATTTGCCTGACAAGAGGGTTCTGTTTTTAAATAAGAAATGCATAAAATTTAAGTGTCAGTCTTCTTGAATTCCACTTGGTGAATGAGTTCTGATGTCCATATGATGCTTTGGCTGTTTATCAATCTAATGTGACCCTTATAGAAGGGTTGCTTTGGACAAATGGCTTCAAGACATAAAATTAATAAACTCTCTGTGAGTGTTGCTAACAATGAGAGCTGGCAGTAGACAACATCAACTAGTTTCCCATGAGAAACAAAGAAATATCAAAGGGCTGTAAATAGCATTGCATTTTCTTTTTGCCAGATGAAGATGGGACATGTGGATGGTTTTGAATGTTTTGCCCATTTTGGCACATGCTTGCATTTTCAGTGGCTTTAGCTGCTTGGTCTGAGATGTAAAAGACAAAATAGTGCTGTTATATGGTGAGAGAAGCCTCCCAGCATTTTAAAAGAGCAAAATCACTGTTACTCTTGCTGCTGTGACTCTTCTTCTGAATAAAAAGGTGGCATTTCTTAGTTTATTACAACTCCTTCCCTCTAGACAGGATATTCTGTCTTCCCCTTACACTTTTGAGGTTCATTTTGGTTCCCCTGTCCTGCTCTGGATTCATCATTGTACTCTCCCTCCCGTTAGAAAGGGAATGGAAGGAACCTCCCAAAGCTTTTGCTTGAGTTTGGTTTTTAGGCTGAGCTGTTGCAGATCTTGAAGAAAAGCAAAAACACTGTGAGAAGGATAGCAGAATCCTCCTCAGTAGGAAGAATTAGGAAGTTTCTAATTTGGTAGTCAAAGAATCAACCTATCTGGAATAGAAAGTTTAACTGAGAACCCTCTCAGAGTTCTCAATGTTCATGTAACCCTCAGACTCAGGCAGCAAGTGACCATCTGAAAGATAAAACCATCCCTCCAATCATGTTTAATTCAACTAAAATCTATGCTTGCAGGGAAATTGGTGTAAAACCCAGGGATGCTGAAGCTTAGCATGGGTAGGGTTTGCCAGTGCCAAGTTATTTGTCTCACTGAGTTTCTCTTATTTTCTAATCCAGTTTTGTGTTGCCACATAAGAGTTAATGTTCATAGAATGTTTGTGTCATGCTTTGATGCTTGGATACCCAGAATTCATTCTGTTGTGTTCTGCTGGTCACTAAACTGTTGGGTTATTTATATTTTGTTGGGATGAGGAATAGCATTTCATTTCCAAAGGCCTTGCATTTTTCTTTTTTTCTTTCTTTTCTTTTACAGTTTGGGCACCAATGACTTGAACTCTGACTAGCTGCAGTAACATTTATTTGTGAGCCAGTGTCCTTGAGACAAAACAAACACATTGCTTTGCCTAATGTGGTTATCTTTCCTATTCCAAAAAATATGCAAAGCATAAAGAAAAGTGTTCTGCAGCCTCGTATCCTCTTTCTCCTGTGTTTACTGTTGCATGGCAAATAATATGCATTATGGTATTTAGTTAGCTAAGATTTGCTCTGTGGTCAACCACAAATTCTCTCTGGAGTCAATGGAAGATTCAAATACTGGAGGAATCTGGATGTGAGTCAGCACATACTGACCTTAGCTGGGTGAAAAATTATTTCTCTCCTTACATTTTCATGAATTCAAAATCTTTCTGAAAACTCATCATGTTAAATAGAAAAGCAGAAAGAGACACACTTCCAGTCTAATCTATTTTCAGATCTCCTTGCAAGATTGAAGGTTGAAATGCCTCTCTGTGCAGCTGGGGGTGAATATTGGGGCTTTCTCTTGTGAAAAGGGGGGTGCATTTGCCATCCTGTATTCTGCTGCTACTGGTCATGGTTCTCTTTATAGTTGCTCTGGACTGAATGAATAATTAAATAATTATTTTCCCTTTTTCTTTTAATGTAAGCTGAAGTGACTCCAGATAGTCCAGGCAGGGAACAATCCCATTCCTGAACACCCTTTAGGTTGATGATGTGATGGTACTTACCTGAGATGGAGGATATACCACCAGTTATTTTTACTTCACCTTAATTCTCTTTTTCTCACCACTTAGATCTAGTAATTAGACATAATCTTTCTTTGATTCAGCTGGAACTGATATATTTGCTCAGCTGAAGATGGATATTTCTACAGAAAACATCCATTTCATTGATCTGGTTTGGGGAGGTTTGCCCCATCAATGTGTTTTATCAGAACAATTGCAACTGCCTCTGGATATGTATTTCACATGAGTCATGGTCTAAAACATCTTAAATAAAATGTGTAACCAGCAAAGCAGAGGGTGAATGAGAAAACAGGAGTTGGTTATGCCTGATAAGATTTTGAAATGTGGTGTGGAAGCTGTGTAGAGAAGAGCTTGGTACAGGAACCTTCTCTGAGGTCAGGCATAATAAAAGAACACAAGAAATGTGAAAGATGAATGAATGGAAAGCTATGGGTAAAGAGGCTAGTGAGGTAGTCAGCCTTTAAAAATAGTTAACCTTTGAGTCCTTGGAATGTGTGAAAATCCTCAACTGAGTCTTTGGATGCTTTGGTTTTTCTCTGCCAAGTGACTCCACACTCCTGTTTGTGAAGTGAGGACTGCAAAGAAAAAATGTGAGACCTTCACTGGTCTTGGGCACAAAGAAATGTCATAAAAACTAGGACAAACCCCTAAGCAGATGTGAGCAAAAGCTGCTTTAGTATCAACGAGAAGCGAGGCTGACCTTGGAAGGATTAACATGGCTCTGCTGAAGCCTCCATTAGAAGGGCTGTCCAAACAGGGTTTTTACCCTTCACACACTTTAGTCATGCATACTTGTACAGCTAGCACGGGCCTCAGCAGCAGAGGACAGAATAATTAACAAAATTAAATTGTAGTCTGTTTTTAATCAAAGAGGCATTGGTGTGAATGCCTTAAAAATAGGTGGTTCTGTGTGGTGCTGCAGATTCAGCTAAACTTTATGGCCGTGTTCTTTTCTGCAAAATCTATAAATACTTTTTTGGAGGGGGAAGGAGGGGACAGAGAGGGGAGGGAGGTTAGGAAGGGAATGAGAATGAAGTAAAACAAAATTCTTTTTTTTTTTTAATGGAATGCTAACCAATCCCTTGGCAGCAAAAGCTGTGTTTATTTTTAATTAAAAAATAACATAGCTGGGTTGACTTCAGTTTTCCCATCTGCTATTCTTCCATCACAACAGCTCTCTGGCCTCTTTTCCCTTGCTGATTTCTTTCATCATTTGCACTTAGCTTGTATGTGTTACATGGATTTTATGTAATGTTTCCTACCACTGAAAGCAAGACTAACAGTCTAAACAAGTAGCTGGGGCTCAGTCATCTTGATTCTCATCTGCAGTACCTGAGCATGCCCTTCCTTTTGGAAAAGTTCTAGGTGTGACCAGGATAACTTTTTTGCCATGTGCACATTCCTTGCTGTTTATATGAGGAGAGATTCAGAGCTGCATTTTGAAGTTATGACTTGTAGTTCATTAAAAGAAACGGAGTGGGTTTGGCAAAGCTCAGGCATCACTGAGCACACAGGTAGTGTTTGAAGGCTGACATGCAGCCTTGGTGGTTTTCCTCTAGATGATGGATTGCAAACTGCCAGGTTTGGTGTTTGCAGGTGGAGTGGAAAGTTAGAAAAGAGACAATGCTTGCCATGCCTTCTCCTGCAGCTTTGTTTCCTCCATCCATGGGGCAGAACAGGAAGAAGCCAGGGTGGTGATCCATTTTCTAGCCCGTGGGGACAAAGCTGGTTCCTTATGGAGTGGAGCTGATGGTGCCCATCTGTAACCATCAGTCTGCTCTCCTGAACAAACTAAAATTTCAATATTTGTGTAGATACCTAGAGGCCCTGGAGTATTGAGGCATATCTGCTCCTTTCTGCAGGCAGTTTTAAGCTAATTGAAGTTGAGATGGTAATGCTGCAGCCTGAAAGGATTGGTATAGCAAGGCTGTGAACAGGAGTGAGCAAATAAACTGGAGAACAGGGGAGTAGAGGAAAAAAAATGGGGCAAAACCATCAAGATGTGATGCAAATAACATGCATGAAAACTTCTGGGATAGAGTAAGTGGATCTGAACTTAAAGGGTTGTGTACCAGTCACCTCTATTAAACACTGCCAGCAGCAGTGGGAGCTGAGAGCATCAAAGCTCCAGCTGTTCCCAGACAGTAGCTGGAATAAAAGCAGTGGTTTGTTGGGTCACTGGAAACAGCCTATGGAGGAAGATTTATGTATTAATCACCAATAATGTGACTACTGGGACATTTTTTGTGATGCCTGATTTGCAAGCTTTCCATACCTAATAAACCCACTTAAAAGAGTTTTTTTGCCTTTTTTTTTTTTTTTTAATTGTTCCTGAGTAAGTGGCAGCATTCTGGTGCACGATGATACTTTTTCTCTGTGGAAGTTTAGCTCTGTTCATCTTGTCTCAGTCAAAATGCAGAAATTTGCAAGCCCAAATGCAGAGGAATGCTTATAATTTGAAGAAATTATGTTTTCCAAGAATTTTTAAGGTACAAAAAGGGAGAGATTGGAGATTTGTGGGAACAACCCCCAAAACTGATAGGATCAGAGGTAGGAGATACCAGGACAATAAGAAGAAGGAGTAGGAGGAGGAGGATCTGGGCCAAGACATTGGTTTAAGTTTGGTATAGCAGGAATGTGAACAGGAGGGAGCAAATAAGCTGGAGAACAGTAGAATTGAGGGAAAGCAGGAGAAGAGCAGAGGGGAAAATGGGGCAAAAGCATCAAGATGTGATGCAAACAAGATGCACAAAAATTTCTGGGATGGAATAAGTGGATCTGAACTAGGTTATCCTGTGAGGAAGGTGGAAGAGGAGGGATGTAGAATGTGAAGAGGATAATTTTTTTTTTCCTTCTTCTTTTCTTCCAATTCTAATTTTCTGGAGGATGGTTCAGCAAACTGGTGTGTGCTTCCTGTGGGAACTGGAATGCTGTGTCCTTCCCTTGTTTTTGCAATGGAGCAGCATTGGCTCTTTTCCAATTTCTTGTTTTGGAATGTAAGGCATTACCCCTTGTAAAGATGGTTCATTTGAGATAGTACTTAAAGATTTGACAATAATCAAATAAAACAAAATAAAAAGTGCTTGTGGTCAACTTAATCATTTGTCCCAGGTCTTTATAGGTGATTAGAGAACTGAAGTCTTTTGAGCTGAGCGTTGCTGGGAAAATACTAGATTGTCTTAGCAAGAAGGAGGTAGGAATTTAGAAAGTAAAAGTTAGTCTGAACTAAAAGCTGAAATAAATCCAAAAGAAAAGAAAGTGGAACCAAATGTTTTCCTCCACAAAATTTGGGGACACTCATTCTTAGGGTTTCATTTTGAGTCCTTTTGGAAACCCTCCCCAAGGACTAACCTAGAAAATGGAAGCAAACCTTTTGCCTCATGGGGAGGGTGTTCTCCAGGGACTTTCTGCTATCCTATCTCCACATAAAAACCCATGAGAAGGGAAGCCACAGAAGAGGTTCACATGAACCTTCCCTGCTGAGGGAATGCCTTCATTTGCACAAAGCTCTTTTCTGAACTCTTTTTATTTTTATGGGAGCTGTGAGCTCCAGGATCCACAAATAGAAACTTTTAGTGCTGGCACTAATCCTGTCAATCAAAATTCTTCTCAGAAATGCCATTAATTAAACTTCCCTGAAAAGGATACAGCTCACAGAATTTTCCCTGCAGCCCCCTCTCTTCCAACACCCATCCCACTAGCGTGTTTCCATTCAATAGCTGAAGATGACACAGAAGAGGAGAAAATCACAGCTTGCACAAGAGACCTTTGTGTTGTTTCAAATTTTTTAGCTTGCCTACTCTGTTTCTTTTGAGCAGATTGTTTTATTTGAAATGTTGAATGATGCTAGCAGCTGTCAAAATATGCTTTAAAGCAGGCAGTTTCCATTTACTGTCTGTTGGAGGAGACTATTTTTTGAATTATTATGCAGTATACTTTTATGGATTATTAGCAACTTGGATTAGAGCTCTGAGCTTTCTGGAACCCTCTTCTGAAAGGGGCAGCGAATTTGCAAGGAATTTGGGACTTTTTATTAGCACTAAAGAGTTCCCCTCAGAAGCACGTTCTGTAGCAGACCACTGCCAGTGATGTAGGGGAGCTCATGTTCAACTTCCAGATTAAAAACAGGGATATCACCAGCTTTGGCTTTTACATTTTGAAATGTTTTCTCTTGCAAACAGTTTGAGAGGGGGATGCTCCCCTTCAGCTGTCTCTGCCTCGCGTGTCGCTCCCCTCTTGGCGAGCGAGGTTTACGTGAGGACAAAGGGATGCTCTGGAGCAGCCTGGCCTGTTCCTGCTGCCACTGATGTCCCTGGGAGAACAGCAAATCCTGCATGGAGCAGCTGAGGAGTGCAGCCCTCTGTTTATTCCTGTGGTCAGCGAGTGCTGAGCAAAGCAGGAACAGACGGGGTCTGGTTTTGTGCTAATGCGAATGCCACTGCTGCGTGGTTAGCAAATGGTTTCTGCTTAGTAGCACAAACGTGGCCAAAGAAGGAAGCAAGTGCTGTATTTGCATGGCCAAGGATGCTGTTCCAGCCCACATCTGCTCAGATGCACACATACTTTGCTTGTTTGTTAGCCTCTGCTTTCAGGAATTGCCGTGCACAGATCTCACAATCTACTTTCACTCAGTGTGAGCTGTTCTTAGCCCTCCTTTTGGGTGTGCTCAACCTCAGGAAACACTTGGCTTTCTTTTCTGTTCCATGCCAGGATGTGCAGAATGAAACCCTGTATGTAGGGCAGTCATTGTATTGACAGATGCTCACTTTTATTGAGAGAGTATCATTGTGGATGTAAGAGGAGTGACTTTGCTCCAAAATATCAGGGAGCCCTGCTGCTGCCAATGTACCACTCAAGTCAGTGTGAGGATAACTGGCATTTTGTGATGGTGGAGGGGAAATTTGTCATTTTCTGAAGCTTTGATGAGTTGCTCATTAAGAGGATCTTAGCTGTGACGGTGATTGCAGAGGTCCCAGGATGAGGGAAGAGACGAGAATCTTGACTCCATATTTCAGAAGGCTGATTTATTATTTTATGATATATATTATGTTAAAAACTATACTAAAAGAATAGAAGGAAGGATTTCATCAGAAGGCTGGCTAAGAATAGAAAAGGAATGAATGACAAAGGTTTGTCTCTGACCCAGACAGTCTGGACAGCTGGACTGTGATTGGCCATTAATTAGAAACAACCACATGAGACCAATCCCAGACCCACCTGTTGCATCCCACAGCAGCAGACAATCATTGTTTGCATTTTGTTCCTGAAGCCTCTCAGCTTCTCAAGAGGAAAAATCCCAAGGAAAGGATTTTTCATCAAACATGTTGGTGACATCTGAGCAGTGTGGCAGAAGGGAAGGGGAAGATCTTTCTCCTCCACAAAACATTTCCCCCAGGAGGTGGCTGCACCCCTCTGGGAGGTGGAGCTCAGGTACAGCAAACTGTGTTCAGCAGAACATGTAAATGTGTGTTTAGCCTGCAGCCAGAGGGATTTGACTATGGTTTTTAAATTTAACTCGAGCATATTGCTGCGTGAGGTGTTTTTATTTACTTTGAACTGCTGTTTTGTACTGATAAGCTGTGTCTGGGAGAGCAGCTCACAGATGTGAGCACTCCACCCCTTTCCAGGTCATGCTAGAAGACAAATACCTTGGGCAGCTTTTTTGGGTATCCTAGTGATGGATGAGTTTGAGGCTCCTTGTCCCCTCTGCTGCTGGCAACACTCATTTGCCAAATCCTGCATTGAAAAACCTTCTTCTTGCACACAGCACGTCCAAGGAAAAGCTTTAAGTGCTCCCTCTGTAATGCCTTCCCAGGTGGATAAATTACATGTCAACAGTGACAACACAAAAATCAAAAGGAAAAAAGTACTGCTGGAAGAAATGGGTATTCAGAGAAATATTTCACCTAGATTATTTTTTTAAAAAGGTGGTTTCCTGCTGTCGTTTTCATGACTCAAGGGAAAAGAAACAATTTGCGCATCAGCCAATATTGAAATCTATGGATAAAAAATTCCTAGCTGTAACTGGGGTGAGATTCAAGCTTAGCAGCCACTCTATGGCTGTCACACACTGTGACTCTGTCACCATGGGAGTAGGGAGAGATGACAATAAAAACAACCAAACCAGCATCTTCCTAAAGGTGCCAGTGAAGGACAGAAATTGAAATGAAAGAAAATCCATTTAGATGTAGGGAAGAATCTTATTACTGTGACAGATCAATACTGGAACAGATTTCCAAGAGGCTGTGGTGTCTTCATCCTTGGAAATACTCAATCCCCTGCTTGGAGCAGGGAATTGGGCTAGGTGATCTCCAGAGGTGTCATCTAACCTGAACTGTTCTGTGATTCTGTGAAATGTTTGCTGTTTTTACAGACCAGAGGGTGAGTCCTGTTATCTAACAAGTTGCTAACTCAGAATGCAGTAGTGTTAGTGTTCAGGAACACATAATCACGAGAATGATTGTATGCAGGTGCTTTTATTGAAGAGCTCTGGGTGTCAGGGGTACAAACCCAAATCTGACTCCAACCATACAGTCGAGATGAACATGTTTTTATATTCTATCTTTATATAACTTTCATGTTAACTATTAAACTTATATTATTCTATTGTATACATAGATTTCAGCTAAGCAAAGCCCCCCTTAAATTTCCAGCATAGTTTCTCATGATTCTTCTTATGGTTACATAATAATTATATTTAATTGCTAAACAATCATCACATCTAACAATTATATCATTTATCATACTGCTTATGCAGGTGCAGTTGATCTGGGAAAACACAAAGCCTAACATTTTCAGATTCTATCTTTAACATTTTCCAGGGCTCCACTATCAGTAGGTGTAGGCTGGGTTGCCTCCTTTGCCACAAAGAGCACTCAAATGCACTTTTCAACTTCTCTTTATGTTCTCACTCTCTCCTACTGATTTAATTTCATTTTCCTGAGTGGTTGCATATGTAGGTGGGACTGAAATCCAGGTGTGCTAATTCCAAGACAGCTTTTTAACCACCTTGCTGTCAGTTTTGGGATTGCTCCATTGCATGAGATGCAATGCTGGATAGTTTGTGTGCATACCAGAGCTAGCTGTGCACTAGGTGAGTGAGGACTGTGTTGCAGGATTTTTTTTTCAGTGTTTTCAGCTGCTGAACCTAATGGAAAAAGGCTGCCATGGAGATCAGTAAATATATGGATTCCACCTTTGACTCAGGCATTCTGGAAGTCACGAGTTGCTGTAGAGTATTTGTGGGAAGCACCATTATAATATACTGTCCCTGTGTTCTACTCTAAACATCTGATATTGATCACTGCTGGGATCTCTTGGATAAAATGGAATACCTGCAGTACAGAGTTTGATAACTGGGCCCCATAACTTTATTTCCATTCAAAACTACCAGGTGTAATGGGACCAAATTCATTAACAGAGCAGGGGGGAGTGGAACCATGCTTTTCTTTGTGTGTGTATGCATACATTTTTAATAGCCCTCCCTAGCCCACATTTAAATGTCATAGGTTAACTGCTGAACGACCTTGGATGTGATTTGTTTTCTCCAGTTTCTATAATCAAGAGAGCAGGAACTCCTGAACTTCTTAAGCCACAAAGTACTTCTGGTGAAGCATTTTTAAGAACTTCCGATAAAAGCATCTCAGTTACTAAAATTGTATTTAATGGCTACTGTCCCGTGTTATCTGGGAATCTGTGACCCACTGGGAATAACAGTGCCCATGTTAGCTGGAAATTGAGTGTAGAATGTGCAGTGCTGGGTGGGTGCCAAGGTCTGGGGTGCTTTTAATGCCATTGCACAAATAAGAGCAGAACACGAACCCAAATTTTATGGTCAGGGGAATTTGAAGGACTGAAGAATCAGGAAAAATGGTGCCAATTTTACCACTGAAGATTACAGCTTAAAGTGTGTCCAAACCTGAGGGATGTTTGTTGGATTGGAAGGTTTGGATTTATGGAGTCTGTTTTTTGACCTGGGCCTGAACTTCCTTCATGCTTAAGTTGTATGGAAATTACCTGTTTGTTAAATTGTTCGTAAGCCTCCACAGTCAGCTCACAATGGAATTGTGGTGGGAGAGAAGCTCTTTTGGAAGGGAAGCACTGTGAGGGAATATTTCAGTCATTTTGTTGATATCACAAGTTATATTGAACTGGATTCAGTAAAGTGTTGGTTTAGAACAGAGTAAATCCAAGGAGAGCAGCAGAAAAGATCTTCACGACTGTGGGAAAGAAAATGAAAATATTTTTGGGGGTTGTATCCATTTTAGAAATCTTGAAGAGATTGAAAGAGAACAAATGGTCTCTTTCAGCAGGAAAGGGCTTTTGGACCCAGGACCCTCCAAAAGCATGATCTGAATGTCTTGAAGTTATTCCTGCTGAGAGTCAAATGGGGCACATTAAACCATAGAAATGAGCAAAGTAAGACTTTCAATTTAGTGGAAAAGTTGGAATTAATTCAGTGACCTGGAAGGGCCTTGTTATTCACGAGTTGAAGCTCTGGACTGACAGAGCCTGCTCTGCTCTTGCTGTTAGCAGGTGTAACCAGGGAGAGGAAGAAGATGATTTAAAGTTCTTGGTTTTTCTTTTCATACCCTGAAAATCAGAGTTGTTTTCTTACATTGTTCTTTTTTCTTAGGTGATATGTGCACAAAATTGGGGTTGATATTTCTTGAATCTAGTACTGAAACTCCTAATACATTGGATAAAATTCCTGCCTTTGGCTACCTCAGTATTTTCAATAATGTGAATCAGTGACAGGTGTCTTAAAACCTAGACACCAGACTGCAAAATTGCTGCTGAAATTTCAGGACAGCCCTTTGTACTGAGTCCTCAAAAGTCTGAGTTTCCAGTGAATAACCAGAAATGAATGCAACCAAATGAATGTAACCAACCCCATGCTTTTATCTTAAAATAATTGATTTTTAAATAATCCATTTCCTCTGTTGGCAGCAGATGTTCAACATGAAGGTCTTTGGTTCTAAAGACAACAGACCACTAGAGGCTCTGTGAAGAAAACTTAACAGTTTTTATTTTTACTCTGGTGTGTCTGCACTACCAAAGAAGTAGCTGAATGCAGAGGGGAAAATCCCCCAGTTCACTGAAGCTTTATTCTTTCTGCATTTCCTGGTGTCCATGGTGGGTCTCTACCCGGTCACCCCGAGATTGTTCAGGGTGGGAATTCTATCCCAATGCATGGCAACCCTTTCAGGGAGGCACCTGATATTCTCAGAGGGCTCTTCCTCACACTCCAAGAAGTTTTAAATGTCATTGGCTCGTTTAGAGTTGATTGCTGTTTGTATAATCATCTCAGGGTTCCTTTTTTCCTCCTGTACCTTTACTTCTGCAAAATGAGTTCAGTTTGCCTGTAGAAATTCATTGCTGTGAACTCTTTCCCCAGTTTGGCTTTTAAGTTGGATTAAACTGAATAGTTTTGATTCATCTACAGACTGTCATCTTACTGTTTATCTGCTTTTGCAGAATATTTTTTTGAACATATTTTATGCTGCAGGGAATATCCTATATCCTTAGGGGGAGTGTCCTGGAAGCCTGTCTGTGCTGTGAAAATTCCCTGGTCAGACATTGTTTCATCTTGTTCTAACAACAAGAATCTGTATGAGCTTCACTTAAAGATGTTTTAGTGACTGACTTGGCTAGGAGACCTTGGGAAATCAATCTCCTTTGTCAAATTCTAATTTCTAGAGCTCCTGACGGTGGGTTTTGTTGGTGTCTTAAAACTTTAAGTTTTATTCCATACCTAAAAAACCCCTGGCTTTCTAGGAGTGTCATTAAAGAAGACTTTACCAAAGAAAAATGAAGAATGCAGAGTAATTATACCTTTGCTAAATAAGGTTTTTTTCCTATTTTTGTATAGAGTTCATCTCGTTTATCTGGAGTCGTTGTTTTGATTCATCAAGCAGCTGGTTTGTTACTGAAAAGCTCAGAATATTTCCTCTGATTGCCTTCCTGTGAGTATGATCAAAGAAGTTACCTCAGACTTCCTTTCCTGTGGTATTCAGAAGCTGGGGGGTTTATTTGAGGCTTTTTTTTTTCTTGTGTGTTTTCAAATTTCTCTGGAGGCTGATCCAAATTCCTCTGAATATCAGTGGAGAACCCTGCAGCAGAACCCTGGCTCCTGTCCCTCTGGTGTCACTGACACCAGCGATTACTTTTTTCTGGATTTATAGTGGATTTAAAGAATTTCACATGGAATTTTACCTTCAACTCAAAAATCATTGTGTTTTACAGTAATCATTTTGTCTGTGTATGGCCATTCTTTTATAAGTTCTGTTTCTCCACCGGATTTTAGCCGTTTTTTCTTGCAGTGGGAGTCTTAAATCACATTTATTTGTGTTATGATCATATGCTGGAGTGCTGCTATCCTGTTGTGTCTTCTTTTTAGAGCAAGCAGGCTCTGAGAAGTGTGTGAGAGACCAAGTAACTGCGTTTACCGACTATTTACAACATGGAACACTTAGACACTTTTTTTTTTTTACAAACATTGTTCCTTCACTGCCAGAACAAGTGAGGGCTCACAAACCATTTAAAGGAAGTGTTTATAATGTGTGTAAACTTTAGCCCCTCAATATACGGAAATTCCAGGCTGGAGACTGGCTCTAAAGTTTAAGCAGTGCCTAGGACAGCAGAATGATGGGTCAGAAATATTGCCCCAGCATTGAGTCAGCTCCCTTAAATACCATCATCTTCAGGGTATAAGGAGCTGCTGGTCACTGCTGGGGGACCCCTTTCTGTGCCTGGACCTCCTCTGCCCCTCTTTTTTCTGGCAGGAGCAGTGTGGAGGAGGAGACACACGCAGCAGAAGGCAGGACACTGCTTGCATTGCCTCTCATCTCCAGCAGCCTTCCCTCCCCATCAGGGCTGCTGGGTCAGGGCCATTTCAGCTGCTTCTGTCATCGTCCTTGGGGAAGCAAATTTAACTTTGTCTGCACTTCTGGGGAGGTTTGTGCAAGTGCTGAACGGGCTGATAATGGTTGCAGGCTGTTCTCTGCCCTGCTCGTTGCTTTGCAGTTCTGCATTGCTTTTGAGCCTTTGGTGGTGGGAGTGTTTAAAACTGAAGCCAGATGCAATCTGGTATTTCCAGTTGTAGGAAATGCTGATGTTTCAAAATTAGGGCTTCTTTTCGATTCAGAACCAGCCAAAATGCTGTGGAATTTCCCATGGAACACTTCTTCCCGTGAGATGTCTCGCTTTAAGTTCCCACATGCTTCCACAAGTAGTGTGTTTGTGAGGTATTTAAATTCCTTAAGAATATGAATCCAGGCAAAGGAGGCCACACTGTCCAAAAGCAAGGGGGGTCATACATGTAAGTCCTTTTTCCCCTGTGCTAAGGCTTGGATGTTCAGAGAGAGCTGTGAGTGCCCTCCAGAGTGTTTCTGATAGCTCAGTGGAGTTGTACCTGCAGACAGGTCTGAGCCTGCAGACTGTGGTGTTGCAAGAAGGAGCCTGAGTTCCTCAGAGCTGGGGCTGGTTCCTTATTTTGGTTCATAAATTGCACCTGGCAGTCCATCCTCCAGGGACTCAGTCATCGTCTCCAAGTGCAGGATGCAGGGTAAATGTCACCTCTGTCATGCTGAAGTCCCCCTGGTGTTGGCCCAACACTTGTCAAGGTGACAAAAGAGTTCTGTCACAAGGAAGGGAAGGCAAAATCTGATCATATTTTCCATACTTAACCTCCACTTTCACCTGGCAAAGCTGGCTGAGCAGGAGGATGAATTTTAGGGGATGTGAATGAAAATACCATGGAATAGGCCATTAGCTGCCTTTAGAAAATCATAAAAGCAAATGTTGTGGACTAATCCAGTCATTTGGAAAGGCAAAAATCCAGCATTATCTCTGTGCTGGAAATGAGACACATCACTCTCTGAATATAAAGGGCAGTAACAGTTCAGTATTATCAGGACAGTCCTGTTAAGTTGGTTCTTGAATACAGTCAAGCCTGACTTTGGAAAGCAATGTGACATGCTTATATGAATTACTTTCAAGAATTATTGCTGCCCTCCAAGGTTAAGGTTCAGAGTCACTGGGTAGGGATGATTGTTTTTTATTTTCCCTTGGAAATGTTTGTTTTGTTGAAAGATGTTTGCCATTAGGAAACATTGGGTAAGAATGGCTTTGGTCAGCTTTTCTCCTAAATAATCATTTAGGAGAAAAGCATTTTTGTAGGGTGCTGAAGATATTTTCTATGGCTTTATGAGGTAAGTTTAGATGAACATAGGGTCTTCCTTCTCTCATCCATCCTCTCTGCTATTCAAAAAAGGAGGGGCAGAACTCAATCTTGCCCAAGTTTCCCTGTAACTTCTGGGACCTCAAGTGACCTCTGAGTACAGCTGGGGCACTTTTTGGGCAAAGCTCTTTTGTGAGAGATGAGAGCCTGGTGGGTTTTGTGTTGCTGAGGAGGTGTTACAGCTGTTTGGAGTGGCTGTAAGCAATGCCAGAGCAGCATTTAGATATAGAAAGTTATTCTTCACTTGAAGGTGAACCCAAACAAGTAAACCTGTTGTGGCTCATCCCAAGAACATTTTATTTTCCAGAAATTACAGCACCTAGGAATTGTAAAATGGACACACTGGGTAGCTGAAGAGAAATCTGCTTCTGACAAACCATGCCTTGAAAGACAGAGGTTTGAGAATATTTGGAAAAAAAGTATTAAAAGAATTCTGAACCAGCAGAAAGATCACATGTAAGGGCAGAATCACTGCTGTGCTCGGAGTGAAGGGAGTGGAGCTGATGATTTGCCTCCTCTCAGTAGGCAGGGAGCAGGTCCAGCTCACTGGAGAGGAGGTGGCAGGAGCAGGCTGCACTTTGGCTCTGCTCACTGGCAGGGAGTCCATCAGGGAGCAGTGACAAGCAGAAGCTGTGTCTTTGTCCTCTGTGCAAGACCTCCTGTCACTTGGAAACTGCATTTCTGTTGCTGCTGCTTTGAACTTCCCAGGGCCATTGTTGGCTTGGTGTGTGTAACTTCACAGAGCACACCAATCTCTCTCTGATAAATGGGGCCAATAGTTCAGAATCCTGATAATAATTACACTGTGCAGCATTACACAGACTTTCCTTGCCCACAGTTGGGTGATGCTTTTGGATTGTGATAAGCAAGAGCCTTGGCCCAATATTTCTGTATAATGTGGAAGTGAGAAATAGCTGGAATTTTAAAGAGTGTCTTGTCTCCAGCTCGTGTTGTGTACTCAGGTGCTGTGCTGGGGTAGCCTCAGAAGCACACCAGCATTGTTAGGTGTTGATATGAACTGAGCTTGAACTCTCTGGAAGTTCCCTATGCCTGTTTTCCTTTTTGCAACTTGTTCTCACGTGGGCTCTGTGGGTTTGGAGCTGTTGAGTCTTTGGCCTGACTCTCACTTTCATTTGAGTCCCTTTACACAGTTAAGGCATTCTGCTACAGGGGTCTTAAAATGAGAGTAGATGACATTTAATAGCTTAAACGAGAAACAGGTCCCCTAAAAAAATAAGTGAAATTGGTCTTCCCTAAATTGTTGAGTGCTAACCTTGAAAAAACCCTTACAGTCTCTGCAGGCAGACTGGAATCTGGAGAACAGATACCCCAAACTTCAAGAGATTACCTGAGGCAGGGTTTTTTTTCCTGCTCTTCTTTTTAGGAGAAAATTCTTTTCCATTACACTTGGTACCCACAAGTCTGTCTTAAAGCACTATTTATTTGTCACTGAATTTCAGAACTGCTGGTATAGTATTTCACTCTTATTTAGGATTTTTTAATTTGCTAGTTTTAATGTTTTCTATTTAACATGTATTTTGATTATGTGAGCATGTTCAAGACTCTGTATTTTGAATATTGGGAGGGCTTTTTTTTTTAATGTGGGAGGCAATGTTTAAATATGTTTTGAGAATGGGGGAGGCAAGAAAAGCTGTCATCCATCAACTGGCATTAAGTCCAACTTTGAAAGTTTGATACAAACTAAATCTGACTGTTAGTGCAGATATGATACAAATTAGCTGTGACTTTATGATACCAGCTGTTTCTCTGACAGGGTAAAAGGGCACATAACTAGAATAGCATCTTTTGTTGAAAGCAGTGTTTCCCTTTGTTAAATGTGGGAGCCTCAGGCAAAAAAAAATCGTAGTCTGTAGTTATGTGACATGTGCAGTCTGCAACATGTTCATGGAGCTCAGGGGGCTTTTTACTGATGTTTTTCAAAGTCTGGGTTATCATAAGTGTTCTATTTTTGCTAGTTTTATCACTGAGACACAAATCTCTGTCATGTTTTTCGCTTGTGTTAAAAGGGAGGATAATCTAAGTGCTGTTTTCCTTACACGTACCAAGAAAATCCTGAACAGCAAAACCTGGGCAAAGTCTGCAAAGCTCAACGTAAAATTTAATTGATTTAGTAATTTTTGTTAATTCTTCTCTCAATTTTTTTTTCTTACCAGAATTTTCAGGGCATTTTATTCCATAAAAGTCTATGTAGTCTTTAAAAAGAGTAACAATGAGCACTGAGATGTCACTGCCCAACTGTGTCCCTGCTGTATCTCTGACCTTAACACCACACTGACCCTGCCTAACTCAGGCCACAGAAAGTTGGCTGCAGCATGTAAATAAACTGAAACAATGGGATTTATGAAGAAATCAAATTAATCTTACTTCTGCCACTGGACTAAGAGCCAGCCATTTTTCAAAATTTATTACTACAGGTATCAGACATACTCCATTTGAATCAGTCAGGGAAGGGGCAATATTAACAATGGAGTTGTTATTAGTACACAAATACTTAGCCAGGAGTACTGCAAGGAGTAACACTCAGGCTAGAACTGCCCAGAGAAGCAAAATTTAGGCTGAGTATCTTTTACACTTAGCCACTGTGAGGGATGGTAAGCAAACAAACCCACTTCCTACTGAAGAAAATAAAAAATACATGTAGGTAGAACTGTAGCAGGCATGTGAGTGAAAGGGCAGAGTTAAGTGCATTGCAAAATATTCACTTCTACTTGTAAACTTCTTGGAGTAAATTTTAAAGATAAATACATTTCAAAAGAAAAGTTGAGGTTGTAATAGCTGCTGAGTTTTCATGCATTGCTGGTGATAATATGAAGCATACAACAGAAAATTCCAAGCACTACTAAATAAGACTCAGCCATTTCTGTTGCAAACATCCAATTTTACTGTCTAACATCTGTTTCTGAAATTATGTGAAGTATTTATTTAAAATGTCTTACCATGATAGTCTAAGTGACAAGAGAACATCTTGTTTTCATGAATGTGTGGAGTGGTATGTCAACAAACAAAGGTCCATACATGACATTTGAAGAACAAAACCCAGCCACAAGGAGTTCCACATTCTGTCTTGATTTTTTTTGTTGATGTAAGAGTCCCCTTAGCCAGCTTTCTCCTTATGGTTATATCCTTGCAAACCTGGAGTATCTCCAAGGACAGCTTAATGCATCCCTTCCATCCATGCAAGGAGGCTGAGTGTGGGAGCACAGGGCTGGCTCCAGATGCAGCCAAAGTGAAAATGTGTGTGAGATGCTAGAGAAGTGTGTTAATCACAAATGGGAAGAAACAACCCAGTGGAAAAATGTCATGGAGAAACTAAAACAGGTGGCATTTTAGCAAGAAAATGGTGTGTTATCAAAGGCATGATAGCTGCAGAAGCCAGCATCCCAGTTTTATGAGTTTTATGGCCATGATGTAAGATATGAAAAGGGATGCTAGCCCCCAAATCCCAGAATTTAAATCAATCTTTTTATTATCTGAAAATGCATTCCTTTTAATGAAAACAACATTTCCCCCCATTTTGAGTTTTACACTATTGACTTGTATTGTTCTGAACTTCAAGTTGCCATATTCCTCTTCAAGATGCTGGCATTCAGTGGTGAAATAATAAATAATATTGGCTCTTTTGGGTGTTCAGGAGAGGGAAGACAACATTTTGTACTCAGAGGTGCCAGCTGACTCCCATCCTCTGGGGCAATTTGTGCAGTGATTGGGTTGCAGTGAAGTATTTGGGTGCCATTTCAACAGCTCAGGGAGACCTGGGGCTTCTGGAGAAGCCTCTTTATCCACAAACAGGTTATTCCTAAAGTTGGGTTATTCTGGGATTTATGGTTGGTGAGAAGGAAAATGCCATTATTTTAAGTTCCCCCTGTTTTGGAGGTGATGATCATGCAAAATGACTCAAGTGTGGGTGTTTCATTTTGTTACCCCTCTGGCTGCTGCACTGCTACCCTCATGCTCATTTGTGTCTCAACTTGATTAATTTGTGAGGGTCAGCAAGTCTTTATTTGTTATGGTTATTTAGAATCTGATTTTTCCCTTTGGAGGGAGCAAAAACTATTCTGTAGGAGTAAAATGGGCAAAATTTGACCTTGAAAGTGAGTAAACATTTAAGGATTTGCTCCTGCCAGTCAGTGACATGCTGAACATTAGGTTCATTCTTATATATCTGCATTTATCATACAGGTTCTTTTCTTTCCCCTCCTTTTCCCCTTTCTTTCCATCTCTTGCTTTCAATTTACTTTCATCTTTTAATTTCTTCCACCCAGCCCAAAGCAAAAATCTATAAGCAATGGTCTTCTTCAAAGCATGGAAGCTGGCTCCAAAACCAACCTTGCTTCAGTTTTAAAACCTTGCTTGAGGGAGCCAGAATCCCCTTACTTAAATGATTTAATTTTCAAGCGGTATGAATCATGCAGCAACTGCACAAACTGTGGCCAGAATATATTGTACATATGTTTGTTCTTTAGGCAGTAAGGAGAGAATACAGAACTGGAGGTCATTTGAGTTACAACTGCTTTGGGGGATTTTTTTTTTTTTTCCCCTAAAACATTCCTTCTAACAAATGCAGTTTAAATGGGTTTGTTTATACGGCGTGGAATTGGAAAGGCCCAAACTAACCAGGCTTTACACAATGTGGCCTTCTTCCAAATTAATCTAAAATATTTTAATCCCTCTGGAGTTTCTTTATCCTCTGCATCTGTGCTATAGTGGAGACACATTTTTAACATTTCTTTGAGGAAAATTACCTTTTTTCCCCTCCAACTGTACTCAGCAAGGTCAATGGAGCACTGTTATATGCTATTTAAACATCTGAGATTCATCATCTATCTGCACAACAGAAAGGATCATCATAAAAGGTCTAATGAATCCCGACTGCTAGCCAAGTGAGGGAGTCCCCTTATGGATACTGGGGATTAGAAACAAAGGATGCATGCAAAACACAGGTTTTTACACTTCAGCTCTTGCAATTAAGAACTGAACTACCCCTCAAGAAGGGCGCGGGGAAGGTTTGTGACCCCCAGAACAATTCTGGCGTATCACACCCTGCTGGAGCCAAATGCTGGAGTCCTTTCAGGGGCCAGGATGCTCTCTGGGCTGGCTGGGAGCAAAGGGGTTCAGTCCCCTCGTGGGACCAGCCTGGAGGGGCTGCTTGCCCTGGGGAAGGAGATGCTCCAAGCCATGGGCAAGTTCCTGTGCTGGCTGTCTCAGTCCCCGTGTGCCTATTCTTGGTTTCAAGCCTTGGTTTTCTTTTTCAGTAGCAAATTTATGGGGCTGAGCTCATTTTTACTACCCAGGGATTGAAATACTGAGAGTGGCCTGAAAATTTCAGTTTTTGTGAAATTATTTATCAGGCACTGCTACTCCTTCAGCTGCCTGTAGCTCCAGTCAGCCTGAAATGGCCGCAGGGAGAAGATGCAGCTTGGATCTTTTGGGATGTTTTATCTGGAAAACTTAAATATGGGCATTTTAATCTGAAATAATGTTATTTAGCTTTTTTTTTTTTTCCTTTGTAGATGGCAGCAGGGCTGGTTTAATATCTGTGTTTGTTCTAGGGTCATTGATCCTCTGAATCCTGCTGGGTCAGGAAGTTCAGATTGTCGGAGCTGAGATGGTCACAATACAAAGCAACACTCCATTTTTCAGAAGGCTTCAAACTCTGTTTTTATTATGACATGCATGCTTTTTATACCTTCTAACAAAGCTTAGGAGTTTTCACTTTACTTATTGGTCAGGAAAGAAAAAGTGTGTATTGGAATAGACAGTAACAGGTTTCTCTTATTTATTCTTCTTTCTTTTTTGGTTTCTCTGTCAATGACCTTGGTAGGAAATTCTTTCAGGGGTAAACACGGATCCTCTTATCAAACTTCTCTCTGGCTCACAGAGGTCTCTGCAAAACCTCTTTTACATCAGATAACTTTAAGATTGAACCTCTGAGGGGAAAATGAAGTGCTGAAGACCTCTGTTCTATGAAGGTCTAGGGTTTTACCACAGCTGGTTTTTAGTTCTCATTGCTGAGTCCGGCAGGGAGTGCAGAGAAATGAGCTGCTCTGCCAACCCAAGGACAGGCTGGTGGCCTTGTCCTCAGTCCTGGTGGGGTCTGCCTTGCTCAGGTGTGATGTGTAGGGAGCAGCACTGTTCTCCTGCACAGGGGGCTGCAGGATGTGGGATGGCACACTGGGACGGCGATGGTCTGAGTGGAATCATCACCCCAGACTGTCCCTGCTTTCAAACGAAGAGCCATACCTACCCCAAACACATTTTCCTCATCTTTTCACATAGTCAGAGGTCTTTTGGGACCACTGTAAGCCATGCAGTAATGGAATAAATTCCAAGTGCAGCAGGAGACCACATTGGAGGGAAAACTCATTATGTGCCAAGGGCATTTCTTTGACTTTTTCTACCAGTACTGGAAAATATCCCCTAAATAATACATCTGGATGTGGAGGAGAAGAGAGGGAAAAGATGAAAAACAATCCTTTAAATTCAGTAGGAGCCTATTTAATGGCTTGTTTAATCTGCCAGCTGGCACAGCATTGACTTCTTGCTGCACATACTTTAAGAAGACCTATGTAGTTCTTGGAAGTGAGTTTATATTAAGTTGTAGAAACTTAAATATGGAAAAATTGGCAAGGCTGCTTTTTGGTACTTAATAGAAATGAAAAAACTGCTTAGTCATCTCCAAAGATATTTCTGTCTCCTTTTTAATATAAATACCAAAACAATATGGACTTAAGGCAGTAGCAAAGATTGTAAAAATTCAGATCTGTTTCCTGGGTGTGCCCTCTTTGAGCTATGTGCACATCCTTCAGACTTGGAAATCACATGTATTCCCTATTCACCTTGCTTTGGGCAGTGTTTTTATAATGTTGTTTGTGACACCATTTTCTTTGAATTAATGTTATGAGTTTGCATATTATGAATTTGTCTTCTGCAGAAGAAGAAATGCTGGAAAGAACCTTTCCTGGCTAAGAAAAGTGGTGCTATATTTATGTGGGTTTTATTAGGGGCAGCTTGCAGATGGTATCACCTAATAGGTTCATTTATTTTATATGACTCTAAGTGTTGATGCATTTGGATTTTAATTGGCTTTGTGTGAAGGTAGATGGGTGCAACTGAGAGCAAACTTGACGTGCAGTGTGGTGTAAATAATTACATTTACATTTCCTGAAAAGTTAGGCTGCACCAAGATGCATGTCTTCTGTTTTCAATTACTTTCAGTAGTGGAAAAGCAAGAGAGAAAGGATTGAACTAGAGAGCAACCTGTCTCTTATGTTTAAGGGACTCCTTTAACAGGAGCTGTAGTGACATTTGTCAGTATTTACAAGTCGTAAAGGTTTTATTTGGTTCAGGTAAGCACTGAAAAATCAGGCTGCTTGTTTATGATTTTCGGGTATGGATTTTATTTTCTTTGTTCTCCTTAAGGGTGCAAGCTATTTTCAGGTTAGTGTTTTGGTTTTTTATTTTGTTTTTAATCTGGAGTATGGATTGTAAGAATCCTCCAAGTTTGCAAGTGTTATCATCTGGGGCTTTGGTTTGATTCTTCTTTGTACACATCCCTGTGGTTGTGAAAAAGGGGTTTCGTGTGCCTTTGGTGCCCAGAAGTTATACTGTGAGCAATCATGTGTGCTCTGTGTCTCAGTCTCAGCTGGGTGGAATTACATGGCAACAAGGGGCTGGAGGAGAGCCCATAGGGGTTTTGGAAACTTATGGAAGAGGATTTAGGGAATGGTAGTAGGTAACATTTAGTACTGGAATGATTTTTTTTCCCCCACCTATTTCTTTGATGGTTTTTTTCTTTTTTTCTTTTTTTTTTTTTTTTTTTTTTGCCTCTGGACCACACAGATATTTGAGGCACTGCTCCTAAATAAATGAAACAATTTGAAAAATTATTTTGCTTTATGCAGTGCTGAAGTGTAACTTTCTTTTGTCACATTAATGCAAAGCATTTTTGTGTGTCTGTGTGGACACAGGACACTGCCAGGTCTCACCTGTCTTGTTTATTTGACTCTGAGCCAGGCCAAATCCTCAGTGCTCTTGGGTCTTCTGGTTTGGTGATATTGCTGTGTGTTTCCTTGTTTTCAGCTAAACTCAGTGGAGGTGTATGATGTAGGCTTTGAGGGATATACACCTATTTTGTGTGAATGGTCATGTTGAAAGGCTTTGTGCTTGTGCTGCCCTGCTTTACCTCTTTAAAGCCAGGACTGACCTCCTGCTTCAGTTTTCAGCCAAAATGACACAGAACTGCTGCTTGTAAGAGATAAATTACTAGACCTACTTGGCAGGAAACAATCTGGGTTTCATTTTTAAAGATGACCAGAAGTGCGAGCTGGAAAAGCCCAGCAGAAATTTCTGCAGCTGGATCCATGCCAGGTGGAATTCCAGAGGTTTCCATGATGTTCTGCCATGGAAGAGCTGGCCTTTCAGCTGCAGTGTGTCTGTCCTGGTGGCATGCGTTGTTTTGGTGTAAGTGTAAAGATATTGGAAGGGAAGATGAGTTAAAGCTTTCAAGGTTGTTGCCAGTTTAAAAGAAACAGGCAACACCTTGAAAATGTATCATTCATTTATCCCGAGGAACTGGTTGCATTCAAAATATTCAGTGTCCCAACACTTTTTTTTAAGCATCAGCAAACCAAAGAACTTTAGCTTAGCGGTTTTTTTGGTCATATTTCTTCTTTCTTTAAAAATGCAGGGATAATGTCTAAAACCTAGTATTGTTGCTTGGTGTTGGCTCAGTAGAGCAAGCAACAGACTCCCTCAACTCTCATTAGAGTTGATGCTAGAGCTGGATCCTGGAGCTGCACGTTTTAGCAGAAAAAGGGTTGAAAACACAAAACTGAAGCCACAGTAAGCTGGCTGCATTGTGTCTCAATATTATTTTCTATTACTATTTTATGACTGACTATGTAGCTTAATGTATCATGATTTTCTGTTTTGAAACACGTTCCAGAAAACATGTGGAGTCTGAACCTGGCTGAGTGAATATTGCTGTTGGAACCTCACCTTAAGATTTGCTCAAACATTTCATTATTTTTAATGGCACGGCCTTAGCCTTTTAATTCAAGACCTGAAAGATACAGAGAAAGTGTGTAAATAGAATGCTAAAACATTTGTAAAACCTGCTTGGAAGCAAATACATTCAGAAAATGTATTGGTGAAGCTTCTCCACAGCTGGGCAGCTGCTTCTGCCTGTGTGATACTCTTTTCCATCCTCTATGTTGTTTTTCTTTTTCCTAATAGAAATCAGTGGGAAATTGGCCTTGTCATTTAACAGGGCAAGAAGTGAATTAATCTTGTGATTAATTAGCAGAATTAAGATCTTTGCTGGTAGAGGCAGATAAGAGTCAAGGGTAATGATATCCCATGAACTTGCTTCCAAGTGTTTGATTGCAGGAAAAAGTGAACACAAGTCAGAGCTCATTTGGGGATGAAGCAGTTTTACAAATGGTTTTGTGTACCACAAAATCCCTTCTATTTCTTTGTGTTTTGCCTCATTGACATTACCTGGGTTATTCTCACTTATGGTTAAACATTGGTAAAGGGCAATGAAGTTGTCACTGCACTTTGTATCTACAGCAAAGGCTGAGTGTTTCCTCAGTGGTGATGCTACATGTAAAAATAACTCATTTCCCACAAGGAAGGATTGCAAGAGTAAAAGCAATTCTGCCTTTGCATGTGTGTGCACAAAGGTGCAAGAGGATGAAGCAGCCTGTACTGGCAAAATCTGAGATGACACCAGTTTCTGGCCTGCAGAGTATGCCCATGGAACTTCCCTTGTGCATATTAGATGATTCTGGCCTGTGAGGGTGGAATCCAGTCCTGATTGAAGTCTCTGGGAAGTGTGCCAAGGATTCCAACAAGATTTCAACCCTAGCTTGTACATGAATAATATTTCAGCGCCTTCTGATCTTTGGGGACCACATATTTGAAATAATTCAGAGGACCCTTGGAGGGGAGAGTCAAGGGTCGATCCTCCTACCATGAGAACCATGGCTGTGCCAGCAGCTTCCAGCTCTGTCTTGTTTCTTCCTCCTCCTGCTAATGGGAAATGATAGACAAATGTCACAGGGATCAGGGCTGGGACCAGCACATGCAAATCCAAATGTCACGAGAGAGCTCTGCCTGGCCCTGAAGTCAATGTGCAGTAGAGGAAAGGAGAGGAAGGAGGTGGGAGGAGTGGAAATGGCAGTCAGCCTGCCTAAGGGGGTGAAGATAAATGGGGACTTTGCACTGCAACTGCCTGGTTCTGAGATGGGAGCTCCTGCTGCTGCAGCAGCACCAATGTTTGCTGACCCCTCTGGGATGCTGCAGCTCCTGTCCCAGGGCTGAATTAATCATGGATGCAAGAAATGGACCAGGCATGGATCTTTTAGTGGCAGGCCCCCATGCCTTAGGGTTTTAGCTTTTGTATTTTTCATCGTGCAGTTCTTTAGTGTCTAACTCTAAACTCCATAGAGAATGTTAGCTACTGTCTTCCCATTTTGGTCAGACAAAACCATTCCTCTCCAGGCCTGGGAATCAAGGGCACCTCGCTGTGTCAGGCCCTGAAAAGTGTAAACAAAAGTGGGTTGGGAGCAAACTTGGGGGAAATGGCTTCATTACTTCACTGAAGCTGTAATTGGAAGATTGACCCCAATATGCAAATGGACCAAATTTTTAAAAGGATGAAAACCTGTGGCCCATCATCCATTGATGTAGCCCCTGGGATGGCTTTGTCTGCCCTAAGGGTACCTGAAGGCCCTTCAATAAATATAACTATATATAATTAATTCCCTTAATATACATATATATATAATTAATATATATAATTATATATATGATTATAAATATAAATACATATACATATAAATATAAATATATAAATATACATATAAATTTAAAAATATATATTTAAAAAAATATAAAATTAATTCCCTTAATTTTGTCTGCCCTCTCTTTTTAGGTAGTCCTGAAAAGACATCAACCCAACTCTGGCAGGAAAAAGATTCTATAAAAAGCTCCCTGTCAACATTTTCAAGGGGCTCTGTAGCACTGGGAGCTGTCACAGGGCCTGGCACTTTCAAGAACATTTGTGATGTGCACTTTGGTATCCTGTGCTGGAGGCAGGGTTGGTGAAACCTGTTCAGCACCTACTGCAGTGGAGGGTCTGGACCATGGCCTGGTCCTTTGTAGCTTGCAAAACCCCAGCTGGGAATCTCTATTGTGTGTAATCACTGCAGATTTTTGCTCAGGTTGCAAATCCCTATTCTGTGTAATCACTGCAGATTTTTGCTCAGGTTGCAAATCCCTATTCTGTGTAATCACTGCAGATTTTTGCTCAGGTTGCAAATCTCTATTCGGTGCAATCACTGCAGATTTTTGCTCAGGGTGAACAGAGGTGTTAACTAATCTATTCATCAGGTTTACAAATAGCCCACCAATGTACATGAGCTTCTTTCACTCCCATGGAAGATGAGATGGAAAATGTGCTTAGTACCTGAAGATTTTTACAGATAGGGGGTTTGATTTCCTTGTTGAAATTCTTTGTAATTGACTGCCTTCTTTTCATAAAGTCAATTTGGAAATACTCATGTAGCTGTAAGTGAAATGTTTAAAGAACTGAAACAGGGACCTTGAGAAAGCACCAAAGTTTGATTTTCTTATGCTAAGGTCGGTTTGCCATTGATGAATTGCCCTTGGAAGTCCTAAGATGCAGGGTCAGATGAAACAAGGAACAGCTACATTGGAATAAAACTGTGTTCATGTGACCTGGTATATTTATTTTGCCTCAAATCCCAAATGAGCTATTCTGTTTGGGAAGGAATAAAGCTGCTTGATATGGGTTTGTGGGTTTGTGTGTATATATGTATGTTCAAGAGTTTATTTTCTGCAGTCAACATGAATGCTTGGCCAAATTTACAGAAACAATTGCAGATGTGGTTTTGCATGAAAGGAACATTGCAAATGAATTTATGGAGCCTTACTGTTGCTAATATTTGATTCCAGTGATATCTAACATCTTGGATTAAAGAAGGAGCATGCATGAGGTGTGACAAAGGAGAAATCAATCCTTTGAACTCCACCTTTTGATTTCAATGAAGTCATGCCTCTTTCTAAAAGACCTGAGTGGCACTGAATGCCTCTAGAGCAGAATTATTAGGGGAGCAATGAAAATAATTTCCAAATGTTTTCTGACAGATTTTAATAAAAAACACATTTATTTGTTTTGACTGAAGATAGATTAAGGAGCTCTAATTCTCCCAGATATTGCAGTAGAATGCTTGTCATACCTGCATTTCACGGGTGCCAGATTAAACAAGTCACATTTAGACAATGAGTGTTGCTTGCTGAGTTGCCTTTAGCTTCAAAAGGGGGAATGAAGAGGTTGTGTTTGCACTTCTGAAATGGAGGAGGTAGAAAGAAAGGGCAATGGTAGTCTCAGGGATACAGTGCATGTCATGGCATTTAGCCAACTAATGTGAAATATCCTTTATGCCTCTCACTGACCAGTCCTTTGCTGACATTTGGAAGGTCCATGCTTTGACACCAGGACTTTGAGCCACCTGAGGTGGACACAAATGGAAAAATGGGACACTTGGATTAATGGAGTGCAAGTCACAAAGCTGCGTGCAGTTTTGGTTTAAGTCAGAATTTTATGGGAAATCTGATGGTTTTGGTGGTAGTCTTAAGAAAGATAAAGAGGGCAATGACAGCAACAACTTAGATCTTCTGTCACCACCTGATCCTGCAGTGGGGACAGGTCAGAGGACAATCAAATGTTTAATTGCAAGCACATGGGTGTCATGGTTTGGAATGAGGGACATTTAGGGAAGTGATGCAAAGCTTTGAATCAACGTGGCAACGTAGGTAAATTCTTCCACAGGTCCTTCTTTTGAACCTGGTGGTGGAAACCCCCCCCAAGTTTAATTCAGATTATTTCAGTGGTGTAAAAGCTGAAAAGGTGCTGGGGGTTTTGTTTTAAGTAGAAATAACAAAATGGTAAGTGGTGGGTCTTTTCCCACTGTAAGAGTAGCCCATGTTCCAGTAAGTTGTATGTAGGTGTGGCTGCTAGGGGAATAGAACTGGTCAAATAATTTCAGACATCCACATTTATTCAATAAATATATATATATATTTATGCTTCTTAAAAATTTATTGGTGTCTAGGTGAATTTGATGAAAAACATACCTGGAAATACTTTGGAAAAAAAATAAATTGACATATAAAAATATTTTCCATTCTAATTTGAACCCCTAAAGTTTTATATTTAAAATAAAGCTAGGGAATTTTTCTTTTTGAGGTTGAATGAAACATTGCTTTGGAAACAGTTTTCTTGGGATAGTTTTCCTCTTTTCAGAAAACAAAACTTTTTTTGGTTTAGCACCAACTTATTAAAAATAAGTGTTACAGGAAAATAAAGATGCAATCAAAGAGTAGAAAAATGAAATGTCTTTGCACACTTTGGAAGGTCATGCAGAGAGACTTTTTCCCAAGTGGCTTTGAAGGCAGGCCAAGGAGGGGAGCTGGGTGGAGTGTTACATTTTGTCCCAGGATTTTTTTACTCATGAATAATTTTAATCTTAAAAAAGAAGCATTATAATATGCACGCTCAAAAAAAATGGCTTGTAGAAAACACCTTTAATAATTGATACCTGCATCAAGGAGTAAAGCCATTTTTAAGTCTTCTGAGAATCTTAGATTTTATACCATCTAGAAAAAATGTGTATAATATTGTATGTTACATATTTTTGTGGAAATGGGAAGAAATTTTAGGTGTTATTATCAAGTGGTTCTCAGAGGCTGAAAGACAGCCTGTCATTTTTGGGGAGACAGTGAACAGCACTGAAGAGTTGACTTCTCCAAGTGAACCTTTTGGCTGATGGCTCCTTTTCTTGTACTAGTACAGCTTTGCTAGCCTAAGGTCAAACTGTTGACCTGAACTCCATTTCCCAAGTGGCTTCCTGAGTTTTGAAAGAGAGGTTTGGATTGAAAGCTTTCTGAATGCCATGCAGTGGCTGTGCCTCAGTCCTTGGAGGCACTGCACTGGGACGAACCCTTGACATCCTCCCAAGACATCCATCCATCCACCTGATCTTCATTGCGCCACAGAAAAGTATCCTGAGGATGGGCAAAATTTGCTGCATCAGGGAACTCCTTATCACTGCTGGGCCATCTCCCCAGTGCTCCTGGGAAGGAAAAGAGGGGAGGAAGAACAGAAATAGTTCTGGGTTGTTGCTGTTATCCTCCTCAGACTTCCTCAGCGAGGAAGAGCTTAAGCTTTTGGAGGTGAGAGGTGGTGCTGAGGACCAGTGGAGGATATTTGGGCTGGGATATTTGGAGAGGGCATGGGAGTAATGTTGGTGCACAAGGAAGCCCAGAAGGAAAGAGTGTGACTTGAGAGGGGCAGAGAGGGATGTGCCTGGCTGGCTAGGAGGTGATGAAGGTGCACATAAATCAGATATCAAAGCACGTCTGCTCTGGGGAGGCAAAGCAGGAAAAAGCTTTGGGATTCTGTCATCCCAACAGGCAGCTCTTTGTTTAAATCCCTGATGGTGACTGTGCTCCACAGACTAAATGCCTGGTACAGTCTTAATTCCTGAGGACATTGTCATTGCACAGAAACCCAGCGTGCTGCTTTGAACTTGTGCTGTAGTGTGCCGTTCCTCCTTTGGTCCTTGTCTCCCAGCCAGGGGGAACCACATCAGCCCTGCAACTCAGCCCTCCAGTAAAGAAACTGGGGCCAGATTTAGCTGCACATGTGGGCTGAGATGGAATCACTTCTTGGGAGAAAACGGAAGATTTGCTGTTCTGGGTTCTTCAAGGGTACCCGGTGCCAAGGGTAAACACAAGATTGGCAAAAAGTATTTTTACAACTTGTTTTTTAGATACATGGTCCAACTGAATTTAAAAGAAAGGTTAGCAGCAACAATTGTAATGTCTCTATCAGATTTGCAAAATTAATCTTTCCCTTGAATCTCCACAAAACCACCCCAGACAAATGCGAGGAAAATCACATCAGCAACATCAAAAATTTAAATCCCCCAATCTGGGAACAAATCAAAAAGAAAAATACCCCCAGGAAAAGTAAACTAATAAAATAACCTCCACAAAACCTCTGCCCTCAGCAGTGTTTTAATCCAAAAAAGGGGGCAGAAAAAGCCACGCATTCCCTGAAGCCAAGCAAGGCTTTGCTGGTGCCAGTGATTTCATGGGGAGGGCACTGCCAGCGGGCAGGAACAGAAATAAAGCCACGAGACAGATCTCCATCTGCAAACAGAGCGCCTCAAATAACGCCCAAATCCACCTTGGCTTGGTCTGCCTCCAGCTGCCAGCAGCTCCCGAGCCACCTTGGGAAGTTTTGGGCTTTCCCTGCGGAGCGAGGGGCTGGGAAACGCGGATTTTGGGGGGTGGGAATGCTGCGAGCGCTGGGATTGCAGAGGAAGCTGAGGCCTCCAGCCCTGCACAGGAAGCAATCTTAGAGCAGGCCTTAAATGCCAGATTCCAGGCAGAGTTTAACTAACCACTGACAGCTCTGTAAACAAAGCAGGGACAAAAAGAGAGCGGCTTTCCCTTTTCTGGTAGTCATTTTTGGTTTGGGGGCTGCAGGGGAATTCTGTAATAGTCGGCTTGATGGGATATAAACCGAGGCTGGGAAGGCTTTGTATATGAAGAACTGTAAAGGGGAAAATACTTCATGGACTAAATCATAAAGAAGAAGGTAGGGCACGGGCAAAACGTGCAAATTCAGCTACAAACAAAGTATTGCTACTCTTCTTTCTTTGAGCATTTGTACATAGTTTGACTTCCCCTGGCTGGCATTTAAAAGCAGCGGCTTATCTTTCTTGTTTCTCTTTTCGTTCTCTTTTTTCTTCCCCCCTCCCCCTTTTCTCTTTTCTTTTCCTTCTCTCATTTTCTCTTTGCTTTCTTTTTTTCTGCATTTCTGAAGGTGGGGGTGGGAACAGCCGGACTTCTGCAGAACTTTTAATTATCTGTGCAGCTAAAGAAAATAAGAACTCTCTTGTGCAGCGCTTTTATTGCTTGCGGTGAAAAATTGGAAGCTGGAAGTTAAAAATCCTGCTGAATTGTTGCTTTTGTTAGTGGAAAAGACCTGTGACGTTACAAATAGCTGGTCTGTGGCTAGCAGATGTATACAGTCCTTGCTTGAAGCATGTTGATTTAATTTTAACTAGGAAACTAAACGCAGGCACGGGCTATGTTTATCCTACAAGACATTTCATTAATCTTGTTTATCTCAACAATACTGAGGAAGTTGAGAGTTTTTTGATGGAAAAAGAAAATAGTTACAGCCAAGCTAAGACGGCAAAACAAAACTAAATGGACTCAGTTGGTTAGATGCCTCCCTTGTGTTTTCACTCTCATCTAAGTGATCATCTCCCTTTTAGATTTGGATCTTCCCAGAGCTTGGAACGCTTAAACACCCACCATGGATGACTTTGAACGCCGCAGAGAGCTCAGGAGGCAAAAGCGTGAGGAAATGCGCCTGGAAGCAGAGAGGTGAGTTTGTACATCTGGAAAACGGTGCTGGTGCCTGGCCTTTGATTAGCAGTGGCTGTGAGAATTTCTGCCTTAACTTCCAAAGAGTACTTGTGCTAATGGTACGTGCCAAAAAAACCAGCTTCAGCTCATGTTGTGGGGTTTTGTGTTGTCTGATTTCCTTAGGCTGCTGTAAATGTCTGCCTCTTTATTATTTTGCTGCATGGATAAATGTAAACATAAAGGTGATGGAATATGGTCACATGAAATCATAGGGAGGAAAGCTCATCCTCAGATTCTGTGTGAGTGCTGTGCAGAAGGGATTGTGTTTGCAGGATATTTATCTATCAGATATTATAGGTACTAAAGGTAAAGTTATAAGTTGAGAGGTGGGATACACTTGGTATGTGTAGTACAGCCTGTGTGTGAATTGTCTGCCATTCCTGTGCAGTTGCTGCTGTGTTTGTACTGCCTGTTGCTTTTCAGCAATTTACAGTCACTTTATGTGGGCTGCAAGAGCAGCACTCGCTGTCAGTTGTCACAGATTTACTTTGGTGAAATGAGAGCAGAATTTGATGTGGGTATGATGATGTCAATTTATGAAAGAAACACCATGAAAATACAGGGAATGACATTTCATTAACTAAACCCATTTTACACCTGTACGGTTTTGTTTGCTTTAATGAAACTTCATGATTTACACTGGTGTAAGCAGAGAGAAAGGCTCCATTTATTTTTGAATTGTCCTCAGTGATAAAAAGATTTGATTTAGCTTATTAACACTGCACTGATTAAAAAAAAATAAAAGCTAGGTTAAGGCACATTTTATTGTCATTATGGTACTTAATTCTGAATAGGGATTTCATTTTTGTTTCTTCTTCTTTGAGCAAAGCTGTTAAAGGAAAGGCCAAGACCTTGGGATTTGCTGGCAATAGAGGCCTTGGGTGGTCTGTGGAGGATGCTGGGGCTGTAGTTTGGGAGTTTCTGTAGAAAAATGCCACTTGACTTCTCTTTGAAGATCACCAGAGGCTGCAGGGTGACCTGGGCATCAGCCACGAGGTGTGGCAGGTTTGGGCAGGCAGGGACAGTCCCAGGGCTTGGGGACAGTGGGCTCTGCCCTTGCCATCCCTGGAGCTGAAATCCAGGGCATCACTGTGTCCCATCCTGCTTTCCATGTCTGGGGTGTTGTGTTGGGGTTTTCATGGGGTGCATTCATGGTGAGGGTAGCTTGGTGACAGCCTGGCAGGAGGAGAAGGGCCTGGGCCTGTGTCCCTTTTTCCCCTAATCACTGCAGATGTGCTCCATGTCCTTTCCCACACAGCTGAAGGCTTTCAACAATAAATTACTGTATGCTAAATCTTGCTGCACTCCCTTCGCTGCTGCCAGCTTCAAGCATTCAAGCACAATGAGTCAGACCCCTTAAAAGTCACAAGCCTGCTTTAAAAATCTCAGGATCTTAAAAATAATTTAGTCTGGCCTTTTTATTTTTGGTTTGCCTTAACAATAACAGAGCCTGATTCTCGAGGTGGGGTGTGGCTCTGGGAGCTGGGACCTCCCAAATCCTGCCCCAGAGAGGGCAAAGTGGGGCAGGAGCTGAGCTGAGCATCTGCCCCCATTGCAGGGCTCACACAGAGGGAAGGGCAGCAGCACTGGGGCAGTTGTTGATAAATGAATCTGTGATGCTGCATTGGTTTTGGCATATTCAGATTTTTAGGGATTTGGGGATCATCTTCGCCTTTAATAATACAACCACAACATTGTCACATGCCATAAGCTGCAGAAATCTGCTTGCCAGACCTGCCTCTGAATGCTTTCAGGTGCTTTATGAAGTGGGTTGTGCAGTCCTAAAGCCCAGCATGGAGGTTGGAAATGTCCCTTCATAAGTTCTGAGCAGAGGCTGCTTCCCCAGCCCTGCCATCAGCGGCTGTAGCCTTGCTGTGGGGAATCCAGCACTGGTTGCAGGCATTTCTGCTGGGAGATGGAGGGATGGAACATGCTGGCCAGATCTCCCATATACTGTTTAGGCTTCCAGAAGAACAGCAAAGCCAGCAATGCCAGCAGCCATTCCCACCAGCAGTACTGTACCTCAGCATTTTGCTCTTTCCTGGGATAAATGTCCATTGGAAGCCTGACTTTCTAGCTGGATGCTGAGCCCAAGAAGGACTGAGGGGTGAAAATGTAGCAGCATGGACTCCTGCACCCCATGCCCAAGTGGCCTGGTGTTATCATGCCTCCATCAGAGCCAGAGGCTGTGCTGGGAGGGGTGAGGATACATGAGCTGTCACATTCCCAAGTGTCTGGGATGCTGGAGCCACTGATGAGCCACTTTGGAGAAGCTCAGTGTAAGCTCAGTCCTTGAGGTCTGGTGCTAGGTTTTGTGTTTTGGGGTTTTTTCCCCATTTTCCATGTTGGAAATGATACTTTTTCGTGCTGTGTGTTCTGGGTTCATGTGCTTAGGACTGATCCCAAGGACTCATTTTGTCTTTTGAAGACCAACATTGCATTTCACCCCTGGTATGTGCTGTGGCTAGTAGTTCATGCAGAGGCAACTCAAATAAAAATTGACCCCAACTCAAAAACAAAGCGGGTTTTTTGCATTTTAAATTCTTATAATTTCAAGGTACTCTAGACATTGTGGATTCCCCACACTGGCTCACTGTGCCCACCCAGAAATGCTGTCCAGCCAGATTTATTTTATTTTTTTTCACTGTTTATATTTGTCTGGATCTCGGGAGGCCTATCAATGTGTTTGGGGCAGCACTGCAGACCTGTCTAGGGGGCATGTTTCCAACAGCAGACATTTGGGACTTTGTCCAGCTTTCTCCCAGGCTGTCAGATTTATGTGCTCAGCCTGGCAGGGACCCAGCAGCTCAGGTACCTTGGGGGGAAGGAGACTTTTCAGGCACAGCCTGGGAAAGCCAGGACAAAGTCTGGCAGTGTTAACTTGTGCCCATCTGGTCAGGTGTGAGGTCAGGGAAAAAAGGAAAACCTCCAGCTGTTGGGATGATGGGATGTGCTGCATCTCTAATGGCTCTGTGGCAAAGCTCAGGCTTTGTCCAGGGGCAGAGGGACTCCTGTGCCTGGGGTTTATAAAGCCCTGAGGTACCAGCCTGGAGCCAGTGGGAAGCTTTGCACTGATTTCTGTGGCCTTTGGGTTGAGCCACTCTGTGCTGGAGTGTCAGGGGTGACACAGAAGTGACTGCACGTAGCTGACAGGAAGAATTCCATGTGGAATTGGAGCACAGGGGACTGACTTCTTTCAGCAGGGGAAAAAACAAATACCACCTGCTGCTTTGTGCCCCTTCCTAGGCAGTAAAAGACGTTCTCTTGAACAAAACCATCGGGTTTTGTCATTTTGATGTTGTAACTGATGCTGGAAGAATTTAGCCTGGAGCTGGGTAGAGTTTGTGTGTGTCTGCAGGGCTGGTGCTTTCTGAGTATCCTGCTGCTCCACTTCAGTCTGCTGCAGCTGCACTGAAAAATTGAGGTGAAATACTTGTAATGGCAATGGACTTAATTCCTTGACTTCAGCATAACTGAGAGCAAAAATGACTTGAACTCTCTAAAGATTATTTCTCAGGTTGAACTTTCTAAGATTATTTCTCCTTGAACTCTCTAAAGATTATTTCTCAGGTTGAACTTTCTAAGATTATTTCTCCTTGAACTCTCTAAAGATTATTTCTCAGGTTGAACTCTCTAAGATTATTTCTCCTTGAACTCTCTAAAGATTATTTCTCAGGTTATTCTATTTAGCGCTCAAGCCTCAAATTCTCAAGTGGCTGCCTTGCCATTGTACCAGCAATGAATTTTTGCTTCTACTTTGTGACTGTTGTTTTGTTTGTATTTGCTTTTCATTTGCTTGTTTTTATTTTTTAAAATTATGCTAGGAAGCTGATCCAGTTTGCTCCATTGTCACATCATCACTAGTGCAGACTTCAGGAAGGTCTTAGGGGCATTGTCAGGCTGGCCTTCATTCAGCAGAAGCTTAACCTTGAATTTGAACCAGAGATTTGAACCCTGTGTCATGGTCTTCCCTAAGGGATTGCAGATCACATCATGGGGAAAGAGAGATGTTGGTCATCCTATTGTGAAAATATGGCAAAGAGAAGGGGTTATCTAGATCAATTACTATTACTAGTTATTTTACTAGTAATTACTGTTACTAAATTCACCCTAAAAAAGATTATGTGAGTAGGACGTAGAGAAAAACACTGCCACAAAGCTGTATAGTTCCTGATGGCATTAATTTCTAAAGGCAGTGGCTAAAGATTTCTTTATTTAAAAAAAAAAAAAAAAGATCCTGCAGGTTGGGGATGGCAGCAGCCCTGCAGGAGGCTAAAAAACTAAAAATCTCCTGGGTGAGTAAATTACTTAATGCAACTTTGGCTGAAACAAGACACATGGTTAATCCCAACTTGGTACAACTGAAAAAGAAGTGAAGTGAATTTCAGTTTGGATCCATGAAGGTGTGTAGAGAAGCAGAAAGACACTTCATGTGCTTTTTGCTGCTCCTGCCGAGCCTGCTGTAGCTCTGGGAGCACACAAAGGACTGATTCACCAAGCTCAGAAGGTCAAACCAGTAGGGTACATCTTTGCAGGACAATGAGAAGAGTGTTTCTTATCTTTGGGAGAGGTTAACACTGGACACATTTGTGTCCACAGCTTTTAATTCCTCTGGGGAGCAAGGATGTGTCCTCTTTGCCAGGCACAGAAAGGAAAAAATGCCCTTCTCCTGTCCAGGACAGTGAGGGTAAGCGTGTGTCCATGTCAGGTCAATGCTGAATGACCACAAATAACTTTTGAAGCTGTTTTCGTTCCTGCAGTGGCGTTACCCCTGGTGTACATTAGTGAGAAATGTTAGCCAGGTCTGAGTTTAGGAATTACACACAAATGGTTCCTTTCTGGTTTCCCTTTTCTTGAAGCACTAGGAGTTGCCCATTTCTTGTTCTCAAGTGTCTGGTTATGTTTTAATGAAGAGTTTTCAGAGATTATGCTTCGGTTCAGCTTGGTGTTGAGGAAAGGAGAATATGATTGTGATACAAGTTTTCAATGAGTGCATGCTGGAACACAGGAGAAGCTGGCTGCATATGTGTTCCATGTAATTTCCCAATGTTCATGTATTATTTCAGAATTGAATTTCCCCAAAAGTTAAGCCTCTGTCCTCCTAAGGGCTGTACTCCTGTCTATTCCAAGCCTCTTTTGCTGCTAGAAAAAAACCTACAGTGGTTTTATCTCTCCATGAACTTCATATATCCTGAAGTTGCAAATATTTTGGGGATTTCTGTTTGTCTTTCTGTAAATTCCTCACTTTTTGCTAGAGCTGAGCCATGACATCTTCTGCCCAGGAGTTAAATATCGAGGCACTCACTGAATAAATAAGATTAGAGATGCGTGAGAGTCGAGAACAAATTGAAGCAGAGTGCTCCAGCTGTTAACCTGTCTTCACAGCTGCCTGGAATTCCAGGATATTGGGATTGTTGAGGTGGGTTTGGCCCTTCACACTGAATCTCTGTTGTGCAATTTTTGGAGTTCATTCTTAACCCAGGCAGAAAAGCATGACCCAGTGGCTCACTAAAACCTTCCTACTGCAGGCACTCTCAACTGAGAGTGGGTGCTAAACAGATCTTTGCTATTGCAGCATTTCAAATGCCCTGGAGGAAATAACCAAATGTATGGAAAGGTTGGTTAATTTTTTCTGTTTTTCAGATTGCATTTTCTTTAAAATGCAAGAGAAATGTTTCCATAAAAGCAGCTTTGCTCTCCCAGAGAGAGCTAGACATGCAGAGCACAGACTTCACTGAGCTGAACCCACTGCAATTCCTAAACAGACAACAAAGTCAGGTCCTTGGTATTTCATATGATAATCCAGATTTTGGATTGTAGTATGTTAAAATCACTCTGTAATCTGGGTACTGTGTGTGCTGTACCAGCCAAGCTTTTAGGAGGACAGCTACCCAGACAGTTGGAAAAATGCCCCATCTTTCATCTCTTGGAAACACCAAGGAATTTTGGAAATTAAGTGAAAAGGATCCCCTCCAATCTTGTAATCAGGTAACCCACCTACTGCCAGTGGAAAACCTGCCCTTTGTTTCCTATTGTAAATTTATTAGCTTTAACTGGACTGATGTCCCTCATGAGCTGGATCTTATTTAAATATCTAATAAATCCAGGCATGGAGGCACAGTTTGTTGTTGGTAATTCTGACATGCATGCCTGCTTAAAATAGCACCATGTGAGGAGCAATATAACATGGAATTTAATAATGATTTTCAGGGTTAGACCAAAACATAGGTACTGTACAAAGAAAATCATGAGTCTGAAGAAATGTAGCTGATATAGGGCAAATAAGAGTCAATGGCTTTCCTGCCATGTTTATGTTGAAAAATCACATCTATTTAGTATTTTAGACCAAAGGTGTTGCCCTAAACTGATTCAGAGTTAGAAAAGGTTCTGTTCTTGGTCCCTGGTCTGCTTCTGCCAGACTCTTAGGCAGGGGAATCCCTTTATTTCTATATTTCTTCCTAGACAATCAGGATGTAGATGAGCTCTCAGCTGCTTAGTCATTTTCTATCTGTCTGATATCCACAACTAGTGCAAGTGGCAGAGTTAATTTAATTCATTGTACAAAGCATTCTCGTGCCACAGGATTATGTTTACCTCATCACACAAATGCATGTGCTTACAAATGAGTTGGCTGAAAAATCTGCATTAACCCTTCTTTTGACTAAATTAGGCCTTATATTTAATATATTTAATAGTGATGCTCAGCAACAAATTTCATTTAGTTTAAAGAAAAGTTGTTCCCACACAAAATAAGCTGATGGTTGAATATCCCTGTGTCTTAGGAAAAGTTTTAAAGAAGACTCTTCAGGCAAATATGTTTGATAGATTTACCTGCAGTAATGTACTCTGTAGACTGCATATGTGTGTTGCAAGGGTCTGGACAGAAGAACAACTAATGTCAACCTTTAAAACTGCAAATTTGCAGCCTTGGAATGATATCTCTTTGTTATTACATTTTAATGCCTTCTTCTAAGAGAACAAGAACATTGTTGAACTTATTGCTTAATTATGTTACTATTATTCAGGGCATTCTGGGCTCAGAATGATAGAAATTATCAGACATGAGAGAAATTGCAGTTGTTGCCCAGCTGTAAGACTCTTTAAGGAGTGAGATGAAAATAAATTTATCCAGAGTATTTCTAGGAGCATCTGCTTCTCAGTGTGAGTTTGCATTTTATTAATGTCTTTATGATCTAATATCTGAAATTAAACCAGATAATCAGAAGATGAGATTTCCCCTTAAAAAGCTGAGGCCAACTGGTTTGCAGGGATAATAGATGAAGTGAAGGCAAATGCTAACAAGTTTTACACACGAATAAGCAGAGTTATGTAAACACTATCAGATTGCTGGCAGCCCAGGCAAAGCCATCCCTTCACAGCTCAGTTCAAAGAACCACAGAGGAAAAATGTGATTTACAAATGAAACCCCAAACTGATTTCAACTTGCAGAAGCATCTCATTTGGTCAATTAGCCTCTGCATTTTTGGCTTTGTGCCTTTAAACAAGTTTTTAATTACTGAAGATAAATGTTTATAAGTGGCTTTATTTCTCTCATCGTAGCCTACTTATTAGCTCGTGCTAAACGAGGAAAATCCCTTTGCCAGCAGATTGTCCTTGCCTGATCAAGGTCTTTCCTAGCATGAAGGAACTCATCAGGTGGCTGTGCTTCTTGGGCTAATTAATTCATCAGCACACAGCTCAGGAAATGTTCCTGGCCAGAAATAAGGTCAGTGTTGGTGTTGCAGCTGAGCCCTTCTCTTCCTGGGGAGCAGGGAGGGCGATGGGAAGTGGAAAAGTAAGCAGGATGCATTTCTTTTTGTTTATTGGAGAGTATAAACCAGTGGGTAGTGTGTGTGACAGTGAAAGGTTAGCTCCACTTTTGACATTAAGGAAATATAAATAGATGCTGTTTTGCTCCTTTTTATGCCAAAACTTGTTGCTTGGTCCAAATGAACTTGCTTATTAATAGTCTTTGCTAGATAGTCTTGAATAAAAGGCCAGCAAGTTTGTCATGCTGACAGAAAATCAAGGGAAGGGTGCAATTCAATGGCAAGTTGTGACTGTCTTTTGGTTTGGGATTTTTTTTTTTTTCTCTAATGTTTTTCTAAAAACATTCCTCAGTTTCCTTTAAGGTAGGTTGTGACCCATTTTCAGTGCAGACATAATTGAAGCAGACAGCAAGGACTGCTCTAGCAAAGGTTATCTTCTAGGTGGACTGGGTTCTTGTGCTGAGACCAGAAGAGGTGCTCTAAATTGGTACCCAAAAGCAGAGCTTCTTCAGAGGTTTGGTTAAGTTACTTCTCCATACTCCTACTTTCCTCTTCCACCAGCTTGAGACCACATTTTGGTGTAGGCAACATTTTGGTGTATGGATTGATTGATTGATTGACTTGAGCAAGTACTCCCTTCTTAGTGAGAGCTCTTTGACCTGATGCATACATATCATGGCAAATTTTAAAGTCAATTAAGTGCACAGAGTGGAAAGGAACCAAATCACCATGACTTGATTTACTGCTTGTTAGCTGAGCCTCTCTCAAGGCAGGTTTTATTGTGACACAGCTTGGGAGGGTGAGCACAGTCACATTTACCCTGGGAGGTTTGCACAGATTTAGTGCACTTGGTTTCAATCCAGGTTTGAGGTCATTTTTTCTCCATTTCTGTGCACAAGCAAGGACTCTGTAGCTGTGATGAACTTCTAAAGTCACTGAGAACAGAGGCAATTATGTGTTCACAAGACACATCTTCCTACCACCAGGCAGGTTCCTATGTGTAATAGCTTAATTTGGAGAAATATATCTTTTGAGGCTGGGAGGTTGCTTTTGAGCAGAATTCCAATGAGCAGACAGTGTTAACAGGAGCAAGCTGGTTTCATTTATAACTCTGTCAGCCCTCCAGTGATAGGGAGAAGATCAGATACTCAGTGTATCAATCCTGGGAATTTCTGAAAGGCAGAGTTATAATTACAATGGTGAGAAAGATATAGGGCTGAAGTTGGCTCCAGAGCAGGATGCTTGCTTAATATAAAGAATAAAACTATTTCCATCTGTGTTTTTTAGCAGAGAAAAGAAATATGGTGGCATAAATGGTTTTAAATGAAATGGACCTTTTGGGAGCAGGGAAAAACAACAAGCAAGAAACCTCACAAATTCATTTTTTGATCTTCACCTGAATTCCAGAACTGTTACTCAAAACTTAGCCATCAGATTTTCACACAAATGCTTACAGCTGGGATGTGAACCCCCACAAAAGGCTGCCTCTATGCCTCCCACTTTCAGTGCTATCATCTCCTCAGAGGACCAGAGCACAGCAGAGACTGGAAAGCCCTTTCCATAATCCATATACAGGAGGGTTTTTTGTCCTTGTGCCCCCTCATGAGATGATTGTACCACTGTATTGGCATCCCTCAAGATGAAGTCCTCAACCTGTTTTGTCCCTTTTTCCCACAGAGAAAATGTTTGGTTAGGAAAAAAAAAAAAAAATTGTCTGTATTTCCCCAGGAATAGGATGATTGAGTTTCTTCAGAATAGGTTTCCTTGACTAGCCTGTGATCACCAAGCTGAACAGTCCTCAGAGCTTTTTCAAGCTCATTTTCAGATTTTCAGCCTACACAAAATGACAAGCTTGCTCTGGGCACTGTGGCTCGGATCATTCCCGAGATTCCCCAGCAGCCGCTACTTCAGTGTCTTAATAAGGCAGGACCAGAGCTGGGAAGGGCAAGGAGATGGATTTTCTAAACACTGGCTACACATGGATTCCTTTTATGGTCCAGCCTGAACGGTGGGGTATTCCTCTGAAGGTCAGAGACAGGGATGACAAAGTGCTTCCCTCTGCAGCTTGTTTTTTGAGTGCAGGCATCATGTGTCTGGTGAGAAGGAGAAAGAAATAGTTGGGTAGGGAAGTGTGGAAAGAAGGGGAAAAAGCAGGGCCTGAAGTTCTGTGTATTTGACATTGATGCTATTGCTGCACTCACTGGGGCTGCAGGATGGATGGATTTGTGACTATCATGACGGATGAATTTTGCTGTTATTTCACAAAAACGTCCCTCAGAATGTCCTCTGTAGGATTTCAGGGATCAGGTCATCCCACAGCAATACCAGGGGCAAATTTTCATGTCATGGCTGTGAATTTGGCTCTTCCTTCTCCCAGCAAAATGAGATAGAGTGCTAATGACCTTTTCAAACCAGTGAGTTATGATAGCTGGAGGGTTTGTCTGTGCTGGGAATGCCACAAGAGGAATTTGTTTAAGGAAAAGATTTAATTCCACCCCCCCTTCCCTTTCTCTCTTGTACAAGCTAGAGAGTCTTTTCTCTCATTAGCATGTAATCATCTTAGACTGGAGGATTGAGTAAGTTCCTTCAGGGCTATAGTCTCATTTCTCACCCAAATTTTTGATGGCATGGATGAGTCATTTCAATATTCTAACGAGAAGGAATATATTGGTGATTAAATTAATATGAGAAAACCTCCTACTAAGTAATGAAAATACCATCATGTTTTTTCAGGCCTGAATATAAGTGGAGGATATACATAAATTGAATGAAGAAAATATATCTTCAAGGCAAACCTGAAATGTTCAGGCAAATCCAATGGACTTGTAATCTAATTTTTAGTTTACTGATTATTATCAGATGGCCTAATACAGTACCTAATAAACTGTGAAGATAATGAAAGACTTCAGCTGTGCCACCAGCTCTGACACTGTTTGAGTAAAGAGAAGTGCTTGAAGGTGTTGTTTTGGTGACTCATATCTTGAAAGTCTAACTTTCTTCATCTGTTTCCCTGTTGCTTTGCTGGCTCCATCCTGATTTCACCTATGGTGCTCACATCATACTTACAATGGGATCCTGATATACTGCCTTTGATATCACCATAGGTTATGGTTATGCTGACTTTGGAGGGAATGGGACTTCTCAGTCTGTTGGCTGTGTGGTTTTGCTGGGTAGAATATCTTGCTTTGAGGAGATAAAGGCATAACTGCACAAAAGTGGAGCAAAGACCACAAAACATACAGTTTAGCTGATGAAAGCTTTTTAATTCCTGTCTCTGCTTGATGATAACAGAAGAATTCTGACATTCAAGCAAATAGAAATGAAAATGTTTTAAAGCAGGGTAGATCTAGGAGGAAAGGGTTGGCTGCCAGTTAAACTCAGGGGACCCATTTAACAGGCCATGTCATACATTCAAAGCTATTCCACGTTAAATTGCATTCCCTTTCAAGGCTTGCCCTTCTTTCATTCTGAATCCTGCTTTTGGTGGTCGTGCATGTTTAGCAATTCCTCTGGATTTGAGGGATTGGTGGAACTGAGAGCAGGGCTCATCTGTCCCATCCTCATCCTACTGCTGGAAGAAATTCTGGTAAGATGTCTTGGTGACTAGCAATGACTTTTCCATCCCCAGCCCATCTTCATTTATTTATTGGTTGTTCTTCCCTCAGCTTGGGCTGTACCCTGTCATCAGTTTCGAAGCCAAATTCTTTATGGAAGTCAACAGGGAGTCCCTGCGCAAAGGGAAATGACATAATGTTGCCCTTTAGTCCTACCTACGGAGAAGCAGGCTTGGGAAATGTACAGATTTTCCTAATTAGCCAGCACTGAATTTACAGCATGTGTTCATTTTCTATTGACATCCGGCAGCAACCCAACACGTTGTAAATTCGACCGTTTGTATTCCAGACAATTGTTTTTAATCAAAATATTCTGGATGTTGTCTTTATTTGCCTTGCATATGGTAAATGTTGGGGTCTTCAGGGCTCTGAGGTAAAGAATGTGCCATTTTAATGGGCAACATGGAGTGTTCTTAGCTAAAAATGTTTCCTTGTCCCTTTGGAGTGTGTGATTTTGTAGGCTGCCACCTTTTACACCAGTGACTGCATTTTGCTGGAGATGTGTGTCTCTGTAGCTTGTGAAACACTTTTGATGTGAAAGATGCTTCTGTAAATGTAGGCTGTTATCATGTGAACTGTCACCTTCCACGAGGAAAGGCTTTCTGTGTTCATGGCCTGCTTCTGTAGGGCCTCCAAGTTGTTCTTCTGCAGCGCAGGATAAACAGATTTGCAGAATGGGTTTAAAATTGAGACTTCCCTAATAGGACAACCTCTTTGCTAGTTAGAATTCAGACTCTTTAAAGCTTAAATGCTTAATTAGATGAAGCAAGGATGTAAAGATAAACGTAAAGAAATCTGGGCAGAACAGACTGCTTGAAAGGTAGCTGAAAGTGATTCCTTCTGTTGGGAATAGTAATGCCATTTCTTACTGCTTTTGCTCCTCATTTTAGCACTGTAGTGCTTCTCATGATGAAAGCTGCCTTTTACACCTCTATAACCAGAGCTTCTGGTGTTTTCTCAATTATCAATTATTTACTAAATGTGTATATATATATATATATATATATATATATGTATATATATATAAACAATAAATAAATAAAATCCTTTTAGCAGGGTAGTGCTGCTCCTTTAGCTTTCCAAATGGGGACTGAGGAGGAACTCAGCCACAAACCTATCAGAGGGGATGTAGTAGTGGATGTAGGAGTGCTTTTTGCTTGCCTCTGTGCTTACCAGATCTTCTCCAGGCTGCAGCATTTGGGGAATGATGTGCAAATCATCCAGGCCCGCATCTTTTAGCACCTGTACTTTGGTACAGGCTGCTTTTGGAAGGAGAAGCCATGAAAAGCAGCCTTGGTCACAGACTTGAGGAATCATTCTCCAGAAGTTTTAAGGTCTTTGGAGGTTGGCCCACCTCTGTTACATCTGATAAGGACTCTGTATGTTTTATTGCAGGGAAAATTGCACATGGAGCCATTGCTTATCTCTGCCACTGGCTGTTGGCTCCTGGATGTTGATAGGGAGATCTTGCAGTGTGTCTGCTGATGACTTCTCCTGGCAAGGGAGGCTGATAAGGTGGATAGACTGATAATTCTGGCTTTTGGGAGGCTGGCACTGAGTGGCATGGATGATTTGCATGGGCTGCAGGGCTTTTATGGAGCAGCTGTGTTCTTAGTAAACCTTTCCAGAAGCTGGAGAGGAGTAACACCTCCTTGTAACCCCTTTCCACCTGGATTTTGGGGGATTTCACCTCTACAGGGTTTGTTTGAGGAGACTGAAGGGTGTTTCAAATGGCTGTGCAAGCTTTTGAGTCACATCTTGAATGGTCAGTGCACAGGGCACTTTAATGTTGCCGAGCATGTGTGTGAGAGGAGGACATGGGAGACATCTGGAGACTTGTTCTGTCCAACACTAACAAACATGATGCTGCATTTTTGGGAAAGAAATCTGAAACTAGGGCAGGAGCAATACCAGACCCTTTGACTGGAGGTGCTCTTCTGCCATTTGTGAACTGGATTCATCATCTGGGACAGCAGCTATGGCCATACCAGATAGGAGAAAAGAGAAAAATGGGGGAAAATACATTCTCCTTTTTCTTCTCTCCTTTTCTTGTTTCTCTCCTTTTCTTGTTTCTCTCCTTTTCTTGTTTCTCTCCTTTTCTTGTTTCTCTCCTTTTCTTGTTTCTCTCCTTTTCTTGTTTCTCTCCTTTTCTTGTTTCTCTCCTTTTCTTGTTTCTCTCCTTTTCTTGTTTCTCTCCTTTTCTTGTTTCTCTCCTTTTCTTGTTTCTCTCCTTTTCTTGTTTCTCTCCTTTTCTTGTTTCTCTCCTTTTCTTGTTTCTCTCCTTTTCTTGTTTCTCTCCTTTTCTTGTTTCTCTCCTTTTCTTGTTTCTCTCCTTTTCTTGTTTCTCTCCTTTTCTTGTTTCTCTCCTTTTCTTGTTTCTCTCCTTTTCTTGTTTCTCTCCCTTTTTTTCCTCTCCCTTTTTTTCCTCTCCCTTTTTTTCCTCTCCCTTTTTTTCCTCTCCCTTTTTTTCCTCTCCCTTTTTTTCCTCTCCCTTTTTTTCCTCTCCCTTTTTTTCCTCTCCCTTTTTTTTTCCTCGATGTTGATAGGGAGAGGTTCTGGTCTTAAACCAGAACCACCACCCTGTTTCTTGTCAATGTACCTTTGCCATCACAGCTTCAGGCTGTCATAACACATTTTACCTCAAGCTCCATCTTTACTCAGTGAGTGGCAGCCCTGGGTATAGAAGCCAAGGCTCAGCCACAGGACCTCATTGCCTCTCCAGGGCAGAAAGCAGCTGGCAGCTTTCTGACAGAGCAGCCTGCTCTGCAGTTTGCTTGCAAGCTGGTTTAGTGTCCCACAAAGTGGGGCAAATTCCACTTCACCTTGTAACAAAGAGCAGTCTGAGCCTCAAAGGGTGCAGAACTGCCTGCAGCCTTGGTCAGGCAGAAGAGGGGAATGTGGCAGCTGAGCCTGGGCATTTAGTGAATTTTGAGAACAGATAATAGAGATTTTAGGGGTGAAAAAAAGAGGTTGCTTATGTAACCCAACTGTATTTGTTAGACTTCCTCCTCCCTAGCCTCGTTCCCCATTATTTATCAATTAAATATGCTCAGAGTAGTGAGCTGTTGACCACGAAATCAGGGAGGGGAGCTGTGGGGTAATAGTTGTTATCCTGTTCCAAAAGCTATAACATGGATAGCAGAAAGAATGAGAGTCAGATGTAGAGGATGCTGTTGAGTTGCCATGGGTAGAACAGAATGTTCTGCACTATCCAGCCATGGTTGTTGCTGTGTCTAAAACCATGCAGTGTGAGGGAAATGTGGATGTCAGTCTGGAGCTCTTGTGGGGTTTATAGGCTCCTCATTACATTGCCACACTGTGTGTGATAGATTACACTGCCATTTAAACTCCATGCCTCAAACCAGCTCATTCTGCTGCAAAGGCTTTGCTTGCACTGAGAGTTGCATGCAAGGGAGGAGAGTCTCATCACTCAGGCACTCCAAGGTGCCTGTTTGCTGTTCCTGCTGTCAGCAAAATTCTGATTGACTTCATTACAAAAGCTGGAATAAATGCTTGTGGGCTTGTTTTTCATGAAAACCTGGATGGCTGGTGGGGAGAGAGTGCTGAAAACTGGGAATGCTTACCCCAAAACCTTTTTCACGTATGAAATTGAAGGGGAGGGGGACAAATTCTACATTTCCTGCAAGGTGACAATGAGCAGCTCTGGTTTTCTCCAGATGGAGAACATTCTCTGATGATTGCTCCATTGAGAAATAAGGATAGAGGCCTTGCCTTCCCTGAGCTGTGACCCTGGTGTCCCTAAATTGTGCTTAGTAACTCCTCTTTTGCTGTACTTCAAATCAGTGTTTTTCAGTACTATTTGGAGTCACAAATTGGAAACTAAATATGACCTTGAAACTTCTTTAATCTGTTACTCTTTTCCTGAACAGCAACTCAATCCAAATAATGACTTTTTTAGAAGTCTTTAAAATTCAAATATCAACTTGAATTGAAGGAGCCAAAACTGAAACCAAACCAAAGCTGAGCTGAAAAGTATACATCAGTTGAACTTTATGAGCAGAGTTGTGCTGCAAAGTTGCTCACACATGTGCAGGGAAGGGAAGGACCTCTGCTCTGAAATTCTTGCTGTGTTAATTAACACAGGGTGTGCAGAGCTGACTGACAGTGGAATGGCAGAGCACACAGTCAGGCAATTACAGATAACACAAACTGTGGTCAGGACTCACCAGACTGACTGTGGAGTCATTGGCAAATGTGACCCAGACACGGGGGTTGCACTGAAGGATGAGTTTTATAGGGAGAGCTAGGAAGGAACAAAGCAAAATCTCTCACCTGCTCCTACCCTGCAGGATGTTACTGCTTGCCTGAGACAAAAAGGAAGGACACAGTGGGGCATTTGTGACCCTCTTACACCCATCTAATGGGACACTTGCCCTTTGTCATGTACAGCTGTGGGGATCCCTTACCCCACTTGGATCACCTTGCTCTAAAAAGCCAGACCAGCAGTGGCTGCAATCCACTGCCACGAGTTACCTAAACAAAGCCCTCATGGATTCTAAAATTATATTTACAAGCAATTTTATTTTTCCTCGTTCAAGGCTGAAGGCAACCAAAGCAATAAGAAGTTGGCAAGCACTGGGAGTGGTCAGACCAACTCTAGTTAAAAGATTTAAAAGAGGAAGAACACATTAGGAAGAGGAAATCTTTAAAGCATCTCCCACCAGCTGAGTTGATGACTCTGCCCCAGGTGGTTGCCCAGGGGTGCAGGATCATTTGCAGGGTGTGGAGGTCCCCCTGAATTGTCCCAGGCAATCCTGGCTCCAGGCTCTTGCTGTGAGAGAGCTCCTGGGCAGTCAAGGTAGGGCTGAGACATTGCACACACTTTATTTCAGCTCAGCACCTCGCCCTGCAGTGCTGGGGTGTCAGCCTTTGGCCTGTGATAAATGTACCAAGGGGTTTTTTCTTCCCTCCCTTGAGTACTTAAAGCTCCATTGTCAGCATTCAGGAAAGTTGTGTTTAGACTGAGCTGGAAAGGGGTACCAGTATGGCTAGCTGATGCAAGAGTGGTTTATTTTCCATTTTAATAACTCTTTAAACAGGTCCTGCATTTTGTATGTAGCTCCTTTGTTGGAATAAAAATCTTTGTTGGAGGCTACCAGACAGCTATAAATAGCTGTCGTGAGTATTTATGCTGAGGATAATCTCAGGAGAAGATATTTTTAACTTTGCACATTGTTTAGAGTAGGAAATTCTTTTAATGCCCACATTTTCCATTCCCAGTGCCATTAGCTTTTCCCCACCCCCTCTTATGATGTGTGCCTTGCCTGCTCTTTCTCCCTCCTATTTCCTTTAAGGTTCAAGGTTACAGCCAATCTGCTCCAGAGGCAGACTTGAGTTTATTATTTTTTTTAAAGGAAAATGCTAACTTTGGCCTTTTGTGACTGTGTGGGAATTGGGTTCATTTCATGGGGCTATCAGAATGTAAACGGGATATCTCACCAGTTAAACTGGGTAATGAATGAGCACTTTATTTCTATTCCTCTCCTGCTTGGAGCTCATGTGCTTGTTAGAATAACAGGGACCAATCTATTTTATACTCCCACAGAAAGTATTCCACTTTATTTTGGCAAGTTTGTGAAAGGCTGCTACTTGTACCAATACTTAGTGCTGGACCAGAAAAAAAACCCAAAACAAACAAAAAGACAACCAACCCCAGGCATAATGCTGAACTAGGCTTGCAACTTAAAAATATGGTGCAAAACAAAGCTTGTTCTTACACAAGCCAATACATAATTTCAATCTACAAAATCCTCAAATATGTGTTAAATTGAAAATGAGGTGCAGACTGTGGGCCAGACTGAAAGCAGGTAAAATTTGACACAATTTTTACCTGTGATGCAATCTAGTCAGACCTTTTTTATTTTTCACAATACACAGACCTTTTTTATTTTCACAGACTGACACGTGCAAAGCCCAGCAATTAATGGGGATTGGGTACCCTCTCGAGAGGGGAAACCCAGACTGTCAGCATGAAGGACAATTTGTCAGCAAAAAATGTGTGAGGGCTGTCCTGTACACAGAGTCAGATTTTGAAAGGTATTTCAATACCTCTTAAAATTTGCCTTTGACATCTCTTTTCATCTCATGGGGCTGTACAAAAGACAATTTGTGTGCTCTTGAAAACCTCACCCAAGCTCCCTGCTACTGCCAGCAGCCCTGGAGCATCTTTTAGCCTGTGTGAGGGGGTGGTGGTTTTTTCAGAAGATGAAAGCTATTTCAAGCCTCTCTTTCTCTGCACAGTTGGTAAGGATTTGTGGCCTGTAACCTACCTGCCCATGTTTGCAAAACAGTGCTGTTGACTTCATGGGAACTGTATTTGTGTTTTTGACAGCTTGTTTTACTGTTAATTTGACTATTTAATTTGTGTTTGCCACATAAATATGTAGGTAGATGTGCACACATACCCTGCAGCTTTGAAATGCTGCTGTGCTGGAGGCAAAGGCTGGTGGCCACACAGCTCATTTGCTGCACTAATGGTTAAAGAAAATTAATTTTGAGGACAGGAAAATTAAGGAAAAAAAAAAACCCTTCACTGTAGACTGTACCTCTGTTTGGCCTGCTGAGTGAGCAATGTCATGATCACAAAGATCAGGGCTTAATTTTCCATCTGTAATGCTGTTTGCCTGAAGATTAGAGGTTATTAAACATAACTAGTAAGCAGAAATCTGACTTTCCAGGCTATGCAAATGTTAGAGACAGGAGCTTGGTGGGTGGAGAGAGGCTGAGTGCTCAGATAGACCTCACTGGGGAGTGTGGTCTGTGCCCAGGAGATCAGCAAAAGGGTTGGGACCTGCTCCCAAAGGCGGCTGGTGACCTCCCCCAGGCAGCTTTTTGTAGTCTTGGAAGGTCTCTGCTGACAACCATCATGAACACACCTGGAAAAGTGTGAGCTTTGAAGCCCACTGTGATCCCTTTGCTTGGCTTAGCCAGGAGAAGCTGTCTAATGAAGAGGGATGGGAATGATGGATCTAGCCAGAAAATAAAAACTTTAATATTAAAGTAACAAACATGGTGTAGGTACAGAGCTGAAATTCCTAAAGACCCTGGGGTGGGGCAAACCCAGCCAGGAACAGGGACACAGATCCAGTCAGAAAGGTGAGCTTAGAACATGACTTTGTAAGAAAAATCTCTTTACCAACAGTGAAGGAAAAGTGGAAACTTGACCAAATGCAGGAAGGTTTTATTCACACACTGGCTCCCAAGAACCCCCAGTCCCCCCAGTGCTCTGCCTGCCAGGGTTTATGGCCAAATCCCTCTGTGACAGCATCTGAGGTAAAAATCTCAGCAGGGTGAGATCCCACAGATAAGAGCAATATGAAATAAGCAGGCAGCTCAGCTACTCTGGGGGCACTCCTGCCCTGTGCAGGCAAAACCCAGGAGAAAAAGCAACAACCAGATGGAAGCAGGGCTTGGAAGCAGGAATTTGGTCTCTGCAGGGTCAGTACTGGCTGTGTGAGGCCAGCAAGGATAAAGGGGATGGATTGCAGCCACAGTGATGTCTTGACTCCCAAGCCAAAGGTGGCAGGGTGTGCTCCAAGTGGAAGTTTTCTGCATGTGCCACAGCCTTGACTCAGAGGTGGCTTTGCTGAGTGAGCTTGCAAGGGTGCCAGGTGCAATGAGTCCAGTAAAACCTGGCTGCAGACCTCCAAGTTTCTTACATTCCCAGTTTATGGGATGCAGTCAAATGATTTCTTTCACTGTTACCTTGCCTTTCTTATCTGCTGAAACTATGGCTTTATTGAATCTCAGAATTTTTCTCCTTTCCCTGTTGTCTAGAATGTGACTAGATCAAATTTCTCCTTTCTGTCATGACCATTAGTGGCTTTTTTTTTTTAACATGGAGCTTTTTTCAACAATAAAATCTCTCCCAGACTGTAGTTATATAATATTCAAGGTCACAGTAATCATAACAGAATCTACCTCACTTATTAGGACTGTGGTCATGGAAATGAAAATGCCCTGGGAAGATTTTTTTTGCAGGATTTTGCTACTGCACTCATAATTCATGAGACTTGATCCATGAAAGATGACGCCATTTTTAGGCCCATTGCATTGAGCTGTTTAGTATCCTGAATTTTTTAGTTGTGAGGTAAAAGTACAAAGCTTTTGGGCTTATTCTCCCAGAGCCTAAGGAAAGAAAAGCTTTGTAACTACAGAATTTTTAGATATTGCTCTTTTATGCACGCTAAGTGGCTTTGAATCCAAAGTGTCATATGATTAAAAATCAGCATGTTTATAGATGTACAGGGTGTTCCTAGAGTCCTTTTGTGTTATCTTTCCTTGTGCTGCCTCTGTGCCCTCCCTGCTGACTTCTCAGCACACAGTCCTCCACCTCCAGCTCACAATCATCCTCACAGGAACTATTCATGTCAGAGGAAAAGCTTTGATGTGCCTTTAGTGGTTTCACTGTGAGTGGAGGAATGGTGACCCAGGGGGAGGATGACCAGCTGTAAAACTCGTGTCATTTCATATTTGTCTATTTCTGATATTCTTTTTCCTTTACCCTGGATGGCTGGGGATATATTTGCTCTTTGAAAACTGTGAGCCCATATATGATAATTTTCAGAGAGTGTCAGGACGAGAAATTTGGTGCAAATTTCACTGAAAGAAGAACTCGTTGCCAAAGGGATCTCCTCTTTAAGTGTCTTCTGACATGAAAATACAACTAAGCCCTCGAGATGTGTCCACTCACTTGGTGCTTATGGGCTCCCCTTTTGAAGTAAACAGGATGTGATTGTCTGGGGGCTCTGCCATCAGTGGAGCTGCACTGGGATGGAGTCTGGCTTGATCTTTGTCAGGAGCTGCCTAGCACAGCTCCTTGCCAGAGGTGACTTCAGCAGACACATACGATGCCTTGAGAGGGCTGCCCTAGAGCAGAGGCTGGGCAGAGTCACAGAACAAAGCAGGGATTTATCCAAAGGGTCTCCTCCATGGATGCACCTTGGGCAGCACCAGAGCCCAGCCAGGGCTGCACCCAAGATGACCCAAAATGGCCCCAAAATGCCCGGCCGGGCACGGGGTCTCTCCCTGGGATCAGCTCTGCTCCATTTGCACCTTGCAGTTCATTGTCCCATCCCAGCTTCAGCCCCTGCAGTCCCACCCTGCTTGTTTTTCTCTCTGCAGCCCACGGGGTTTGTGCTCCTGGGCTGAGATTTGGCTCATTTGTCCTTGGTGCCCAGCTGGAGCAGGAATTGTTTTGTCTCCCTGCTCTGTGCACAGAGCTCACCATCCCATAACGTGAAGCTCAGACCCACACACTAAAGCAGCACAGAACCTGAAAATATAAAAGTTAAACCTGAGGCATCACACAGACACTGCTGAAACACAAAATGCTTGATCAAGCCTTTGGTTAAAGTCTTGCAGAGCAGTTAGACCTGGCAATGGTTGATTCAACACTGGTGTGGTAAGAGTTTGTGCCGCAGACGTTCTTCTGTGCCCAGCCTCGGTGGGGAGGAACAAGGAGGGCTCCTTTCCTTGGAGTGTTATCTCTTTAGGATGAGCTGTAATAGCTGGAGGGGTTATCTCTGCAATCCTTTGTGCTCCCACTGCCAGCATGGCAGGTGCTCCCTTCACCACAGTCTGCTGGAAGTTTTTCATTGCTGTTGTAAATCCAGACTGAGCCTCTGACTGCTGTAAAAATACCAGCACGTTAATAGCAGAAGTGGATGTGTGCTCCCTTGGACTGCAGTGTGTCACAGGATATCAACATCAGTGCCACGTTTTCCCTGGGTAAGGATGCCTCCAAAATTTATGTGGTGGCTTCTAATCCATCTGTGTGGGCTACAACACTTGGACTTGTGCACACTCCTTGCTGTCAGCAGGATTTAAGGAAGAGCTTTGCTGTGTTGCAGCCTGAATGGTTTAGAAGTTCCCCCTTGCATTTCTGCAGGAAATCTGTGCAGGATTGGGCTCAAGTTTTATTCAGCTCAGCATGTTTCCAGCAAGACAGGCCCTGTTTAATTCCACCATGTGATGTCTGGTAGTGCACAGGTGTGCAAGAGGTCACCTGAGCCTTCCCAATAATGCAGCAAGGCAACAGCATGCTAGGCAGAGGATGGAAACTGCTACAGAGGAAAAACACTGCCAGACAAAACAAAATTTTGCTAACTGGTTTGTGTTGAAGTGATGCCTGACTGTGTCATCCTAGGGCCTTGGTGGGACAATGCAAATTCCTTGAAATTCTGCCTTTAATTCTGAAAGTATGATAGCTTGTTTACAGTGTTCCTGTGATTTGATGGTAATTGAAAAATAATTTTGGAAAAGTGTTTGACATCAGTAAAAATGTTCAGATCTTAACTTCCAAATAAACACAGGCTCTTGTAAATATGGACAAAGGTAAGGGCACCAAGAGTATCATGGTAAGAGACCCAAGACTGTGCCAATGGTTGTTAATTTCGAAGGAAGCATTAATTTCCTTTTCCTGTTTTTCAAGAATTTTTATGTGTAGGAGAAATGCCCCTGCTGCATAAACATTTTTTAAAATAATGGCTTTAAAGGGCACGAACGAGTGCCTGAATCCAAATGTTTTGCTAGTACTCAAAGACTCTTTGTTTAACTCTTGCTTCCTTTTTTTTCCTTCTTTTTAACATAGCTATAATATGGCTGGAGGCAAGATCAGTATAGGGCAAATGTGGCCAAAAACCAGTAATAAAATAATAATATCTGCCTGTCCATCATAACCTGCTCTGTTTGCCTGCCTAATACTTCAGCTAAAAAGAAAAAAAGAGCCAAAGCAGGAAGAGGAAAGGATCATTTTCTCTCCTCTGGAGCTGCAAGAGGGCAATCTGATCCCAGGTTTGGGTTCACTTCTCACCATACTTCCTTTGGGGACGTTTGTCATCCTTCTTCAGGGGGAAAAAGGAACACCAGGTGATGTTTGTTTCTGGAAACATCATTTGGAGGTGGCAGTCATGTGTACTGGGTGTGTGGACTGCATCTGAGAGGAAATAGAGGAGGACATTTGGTATAAAGAGGCTCAAATGGACCCACAGGCAAGGGCTGGAACGCGTCTTAACTGCAAGGTGATGTGGCATCAATTGGTGTGGAATATAGAGCAAACTGGAGTGGCTCCACACCATCAATAACACCTTAAAACACACTGAGAGGAGCTGCTGCTTCTGGAGGAATAAAGGGAAGTTAGAGAATTAATTAAATATTTGTGTGCTCTCGGGGGAGATGCTGAGAATTTTAAACTTTCTGTGCTGAGAGGCTCTGACCCTCAAGAGAACATTACATTTGATCATGAGGCCATGGAGAAGGCTTCCAAAATTGAATGATAGCTGGGATATTATGGGGGTGTAGTTTGAACAGAAGTGTGTAATATCACAGGGTGGAAAACTAAACTAAGATGGAGGTTTTAGGGCAGTGGCTGGTCCTTCTTCCTCACCTTCTTCTCCATGGGTTTGGGTGGTGTTTTGTAATTGGACAGGAAAGTCCACATTGCAGGGCACAAGGGATCGGTTATTGGGTTAAAAGTAAAAATAATTTAGGTGTCATTTCTTAATTGGATAATTTGGCCTTAAAAGACCTTGTAGAGAAAGATAGTTAGGCATTTTGTAGCTTGTAGTAGAATGCTGTAGAACTCACAGCTTGTAGGACTGTGATATAGATGAGAAATAATAAATGTGCAGGGCACAAGGGATCAGTTATTGGGTTAAAAGTAAAAATAATTTAGGTGTCATTTCTTAATTGGGTAATTTAGCCTTAAAAGACCTTGTAGGGAAAGATAGGCATTTTGTAGCTTGTTAGTACAATTCTGTAGAACTCCCAGCTTGTAGGACAGTGATATAGATAAGAAATAATAAATGTTTGGGTCTGAATATGAAATACCATCTCTAGTGCTTCAATCCTGACCTCGGCAGTGACAGAAAAGAAGTTAAAGAGTTAACCCTTGGGAAGGAGGGAACTTGTATCACCCAAACCAGGAGAACTTGATCCACCTGGGACTGCTCTCAGCCATCCCACTGCTGGTAGAATTTGAGCTGATGCACACATTTCTGGGTGTTGAGCCCATCCCTCTGCTTCCTTCTGCTGCCATCGTTGCTCTTCCTGCCACAAATGGAGCCCTGGCTCCTGTTCTTGGAGCTCAGGCTGAGTCTGCAGAGTGGGCAGCAGCTCTGCCCACCAGCTCTGGTGCTCACTGGGACAAAAAGTGTCCCCATCTTTCAGCGTCATAGATTGATTCAGCTGGCAGGTGGTGCGAACAAATGCTCTGTGGGAAATGTATTATTCATTTGCTGATTGCTAGGTTATGTTTTCTTGAAGGAAGGGGGGTCCCATCAGATCTAGCAGCAGTAAACATGGAGAAACAAGGCACAGCATCTGACATCATTGTGGTTTTGTGGAGAGTTGGACTGGAAATGCCAATATGCTTTTGGGGAAGAATCACAGCACATGGAAGGGTGTAGCTGGTCATTTGTGTGGGTTCAGTCCAGCAGTCTCTTTTCCTATCTATACACAAATGAAGAAAGATAAAGCAGGATATCAAGAAATGTTAAAATCACTTTAAATAGTGGATGTTTTATTAATTTACCTGACCTCTCTAAGCCTCTTGTGAGAAAGCAAGTGGAGTGATGCAGCATAATGTAGCAGAGGTTATGCTTAGTGTTTAGACCTTGGTCCTGTCTCCTCTAATCCTGATTCAGTGACACAATTCCTACAACTGAAGACAATCAAGTAATGATTGACCTCTTCATTTCAGGCAGCTCCCTTAGAATCCTCTGCTTGGTTGTAAACACATGTAGACAAAATCTTGGTGTTTAGATGCATTCAAAAGTTGGGAACAAATCAGCTTTCTTTCCTGCAGAATTCCCAGTTTCCTTACCTGAAGTTTAATTGTGTTGTTAAAGAATTTGGTAGGTGCTCCCCATTTGGTTTCTAGATCTTTCTGCCACAGTTTAAAATGCATTATTTTCTGATCCCAGCTATCTAATAGGAAAAAAGCTATTGCTTTGAGGTGAGTGTAAAAGAAGTGCCCTAAATGGCAATGGACAGAGGAACCATGTCTGCAGCTGTCATTTTCCCTTATCACTGATTTTTCCACCCATCATGCTGCATGCATTTGGGTTCATCAAGCACAAAGGACTGTAACACACAGGGCCAAGCCTGCAGAATTAGGGATGCTGGCAATCTGTTTTGGCATGCTGAAGGAATATTGTCCCTGTAAGAGGTTTTTCTCCTTTGCTTTGTGCTTGATTTTAGTAGACAGTTGTGTCCAATGGCTTGTGCTGGGTTGACACAGAATAAAATGGATTTTATGAGTAGGGGTTATCATGGTAAGCATGGATCTTGTACCCTGCTTTATTCAGTATTCACAGGCTTGAAATTACCAGCCTGAGCTTGTTTTGGTTGCTTTTCTTTTGGGCAGGAACTAAATACTTTTTTATAACTTTCAGAACTCTGTGGTAATTTTTGGTTGGGAAACCTTTTTACAAGGTTCTAACTTCTACTTTTGGAAGTGTTTCCCTTCCAAGTGAGGTAAGTGCTTTTGGAGAATTTCACACAAATAATTATTCCATTATATATTGAAGATAATAGGAGGGAAAGCCAAAAGGAACTTGTTGGAAGAGGTGTAGGTAGAGCAAGCTGCAGGTTGAAGTAAACCACAGCACTCTCTGTAAGCTCCTGCTGTTTAAATCTGTTTAATAACATTCGCTCTTCCTTTCTTTGTGGCATTTTGGCACATGGCATGGATGGGGGACCACATTAATTAAATTCAGCAGGTTTAAATGGCAAACTGCATCTTAGGAGGTGCTGGGGTAGGAGAAGCAATCTTTTGGCCCAGGCTGCCACTGGGACAGGGGGCTGAGGACCAGGGAAGGAAGTCATGAAGTTTGATGCTGAGTGAAAGGCTGGGATGCTGCCTGGCCTTTCCACACTCCATGCAAGACTGGGCAGGGCTCTGTGCTCCCCCTCCTTTAGCTGTGCTTTTAAGGAAGGATTGTGAAGCATCTGGCCCTCAGCTAGGAAGTCAGAAGGCAGGAAATGCCTTTGTGCAGCATTTGCCAACTGTGGTTTCTGGTATGTTGGTGGGTGGGTTCTCAACATGTCCATCTTGATAAGAAAATGCCTAAAGCCAGACCCCGCTCATCCCTCATCAAAGGATCATTTTCTTTATCTCCAGCTTCAATTAAATGTGGAGTTTCTAAAAACAAGAAGGCACCCTGCTCCTCTCACAGCCACATTTAACCTCTTAAGCCTTGTTTTGTGCACCAGGAGTAACTGAGTTACAGCTGAGGATCAGGGCTTATCTTCCCAGTTCATTCAATTCCTCTTGACTTTCTCCAAAGAATCTTGTATCCCCTGAAATTCTGCATGTCACATCTTATCATGGGTGAGAAGTCTTTTTCAGGGAATATTTTAGAGGAAAAAAAAAATACAGCAAAAGGTTATAATGGTTGAAATATTGTCCCTATTTTGTTTTTGTAATTTATAAAAATGTAAACATAAAAATAGTCTCCTGTCTAGTGAATATTATTATTCATATTTTTCCTACTAAGGAAGAATGAAGAAAGAAAACATCCCATAATTTGATTGGGTTATTTGAGACATATATAGTCTGGGTTTTGTGTTTTTTAAGAAGTACACTTTTAAAAAAATGTGTTTGGGATTCTAATGGAAGGGTGTGGACAAAGTTGGGTTTTGAAAAGAGATTGTATTTAAGAATGCATTTTAAATAACACTGATAGAAATAAAATAGCAGTGAAGGATCTACACTTGTTTCTTTTCTGTACAGTTTCTTTCACTCCCAAAATATCTACTATCTATTAATCTTTGTGTTCAGAATTTGCCCAGGCCAGCTGTTTTTGTCTAAGTTCCCAAGTGTTGTGGATGTTAATTTAAATTTCACCAAGTGATGCAGGAGTCTTTGTCCATGGGGGTGTTCAGAGAGGCAGGACCTGCTGCTGGTCCCTTCCCACTGCCAAAGGGGGGGCATCTCCTCTGGGAATTGCTCCAATTTCTCCCAGCTGTGTATTTCCAGAGCTAAGTTAAATCACAGAGCATCACATCAATAGTTGTTAGCTTACTTGTTGCCAGACCAAAGTGAATTTGAATTGAACAAATGGTTTAATGCTTCCATCCTGCTTTTAGGTTCTACCTTGACATTTGGGGCTGAAGGGATTTTTCTACTTCCTTTGTGTTCTGAAATCCTGTCTTAGTCTTAAGGCCAGAATTTCACTGCAGCTTCAGTATAAATAAATGAACACTGAGGAAAAAGCTGCAAACCTTTCCCAAAAGAAAAAAAAATTGCTCTCAAGTATTAGAAGAGCTTGAAATCCTGCCAAGTTTTTGAAAATGCCTCTGATTTCTTTCTTTCAGACATTTCTGAAATGTTTATTTTCAACACATTTTTAATATTTTTGAAGAGCTCTAGTGAACTAAAATGTCTGGTGGCCATTTCAGTGAGATATTTCTAATTATTCCCATGGAAACCTTGAAATGTCAGAAGCTCTCTAGGTGCAAAGATGATGCCCTAAGAAGAGGTTTCTCTTCAGTTGCCTGTGCTTTGGAATGATAGAAAATTCACTTTCTGGATGTAAGATTTTAGATTGGAAGGGTAAATTCCTGCTATAATGGCTAATTTTGGGAGGAAGTTTGTGATACTGCATATGCTTTAATCACTCCTGAACCTCCAAACCCTGTGAGAGCTCCTGCAGGAGGAGTTCCAGGAATCCTTCCCATCCCATGAGGTTTATTCACAAAATGTGACACTCTGAAGCCATGTCTCAGGGCACAAAACATCATCAGGGCATGAAAGTATAGCCACAGCTCTAAAACTCAGGCTGCAGCTTTTGGCAGGTTTTGAAGGGGTGGTTTGCCATTGGAAAAAGGAAATTATTTTTCTTTGTAGCCAGTGGTTGATATTTCTCTTTGCATACTGGACTGCTACTGACTCTTTTGATAGCTACTTAATTTAAATCTCCTTGAAGACAAGTCTGCCTGTTTTGGGCAAGGCTACATTTCTCTTAAGCCCCTTATTGTCAGTTTTTCCAATTTTTTCAGTTTCTGTGAGGAGCTGAGTTGAAAGGGAGGATCTTGGTTAGTGACAGGGATGCTGATCCTTGTGGGAGTGGTCCAGCCACTGGGTTCCAAAGATGGTGAGAAGGAAGTAATTCAGCATTTTCCAGTTTCCCTTAAACACAGGTGAACACTCACAGCTGCTTTACCTGCTGCACCTGTCCTGTCCTGGTGGGGTAAGCAATGGCCAGAGAGCCATTTTCCAGGAGAAGCAGGGAAGCAGACATGGAGTGCCTAACATTAGATTGTTCACACAGTGTTTTTGTAAATTGCAACAGCTTCCAGGTACTTCAGTGCAGAAATAAGCACTTCAGCACGCAAAGAAAAAATATAGCTGGGTCTTTTATGGCACTAAATTTAAGTAATTTAAGTTCTCAGATCATTATGTCCTCGATGCATGTGCTGTGATGCAATCACTGAACTTTTATCACAGAATAAATTAATTTGGAAAAGACTTCTGAGGTTGAGTCCAGCCTATGACCACAATGAGCTAGAGTACTGAGAGGCACATCCAGCTTTTCTTGCACACCTCCAGGGATGGTGACTCCAGCAGCTCCCTGGGCAGCCCATTCCAATATCTAATCACCTTTCTCTGAAGGAATTCTTCCCAGTGTCCAACCTAAACCTCCCCATGTTCAGCTTTAGACTATGCCCTGTGGTACAGTGATTCAGTTTTAATTTCTTGGTGCCATTTTGTGTCTATTACCACACAATAAATCACTTTTTTTTTCTTCTTTTGAAAGCCTGCAAGGCCTGGTTGTGGCAGAGCCCCAGCAGAGCAGGCAGAGAGGAATTTTGTGTGCAGGGAGAACTCTGCTCCACGGGCCAGGTGCAGTGGGGTTTGCATTTTTTCCTTTTCCCACTGCTTTCCTCTAAAATGTTAGGCATGAGCCATGGCTGGAGGCAAGAATCCAGCCTTGATGGAGCACCCTCCTGATCTGATATGACAGGACTTGTGGAAGTGTTCAGCCCCTGCCCTTTGTTGCTTTCAAGAGGGGAATCCCACTAGATTGCACAGATGAGACTGGAAGATTTTGTGTTTAGATTTCCCTAAGACGAGAAGAAAGTAAAGAAACCTCTTTTTTTTTTTTTTGTGTGTGTGTGTGGTTTTGTTTTGTCTCCTTCAAGAAAGGAGAACTGTTGGAAAAGTAGGTGTTGGATATATCCTGTTTTTTGAGCAGTGTTGCACTGCATTTAATGCCCTGCTTGGTTCCTCCTGGAGGAAGCTGGCAAGGCTTGCTGCACAGGGAGAGTAAGTTTGATCTATTGCTCATCTTGGAAACTGAGAATGGTTTGGATGGGAGTGCTAAGGAGATTTGTCAGACAGCAGGAGCTGAGTCTCCGGGTCAGTGTGGAGATGAACCTCTGCTGTGAGCCATGGAAGGGAAGGAGCAACAGAGGCAGCTCAGATCCACCCTCTGCCAGTTTGCTAAAGTGGATTTGAATGAAGTTGAATGTATAACCAGCTCCTAATTTCCCAAGCATTTTTGTGTGGGTTTAGCAATCTGATTCCTGTCAAACCCAATGACTGTCATATTGACGCAAAGACCAGGCAATATTTGGAAAATTTAGGAAAGGTATTTTGCCAAGCAAGAGAAAAAACCCCAACTCCTCTCTTTTAACATGCATTCCTGTAGGAATTAGAAATACAGAAGAAAGGGAAGAAGCATACTGAAGTGTTGACCATTCTAACAAAAATCATACTGTACTGGTCTTTTTTTGGAATTTTTTTTAAAGTTTTCCGCTGGCTGGAGGCTTTTGAAGGAAAGAAAAGAAAAGGAAAGACTCATCTTCTGTCTTGAATTAACTTTGTTAATGATTAACAGAGCAGTGCAGTATGTGTGGTGCCTTTTAATTAAATCAGAAGAGACATGATTTGGACAAGATTTTAGTTTCACTATGAAAGTTATTAAATAAACTGACACTGTTTGCTCTCCAAAAGTTCCTGGGAGCATCCAGTGAGCTGGTAATCCCTGTGCAGCCAGTGAAATAAAGCTGCTTCTAGAACACCTAAGGGCCAGCACCAGATATTGGAAATGACTGGTCCAGTCAGACAGGAGCATAATTGAGCATTAACCTGCATAAAGCAGGGGGCTGAGGATCCACTGTCAGTTCAGGGACAGCAAAGGTCCAAACTGAGTGTTTCTGGTCAAGTTTGCATTTTGAATATCTCTGAGATGTTCCAGCATAAGCTGTTGAACAGTTGCTGCCTTTGATGGCTTTTGCTAGGTGAGTTTATGGGGTTGTTTGTGAAGTGAGGTCCTGACTGGGCCTTGGGTATTGCTCACCAGTAAAATTCAGAGTGTCATAAGACAGGAGCTTTAGGTACAGGAAGGTCTCCATAAATTGGCCCAGCAGGAAAAGCTCCTCTCCCCCCAGAGCTGTGTGCACACATTCACAGAAAGCTGTCCCAGCAGTGAAGGATCCAGCCCAAAGCTCCATCAGACCCTGGTTCCAGGCTGGACCAAGACACTGGATGCTCTTGCTGGCATGTGGTGGCACACAGGGTGAACAGATCCAACATCTCACACTCTGAGTTTGCTGATGTTTACTGATCTGTCTGTCAAGGAGCTGTAGCTGAGGCCTCCACCCATGCCCTCTCAGCAGTAAAATCAAGGCAGAGCCTGTTTTGCCTGGAGATGCATCTATCACCTGTGTTTGTATCACACCTACCACATTGTGGCTCCTTCTGGCTTTTGTGGCCAAGCTTGAAGTGAATAGTTATTTTTGCAGCATGCCTCCAATATTTTAAAAACATCAATAATCTAATATAAAACCTGTTGTTGAAATCACCTATTGCCAGAAACTGTTGGGGCAAAGAAAACTTTACATCTACATTGTTGGCAGCTGATAGAGAACGCAAATAGCAGCAAATATGTTTTTCTATTCAAGTTTCAATTTACAGTGATAATTCTTGGAATATGATTTTAGCACTTGTCTTAGAGTTTGTCTTGTTTACTATTGCAACCATACATGCAGTCAGTAACTTTTCTGTGTGAAAAGCTGGATAATATCACCTCAAAAACTGAGGACAGTCAGAGAACATTAAATTCTCTTCCCTGTTGAGGACCAGGCTCAGCTGGGCTATCCAAATCCATCCTGTCTCAGCAAAGCAGGCATCAGACAGGACTGAATGCTGCGTGGGTCTTATCTGGAGCTACATATTTTGGAAGTGTTTATAATTGTGGTCTGCAGGCTCTTGCATTCTAATGTACAAGGCTTGTGCTCCCAGTCCTGCAGAACCTGTCTGTGCAAATAGTTCTATCTTCTGATCAGGCATTTGCTACCTGCTGGTGTGTCAGTGTGAACATGCAAATTCTGCTTGTGTGTGCCTCCGTGATTTGCACATGCAGATGCCCAAGCCTACACATTTCAATTTGAGTATGTATTTTAATACATAAATCCACACTACATAGCTTGGTACTTACAGGTTTCATTGAACACATTAAATTTTTTGACACTGCTGCTCTTTTTGGGCACCCAAGTAGTTATAAACGTGAGATAAAGAATGAAGGGAAGAATAGATATCCTAGCTGCAGGATGGATTCTTAGTCTTGAATCCTGAAAGAGCTTGGCTTTTGTGAGCAAGCTTGAAGAGAATAGTTATCTTTGCAGCATGCCTCCAATATTTTAAAAGTAACAATAATCCCATGTAAAACCTGTTGTTGAAATTGCCTATTTCCAGGAACAGTTGGAGCAAAGAGAATTTCAATCTGCATTATTGGCATCTGGGTACTCACAGGTATCATTGAACACATTGAATTTTTTGACGCTGCTGCTCTTTATGGGCACCCAAGTAGTTATAAGCATGAGATAAAGGTAAAGAATCAAAGGAAGAATAGATATCATAGCTGTAGGATGGATCCTTAGTCTTGAATCCTGAAAGAGCTTGGAAAACTTATGAATGGGAAATGGCAGAACCTCTGGTACTTGGGATATTTACAGCTTGACTTGGGAAAAAATATACATTGTAAGAGACAGCTCAGCATTATTTGATGACAAAGTGCATAGTCTTGTTTTTATAAGTGCTCAAGAGATATTCTCCAAGAGTTCATGTATGAGCTGCCAGACTTTACCTTCAGCATGTGATTTAATACACAAAGTGTTGTTCATCTGTGAAATAAATTCCCTGCTCACATGCCAGTGTCCTAGAATGAAATCTCCTAGGATGGTGAATGCAGATGCTTTTTGCCCTGTGAGATGCATCCACTGAGTTCCCTGCAGTGAACTCTATTGGGGCATTTCAGAACAGACCTCAAAAAAAAGCCAGCAGAGTTTGTCTGCTCCGTGAGAACATGAAAGAAACTGTGGCATCTTTCATTTTCCCAGGGAGGGAACAGTTAAAAATATTCTTCAAATAAGGAGCAGATGTTAATGTCATTAGAATGGATTTTCATAAAAAACATTTGTTCTCTTGCAAAATGCCAGTAGCTCTGCAAACCTCTCTGCAAGTCTGCCTGCTTATTTCAGGCTTGTGGCACAGAGAAGGGGCAGTGCAGGGAGAGCTATTTACTGTCTCTGAAGCCCATCAGGTACGTTTCTGTAAGCTGCCTGTTTCAAAACTGCCTCAACGTGGACCAAACAGCTAAAGAAACATGAAGGTATTTGAATAACAGGACAAGAACAGTGAGCATCACAGCGAATTCCCTGCTGGCAAATAGGTACAGAAAGGAATATGCTACATATGGAAAGTAATGGTCTGGACAAATGCCTCTGTCAGGTTCTAAATTCACTGTCACTTCAAAAGAAACAAAGATTCACAGGCTTTTTTGATCAGCTCAGTGAAAACTCTGCCTTTCCTGCAGGAATGGTTAAAGTAAAAATAACAAACAAAATATTAAGTGGCTCTCTGGATGACCTCTGGATGTTCTTATTGTTAGTATGAGTAGACATTGGAACCTCCCAGTAATAATTTCCTTTTTGGAAAGCTCTCATGTCTCCTTCCTCCTCCTCCTTTTACTGCTTTTAATGTTCAGAAAATAGGAAAGGCCCTTTCATTGCTGCAATAGATGACCTGACACTCTGCTGGAGCCATTTCCCTCGAGTTCATTGGCATGAATGACACCTCACAAGTGCTCTAGTGTGGTTAGCATTTGTTTGCTCTAGTTTTTTTGTGTTTTTTTTTTTTTTTTCTCTTTCTAGTGTCTTCCTTAGGGGTTTTGGTGTCCTAGATCTCTGAAGCATCAGGGCATACAAGGAATGCAGGTTGAGACACGTCTCCTGCCCCATCATTTTTTGTGCTTTAGATGCCCATGTGGATTTTTGAGATTACCTGGGAGGTGATTTGCCTCTTCCTGCTCCATATGCAAGATCTTCACCTCAGGGCCACAGTGTTCTGCAAGTATCCCTCTTGGTTAAGGTGCTGAAGTAAACAACAAACATTTGGCTTCCAAATATTAAAGGGATTATGAAGTACAAGGATCTATAGCTGCTTCAGACCCTACTTCATCTTTATACACTTCAGACCCTGCTCCTACATCTTTATACACCAAAAGATGCGTGGTTTAGTGTACTTTAGAACAAAGGGCTGGGCCTACAGAAGGTGTACATGAATAAAAGCAACTTCATGGGGCACTGCAGGCTTGTTTCTGTGTGTGTGTAAAGAAGCCCTTGTGCAGGGGAATCATTCAGCTCTCTATAAAGCATAGGATTGTTACCTTTTCCCAAAAAATCTATCTCATCAAAAGTGGAAAGAGTTTTTGGGAGGAAAAAAGATCAGTTATTGCCTGTAGGACTTAAGCATAGCTTAAATTAATATCCTGAACAAAGTGCAGCTGTTGGATTCTTGGAAGCTCTGAGGAAAAAGGAGTCAGGGCTGATGCTGCCCTGGCCGTGGCTTTGTGCAGAGGGTGGCCTGGGTGTCACCCCAAGGTGAGAGTGCCACCTGCTGAACCCACACACATTCCTCCCCACCGACAGGAGAGCTCCTAGCAGAGATTTCCCTTTGGGCTGCTGATCCATCCACACCCACTCTGGTAATTTATGAGGGGTAAGGAGATCACAGCCCGGGCTGGAAGAGCTGCAGGACTGCGCAGTGAGTGGTTTCAGTTTGCTCACGTTTTTGGGCTTTGAGGGGAAGGGGTAGGAGAGCCAAGCATATGAAACTGGTAACTGATTTACATCACTGTTTGCATTTCTATTTCCTGCCCTGCTCACTGGATGACATGGAGGAACACTGAGGACAGTCTCTCAGACTGGGTTCAGCTCCAGCCCCGGTTTTAATCCTGCTGTTAAACAAAAGATGGTTCTACCTTGACTGCAGTTGAGCTTTCAACTCCCCACCTCCTTGTGTTTGTGTTTAGAAACCACCCTCAGTCTCGAGCTGTCTGATCCAGCCTGACCTTTCACAAGTTAGACTGGCTGCAAGTGCCTGCAAAATGCTTAGGCAGTGATTTACTATCAAAAGGATGGTAAATCCTTTTGTTCCCCGGACCATTATTTTATATCTGGGTGCTCTCATCTCTCAGCAGGCTGGAATGTGACTTTCCTGTGAGCAAATGCTTGCAAAGGCACCTCTGTGCAGGGCTGAGGCTGCTCAGATGAGCTGCCTGGACAGAACCCCTTCTTGTGAAAGCTGAATGGGAAGAAAGAGTTTGTCAGGCAGCTTGAGCAGCTGAGGAATCTGCAGGAATTTCTGTAACCGGGGGCTGAGAAATGATGAGGAGGATCTATTAGAGAGAATACAGTACAAAAAAATTAAAAAAATCATAGGATCACAAAGGGGAGGGGGATGCAAGAGAGATAACAGCTTGACAACAGGCAAATACAGTGTGTCATTCCAGGAGCTGCAGGACCAACCAAATGGTTAATGTGTGGGGTGGAAAGAGCATCCAATGAGTCTCACATGCCTGAAAGGATAATGGCATTTTTATTATCTCACTCCACGCCCCGATCATCCGTCCATTTGCTCCCTGGAGCTGCCAGCAGTTTGCACTGATTCATCCTCTGCAGACATGATCAGCAGGTCATACTGCAGGCAGAGCTTGTCCAGCCTTTCCAAGTGAGTTGCCAGTTTGTTATACCTGTATGGATTCAGCCTTTTGGTGCTGTGTAGGGAGTGCTGGGGTGGTGGAAATGGAACAGAACAGCTGGGCAGCTGGGGAATAAGCAATAGATTGGATTATTTTGCTTCCTTTTTTTTTTTCTGTATTGTGCTCTGTTGTCTAAAAATCTTTGTATTCATGCATTTCTCTCTCCTGAATTGCAGAATTCAAATTGTTCAGTGGTAGAAGGATATGGTGGGAGAACTGGCTGCTAGTTGGAGTTCTGTTGGTGGGAAGTTTGCAGAAGTTTCATAGCTAGTGTGAAAGCTTTCACGTAACTCAGATTGCTTAATTCACTGAGTAAATAAAGTCCTCATGGCACATTCATGCCTGAATGTGGAAGGGAAAGCAAGAGGAGAAAATCAATTAGCCTGTGTAATGTTGCCAGGAATATAATCTGCTTTATTCCTGTCCTGCATTGTTTTGTTGGTCTGCTTTACGAGTTGATGGGTAGGAAACAGGACACTGCTATGTTTCTAAATTGCTGGGATTTATATAAGGGTTTGGTTTAAAGCTTGGGAGAGGTTTTGAAGAGAAACTGGGATTTCTATGCCTGTTTTTTAGAGTTTCCAGCATGAAATCCTGTGCTCTTGGAGGGAGAGGGAGCTCAGGGATTTCAGAAACTCATCCCCTCCAAGAAGTCCCTTCCAGGGATCTGAAATCCTTCACTGTGATTTCAGAAACTGGGTAGAAAAAATAATAATTTAACTGAGAGAATGTCAGATGACATTTTTTGTGTGTTTTTCTGTGGTGAAATACAGCCACAAGCCACAGTAGCCAGCCCTCCCATACTTGTGTGTGGGAACAGGGACCAGCCATGGGGCAGCACCAATTTCTCTGCTCTCAGTGCCAGGGGAAAGCAAGGGAGGGGAAGGGGCAAAGCAGGTGAGATTTGGACACTTTATTGATTATCTAAGTGATGAAAACATTGACTTGTGACACCTGATGTGGGGAGCTGGCCCTGAGTGCAGGCTGGACCCCTGAGGTGACTTTGAGATCCTTTTTAGTCTGTGCTGGTTTAGTCTGGACCTGGTTTAGTGAGGTGTCAGAGTCTGGCTGTTTTGTTTAAAACACTGGGAGCCGCTGGATATCCTTGCTGGGAGATATTCTCCTCCAGTCCCTTTTGGGCAGGAGAGGGAACCAGCAGTGTGCTTGCCATGTCTGATGTGTTGGGGGAGTAAAAGCTGGGAGCAAAGCGTTGGCTTTAGCGTGAAGGGAGTTCACTAAAATCAGTGAAATTCCGCCTTAGTGAAAACAATCCTTTTGGGTAGCTACTGTAGGGTTGTTTTGCTGTATCTTGAGAGTTCTGGGTCCTGTAACAGCTTCTAACAAGAGCAGACACACCTTGAAAACCAGACATGGGTTTCTTTTGTCAAGAGTCACGGTAGCATGGCTTGGGGAAGAAAAGCAAAGTTCTCTCTGGCAAGGACTCTGAAGAGAAATCAAATGTGTGGCCAGAACTTGGGAACTGATTTATTCCCTTGTAACAAACATCTCCATGACCTCAGGCCAAAAGAGGGAAGACACCTTTAGCATTACCCACAGAGGTTTCTTCAAAGCATTGCTCAGAGAAATACATGATGAAATACTGCCCTTCCCAGGCTGAGGAATAACGTAACCATTCCAAGGGCTCGTGGCTTCTCAGGAGATTGCATGGGAAAAGAAAAGGAGTATTAAAATCCTTATAAGTTCACTCTCTGGAGACTCTCCAGGGAAGAGGAGGAGGCTGTTATTGCATTATTTTGAATGAGGTACAATGTGATTGTTAACTTCTTGCGAATGTCCTCTAATGGCCCCTGTATATGATCATTTCATCTGTGTTGTTTCAAGATATTTTCTGTGCTTTCAGTGGACTTGTGGTATTTGTAGAAAATTTTGTAATTGCTAAATAGCTGAATATAATCCTGTTAGCATTTGATACACTAGAAATTAAAAGCAGAAGCTCTCAGTGGAGCCAAGAAATTCCGGTTGGCCTGAAAACATGAAGTCTGTTTAATGAATGTATAGGGATTGGCTTGGCTCGCTGTGCTGGACACTAAAGTGTTTACTGTGCAAGTTCCTAGAGAAAGCACAAGTTCTCTTTGCCAACAGGTAGAATATTTTCTTCCAGCATATGATAACTTCTGCTCAAACTTCAGTTGGGTGGTTGGACACTCAGGCTTTTTCAGCATTTTCTTTGTATTGTAGGTCATCTTTTCTGTGTCTTTGCTGGATGCTCGAGACTGATTTCAGCTAATTTTTGAGGAGAAGAGAGGTGTTTAAGAGGACTCCTCCACAGATAGCAGTGGTGTTGGTAGCACTGTGTTATCTGGTTATTCTGCTCCAAAATTGATGTTGTTAATTTTCACTTGAAGCTCTCTCCTTCTTCTGGTCTTCCCTTTTGACCATGCTCTTTATTCCTGTTCCCCAGTGGGCAAAGGCCTGAATCCTTAATTTGTAAAAGCCTTTTTACATTGCTGAGGTAATACAAGAAGGCCATAATGTAACTGCAGAAAAGACACACAAAGGTGTTTGCCTGTAGTGAGGATATTTTTCTGGTTTGGAAGCAAAGAATCCCAGGCTCAATTTCTGAAAGTGGCTCTTCCCCATCAGGGACAAATCTACACAAGGAACTGAAGCATTTTTGAGTGGGAGATTCTGTGGCAGAGAAAGGACAGGTCTATAGGGAAGCATCTGATATTTTGCAGCCTTCTTGCCCCAGTGAAAGTTGTTCTTTTCAGCATAAGAAAAGCTCTCAGGAGCACAAAGCTGGGGTGGAGTTTGGAGCATCCACCTCAGTCTTGATTCCAGACTGTGAGCATCAAGCATCTAAAGTTTTGTCAGAGAACAAGTGACTTGGAAGGGTTTTATGAAAATTCTGAGCTGAATTCTCTACCCTGTGCAAGCCTTGGTTCAAGCCAGGAACTTGCTGTGAATCCAAATGCCTGAAATGAGCTGTGAGAACTGCTTCTGATGAAAGGTAAACTTAGTAAAACCTAGAAAATATGGGAGAGTTTTGGCCAGAACTCTTTCAGAACAGATCAGAGCAGAGCTGGTTATGAGTTCATGTCAGGTTTCTGAAATTGGCTTTGTCTAAATTAAAAGAATAGGAAATTCTTTATTTTTTAATGAATTTTTCTATACTTTCTTCATAAGAAATTAGTGAGTTGCACCTTTGCTGTTTGTAAATAAAGAATTCTGATTTTTAAAAATCCTTTGATTCCAATTGACCTATCTTTCAAAGAGAAAAGTAAAAAGTAAAAAAAAAAAAAAACTTAGATGAAAGATTTGCTTTCTTGTTCCAGGCTGAATTAAAAACAAAACAAAACAAACCAGCCCTGAACATTTTCCATATCACTTCACTCTGACAAGGGTTTTTGCTTCTGCTTCAGCAAAACCAGAAAATTCATTATTAGTGCAGATCTTAAATCCAGATAGCTCCTCCACAGCCACACTGCTGGCCTAGGTGTTCAACCAGTGGTGGATGGGGGTGGTAGAGCTTTGTCCTCCTTCTTCATACCCCTGCCTTCCCCTCTCCTGCCAAACCTGCACCCCCCATCCACTCTCTTCCCAATTCAGAGTAAAACAGGAAAAACTCAGGGAAATTCTCTGGTGATTACTTTAGGCCCTCTTTGCTCCTCAGAATAGGTACATATTTCTGTATAAAGCAGATGAAGTCAATTATGTCCAGTAAATTAAATCCAAACAAGAAAAACACTTCCATTTTTTATTGAAAAATTGAAATACAGAGGCTCAACTTACTGTAACTTTTCCCCTCTATCCACATTTTACTTTGTTAAAAAACCCCAAAACATTTGAAAAACCCTTTCTTGCACTATTTTCATGTACTGACTATTTGATTTATGTTTTGGGATGTGTAAGCTCTTAAATGTGGTGAAAAAAATCTCCTTGAGTTCAGTAAGGCAGCTTGCATGTATAAGTGGCTGCAGAGCCAAGTTTATAATTACATATCTGTATAATGTTAGCCTTCATACATTTATCCATTCCAATTTTAATTCTCCATTTCATAAAATCTATGATCAAATTTTGGAGCCCAAGCTGAGCTGATGTTGTCCTTTTTAATTTAGGACTCAGCCCTTTTATTCTCCTCCTGTGCCTTCCTTTTATTAGCTGCTTTCTTTTTGTGCTGATGTGCAGCACATATTGTTAAAGGCGCTTATTAGAGCCGGAATTTTACAGCATGGAGACTGTCCTAATAAGGGAAAAAAACAGCCCTTTATTGGTGAGCTAAGAGAAATCAGGCAGTGGATCATTTTTTTTTTTTTGCTGATTGAGAAGGATAAGGTGCGGTTTGGCAGGTACCGCATTGGTTTGGCATTTGCTGACACGGTTCCTCTTTTCTGCGGCTCAAATCCTTTGCAGAGCAGGCAGGGAGGGCTTCCCCCCACTCCCCCTTTTGCCTTGCCCTCCCTTCTTCCTTCTCCTTTCCACAAATGCTCAGCTGCTGCTGTGCAGTCTCCCTCTGACACTCAAGCTGGATGTGGTAATGAGACATTTTTGTGAGTCCAGCAGTGCAATGCTGTAATCACCTTTTTGGGGAACAGCAAGCACTTTGGAAAACTGTTTTCCATGTGGGCTTTTTTTTTTTACCTCTAAAGCATTGAAGCAGTTTGTGAATCTGTCAGAAAAATCACCCTGTACTCTGAAGTATTTCAATACAATTTCTCTCTTCTCCAAAACCCACTATTGAATCAAAGTACTGGCTACAAGGTTCAGTTGATGGCTCATCTGTTTTTTCCTTCCAATTGCTTTGGATGTGCATATTGAATTCCAGAGATGAGCAGCACATCCCAGGCTTAAGTACAGGCTTCACATCTGAACTCAGTGTAGTTCCTTAACTTTTCAGCTGAATTATGGTGAATGGCTTCTGCCCTCAAACGAGGGCAGAAGCTGATGTTTTGGGTTTTACTAAGCCAAGTATTGGCTCTGCCTAAATTCACTTTGTGCTGCGTCAGGAGACTGAAACTGATGTAAAGTGTCTGCCCCCTTTCCAACTGGTGCTCTGGTGTGTTTCTTGTAGGAGGAATAATGGTTAATTTAGTCACTAATACCCAGTTTTCTCTGTCACACTCTTGCTTATTTTCTTCTGAATACTGTGCATTTGCTGGCATCACTTGTGAAGCAATTTTTTTCCTCTACTCCCCACCATAGTAATCCTAGAGTACATACCCTGTCAAAATTGAGGTTAGCTTGCTGTATGGAAAGGGTGTGAAAGACAAATGGATGATAATAAAGCAGAAAAGGAAAATAAACAGCTTTAGTAGCAGGGGTTGGATGTACCAGTTCACATTAAGCAAAATATACAGATGGACCATTAGGGGTGGACTACTCCCAAAAGCTTAATAAACAACTCCTTTTGGGGGGATTGGTGGGGTTTGGGGTTTTTTTTTGCAAGATGCTTGTTTGTATTCAGACCCTTCCTCAGCCAGCATTTCTCTTACAGATGAGGAACTTGGCTAACTTTGTCTTCTTTTTTAATTCCCATCCATCACTTTTCCACACACCTTGACGAAGCAACAGTGGGAAATACTCAGTTTTTCATGAGCAAGACTGGTTCCAGCAGAACCTGGCCTACCAACTGGAGGGGATTAAGTCTCTGCAAGAAGTCTCACTCTGAATCTTTTTCAGATCACTTTCAATTTCTTTGTACCTCTCTTTAGCAGGATCTCCTCCTGCTGCAGATCCTTGAGGCAAATGTTGCTGTATTACAGAACAAAAAAAATAGAAGGTGATTCTGGTTCCAGACTGAATATTATTGAAAAATATCTCTGAAATTGTGTGCTATGTATTTTAAAAAATTGAGAAAAAAGCTCCTGGAGAAGCCATCCATGTGCATTTGTTTTTTTTCCCCATAATTCTTCTGGAAATGTGGAGGCCTGTTCTAGAGGTGTGTCCTTGAGACCCATGCACTTGACAGTACAGGATGTAAAATTCTGGCTTCTGTTTGGTTTGCTGAAGCCAAATTGCCCACAGGCCTTTTTAAGCATAAAAGTATATTACATGTTTCTGAACAGGAGGTTTTTGGCTTGCCAGATTCCATCTGCAATTTGTTCAGCCCTGGAGTTGCTGCAGTGTAATTACAGAAATACCTTTTAACATCACAACTCTTGCTGTCCTGGCTCCTTCCTTACCATGGGATTTTGTTGTTTGGGGGTTTTTTGGGTTGTCTTGTTTTGGGTTTGTTTTTGTTTGTTTGTTTGGACTTCTTCTGTTGTGCCTGATTTAGTAGAGTTTGTGAATCAGCAAATGTGTCAGTTTGTGACTCAGTGATACAATCATCATACACTGATATGGCCTTGGTGGAACCTTTGCAGTCTCTTGGGTCATTTTCAGGTTGTTCCATGTGCTACAGTGACATTCTCCATTGCCATGTGTTTCCTTTCCCCCCTTTTTTAATTTTTCCCTTTCAGTCATCTCTTGATAGTGCTTTATTTGATTATTTTGCAAAGCCCAAATGGAGTGTGTTCCAACCTTACTGTATTCTCTTGCACAGTGATGTCGATAAAAGAAGAATCCCATTTTTAAATTAGGGCGTGTATTCTGTGTATTCTCCTCTTTCCTCTGTGAAGCCTGAAGTTCTTTTTAGGATTCTGTTTGTCCTGCAAGAGGAAAATCACTGGCATGTGCTCTGGGCGTGTAAGATGGTGTTGTGCATCTTGGCTTTAGTCATCTCCCTCCTCCTGGAACAGGAGTGGTCAGGCACATCATGTCAGCAGTTTTCTTTCTCAGGATTGCAAAAAGCCCAAAAGCCTAATTACCAGAGGCCACATCTGTTTCCAAAACCAGCTCAAGTTTTACTTTAGTTAGAAAGATGAAGTTTGAGGACTGATTTTCTCCTTGCTCCTCCATTAAATTTGCCATAAAGGCTGTAGCAAAGCAGATTTGTTGCTCTCAGATTTGTAAAAGTGTAGCTTTTACTCAAGGCTTACCAAACTTTAGTAGTGGTAAAAAACTCTCTGAATGCTGTAGCAGAGCTATCTCGGTGTTCCCATAGTCCTTATCTCTGTGGCTGTGAAATCTTCCCACTGGCTGCATGTGCATCAGTGATAATTGGCAGCCCATTCAGCTGAGAACAAATATTCCTTTCTTGTGCAGGTCTGAGAGCTGCATTTGGTCCTTTGGCATTTTGGGAGAGCCATGGGGTTAATTACTTACCTGAATTCCTGGATTCTTCTCTGTCTTTCAAACTCACCCACCACTCCGTGAAGTGCTGAAGTAGGAGACAGTGTCTCCCCCCCAGCCCTATGTTTATTGCCCCTGAACCATTTTGGGTGGTGGTATTTTGAGCAGACTTTGCTCAAATGTCCTGAAAACCTGTTTGTATGTGATTATAGCTGTGCACCAACACTGGAAGTCTGTCTCTTGCTCATCTTGAGCTGGCAGGAGCACCCCTAAGTGCATCCCAGAGCACGTCATTGGCAGAGGATTGGAAGTGTTTGGCTTGACAGTTCCACCTGTGTTTGGTGCAGGTAGTGCTCTGGATCCTGAAATGCGTGATTTTTCTCACTGAACATTTCTGAGTGTTAGTCAGATGGGAACTGGAGCACAAGGGAGTTTAAGCATCTCACAGAGGAGCCTGTAGAGCAGAGGAGCCAAATGAAGTCTTGGAAATCCTGTATTTAGCAACATTACTCTCAGCATGTTAACTTGAATTAAGAGCAGTCTTAACTTTGCCAATTTAGAGTATTACTGATCCCTAGACCTTTTTGTTACCTTGCAGCTGCTAAAGGTTATCTCCAGGTAGATAATGACCATATTCTTGTTTACTTAGTAATCTCAGTTGAAATGTGGCAACAGGCTGGACCCCACTCTGTGTGAGTAGGAATTCAAATTCTCTTACACTTGTCCCAATTCTATGTTGTGCCAAGTATTTGTCATTTTGCGTTGCCAAATCCTCGCTTTACAAAGGTTGTATATTAAACGGGAACGTTGTATATTAAATGGGAATTTACTGTCCAGTGCTTGGGTTTTGGCCCCTCTCAGTGCCTTTCAGGCTGCATGACTTAAATTCAGTGAGAACTTTCATAAAAGGATGAATGGGATTGCATCTCCCTTGCCATGGACTTTGTTGTGTCTGTGAATGGGAACAATGGATTGTTGGGAAGAGGATACTTGGATGAGCAGTGCATGGCTGGATCAAATGTAAGGTTTGCTCTCTGGTGTTGTTTCTGGCATCCACCTGCTGTGCAAATGTTGTAGAAGTCTCAGTGACACCCCAAACACTCTTGTGTTGCAGACCAGGTGAGAGGGGAGAAGTTTTGACTTTGAATCAAGACCAAGTCCTGCAAGAGCTGGTGTTGGAAGGGTTGGCTGGCATTCAGGTCAGTCCATCTCCCCTGTGGCACCAAAGAGGGACCAGAGAGAGCTGTGGTGCACAGAGCCATTCCCATGTGGCTCCCTGCAGTTTCTCTAGGACTGAAACCTCTCTGGTGTAGAGCTGAGGTTCTCTCACTCCATCAGCTTTTGGGAGTCCTACCTCACCAAGTCCTGCTGAGCTTTCTGTACCTGTAGAAGCTTGAGAAGCAGAAGGGTGTGGCAGCAAGCCACACCTTGTTTCCACTCCTTGTTTCCCCATTTCTCATACTTTCAGGCATTTAAGTGCATCTCAGCTCAAAACCAAGTGTTTCAAAAGGTTCCAGACTGCGTTGAGCCCTGCTGACCCCCGTGACGTGGCCACAAGACCCCCTGGGCTAAACTTGCTTTTGGCCCTTCCTTTCCTATTTCCCAGCAGGCACACCTCTTTTTAAAAATGTAGACTACTGCCTTGGAAATACAGAAGGCTTTATTAAAATGTAGAGGAGAGCCAGGCCATCGCTTGATCAGAGAGAGCTCAGGGAAGCAAGTCTCTTTGTTCAGTATGCCAGAAAAATACATCTCAGGATAATTCTGTCAGTGGCTTTCACTGACAGGATTAGGATGTGGGTATGCTGATAATATCTATCTCAGGGTAATTTCTGTTAGAGCAATGGAAGTCAGCAGAGTGCAGCTGTTGGAGATGGGGCTGGGAGGAAGGAGTCCACAACAGCTCCCTTCAGAAGTTGCTGGAAGTGCTCCTTGAAGCTTCAACAAGATTTTGGAGCAGGTGTGAAGTAGTGCAGCCAAAAGAGAGCCAGATCTGCTCTGTTTAGACTAAAAGTAGTACCTTGATCTGTAGATCTGTTTTTCCATTCCATAAGATGGCATTATAACAGCCATAGTACTCACCACACAGAAGTCAGAAGGGTTGCAAGGATTGCTTCACATTTGTAAAACACGTTGGGATCTTTTGATGGAAAGAATTTAACGAGTGCCAAGAACTAGTATAATAACAAGGGGAAAATAGCCATCAGTCTGCATTCACTTCTGGAATCTAATGGATTATACCAGAAGCTTTGGCTTAAACATCTGTGGGTATGTACATTTAATGACAAATTTCTTGATTGCCCTCTCTGTGAAAGTGTCAGCTGAATCTGTTGGACAGCTTTGCTTCTTGGTGACGGCAACTGGTGATGATCAGGGCTTGTCTCCTCTCACCTTTGGGATCAGATCCTCTTTTGGCAGCCCTTGCAGTGAGTTTCCAGAGGTTGTATTGCTTTCTTATCACAGCAGCTCTTTGCTGTCCTTCCTGTCTTGTTGCCCACCTGTGTAAAGCATTTTGCAGCTGACTGGCTATTGAAGCTATTACTATTACTGACTGGCTCCCTGGGTGGAACTGCTGTTCCAGAATGACACTGAAATTATCAGCAGCAACAGCAAAAAGGGTGCCATAATAACTGCTGTGGTTTGAAATCACACTGAATATTGCACCCTGTCCCTATATCCCCACAGGGCAGTTTCTCTGGTTTAGGTGCCTCTTTACAGCTGCCTATGTCCCTTTGGAAGTATCCAGGCTGTGGGCACTTTTAGGGCAAGCAAATTGTTATTTTCCAGTGATTCCTGGTTTTCATCTGGATGCTTCTGTGAACAGCTTATAAATTGTGGATAATTGCTTAGTGAGTCTTTGAAATGGAAGAGGTTTTTGTTGGATGCTAGAGTTCTGTGAAAAGGGTTGTTCTTCCCCCCTGCACCCCCACTTTTTAAAGAACAGTGGCTTTTGGATTTGTATTTGCAGTGTGATTAATCAGCTCTCATGAGCTCAGTCAGCTTTCCAGCCAGTATCTCCAACACTGACTTTGGTAATTTCTTAGGAGTTACATCTCTGGAATAAGGATTACAGTGAAGCAATACGAGAAGAACAAGCACATCTAAGGGAAAACTAATTGAAAGGATAAAGCCTGGCTATTTTATTGTGTTTGTGTGGGTGTAGTTACAATGGCTGCATTTCAAACCTCCAGCTGTTTAATTTGCTCAGTGCTGTTATACGATGTCTGCAAATTGTTGTACCATTAGTGTGCTGTTCAAAGGGCCGTGCATGACCCTGCAGAGCTGTACAGACCTGTTTTATGGAAAGGTTCTTTACCTTTCATGAATGTGGAAGACACATCAGGATTAGCTTTCACAGGGATTCATGGAATGTATCTGCCCCTAATCCTGTTAGCAAATGACGTGATCCGCGCTAATAATTCCTCTGCTGCCTCACTGAAAGTGTCTCCTAATCGCCTTGGCTGTTGACAGTAGGCTTCTTAAACACCTCAGAAAGAGAGAGATGCTTGCCCATGCTAAAAGCAAACAGCCATGAATTTCCCTTGAAACAAAATCCACACCTGCACAGCATCCGTGAGTGGTGTGCGTGGGGAATCGGTACCAGAAAATGTTGAGACATCTGATTTTCATTAATTTTTTTTTTTTCCATTCACCACATGTTGTAGCACTGGCTGTATTTGTAATGCCATATTTCCCCTCAAGTGGTTGATTTCAGTTAGCATAAGGGTTCACAGTCAGCTCTGTTTTGGTGCATGTCCTGGTCTTGCATTCCATCTGCTATCCTGTTTGTGGCATTTATTTCAATAGTCTGCTGTGCTATGTTAAGGCTGTGTCCTCCTAGTGCATATTTTGTGCTGGAAAGAGTGGATAAAAAAAGATTATTCTATTATTATCTGAAGAATTATCTGGTAAAATTATTTTTCCAGACTCCCTGTGTGCAAGTACACGCCTTGTACTTTGTTGGTCAGCACAGTGTTTGCTGTATTTCTGAAAGCTGCAGCAGACATCCTCAGGGACCAGTCTGGCTCTGAGCAATAGTCATTTAATGACAATCTCCGGTCCCCTGGGAAAGACAGAGCAGTTTTGGTGCTTCACAGAGACCAGACTAATGCTAACACCCATACCTTCAATGGAGCAAGCAACAAAAATTCTGTTTTGTTGCCTGTTTTTAGGTGTTTCAGACTGCAGAACCCTTCTGTCCAGGCAGAGGTTACTGAGTGATGCGTAACCTGGGTAGTTTCTCTTCCATCAGTCATGGAGGGTTGTGGTTGTCCAGGCCCTGGACATCCCTCTGGAGCTGGCTGGATGTTGGTGACAGCCACTTGCCCAGTCCTGCTGCTTTCCCTGTCCTTGCTATTCCTGGAAGGATCTATTTCCCTTTTCCCTGTTCTCCCAGTATTTCTCTATCGATGAGATAGAGAATCCCTCCACTGCAGGGATGGAGGCTCCTCATCCATTTGCTGTGGTCTGTCTCCTCCCTCCCTGCCCTTGTTCCTGTGCTACAGACCTAGTCTGCTATTCCTGCTTCCATATTCCTCCTTCCTGCCCCACTTAGCATCTCTGTCCCAAATCCAGAATGATTTTCAGGGTCAGTCCTGAATCAGTGGCTGCTGGTTTGGATATGAAGCCATGCAATGCCCACGGTCTGATCCACCCCAGGCATGGCAGAATTTCAGTGACAGATGGAAAAACTCCTTTCAGGGTGGCTCCAGCACCATTGGTGGGCAGTGTCCTTGATATCAATCCATGGGATGCTGGGAATGTTCTTCCTTTCAGCACTCACCCTCTGTAGAGTTCTGGCTTGTGGTCCTTCATTTTACCCTGCAAAGAGAAGAAACTGCAGGAGTGCAAAAGTCAGTTCTGCTCAGAAATTGGTCATCTTTGAGAACCAAAGCCTTGTTCCATCTCCAGTTTCACAAATCTCTTGTTTTGTCGGGGTGGATGGTAAATAAATTGAAGTTGATTGTGAGTAGATTGGGCATGATGATTAGAGAACTAGGGTGTGTGACTGAGATTGGTTTATTAATGTTTCATTCCTCAAATAAGTGATTCTCTGAGTTACCTTTGTTAGTCTTTGTCCTTACGTGTTATTCAGTAGAGCAAGAGCAGGTTGAAATTAAAGAAGCTTTGTGTGTATGAGACCTTATCCTCATGGTCCTGCATTTCCTTTTAAAATACAGCACCCTTAAAATGCAGCAATCCTATTCATCTTTGTGGAGGAAATGAAGGGCAAGCATTGGTTTGTTAAGAGGCTCTCTATTTCCTAGAGAGCTGCATTAAAGAAGCCTTCAAAGCTGGTAAACAGGGTGAAAGTAGATGAGCAGATGAAATTGAAGGCTGGGTTTCTAGGTCAGGAATTCATACATGATTTATTGTAAATTCAGTTTGTGCTTTCCTGAAATCATCAATTTGTTCTTGTTTGCTAATTTCTGAGGATGCAGCTTTGAAATAAAAAAAAAAATTACACCAGAAATATTTTTTTAAGGTTGAAACTACATTTTCTCAAAAAGAAATTGCCTGCTGCAGCTACTGGGCTAAACTGCACATTGAGTTAGGTCTTGATTTTGGATGCAATCAGTAAGCTAGCAATTTGACATATAAAATTGCCTTGAAAGCCATATTAAATATAGCAGCCCAAAACCACAAGAAAGAAAACTTCTTATTTGTCTTTGTAGAAAATGTGGATTGTGCATTCTAGGGCAAATCCTGTAAAGCCTGACTTATGCCTCAGCTAGGCAAGATGCCCATTGTTCTCAAGTCATATGCCTGAAATATTACTTACTGGGTAAGGCTGTGGCATAAATTATTTTGGATTTTATATGCAATAAAGCATTAGGAGCTGGAGGTGGTGGCAGCAAGCAATTTGCTCTGGAGTCAACAAATACCACATTAACCACAGTGGTATGCACACTGATTGGGTTTTACTCCCACTTTTTTCATGTTTGGAAAAGCAAGCTTCCTTTGTACACTTTTTTGCATGTTTGCCATCTTTGCCAGGGAAACAGAAACAGAAACTCCACCAAGCTTCAAGGAAAACAGTAAAAACTTATCAGGCAGAAGGCACTTGGCCAATTATTGTTTTCTGCTTTCTTTTTTCTTTTTTTTCTGTTTTCTTTTTTTTTTTTCCATGTGAAACTTCTAAATTAGAACAGATTGGATATGCTGCTCTGCTCACTGGCAGGTCAATGCCATGTCTATTGTTATGCAGTAAAACTGCAGAGCATTAGGCTTCACATATTGAGAGAATTATGTTGCTTCCCCCTGGTACATTTCCAGCAAGCACTTTTATCTAAATATAATATACGTTGGAGGCAAATTTGACATTGTTTCGGTAGCGGGAGGGTTTTACCCTTCATGTTTGCAGCCCTGTGTTGGATTTATGCTGAGGTGCTCAGAGGCAATTTACCAGAGCTATGTGGCTGTGGTTGCAGAATCTGCTTGCATTTCATATTATGAAACAGATCATCAGTTTTAAGCCATGAGGAAAGGGGGAGAAAAAAAAAAAAAAGAAAAGAAAAATAGGCTGGTGCATGAGTCATTCTGCCTTTGTGCAGAGCAATGCTGGGATGGTACAGATGGAGCTAACTGCGAGGCCCAGCTTCAGGGCTTGAGTCTAAAACCCAAGGGACTCTGCTGCTGTGAGCAGGAAAAAGGCAAAGAGAAAGGGCATTGGAAATCTTGGACATCTACAAAACTGAAATTTGCATTTTCAATGGAAACCGGCAATTTGGGAAGCCAGGGACTTTCCTAGAGGCTTCATCTGCATCCCCAGCAAAGAAATCAAATCTCTGGATGGTTTTGGCATTAATTATTTGGTAATCACCAAGGATTTTTGTTGTCACTGTGGAGACCTTTTTCCATGTGGTTTTTACTTTGCATATCACTTTTTATCCTTCATTCTTCCATGTGGATGGCTTGCACCTTAGATTTCAAAATCATACTGTTAGAGGGATGAATGCACCTACTCTTTCCTTACCTGTTAAAAAAGCTAAATGCCAAAAACATCAAAGAAATAAACCATTAAAAAAAAAAATCACAAACTGAACCTCTCAGAAGACCTTTTCTTTCCCATGCTTAACTGTTTTGTCATGTAAACAAAATAACAATCTTCCAGCCAAGTCCTTAACCAAAGTAAATAATCCAAAGTTTTTGCTCAGCTGAAACAAAAAAAGTGCTGTTAAAATGGCCAAATTTTTAGCCTTTAGGTATTTTAGATCAAGGCTTAAGGTAGAAGAAATGCTTCTAAAGGTATGGTAGGAAATAAAGGATGCTGGGTCTGACAGAAAAAAAATGTTCTTCTGAAAAAATATTTGATAAGAAAAAAACTATAGTCCTTGAAATGTTTGGAGCTATGAAAAAGAAGAAAGTGTATGAGGAACACAGTATCAAAATGAAGTGAATGAGAACATAATAGACTGAAAGGTGCATCTGTGTCTGCTTTGGCCCAAGAACTGTGGGCATATCTGGGTACTCTGCCTGCTCAGAAGTACAGGCTGTGTGCTTGTGGAGAATGGAGGGATAAACAGAGTAAAAATATTTCTGAGACAGAGATAAATTGTGGGCAAAAGGAGAAACATGTACTGTTTGTAAATGGGAGGCTGTAGTGTTTCAGTCCAGCAGGTGCCACCATATAATCTAGTCTAACTTCCCATACATGAGTGTCAGTGGAATTTCACCAAGCTATCTACAATGAACCCCAAAATCAGTATTATTTCATGGTATAACTTCCAAAAAGGCATCCATCTTAATGCAGAGATGGATGTTCCATCATTTCTTGTGTGTGTAATTATCCTCACTGTTCAAAACATGTGCTTAATTTCCAGTTTTAATTTGTCTGGGTTTCATTTCCAGCCATTGGTTAATTTTATCCACTTGTCTCTCCTACATTCAATGTGAGAAAAAAAAAAGGTGCATGTCAAATTGAGAAATATGTGAAAAATATGGGTGTTAATAGCAGCATTCATGCACAACATTGGCCTGAGAACTGTGGTGGCATGTCTGCATGTCTCCACCATAATCCCCTGTTTTCACTCACTACATCTTTTTGAAGCATGAACATTTTGGACTGAAATTCTGCTCATTCCCTCATAAAAAAATGAATCTTCTTGAGCAGGTCTGAGCAGAATGCTGTCAGCTCTCACTGAATGATGGAGAGATGATTTGAAAAAACAGTTTTACCCACAACTGCCCCCCACCATTCAGCACATTTTTAGGTATGACTCGAATGAAATACAGCTGAGATTGACATGCAAAGCTTGAAAGAGAGAGGCACAGCCCTCTGTGGGAGCATGTCCCCTTGTTATGGTTTTATTTTTTATTTTGAGGTGAAGATTGATCAGCTGTTTGTATTCAGGTTTTGAAGTGTGCCTATCATAACACAAATTAAACAATAAAAAGATTAAAAACATATTTTATCATAAATAAAATGGGACTGAACATCAACAGTGACACAAAGAGAACTCCCCAGTGGGTATTTTAACAAAGTCCATCCTCACCCCACCCATCCTTTCAGGAAAAGCCTGGGTAAATAGAAAGACTTTCTAAGAGCACAGAAGGCCAACAAATTCAGCTTTTATAGGCTGAGCCTGGCAGTGAAATCTGTCATTGAGGACATTTTACTGACATCCTCCATCTGACACAAATTTGGAGTCACAAATCAAGAGTTATCACTTCAGCTGCTGTGGCCTTATGTAATAAAGGGCAGAGGTCCTAGAAGTAGGCTGGGTTGCAAGCTGGAGGTGCAGCAGTTTGGTACAGGATGGATGATCTCATTTCTTGGGGTGGATCACAGGCAAAATCAATCTGTAATACGTGTGAAAGCTCCAGGATAACAGGGGAGTGTGGGAAAAGAGCTTGCTGAATAGGTGCAGTTGTGTCTGATTGAGTCCCTGTTGCGAGGGCACTGCTGAGGTTGCAAGGTGTTTCTGCAGGCATAAAAACCAGGCTGACATTTGAGTGAGCCATGGAGGAAGAAGGAGGCAGATTTGAGCAGCCTGCTCAAAAATCCTAAAGGCTTTCTCTCTGTTTGGATTTTTTTTCACATGTTTCTGACTCTTGAAATGGAGTCAGAGTTCAGATCCACAGCAATTCTTTCTCCCTGCCTCCTCTAGAATGGAGTGGTGGGATCCAGCTCAAATTAGGCAGGTTTTTTTCTACTCCTGTGAAAAATGAAAAAAGAATTTAGATTGATCAGGTTTATTTATGACTCACTGAGGGCAGATTGTGCTGCAATTACAAGGTTTCTCTTTAATCAGAATACACACTCTTTAGAATGGGGACCAGATTTTGCCCAATCTTCATAAATTGCCTACTGTAGCAAGTCCATGGGCTTGATCAGGAAATTTCAGTGCTGTCATAATTCAGACAATAATAATAATAATGTACTAGTACTGGGCAAGGAACTCCAAACCCAAAGTGCCTTAGATAATGCTTGGGCTGATTTGAGGTTTCAAGTGGAAACCAGTTAAATCTGGCTTGTATGAAATGGTTTCAGCCCCATGATCATCCCAGTTATTACCAAGTTTCTTGCTGGGTTATAACTTTACATAAATTCAGTGTTTGGTAAAAAATACAGAGTGCTGTATTTCTCTGAAAAAGGTCTGAAGCAGATGGCCACATCTCCTGTGTTCCCAATCCAGCAGATTTATTTTTCACTCAAAGTCCCCTCCATTCAATCAGAGGGGCAACATTTTTAGACTTAACTCAGATGTCAGTGAGATTTGTTGTTGAGTTCTTCAGGTCTGGGATTTCAGTCCTTGAGAATTGCACTTGATGATCCTTGTGGGCCCCTTCCAACTCAGAATATTCTGTGATCTGAATATTCCACAAGGGAGTTGTATCAGCAGGCTTGGCATACCTCTTGGAGATCATGCTGTGTTGTGGTCTCACTGCCTGAGAGAGCTGGAACAGCTGCTGGTGGGGAGATGCTTGCCTGCAAAGCCACGTGGAGGGTGACAAATGGATGTAAGTTCAGTTTAATTTAGTTGCTGGGTGTGTGCTGGGCAGCAAGGCTGCTCTCCAAGGGTGGAGAAACAACACAGGCCAGTGTGGATCATCAGACTTCCATCTGTCTGATAAACAGAGTGGAAATCTTGGAGACACACTTTTTATTATTTGTTTACTCTTGCTGAAGGATGTCAAAAGATGCAGGCAATTGGAAGATAATCTCTGGATTGCTCCCAAATTGATTTTGCTCGTGGTGGGTTGCTACAGAGATGTGTTGCAGTGGGAGGATGAGGGTCACCCCTTGCACTGAAAGCAGTGTTAACACAATTGTAAGGAAAACAAGAAAGAAATCTCCTAAAAAAACCTGCATTTATTTGTTCCTTATGACTGCTTCCTGATTACTGGGTAGATTGCATGATTGCTGGTGAACAGAAATCAATATTTAAGGTGATTCTCATGAAACTACCTGGTGTACTTGCTCACTGTAGGAAACTGCAGTCATATGTAGTAGGGCAATGGATGTGTTTAGAATCATAATAAGAGACATTTTCAACTTTCTTAACAGATGATCTCTGTGATAAGTGTCCAAGGACAGGAAGTACATATCTGTTTAATAGATAAGATTTTGTGGGAATTTTTGCTTAGGGTATTCTTTTTATTTCCTTTTTTAGTTTGCTGAGCAACTGGTGGTTTAAAAAAGGCATTTTAAAGAGGCTTTTAAAAGCAGTTGTTCTCCTTGCTGTGTAGGGGTGCTCAGTCTGGGTACAGCACAAAACTTCTTCATCTTTGTGTGGTCTCACTGCAAAGGCAAATCCTGAACTCCAGACACTGGGTATTGGCTCAGTTGTGGCTATTGTCCAGCTGCCACAGGACAGTGTGTGTCCTCTCCTGTGCCCTTACAGCTGGATTTCAGAGTTGAAAAGATCACAGGCTTCTTGCAGCCAGAACATCTTGCTGATGAGGGGAGTGCCTGTGGTCAGTTTGCCAATGCAGTTTTATTCCAGAGTCTCCTTCTTGTGGAAATTAAAGACCCCATTGGTTTGTTATTGTATTCATATCCTTTCTGCTCTAGACCTAAATGAAACGTTGATACCCCTTGAAGTTGCTTACAAATGGCAGGAAGTGTTTTTCCTTTCTTTCCCTGCATCACACCTTTAGTGCTTTTAATTCAGCTCCTTTCTTTCTTCCTCATCCTCCACTGTGATCCCTTGTGGCCAAGGTTGCTCATGGTTTGTTCTCTCTTTGAGAAGAGTTGTTTCTATAAAGAAAAACCTCTTAAAGCAGAGCATGAAAGTAGCAAATTAAACTCTTTGGTGCACTGAGGATGAAAATGTTGTTCTAAGTCTGGCAAGTGGCTCAGCCATGTTTTACACTTTAAATTCTTAAAGCAAAATTGGAGTAACTGAGTCCCTGCTGAACCTATGCTTTCACCCTTCTTCCAACAAAGGGGAAAAGTAGTATCAGAACATGGTGATGGGAGAGGTTTGGCCCCAAAGAGTCTGATTGATGTCTGAACCAAAGTTTAGTTGCTTTTAATGTTTAAATATTTGCAAAACTAACATTATCTGTACTTTGTTTTAGTCAGTGCAGAACTCTGGCTTTTTCCTATGCTCATGGCTGCCCTGCTAACTTAAATATGTAACCATGTAAAGAAGGGAGACTTCTTAACCATGATGTGTCTGACCACTGCCAGAAGCAAAGTAAATCAATGTCCTGACTGGGTTTGGCACATGTTAGCTTCCTAATTCCCTTTCCCTGCTCAAAAAGATAAGAGGAATGCAGGCCTCTCCCTTTATCTCACACAGCAATAACCTCAGCAAAGATTTGAATGGGACACAGGATTATTAGGATTTTAAGGTCTTGCTTTCCTTTTCAAGCAGGATGACACTAAATGTAATCATCTGTTGGGGTAGATGAATACAATGGGTTCCCAGCTGTAGGCTTTCATCACAGCAGAGATCTTGTGTGATTTGGCCTGGCAGGGCTCCGGGCTCACAAAAATTTTGTGGGTGTCAGATGTTTGGCACTCAGAACCAACCACTGAGAGCTGCTGTCATGCTTGTGTCTCCCTGCTTTCTAGTCTTTAAAATGTAGAATTCTGTCACTGTTTTCAGCATGTGATGTTTAGAGGAGACTAATGAAAAGCTGCTTTGCTGAGTCCAGTTTGTTATGTGGGCTTGATCAAGTCTGCTCAAATCCTTTGAGTGCTCCAACAGGATCATGGTGCAGGCTGGGAGAATGTTTGCTCAGCTACAGAGCTGGGCTTTTATGGATTTGGAGTTTTCTAGCTGCCAATGAGTGTGGTGTGGCTGCTGCCTTCACAGGCACGATTTTCTCAAGTTCTCTTCTGAGAAACAGAAGAAAACCAAGGTTTGAAATAATAATCTCAATTTCACAGCATAATTTCACAACAGCACGTGGAGCAGCCGCTGCAGTCATGCTTACTGTGCTCTAGAAAACTTTTTTGTGATTGTTTCAGTGTCCAATATGCCACAGCACCAATGTTTCCCTGTTGCAGGCTCTCCTACCAGAGCTTGATCAAGTTTGCTCAAATGCTGCTGTGAGTGCTCCAACAGGAGGATCGTGGTATGGGCTGGGAGAATGTTTGCTCAGCTACAGAGCTGGGCTTTTATGGATTTGGTGTTTTCTAGCTGCCAGTGAGTGTGGTGTGGCTGCTGCCTTCACAGGCACTATTTTCTCAAGTTCTCTTCTGAGAAACAGAAGAAAATCAGGGTTTGAAATGATGCAGCTCAATTTCACAGCACGTTTTTTACAACATGTGGAGCAGCCACTGCAGCCATGCTTTGTGTGCTCTAGAAAACAGCTTTTTGTGATTTTTTCAGTGTCCAATATGCCACAGCACCAATGTTTCCCTGTCCCTGTTGCAGGCTCTCCTACCAGAGGAATGATGATGACGATGAAGAAGCCGCCAGAGAACGGCGCCGGCGGGCTCGGCAGGAGAGGCTGAGGCAAAGGGAGGAAGGAGATCTCTCAGGAGAAGCAACAGAGAAATCTGAGGTCAATGCCCAGAACAGGTAAATGTTGTTTACTGACAAGCCAAGGGTGGTTTTTGCTCAGAGTAGAGAAGTGCCTGGCAGAGGTTTGCTGTGGTGCTTGAATTTGAAGCGCTGGGTTTGGCCATCCTCAGGCTGAAGAAGGATCTCACACCGTGAGCATCAGCCTGGCTGTGTCTGCGTGGTAGGGTGGGAGCAGCTCACACCTGCCTCATGGCACATATCCAGGTGTCCTCAGGGCTGTCTGTGGGGCAGTTCAGCTGGGGCTCCTGGAGGCTCTCAGATTCCCCCAGGTGTGGGAGCATCTGGCCTCACAAAACACAACCATGGCTCAGGTTCTGCTCACAGGGGTCACGGCACCGTGGGGCACCCAGCCCTCAAGCAGTGGCTGCAACACACCTGCAAGGTGCTGGGGGTGAGCTCCAGAGCACAGCACTCACCTGGCATTGTCAGTGCCAGGCAGGTGGAAAGAGCAGAAAAGCTCATGGAAGGAGGTGGCACTTGACATCATGGAATCATCCAAGTTGGAAGAGACCTTTTGGATCATCAAGTCCAGCCATCAGCCCCCCTGCAGCCCCTAAAGCATTATACCATGTCACTGCTGTCACCACCCACTTGTCACAAAGCTGAGCTGGCCTTCCTGTCCGTCCATCGTTGGTTTGGTTTCACATAAATATTAATATAAATAATAATACAAATAATATACCCAGATTTCCAGCGGCCAGAACAAAATTGATAGAAAAAAACCAAAATTGTGATGGCAAGTGCTAATAGATACCGAGCACAAGAAGCAATTTATTTAAGGCAAGGATAATGGATATAGACAGCAAGACAGCAGCTAAATTTTGAAGCGTGCAACCCGTTGAGTTTTCCAACCGTGGAATGATGATACAAGCTTTTTTCCTAAAAAGAGTGAAGTGCATATATTGTTAGAAAGATTTTTTTTCTTTTTGTTGTTTTTTTTTCTTTTTTTAATGCAAGCCTGTTCTTTTCACCCAGTGTGGCAGGAGAGGAAAGCAAGCGCTCCACAGATGATGAGGCTGCGTTGCTGGAGAGGCTGGCGAGGCGGGAGGAGAGGCGCCAGAAACGCCTGCAGGAAGCCCTGGAACGCCAGAAGGAGCTGGACCCCACGATCACAGATGGGAGCTTGTCAGTGCCCAGCAGGAGGGAAGTGAACAATGTGGGAGAAAATGAGAGCACGGGGAAGGAGGAAAAGGCTGAAACACGCCGAGGACGCTGCGAGGTTGAGGAGACAGAAACGGTTACCAAGTACCAAAGGAACAACTGGAGGCAAGATGGGGAAGAAGAGGGGAAAAAGGAAGAAAAAGAGAAGGAGGAGGAGAAACCAAAGGAGCTCCCCATAGAGGAAAATCAGGTAGATGTGACAGCAGAAAAATCCAGTGATAAAGAAGAGGCAGTAACTGTGAATGCAGAGGAACACAAAGCAGAGAATGATACAAACGCTGTGCCAGAAGGGACGCAAAGTTTAACCGATGCTGTAGATCAAGAGAAGCTCAGGGATGAGGAAAAGGCTGAGGCAGAAAGGAAGGAAGCAGAAGAAAGGGAGAGGTTAAAAGCAGAGGAAGAAAAGAGGGCAGCTGAGGAAAAACAGAGAGCAGAGGAAGAAAAGAGGGCAGCTGAGGAAAAACAGAGAGCAGAGGAAGAAAAGAGGGCAGCTGAGGAGAGGGCTAAGGCAGAAGAGGAGAAGAGGGCAGCTGAGGAAAGAGAGAGGGCTAAAGCAGAAGAGGAGAGGAGGGCAGCTGAGGAAAAACAGAGAGCAGAGGAGGAAAAGAGGGCAGCTGAGGAGAGGGCAAAGGCAGAAGAGGAAAAGAGGGCAGCTGAGGAAAAGGCTAAGCTAGAAGCAGAGAAATTAAAGGAGAAACAAAAGATGGAAGAACAGAAAATAGAAGATGAAAAACATCAAGCAGCTGTCTTAAAAAAGCAGGTAAACACTTTGCACCAAAATAAGACACCTGTGGTTTGTGTGAAATGTAATGCAAGAACAGATTGAATTGGAATTTTCCTCACAGATCTAGTCCTGTACTGAAGTTACTAACACTTGTGCTGTTGCTCTCTACTTTCAAAGAGAAATCCCCTCCTACTAACCAATAATTCAGTGCACAACAGGCCTGACCTCACCCCGTTATTCAGAGAAAACCTTGCATGTCCAGACCTCTGCATGTGTTTTGCTGCCTTTTTTCCCTCAGCTGCTCTAAAAGCTGGCCTAATGCAGTAACCCATGAGGTGGAGGCAGACACATCTTGGCAGAAAACATCATGAGCACCTGCTCAAGTGTGTGAGGAATGCTGTGTGCTAAATGCAATCACGAGAAAGGGCTCTGTCCTGGGACACGTGAGCATGATGCCAGGGAGAAAGGCCCAAAGGGGGGAATTGGGAGGGTTTGGAGAGGGTGGAGGGGGCACAGCTGCACACAGAGCTGTGGGCACAGCAGCATTGGATGGAGTGGTGGCTGCACACTGGATTGGTGCGTGAACACAGCCTGGAGAAACAAAAGATGCGAACAGGTGCGATGTTCTTGTGTTGAAAAATAAATAAATTATTGAAAACCCAAAAACCAAGGAGGAAGAAAAAGCGGAAGCTAAAAAGGAAAAGCTGCCAGAAGAGAAGCTCCCAGCTACCTCCATGCAAGATCAGGTAACTCATAAACCACTGATTTAGATGTGATAGGGAAACTTGAGATATGAAAACAAATAAGGCACCTATAAGCGAATGTTGATTCTTCAGCAAAGTACTTAAGCTTGTGCTCCACTTCAAGAACATGGGTAATCCTGCTGAAATAAATAGGGATGAAGCTCCTTAAGTGCTTAAAATTAAGTAAATTCTTAAGTAGTTTGTTCTTTTGGGGCTTTAGGACCAATTCTTGTTTGTCTTAAAACAAATATTTCAGGAAACTCAGTTCAGTCAACAACACAAGTATGGTTTTCCCTCTGGGGATGAATTTTTCAGGACAGTATCAACTAATCATCCTTCTCTGGTTTCCTCTCACTTTACTGTGAACTTTTTCCCTATGAACAAAACCTATTCTAATATTAATATTAATAATCATCATCATCATCATCATGATAATTAATAATAATCATCTTAATGATAATAATAATCTAGGCCCTTTGGCCAGCAGACTGCCTTAACTAATAATTCCCCTGCAAGCTGCAGCACCCCATGATGTAAGCTGTGCATACCCAAGATTCTTCTTTTGTTTTAAAGAGAAAAATCCACCAAAATTACTGCATTGCATTTCCACTTTAAACACAGGAGCTGGTGCCATGGTGTTTTACTGTGTGGTAAGTAAATAAGATTTGGGGACCATTTACTCTTCAGGGTGCAGCTGGACACAGGGAGCCACGCTCAGTTTTGGTTCATTGCAGCAGCTCTCAGAACAGCCCCTGATTCTTATTAGGGGAGACTGCTCAGAGCCTTGGAAATTTGGACCCATTTGGGTTCAGGCAGGTCTGTGTGGCTTACAGGGAGCCACAGCACAGATTTCTCCTCTCTGGTGGGCTGGGACCATTGAGGGTTGTGGAGGGTCCTAATTTAGCAGATGAGTTTGGAACAGGCTGTAGATGCTTAGCTCACCCTCGGAGAGCAGAGGGGAAATAGCTGCACAAAAAAAAGGGATGGGTTATATTAAGAAGACAGAACCAGTTTCCAGTATTCACTTTTGCATGCAGCCTTTGAATATCACAAGTAAATGTAAAGAGGAGTCTGTAGCTGACCACAAACTTTGATTTGTGGGAACTTGAGACACAGTTGTCCTGCTTGTTCTTATGGAGAGCTCAGCCAGCTCTCCCTGGAGCTCTCATCATGCTGTTAAACCCTACCCACTGGGCTAGATTATTCCAGGAAATTGGCAAGACTTATAAAAGTTACTTGTGATTTTAGTGTTTCCATCTTTGGATGCTGAAGCTGAGACAACTTAATAGAATCCCACTTCTAGTGCAATGCTGAATACCCATCCTGAGCACTCAAAATGCCTTGAAAATCTCAGCTGTTGCTTCTTTGCTTGTGGAAATAAATTGATGATCAGGCAAGATCAGGCTCCCATCTCCACTTCTCCCCAACTCTCCAGGACATACAAATTCAGTGAGGTCTCTTTCTGAATGTGCATGCAGCTAAGAGGATGCCAGTGTTCCATGAACAAGACCCAGGGGGAACAGAATGTTACTGCATAATCAGGGTTTGCTTTTGCTTTGGACCTCAGAGTTCAGGTTTTGATTAATTTGGCAAGAAAAAATTTGTCTCTTTTTCTGAACTTCTGCACAGTTTTTCGTTCTTGAAAGTGACCTGAGAAGTTCATAAGACCAAGCTTTCTCATGATGTGAGACTCCTGGTATTTCCTGCTTCCAGTTTGGCTAGACATGCTGCAGCAGTTGCTTTTCTCATGGTGTTTGGGGGTGGCAGCTGACTCTACAGGGGAGCCCCAGACCCAGATACCCACAGCTTTTAACTCCCCAAATAACTGAGCCCAAGTAAGGAATCAGACCTGCCAGATGGGCCCCAACCTCAGTTAACTGCTTTGCTTCAGTCTGAAGGTGTTCAAACTCAAGCTTCAGAAATCTCAGCTCTCAAATAATAGCATAAAAATCAAACAGAAAAGAGGCAGTGTAGAAAGAGATGAAAAACATAAATACATAATGGTGGAAATTTGTTGACCATGCCTTTGGTAATGTTGTAGCTTGATATCAAGATCTGTGAGATTTTTCACATGTGAGCTATTTCAGTTCAGGTAATATCACCTGTCTGCTCCAAGTGGAGTCCTTTCTGAATTCAACAGAAGCTCAATTAGTCTGTAATTAGGCAGTGAGAAAAAGTAAAGACTTTATTTCATTATTCATTGCCTGCCTTTGGAATGAGATACAAAGGATGCTGCTTCTTTGCTAAACAATCTCTGCTTTGATATTAAAATTAGTTAGGAGAAGGATTGAGCCCAAAAGATGTGAAATGTTTCTGTAATATCTTGTTTTACCTTTTTTTTTTGAATGAAGAGGCCAAGCTGCGTTAATGGTTTTCTCAAATGCAGACACACATTATCATAAATCATACTGGCCTCTGAAATGCTATTTCCTAACCTATTAATTTTTAAACTATACTGTTTTAATATTAGTTTTCTCAGTGATTTCAATTAAGATGTAAGAGATACAACCCTCCCCAGTGGACCTGAATCCATAAGGCAGCTGGAAGCGTTGGCTTTTTAAATAAGGCTTAGGAAGGTCTTGATGAAAATCTCAGCAAAGGAAGTCTGTCCCAAAACCCCAGGACAGACATCCTGGCACGAGGAATCTTGCACCCATCAGCACAGCCGGTTTCAGCATCACCCTGAGTGGGGCTGAAGGCTTGGGAGGTGGCTGCTGTGAACATGATCACCCATCTGATTTGGGGAGGCCCAGGAGATGATGCTGTCAGCAGGTAAATGAACAGCCCTGCTTGTCTCAGCCCAGCAGGACCATTCCTCAAGGTCCTGGCAGCATCATGGCCAAAGAATGCACAGCCATGCAAGCTGAGCTCCCCTCCTGTCCCTCAGGGAGCTGCTGGCAGGAGAGGGTGGGAAAATCTGCACTGCTGCTCCCAGAGCAGAGCAAATGCCTCTGTTGGTTGTGCCCAAGGTCCCCCACCAGCAGCAAATGTGCTGAAGTGGTTTGACCATCCTGTGCTGGCTTCTCACATGTGCTGCCCTGGTGGCACCCATCGCTCAGCTTCTCTGGGCAGCAAACTGGCCTCAGGTAAGGTCAGGCTCTGACTGGGGCTTCACTCTGCACCAGCCTGACTCAGTGCCTCAGGAGGATCTTGGCTTTGAAGGCTCTCAACTCATCCTGTGTAGGTCAAGATTTTGCTTCTCCAAGAGTTGAGATGGATGTTCTTCCTCTTTGATGAAGAAGAACAGAAATTTTGGGCTTTGAAGCTGTCTTTTACTCTCTCATTTCAAGGTGCAGCTTAAGACACCTTTAAGAGCAGCTGTGTTGCAGACAGGAGTTCTTTATCTTTCTAGTTAGCAAATGGGATTGCAACAGGCTTCCCAAGTGTTTATATTCTAAAGGTCTCCATTTGAATTCTACACAGAAGGTATTTCTTGCTTGCCAGCTAGAACCTTCCTTCAGCACAGAGCTGGGGAAAGCAAATAAATACTTTGGAGGGTAAGCATTTAATCTGCTGCTGTTGAAAGTTGGTTTTGGCTGGCAGTCTTAACTAACAGAGGATATTTCTACCCGAGGATGCATAATTTAAATCAGTTCACTTTCTCCTTTTATCAGCATCTAGCCATGACTCAGCATGCTGGGGTCAGGCCATCTGTGGCATTGATAAATACTTCATGCTCATAACTCTGAAGAAATACTAGAGAATGAAATTTATGCATAAAATATTCTTGATTGCTATTAAGAATCATATGGCAAAACTTTTTAAGGAGAAAGGGAATTTTTACTCATGTTTTCCAGAGCATTTAATTCTTCCCAGGTTTAAATATTCATGTCTGATAATGCTACCCATGACCAGTCCCAGGCAGGACTGTGCTTTTTGTCAGAGTAAGTTTTGCTCTGATTACAAGATAATTTTGTGTTTTGGCTATTATTCTTGCAGTAATGAAGTTTCCCTCTGCTGTGACACTGAAAAGAGCATCAACTTTGTCAAACAACCTTGACGTTTTCTGGAGGTTATGTGTTATTTTTATTGCACCAGTGCCCTCAACCTGGTACCAAAAATGTGTTGGCAAGCTCCAGAAAGTTTGCACCCACAATCTTAAGAAGTGAGAGGTGAATGATGCTGCAATGAGAGGAAGAGTTGGGGGTGCAGTTGCAGAGTGAAGCAGGGTGGTGGCATAGTCCCATGGCCACAGCCAACTTTCACAGAAGACTGATAATATTATTTTCAAGATGCTTTGACCTGGAATTCAGGTCAGGACAGAAAAGTGACAGCTGGTCACAGTTTAGAGCTTTGCAGACCACTTCTGCCCTACAGCACATAAACAGTTTGTAGACAGTTCCCAATCTTTGCGAGAAATTTGTATTTCTCAGCTGTTACTTAAATGCCTCAGGTGACAGTGTTTGCAATGGTCCCAGGATGAGAGAAGAGATGAGAATGTTGACTCCATGTTCAGAAGGCTGATTTATTATTTTATGATATATATCATATTAAAACTATACTAAAAGAGTAGAAGAAAGGATTTTATCAGAAGGCTGGCTAAGAATAGAATAAGAATGATAACAAAGGCTTGGACTGACTGAGACAGTCTGGACAGCTGGACTGGGATTGGCCATTAATTAGAAACAACCACATGAGACCCATCCCAGATCCACCTGTTGCATCCCACAGCAGCAGATAATAGTTGATTACATTTTGTTCCTGAGCCCTCTCAGCTTCTCAGGAGGAAAAATCCTAAGGAAAGGACTTTTCAGAAAATATCATGGCTACAGCCTCATTCTGACTTCTTTTCTTTTTTTTTTCTGGTGTGTCTTGTGTTTTGTTCTGTGACTTGTGCCGTGTTCTGAGCAGGATGACAAAGGTAAAGCACCCAAAGAGGAAATGAAAAGCGTCTGGGACCGTAAGAAGGGCGCTCCTGAGCAGAAGGCGCAGAACGGAGAACGGGAGCCGCCTGCCTCCAAACTGAAACCTACTGAGAATGCTTTTGGGTGAGTGCCAGGGAGAGCTGGGCTTGCTTGGGCCACAGGGGCCACCTCTGGGTCTCTGCTGGTGGCAGCTGAGGGGAGGAACTGGGCTGGTGTGACCGAGATCACAGGGGTCCCAGGGTGAGGGAGGAGATGAGAAAGTTGGCTCCATGTTCAGAAGTTGATTTATTGTTTTATGTTGTCAGAAGTTGATTTATGTTGATTTATTATTTTATGATATCTATGATATTGAAAACTATACTAAAAGAATAGAAGGAAGGATTTCATCAGAAGGCTGGCTAAGAATAGAAAAGGAATGAATAACAAAGGTTTGTCTCTGACCCAGACAGTCTGGACAGCTGGACTGGGATTGGCCATTAATTAGAAACAACCACATGAGACCAATCCCAGTCCCACCTGTTGCATCCCACAGCAGCAGACAATCATTGTTTGCATTTTGTTCCTGAGGCCTCTCAGCTTCTCAGTATGAAAACTCCTAAGGAAAGGATTTTTCATAAAACATGTCTGTGACAGGCTGGCACCATCAGCAGCGGCTCAGCTGTTCCCTGGGCTGTGGCTCTGCAGTTTCTGAGCTGCCCCACTCTGCTGCAGGAACATCATGAAGTTCTGAAAGCAGCTGGAAATGGCCTTGCTCCCCCAGTAGAGACAAGAGAGCTGGTTTTGCTCTGCTGGAGCTTTGCTTCCTTACTAATTTCTAATATTTACACAAGGCCAATAGTGACAAAAGCCTAGATTTTGTGATCTCTAGTTTATTTAGTCAGATCTCAACTTTTACTGTAGAAACCTATTTCCAATTACTCACCTATCTTTTATCTTTATAAAGCACAATCCAGTTGGTAACTCTAGAAAGAGCTTCTCTCTTGATTTCACGACAAACATTGAAATGAAAGGATTCTGTAGAAAAGTGTTTTTCCAGTTAGATAAAAACCTCTCCTAGCCAAAATTATATTTTTTCTTTTTTCCCCTCTTCCTTTTTAAAAGCTGTGTCACAGTTTGATTTTTATTTTTATTTTTAAGGAAATTTTTGGCTTTAGTTATATGGGGAAATTCAGAGAAGGTAACAATTTTCTAGTGAAAATTTAATTTAAAACGACCCTGCCTGCTAAAAGCATGAGATACATGAAATAGAAATGAAGTTCTTCCTTTTAGCAGGAAACCAGGAAATGAGCAGGTTAGAAATCTAAATTTTTCTCCTTCTCCATCTCTCTTCCTCTTTTACATTGACACAGGCAAAGGAAAGGTTAAGCTCTCCAGGCACTTTGAGAAATCTGAGCATGGCAGATGGGATTTGCTATCGTATCTTAGCATTCCCCTCATGATTCTTCCGGGAAAAACAAACTTTCTCAAAATAAAATGCAGTTCAAAAGACCCTGGAGACACGCTGACCTAAGGCTGAAAGACAGACAGTGATGGAGATGGAGCAGCAGGAAATTGGCCTTGCTCAAAACTTGGGTCACATCATCAATAACGAGAACGATTTTCTAAAAATATTTTTGATGTGTTTTCGCTTGCTTTACTTCCTGTGGGAGACAGGCATTGGTGGCAAAATGTAGATTTGATTTTCCACTCTTTTTTTTTTTTCTTTCTATTTCTGTTTTTCTTCTACTGTTTCATGAAATTGTGAAGGAGCCTGTTCAACAACCTTTTATCAGCTGAGTAGAAGATTTGGGTTGGCAGCATCAGCAGAGATGCCAATGTTTGTTGGGTTGTTAGGTATAAATTAGGGCTATTTTCTAATGAACTTCCCCCACAGCATTGGGCTTTTTCTGTCTTTTGGTCCTTTTTTTTTTTTTTTTAATGGACACATCAGATTCTATTTAGAAAGAGTATAACTTGGCTAACTTTCAGTGGTGAGAACTCAGAACACAATGGGGTAGTGGAGGCTAAAGAAAAATGTTATCTCTGTTTTGGTGTACATCCATCAGTAAGAGAAATACAGAATAAAATCCCATTTTATGGCTTCCCCTTCCCATCTCCCTTCCCACCTGCCTTCCTCCCTATTCTCATACAGGACTGCAAAAGTCCTAAATATGATGTAACATGTTCTTTTCCACATTGTTCTGATGTTTTTGGCTCCCACTTCTCTCCTTTTCCTCCTTGTCTGAAATCTGGCAACCAGCTTCATTTCTTAATACCAAAGAGGTGCTTACAAAACTCCTCCACCCATCACCTCAATACTAATTTCCCAATGCTGACAGCAGAGAACAGATATTTCCCAGAATCTGTTGAAAACAGAGGAGTTGGATGTGGAGAAAAATAAGGATAATTACAGCCAGCGTATTATTTGCTATTTTGGATTATGCAGAGCCAGTCAGGGCAGACCTGTGAGCAGCATAAGTATAAAGTAAGTTCAAAACTTTAAATATCCTTCTTTTTAAGGAGGCCAGAGCAATCACCCAAGGTCTGCAAGTGAGAATATTCAGAATAAATTCTGCCACTGGCTCACTCAGCTGATAGCTGCTGATTCCACTGAGGCTGAGTGCACTGAGGGCCAACCTTCCTCTGTGCTGATGCACAACAGAGTGGCTCTTCCTCAGCAAAATCTTGGCAAACATTCTTCATTCCCTTCACTCTGAAGGCCAAATGTGTGCCCCTGCCAGGGGGATCATTCTGTCTGTCTGTCTGAAGTGACTTCTTTCATCTTCTCTTGGCCCAAAGCTTGCAGGTCTTGGCGAGTTGGCAACACAGAGACCTAGAGGCAAAGGAAAAAAAAATATTGAGGTTCCTGAGTTTGTTTGCTGGAGGGGCTACAACCTTGCAATGAAACAGGAAAGCCAGGGATTTCTTTTGTCCTGTGCATTGGATCTTTGGAAATAACAATAGTGCCTTGCACAGGCTTGTGGAATACATTGGGTTCTCAATACTTCTGCAAACTGGACCAGAGGTATTCCACCCACTCAAAATCCCACCTCAGGTATTGCTCTTCCCTTTTTTTTGAAAGGTTAAATGCAATTTCAAATTAAATTTCCAATGTATTCTCACAATACTTGGTCAATTGCATATGGATTTTTCATTTTAAAAAGCAGGAGCTCCTTACTGTAATTAGGCATCACTACCTGATGCAAGCCCTTATTTGTGGCCACTTAAATTAACTTGTCATGTTTTTTTAGTGATACAATTTCTAAATCATGCATGCCATGCTAGAACCAAATTTCATTCAATTTGGTAAGATCATGTGGGAGCAGAGAACTTTGTGTTAGTAGATTTTATTATGATATTGAAACTGCTATTGAAATAATTTAGCTCTGGTGCTACAGCCTCTTTTATGTGGCTGACTCCATCTGCAGGAGACATCTGTCTGAATGAAGAGCATCTTTGCAGGATTGGGTGTGATTGACTGGATTGCAAATTTATATGGAATTTGTTTTTTATGTTGTCATCTCTCTAACAGTTACTGTTGGAATCTCTGATTTATACTGTCTTGTGGTATTATACCCTGCAGCACTCTGGTTGCATTAATGAAGTCATTTATATATTTTTTTTTTAGATGCCAGCAACACAGACAGTTTTTTTATTTTTAATTCCATAAATACATTCATCTTCTGTCTTTTTGTCAATAGCACACTTAGAAATCTTAGGTACCTATCTCCTTGTCATCAGGAACACTAAACACACTTAAGGAGCAGACATTTGTCTAAACACTGATGTGGTAATTATTTAACAAGGTGATGCTGTCTGACTCTGTTGGAAGCATGCCCTTCACCTATGCAAATTCTTTAGGTTTGGGGTGGTTTTTTTTTGGCACTCTTTCTTTCTTTCTGTCTCATGTATTACAGCTGCTTGGAAAACTCCTGTTTTTCTTCTGTGGAAAGTTACCATTAATAATTTCCAGTTCCTTACTGAAAGTCATATTTTCCCTAGAAAATGTAAGCAAAAGACCTGATGAGCCTTTCTGTTCATACATGCTGGTGGAATGAGAGTGATGGGCGTTATAGCTGAGATAGGAATCTTTTTAGTTTTCTTTTTTTTTAAACACTGTTGAAACTGGGAAATTCCCTCTCCTCTATTTCCTTTTGTTTTCCCCAAGTCAAGTAAATTGTTCTATCCCCAAAGATGCCTTTTTCTAAAGGGTTTATAAATAATATTTGCCTTTGAAAGCAAAGGATTAGTGCATTCTTTATGACACAGAACACAAAATAGAGGTGGCACAGGGGTGCCTGTGGGAGAGACTCCTTCCTCATGGCAGGGATGGGAGAGGTGCTCCTTGTCATATCCCGGCCCAACAGCAGCTTTAATTCACAGAAAGCTCAGAATGGGAGAAACTGTACTTGAAAACACAAAGGAAAAAGGATATGGGTCCTAGTTTTGGGGAAAGTGTGAAAAAACACGGGACTTGGCAGGAGGCTCAAAGCTTTCAGCACAAAAGGTACAAAAGTAACTTTTGTACAGGTACTCTATTCTAAGTGTATTTTCAGAGGAAAGCTGACATTTTAAAAATGTTGTTAGGCATCCAAGGTACAATTATTTTATTTTAATGCTGGGTTTTATGTCTTGTTAGGTAGGAGTTTGCTACAAAACCTGACATATGCAGCTCTACATGTTTTTCTCTGTTTCTCCATTTTCCCCATGGAAATGCTTTGGCCAGCCATAGCTTGCAAGGAGCAAAAAGTCTTAGAAGGCAGCACCTTGCTCTCATGTGTGTCTCCCCAGACCAGGGAATGCTCCCCCAGGGAGCACCCGATGGCACTGTTGTCCCTTTCCTTGCAACGCCCCATGGCACCATTGTCCCTTTGCTTGGAACACCCCATGCCATCATTGTCCCTTTCCTTGCAACAAACACCCCATGTCACCATTGTCCCTTTCCTTGCAACATCCCCATGGCACCATTGTCCCTTTCCTTGGAACACCCCATGCCACCATTGTCCCTTTCCTTGGAACGCCCCCATGTCATCGTTGTCCCTTTCCTTGGAACACCCCATGCCACCATTGTCCCTTTCCTTGGAACGCCCCCATGTCATCGTTGTCCCTTTCCTTGCAACACCCCATGTCACCATTGTCCCTTTCCTTGGAACACCCGATGGCACCATTGTCCCTTTCCTTGGAACGCCCCATGTCACCGTTGTCCCTTTCCTTGGAACACCCCATGTCATCATTGTCCCTTTCCTTGGAACACCCAATGCCATCATTGTCCCTTTCCTTGGAACACCCCATGTCATCGTTGTTCCTTTCCTTGGAACACCCCATGTCACCATTGTCCCTTTCCTTGGAACATCCCATGTCACCGTTGTCCCTTTCCCTGCCCTCCCAGGCGCTCCGGCGGGAAGGGCGCGGCGGAGGAGGCGAAGCCGGGCGCCGAGGCGCTGAAGAGGTTGGAGGATCAGCGGCGCCGCCGGGGCGAGAGCGAGAGCGAGGAGCTGGAGAAGCTGAAGGAGAAGCAGCAGGAGGCGGCAGCAGAGCTGGACGAGCTGAAGAAAAGGCGGGAGGAGCGCCGGAAAATCCTGGAGGAAGAGGAGCAGAAGAAGAAGCAGGAGGAGGCTGAGAGAAAAATCAGAGAGGAGGTGAGTGTCCAGAGTGGAGTGCTGCACTTGGGTTTATTCCATTATTACTTGTGGAGTTTTTAGGGTCCCCTGTGGCTGGAAGGAAATGATGAATATATGTTCTTAGAAGGCCGATTTATTATGTTGCTATATTATATTCAAGAATGTTATACTAAATTATACCAAAGAATAGAGAAAGGATAATTACAGAAGGTTTAACAAGATACTAATGAAAAACTCGTGACTCTCTCCAGAGCTTCTACACAGCTGGACTGCGATTGGTCATTGAGTCAAAACAATTCACATGAAACTAATCAAACAATGACTAGTTGGTAAACAATGTCCAAACCACATTCCAAAGCAACCATTACCTTGGGCAATAACAGAATTTATCATTAGGAGTAAAAACATGCCACAACATCCAGGGTATGAAAAAAAATGTTCTAATTCTAGCTTAGGTCAGACAGGGCTCTAAAATCTGTTTTTAAGAGTCAGGATTTCCTCAGAGATAGCTGCAAATTTCTTATCTTATTGGGGATTCAGAAATCTTGGGGCAGTGCTATAGCCACAGATTTTATTTTATGTATTTTTTTTTTTTTACATTATACAGATTGAATTATAAAGTGCATGTCAAAATTTATCTGCTGCAGATGGGCTGGAATGCTAATGTTATATATAGTTACAATGGGCTAGATCTCATTAGGGAGATATTCTTGTCTATTTAAATATTGAGTATCCAACACATCTGTTTTCTTGTACTTCCTCTGCCAAGGGACTCTACAAATAGGATTTCCAAGTCTCTGGTGCATCATTTAGGAATTCTAGTTGTTTGGAAAACAAATGGTAAATGAATAATACTGATAGTATCTGGCAGCTGAATGCCAATTCCTTTAATGTGCTGAGCTCTTTACAGCAGAACTCAGCAGATGCCAAGATTGCACAGTACCCTGCTGGTCAGACCCCACTGACCAGTGCTCACATTGAGGGCTTCTGGTTTGACTTGTAGCTCGTGAAGCAAAACTCATCTCTGGAGGGAGATCTGCAAGCATTTAATCTTGGGTTTCTTGGCCCACCTGTTGATTGTTTCATGTTAAATATTAACCTTGGCACAATAAGTGTCAGAGGGAGGGACAGAAGAACAATGCCAATGTGATACATGAGAATACAGAGAAACTGAGCTTGAGCCTTTTTCTCTGTTCAAGTGGAGCTCTATGACAATAAATTTGGTGACTTCACTGTGAGGAGGCCCTAGAGCAGCACACACCAATTGTCATCCTTAAATCTGTGATGGATTGGCATTAGCACCTTTATACATTTCAGGCAGATCACTGAACTATTTCAAGGGATATCAAAACCTGCTTTTAGAAAATCTGGGAAATGTTTGCAGGGCTGCACAGCCCTGTGATGCTGTGGTGGTGATGTAGATTCTGAAAGAACGAGTAAACATTTGTATTTTTCAAGGAGGAAAAGAGGAGGATGAAGGAAGAAATTGAAAGAAGAAGGGCTGAAGCTGCTGAGAAACGCCAAAAGATGCCAGAAGATGGTGTGTCTGAAGACAAGAAGCCATTTAAATGTTTCAGTCCTAAGGGTTCATCTCTCAAGGTAACCTCCCCACTAGCACCTATACAGGACATAAAATGTGCTGGGGTTTGTAGTGCCCAAACCAAAACAACATCAAAAGCAATGTTGAAATACTTGTAATCAAACCCAGGAAAAGGCTTTGATAGGCTTAGCCTGAAACCTCTAGCTGAAAGGCTTCATTCATTGGGATGATTGAAAATTAGAGTTCCTGCTTAGAAACAGAGAGTAGACTGGCAGTTCTCTCTTCTTGATGAAGAATCTCCGAAAAGGATCTTCACCTTCAAGAGAAAATTGCTTTTGAAACTTAGAGCAGTAATACTGTGCTGTTTTAAATTTGTCATAGGAGTGCTTTGTGAACTGGGGTAGAATCACAGAATCAGTTAGGTTGGAAAAGATCTCTTAAGAGCATTAAGTCACAAATGTTCTCTCACTCCTTCCACATCCACAGTTATTTTCTTGCTTGCCAGATTACTTTGTCCTTAAGCATATTCAGCCTAATCATCATTAATTGTAACTGACCTGTATGGGAATTCTAGCTTATGTCTAATCCCCCTAAAAATAACATCTAGAAGTACTGGGCTGGATTTCATTTCCTTACATAACAAAAATTGCAAACCTCACCCTTCTGTTGCTGCAGGATTTCTAAATGGTCTTTTGTGGCCTATATTCTATTAGAAGTGTGATAAATCAATTAAATGGTCTTTCAGCATGGAAGAAGAATCCTGGCCCCACTGAAATTATTGGGAGTATTGTTTTGGAATTCAGTCCAGTTGCTTTCTCAGCTCAATCTCAAACTGCAGATCTATTAATGTTTTCCAAGATCTTTTCCTTTTTACATTTTGGCCACCTATTAGTCATTTAAGAATCCAAAACATTTGTCAAAAAGGCCACTTAGTGGGAAATAAGAGAGAAAAGAACCAGGCAGGAGCTCATTGAACCATGAACTTCATCTCCATGAGATTAAAACTGTAACTATTGAGTGAAAAACTTCATTTGGACAAAATTAGCTTTAGCTACACTTTGGTCCAATCTGGAGATTGGGTCTGTTTTGGGTCCAATTCTAGCAAATACTGAGTCCAGATGTTTTTGAACATTTGAACCTGAAATACTGGGACAGACAGCACACAGCTGTAAACAAAGACTGCAAAGCTTCATGACTTACTCCAGTTAGTTAAACCTGGCCTTGCCATTTTGGATGCTGAAGATGATGTCTATAACAGACACTATAAATGTACAGCTTCTCCCCAGCCCTCCTGGGAGGGCTTCCTTTTCTTCTGTTTATTGAGATGCCTTTTATGACATCCATTTGGAGCTTTAATTCACAGAAGGCTCAGAATGGAGGAAATTGTACTTGAAAACACCAGGTAAAAAGGATATAGATCCTAGTTTTGGGGATAGTGTGGAAAAACACTGGACTTGGCAGGAGGCTCAAAGCTTTCAGATACCTTTTGTACTGCTACACTATTCTAAGTGCATTTTCAGAGGAAAGCTGACATTTAAAAAATGTTGTTAGGCTGCAAGGCACCTTTTTTTTTAATGCTGGGTTTTGTGTCTTGTTAGGTAGAAGTTGTTTGCTTCAAGACCTGATATATGAAGCTCTACACTTTTTTTCCTCTTTTTCTGTTTCTCTCTGTGAGAAACTGGAGATACTCTACAGATTCCAGCCCAGTGTCTGTGGGTGGCCAGTGGAGATGTGTAATGTTGTAGAAATTCACACCCCAAACTGTTTCTTGGCATTCTGTGGTCAAGAGCTGAGGGGAGAGTAATCTCAGTTTATTAATGTGATGTGAAACTTGATGTTAAAATCCAGTTATGAGAAGACAGTCTATTTTATTACCTTTAGTTTGGACTGACTTCCCAGGCTGGTCTCAGCTGGTTGGCATGCTGCTTTCTCACTGTCTGCCCTGCACTGCCCAACTTATCTTTGATTTGTAAAGCATCTGGCACAGGTTTTCTCCTGTGATGGATGTATCAGCTCAGATCTGCCGTGAGTCATGTGAGAATCCCAAATGCACAGCTGTGGGTGGGTGGTTGGAATTCACACTGAAAAAAGGGAGGCTGGGTGTAAAAATAATGTATGATACATGTGCACATCCTGACTCCTCCTGGGTCACAATCTGGCAAAGCACCTTTTTTTACTCCTTCCCTGTCCTTCCTGATGTGATAAGATTTTGGGAAGAAGAAGAAGTTCACAGGAGTGGCCAGTATGAGGGTGTGCTGATTGCCAAGGGAGCCACAAGAACAAAGGGAAGAAGGGAGCTTGACTGAGCAGCAGTGTGGCATATTGCCATCCCATGGATGCTGCATCTGGCCACCAGGCAGGCCATGGGCTAGCTTGGCTTGCAGACTCAGAACTCAGAGACAAAGATGTGCAGCTCCTCTCCACAGGTGACACAGCTCATGGGTGCCCAAATGTAAATGTGCACACATGAACGTGGACAAAATATACATATCTGCTTATATTTAGAAAAAAACCTGCTGTGATTGTCTAGTCTGGCCTCTAAAAAGCAGTGTTGACATCTCCTGTTGTTTAAACTGGTAAATGCAGTGTTTCCCTCAAACCTGAGACAGAACTTCAGCAGAGCTCCCGCAGTGTGCAGTCCTCTCAGTGACAGCTCGAGGTTGGTTCCTTCTGGGGGGACAGTGAAAAGAAAACAAGCCAAGGAAATGCAGGCCAAGTTCATCCCTAGCTCAGCTTGGACAGAAGCAGCTTGGATTTCTCAGCGCTGGGTGGACACCCTGTGGGCTGCAGTGGTACCAAACTTCTGTTCAACCTCTGTCCTGTATCTTGTTATTTTTTAAAAATAAGGACAAAGCCTGGAGCAAGCTCTGCTGCTCTCCCATCTGCCTCTAGATTTTCCTTTCCCTAATTTAGTTGATGCAAAACATGATGTATTCAAAGAACGACATTTCCTGAAAAATCTTGGATCATTTTGCTTTTCAGACAAGTTCATTACTCATATTTTCTTTGAGAAGGAAAGTTATTGAGCCTTTTTATTTTCTGTGGATAAATCAGGAGAGTACAGGATATTTAAATAATAAGTCTCCTCTTTGGGGATGAACACCACCACTAGAGAAATGCAAAAGCAGTTAGGTGTTGAGGGGAGGGAGCAAAGGCAGGGATATCCCTGTTTTTGGAGAGAATGTCTCCTGGGAAGCAGGGACTGATGGGGCAGCCTGCACTCTCTGCAGGGCATTGCTGACACCTAACCCAGAAGACAGGACTTTACAGAAGCATTTTTTTCTTTAAAGACCTGTCTTGTCCTGTCTCATTATTGCTCTCAACACCTGACAGCTGGGGCAGTGACTGGAAAGAATTGTGTGGTTGTGCTCCACACAACCAGTTTGCCCTAGATGAGCAATTCTCAAGACAGAGGGAAAACAGAGTGGTAAGAACAGCATATGTGACATTTGTTTTTCCCCACCTTTGATGCTGATGCCAGCACTGGGGTCTGGTAGGTAAACTGAGCTAAATTGGGACACTCTGCTCAGGTGCTGCTGACAGCAGGAAAAAGCAGAACTGTGCTTAATGAAGCAAGAGGCTGTGTGAGCCACTCAGGGGATAAGGAGAAGCCTCTCCCAGGGGCTGCTGCTCCAGTGGATTCCCACTAGGTCCCTCCACATGTTGGATATGAGGCAAGATTAAAATACAGGGTCTTCTGGGTTTGTTTTTTATTCCACTTTCTCCCTGACACTTTTTTTTTTTTTGATGATAGGTCCATTTACAACATTTACAATATTGTGCAACTTTCTGTTGCATAATATCCAATACACAGTTTAAAGCTCCTATGAATCAATTCAATACCTTTTTTGAAACAAGTTTTACTGGGAATATCCAATGGTTTTTGTTTCCCAAGTCATGGTCACATATTGTGTTTTAACTAATTCTTTTTAGTCATAATTTAATTAGAGTTGACTTATTTGAGCACCTGTGTGCTCTGAAAGTATTCCATGGTCACAAAACATAGTCCAAGCTATTTAGCAAGATCCTGATAAGATGAATGCAGTAAAAAGATTATTCTTATTTCCTGGAAACTGAGAAAAACATCTTGAATTTTATGTTAACCACCTTGCTTTGCCTGTTTCTTTTACAGATCTATTTTGTCATACTGTTTACTGTATGTGCCAAACGTTTTAAATTCTTTGCATGGAGTTTGTGATGTGCAGTGGCTAAAGGACCTTTAGATGTTGCTGTGCAGTCTAGATGTGTTTGATTTCTATGTTGAATACATGTGTGTGCAGATTTGTTTGCTCTAGGTGTATTCAATGTCTGCTTCTGCTAGCTTTTGAGGAGGCTGTTCTAGACTAAATCCTCACATAAATGTGCAGAAGGTATTTTATCTCTCCATACAAGGCACCTGCTCAGCTCTGAGAGTTTCTTCCTAACTCTTTCCTGTTTATTTTCTGCTTTTGCTCTTCCACTCTTCTCTTCTGAACAACCCCTGACTTTTTCCTGATCCCACAGCTGATAACTGAGCAATACACAGTTATTAACTGGTAACTGAGAACCTCTGCTACCAGTGGGCAAAGAACAACCCCACTTCTGTATTTTTACTACAGCCACAAGAAAAATGTTCCTCTTCTTTCCCACCTCTTCCACCAGTGCCCACTCGAGCCTGGTTTTCCTGCTGTGCAGAAGCATCTCTCCTGCCTGCTCATAAAAAGATCCTGTAAATGAATTATTAGGCAGTTGCCTTGAGTCCTGGTTCTTGGAGAGACTCCACATTTATTTGTCCTTGCTGCCCACCAGGGTTTCACTGATGCAGCAGGGTTTCACTGATGTTTATCTGGGGATAAACTGGAGGCTCTTGCTGGAAAAACTCATCATTTTGCTGGTTATGATCCAGAAGTCAGCATTGGGAGAAATTCCTACTGTACCATAGCAGAAGTGTGGCTGTGTGTTTTTGGTGACCATCCTTGGTCTGTTTGGTCCCTTTTGAGCCATTCCCCGCTGTTTTTGTGGCATTGCCAGCTGTTCCTCCCCTGGGTGAGACGGCTGTAACCTTTTCCTGCGGGTGTGCGGGGCTCCTGCTCCCGCCGGTCTTTTGCTGCCACCTTGTGACATCCTTCCACCAAACGGGATTTGTCCTGGCAAAGCCCATCACCGCACTCAGGACTGCCTTTAGCTCGTGTTCTGGCAGCTAGATCTGGTGATGGAAATGACTCTGTAAATTGTGTGTGTGTTTCAGAGTCTCAGAGGTGCCTTTGAGCTGGGTGGGTGGTGGCTGGAGCTCCTCCAGCGAGCTCCTTTGGCAAATTCGGCGCTCAAGTGAACTGCCTGCTTGCAAGGGCTTGAGGAATAAACTGTGCATGCCCTTTGATGGGATTGCTGTGGGATTTAGTGTTCTGGGATAGCCTTGGATGCTGAAGGCACCGAAGAGGACCATTTAAAGGAATGGCTGTCACTGCCTTGTTTTAAAGGCAGGAATGCCAGAGCAGTCACGGTTAAAGTAAATTGAAAATGGAGAGCCCCTGCTGAGACTGGGGAATCCCCAGGAATCCAGCCAGGCTGATTATTAATCATTTCAATCCCCTGGAGCTGCTTGCATGTATTTTACTTTTAAGTGAAACTGTAGAGCCTGGCATGAGAAGTGGAACAATGCAATGTTGATAGGACTTGAGGAAGTTTGATGAAAATGTTTCTTGACCCTGAATACAAATAGATGCACACACTCCCCACCCCACAAAGGGGAATGTTTTAAACCTTTATTCAGGGATGGAGTTTTTTGTTTTCAAAGTATTGAGAGATTTGACAGAAGTCATATGAGACTTTCATGAGTCTTCCTCCTTGGAGACATCACAATATTTTCCAATTTACAGAGTAGAAAATAGTGATGAAATAATAAATATATCAGATACCAATTTGTATAATAACAGCTGGTAGATACTGATTCAGCAGTGACCCTGCCTGAACATGAGCAGGGTTTGCACTGATGGGTTTTTTGGAGCCCAAATTTAAATTGATTGTGCCCTCCAAAGACATGTAAGGGAGGCTTTGTGGCTGAGCTCCAAACCTGGCCTAGTCTGATCTCTCAGCACAGAAAAATGTTATTAAATTTATAAAAACTTTATTATCTGTCTCAAGAGATACATACTTGCTCTTGTGTGGGAGATGTGAGGATGACATAGGTTTTTGTGCATATCAATCCCTTCCACGAGATAGACTTCTTCCCTTTTCTTCTTTCTGTGTTGTTCATTTATTTTCTTGTTACAAATGAGGCACTGAAGAAATGTGTAGGATGCAAACATTCATGCAGAAAATATATCCACTCTTATGACTCTGTGGCATAACAGGCTCCTATCTATAAAACCTTTGTGTGTGTCTGTGAAATTTCTGTTGGAATGCATCTCTTTCAGATTGACCTTTTGACATTGAAAATGACATTTCAGGCTGGCCTTGCACAGGCTGACCCTTTATGAACTTTAAACTTAAAGCTTTTATTCCTCTCTTTTCTAGATAGAGGAGCGAACAGAATTTTTGAACAAATCTGCTCAAAAGAGGTAAAGCAAAGAAAACAGTAAGTTCTGTTCAAACAGCAGGGTTTAAGTGGAGGGAATAATCTTCCTTTTTTTTTTTTTTCCCTACTTCCTACAGTGGAATGAAGCCCACCCAGACAACAGCAGTTGTCTCAAAGATTGACAGTAGACTTGAGCAATACACTAGTGCAATTGGGGTAAGTTAATTCCAGTAAATGGATCTAGTTACTAATGGCTCTGGGGCCTTTAATCAGCCTTTGTTTTGCTGCTCAAGAATTGCAGGGGTTTTTTGATCACAAACTCTTCTTTAATGTGACTTCAAGAACAAAGTGCTTGAGGCACATCTGTAACCAACATCTAGAGATGCGTCTAAACAAAACCTCAGATTTGGGTTTCCCCTTTCATGCTGCAATTTAATGTTTTGTAAGCTTGCAGTAGCTTTGGAGGGTTCAGTCAGCATCTTGAGTGACAGTCACATCCTCTGCTTGGCTGATGAGAGACCTGTCAGCACAGAGCTGATGGTCATCCTGAGCAGAGCTGACCTAGCAGCTGATTTAGGAGAAAAAGGAACTGGCTCTGTGCTGCTGGCTGCCCCCTCACAGTGAAATTCCTTGGCAAAGACAGAGAACTGGTTAAGCAGTGACAAAAGGAAATCAAAATCGCATTAAATTCCAGAACTTGAGCCTGGGTGATTTTGACAGCTGTGCCTAAGAGCCAGAACTGAGGGCTTTTTCTGTCCCTAGTCCCAGGTAAAATAGGAAATTGATACCACAGTATCCAGCTGCCATCTGACTTGAAATATTTCCTTTGCTGAGTTTCTGATTTGTCCACAAATTGCCAAATCTGCCTTGCTTTGCAATGAGAGAGGCAAAGCATCACTCACACAGGTTCTTATTCTCATCCAATCTATGATACGTAAAATGTGAAAGAATTTTGAAAGGAAGAAAGAGAAGAAGAGGAGGAGAATTTGGCCAGTGTTTTTAGTAACCACGCAAAAGCCACCCAAAAACTCCCACCCAATTTTCCACTCTCCCAAAGAACACCTTTTTTCAAACATATTGTGGTTGCTGAGATTACCTAGAATGCTGAGGTTCAGCTGTCTGGGACAGATGGAGCAGTCTGATGCTGATTGACAGAACAGACTTTCCCCCTGCAAAGGGATTCCCCTAGCTCAGTCCTTAAAAGAGCCAGGTACTAACTAAGATGTTAAAGCCTTGGAGCAGAGCTAAGGTTTGCCATGGCTTTTAGGAAGGTAATAAAGACAAAAACAAGGGAGTGCCACTTTCCCAGCTGATTGCATCAAAGGTGAAACTGCAAATCAAAAAGGTGAGAGAGTCTCTCTTGAGCTGGGTACTCCTCCTCATCTTTGCATGATCAGTGCTAGAGCCACATAGAAATGCTGCATTCCCCAGAGCCAAACCACCCTGCAAGTCCAGCTCTCTACACCAACTGGCCCCAATTTTTCCCCAGGGCACAAAGGCTTCAAGACCTAAAGCTTCCGACCTTCACGTTCCGGCCGAGGGCGTCCGTAATATCAAGAGCATGTGGGAGAAAGGGAATGTTTTCTCATCGCCTTCTGGGACAGGAACACCCAATAAGGTATGTGTTTAATTATCCTCATGACTGCAAAGAATTCTGCTCAGGACCTGGCCTTGCATTCGTGTTCCTGTCTGCTCCTGTTGGCATCGCTGGTGGAGGATATCCCAAAGGATCCTGAAAGCCTCAGAAAGCCACAGGATGGGGTGGCTGCAGTACTGAGTGTAATGGAAGAATTTAGTGACCTACTGAGCTCAGTTATGAGACATTCCAGAGCCACATCAGATATCTTAGAAAAATACATCTGGGTCATTCAAGCAGAGTACAAAGAAATTCTTTGAGTAGGACAAAGTTCTTCTGGGGAGCAGAAGAGCTTTGAATAGGCAGCACAGTGATGATATTTTCTAGATAATTCACAGAAGTGTTTGTGGGACCTTTATCTTTTCTGTGTAAATCCTTAAGGCAACATTTTCTTTCTATAAATCGATGAGAGCTGCTGGGCATCTGTCATAGGCAAAAAGATGAGCCATGGATTGAAGTGGGTTATTACAGATAGTAATTAAATTTTACTAATTTGTTCTAGCCTTTTAAAAATTTAATGTTTTGAATTTTAGGCCACTTCTCTGTTGTGTGCCTCTTTTGAAAAAAAAATGAGTTTAACAAGAGAAAAAAAGTAAATTTGAACTGATGGCTCTTCTATTGAGCTAAAGATTTTTGGAGTTTGAGCTTGTGGTAGAAACAGCATATTTATGTCTGATGTTTATTACTGGGGTAGCAGTAAAGAGGAGATGTTTTTGTCAGTCCATGTATATAATTTCTGAAAACTAGAGGGCAGCAGCACTGTGTAATTCACAGGGACAAAACCATCAGAGCACACAGGATGTCTCTGAGCAAGCCATAGCCTCAGCAAGGACCTGTCTGTTAAACCCAGGCTTGGCTTTGCTTTTAATCTACACCATGGTAAACAGGGCACAAGCCACTCTGCAAGTCTTCTGATTGGATTTTATCATTTTGCAGGAGACTGCTGGGCTGAAGGTTGGTGTCTCCAGTCGTATCAACGAGTGGTTGACCAAGACCCCAGAAGGCAACAAATCCCCTGCTCCAAAACCTTCTGTGAGTAAACTTGGAACAGCCATCTATCTCTTCAGTAGGTGGGCTCTCTCCTGGGGCAGGGGCTGCTTCCTGCACCAGCTGATGGCCTTTGGAGGACTCTGCTTTGTGTCCCCTTGGCAGCTCACAGCCCTCTGGCTGCTGGCTCCTTGTAGCCAGAAAATGGGGAGAAGGGAGCCACCTTAAACCAGTTCTCACCTTAAACCTCAGAGAAGCACTTCTCTCGTAGAGAATAACTTTAATTTACCACCTGTGAAAGGCTTACCATTAATTTAGAAATTACCAGCCACAGACCCCATGTTGTACACTTACACACACTTGGGAGTTTGGCCCTTGCCCTGTAAAAATCTTCCAAGTGTGTTTTAAAACACAACTGAAATAATTTAGCTCTTTATGAGCCTAAATGTAACTCCTAATGAAGGCCCTTTAAGCCTGTCCCTTAGTTCAGTGAGAGTCAGAGCAGAAAATGCTGTTGAGGTAATAAACTGGGAATGTGGGAAGCAGCAGGAAGAGGTAACTGTGGGGTGGGGAGGGCAAGGATGAGGAACATAAATATCCATGTTGGAGCATTGTTTGTGATATTAATGAGTCAACTTCAGGATTTTGTTAAAGGACTGATTTCTTGCTGTACCCTTGTGCAGTGCTTTTCTGCCAGTTCAGCTGCCCTTTATGAAAAGTGCAGCCTGAAAAACACTTTCTCATTTCACACTCCTGTTTCTCCCAAAGAGGAGTTTGAAATTTGCAGCATTGTCCGCTATGGAATCTGCCTCCAGATTTTTCTCTCTTCTCTTTAAAGTTGCATCTTTTAGACAATGTAAAACTAATCTCTTGTTTTTCCCTCAGCCAACTGTTTCTATCTATGTCTTAATTTCCCTCTTTCTCAATAGATTGCTCTTTCTTCTTTCAATGTCTCTGCTTGAAGGAACGCGCCCTCCTCCTATTCTTCTTCTTTGGGGGTCTGTTTGCTAAGTTGGTCAGGTAAACCTGTTTATAATTGACTATGAAGGTTTATATATATATATCTATAATGTGTGATTTTTACTTTTTGTTTTTTTAGTCAGGATAAATTGAAGGCAAGCCTAGAATGTCTTATTTAAGCAAATAACTTCTCACCCCCATCACGTTCCACCAAAGTAAAGAAACGTTCAAAGTTTTTGTGGCCATCAAGATTCTTGTGGATTTTAGAAAAATATTAAATTCAAGGCAGAGCAAAGATTTCAGTTTTACAGTGAACCAATGTCACAGATCCCAAATTATTTCAGGACTATGGAAGTGGATTTGTGATAGTGTCCCCTGCAAGTGGCTTTGTGATAGGGTCAAAATTGCTTTCTTCCTTCCTCTGATACTACTGAACTGCCTTTGTAAAGGGCAGAATTGGCTGCAAGTTTTAATCATCAACCCTGTGTGGTGGCAAAATCTAATCAGTTCTGGGGGTCTCTGCTGGGTGCAAATTCCCCTTGCAGGAATCTCATTTCCATTCATCACTGAGCATTTCACAGGTAGAAATTCTCACATGCAGAAAACTTAACCTCCCTAGGGATGGCCAGTGCAAAATCCTGGAAGCCATGCAGGACTTGAATACTTCCTGAAAAGGAGAGTACTTATGTGCAAAATTATTTAATTGTTTGAGTCTCTTGTTTGCCATGCACAGGGGTAGATATCAATCCAGCTGCCCAGCAGATGTAATTTTGATTTGCAGCCCTGCTTTTCCCCAAGAGCCTAATTGCCTTTTTTATGGAATTTTGATTAAAATCTCAATAATACACTCATTTTCAGAGATTTCTACTATTCTTTAATCACTTTACCTCATCTGGGTTTTATATGTTTGTTTTGGTGGGTTGTTTTTTTTTGTTTTGTTTTGTTTTCTTTTTGTTTTTCTATCAGGTTAGTGATTGGCACATCCTAAGATTGCAAAGGATGCAATGGAAATGGAAATTTAAATGGATAGGAAGGACTACAGTGATAAGTGCTGAAATCAGTATTTAAGGATGTAGAGCAGGATGTGCTCTACTCCAACTCTGTTTTTTACAAAATTTTTTAAAGATTTTTATTTTGATCTAAAATAACCAAGAAAAGTTATTTTTGAACTCCTCCCTAGCAGAAATACCTTCCCTGAAAAAAATGTGGGGTTTTTTCTGCAAAAAATTGGATTTGGTTCTTTTGTAAAAATCTGAGGGTGCAGTAACTCCTCACTGCACTCCCTAAGTTGAACATTGAGTTAAGACCAGTCTGTGCCATAGGAAATAGATGCAACAGGATTGTTTTTTGTCTTAAAACATGGATATGTGTGGAGTTATTTTGTGAAATATAGTTCTTTATAACTGAGAGACAATGTAACATTTACCTCTTCTCTCATGAGGAAGTTGCATTTTAACTTTTTCTTTAACAAGTGAAAATAAACCTCTACTAATGTTGGTTTCTGTTCTTTGACATTAAAAATACAGGATTTAAGACCAGGAGATGTATCTGGCAAACGTAATCTCTGGGAGAAGCAGTCAGTGGAGAAGCCAGCTGCTGCTTCCAAGGTAATAACATACAGGATAATATTCTGTTACTAACCCACCTTTTTATCTATAAAAGAAAGCACAATGAAGTTCAGAAAGCAGTGCATACTTTTATATTCCTGTTTGGCAGAGCTGTGTTATGTGTGGATATCTGTTGATTATTTTTTTTCCTGTTACAAATAGCAATTTTCTCCTATATGGGATTTTAACAATGTGTTTTGCTTTTTCAACAGGTATCAGCTACAGGGAAAAAATCAGAGACTAATGGTAAGTAATGCCAGAATGCATATATTGCACCTGTTTCTAAAGTTTAATATATATTATTATATATAATATTATATAATATGATATATAATATGATATATAATATGATATATAATATGATATATAATATGATATTTAATATGATATATAATATGATATAATATGATATAATATGATATAATATGATATAATATATAGTATATAGAATATATACTATATAATATATAATAATAATATAATATAACATAACCAAGTTATGCATATTATGTTAGCATACACTATTATATGTATATTTAATTATATAATACATACAATATTTGATGATATACATATAATTATACAGTGCAAATATTGCAATACCTATTATTGCCACATTTTTGCATGGGTGTACCTGTGTTTTAAAATTCTGCAGCTGTTCACGTTGATGCAGAAAACCTCTTTTTGCCTTTGGCTTTCAAAAACTCCATAAAATATCACTGAAACAGGAATGGTTGAGAAACTGCTTTTGCTGGAGCTGTGCATTGGTGTCTTTTCAGGGCAAAAATTGTTATGCTATTGTCATTTTGAAACCACTGGCTGGTGAACCATGACCTAGTTTTACAGAAAGAAATCAGCAAAATAGCCCTCTTAGTTTTTTAATTTTTATTTTAAATTTTATTCAATATTTGTTTATTTTTATTTGTTTTATTTTTTATTTTATTTTTTTATTTTAAAGCACTCCAAATAAAGCAAATTAAACTGATTTTATGGCTAAGAACCAGTGGGGAAGAATGGAAGTTCACTGACCAATTTAATGGCTTTAAGGATGCGTCCCTCAATTCTTTGCTTAGAGTGAAATGATCAAATAGAGAAAAAACTCTTGGTTTTCCCCACTTTGATGTGTGCCCACACATTTTTAGTGGTTTTATGTAAAGGTGTATGGTTTGTGTAGTGGTTTTATGTATGGTGCACCTGTGAACTTTTCTTTTTGGCTGAGAGTCGTGCAGAGCAGAATTGTTTTGCCCCTCTTGTCCTTTTCCAAAGCAAAGTGTCAGGAGAGGGGTTTTTGGGCTGGCTCAGGGTTAGTGCAGCCCTGCTCCCATGGAAGGTGGTTCCACCCACAGGAGCAGCCCCAGCAGAGGGGTTTGGATGCTGCTGAGCCTCTCCCCAGAGGCTGAAATCCTGATTTTTGTCCTGGGAACCACCTCAGAGCAGCACCCAGCTCTGTCCTGCCTTCTTACACGTTATCCTAGAGAGCTGTGCCTTTTCTGTTCTGTGTTTGGGTCGTTTCAAGCCATATTTAATCTGTCTCTTTCTCAGCAGGTTTGAGACAATTTGAGAAAGAACCCTAGAAGGCCACGAAAGACGCTGGACCAATCAGTTTGGGGGAAAAAAAAAAAGGAAAAAGTGCTAAATTGTTCTTTTTATATTTATGTTTATTTACCAAAATGTCTTTTTTTTGCATTATCCCAGTTAAAACCATGTATATTAGCACTGTATTTAATAATCAGTCTAGACATTGATCAGAATAGTACTGCCTTTGCACAAGAGCCTTTATTCCTAAAGAAACCCATGCTGTGAAATATAGAGACTCTCCTACTGAAAGTCATAAATATGTATCTGAACAGTGATTTCAGCTGGCATTAGAGGTCAACCCAAAACACATGTAAAGTGAAGTTGCTTGGGAAAGGTGTGCAGTAAACCTATAAAACCAATGGTTACTTTTGTAATACAGAAGTCTTTTTCTTTCTGCACTTTAGACTAAGGCATGGAAGAAATATCTTTAGTTGACAATGTAATATTTTCTGTAAGTTGCCCATGTCATGAGAAATACTGCATCAATAACGTGTTTTAATTTTTTTTTTTGTTTTATACTTTTTTTTAAGTATCAATTTTTCCATTCTAGTTTAAGTTAATACCTAAATTTGGATGATTATGTTAGCTGACAGCGGTACTGATATTTCTTTTTGTTGTTAGTGACTAGTAACTGAATGCAATCTAGAATATATATACACACATAGCTTTACAAAGTTTAGCCTAAAGGCACTACTAATGGTAGAATGCTTTAATATGTGCTAGAGTATTATATTTAGCAATAAACATACATAATTAGCCAATATCACAGCTTAAAAAAAAAATAAAGACAAAATCACACACTTTTCTATAGTAAGATTTCATAATCATCATTAGAGGTATGGTGAGATAAGTATTAAAAAAAATTTAAATGTCAATTGCCCAGTAATGGGTAATTAAAAAGAAAGTATAGTTTTTAAAAGAGGGAAAGGTAAGGGTATAGAGGGTCAAAAATAGGTCACTTGTATAAAACCTTGTAGTTTAATTTATATAAAACTACCATAATTAAAAAGAAAAAAATGCAAACAGAGTTGGAGCTTGTTTCAAATGACTGTATGCTAAATCTTGCCATCCCTCAGTGCCCTACACCAGGTCCAGAGAAAATGAAGTAAACCTCTATCTTTGTGATGCTTCTTTTTACCTCTCCCCCCTGAATATCTTATTTGCAGATGTTTTCATTTGTACATAGCAAACACATGGCTTTAGGACGTCAGCTTGGTTTGGATTTACATGCCCTGCAGTTTAGCATTTACATCCTACAGTGTATGGGTGGCATAAACTGAGCAACTCCAGCAGCCCCTGAGCACGCTGTGAACAGCTCTGTCGTGCACCAGAGCCCCCAGGACCTCCCTTACCCCCCCTTCCATGTCTTACAGCACCTGGCTTCTTCCCAAAGAAGTGTAAATTTCCATTTCAACCCAAAGCTGGGCTCCCCTGCTTGGCTGGAACATCTTGTTTACATCTAGGGGTGCACAGAGTTATCTGTAGGGGGTGAAACTGTGCCTGGCATTGTCTGTGAGTTGTCGTGGTTTTTTGTTTGGGGGTTTTGTAAACACTCCTCTGGGTCTTTCAAATACATCTGATAGCTGCAATAAAAACTATTTGTTCAAACAATGTATTCTGGAACTGCATCTGCAATAAATGGAATATTTCCATCAGCAGCCCTGTTTGTTAATGAGCAGGAATGGACCAGTTGTTGTAAGTTGGGTAGGAATTGTGCTGAGTCCCTGTGGAGAACCCCTAAGGATGTCCCTCCTGGTGCCACAAACCAGCTTGGCTTTAGCCTAACAAAATCTGGAAAAAAAAATATGAATATGAAAATATCTGAATATGAAAATATCTTAGAGGAATTAACTGTGAGGCTGCCTCAGGGTTTGTTTTGGTGATTTTTAAGAAGAGTTTTTTCTGTGCTTTCCTTAGATAAAGCCAGCCTGTCTGAGTGTAATATTCTGTGTGCTGCCAGCAGAGCTGCAAAAATCTAAGTTTGTGTTTGAGACTCCCAGTGTGATGTTGGAGGCAGCCCTTGTGTTCACCTGGCTGGGTTTTGCTGTGAGTTATCCCTTCAGCTTTCCCCAGGAATCACACAGGAGTTCAATTTCTAGGTGTTCAGGGGAAGGGTTGTGTGAGGCAAGTTACAGCTTTGTTCTTTAGGTCCTTGCTAGAGCACAATCCTGTTTTGAAGAATAAGCCACAATATGATCTGTGTGTCCTAGTACATAAATTACAGAAACTTATTTCTATCTGTATTAAAATTTGTAAAACCCCAGACTTTGGAAAAACTATATAAAACAATTTAAGGACTACGCTGATCCACTTTTGTCATTTATAAACTTTATTCATATAAAATTTTAAAGCATTAGAAATACACTATGAAAATCAGAAATAGGTAAAAAGCAATGTAATTAGAGCATTCTTTGACAGGAGCCAGTATGATTGACCACACTGGGAGTAACATATAAAAAAGTCCATGTAAGTCCCTGTTTTTTTTGTTAAGCATGTCTCTAATTAAGGAGGACCAGATAAAAAGGAAAGGAAAAGACATTGTCTTTTTACTACTAACCAAAACCAGATTTCTGCTAAGCATCTTTACAAAAACCCCACCCTTATTGCTGCATTCTTATATCAGTTAGAGCTCTCCTCCTTAAAAAAAAAAAGGAGGAAAAAGTAACTGCTCATAACAATTACCAGGTACAGAGGAAGAAACAAAGATCAAGCTGCAGAGCACATCTCATCTGGAAGGAGGTAATGGAGATACTGCAGGGACCACCTGCATTTAATACTCTGCTTTGAATGGGTAGTCCTTGTGGTTGACAGCTCTGAAAAGAGAAAGCCCTTGTTATCCAAGCAGTGCAGAAATTATCCTGGGCAGCATTTCCCTGCTGCAGCCCCCCTCCCCAAATGCCAGAGTACTCAGGGCTTCTGCAGCTGTCACTGAACTGAACACAGCCCTGTGGGAAAGCCCCTGGATGGAACACCCCAAATGAACCTCCCTCCTCAAGTTCCAGGACATGCCTCATTCATGTTTCAAGTTTTGGTTTTGGTCATGTATGTTTTCAAGGTGGGGTGGGTGAGAATGCAGGCAGAAATAGGACAAATGGATAGTAAGGATGATAAAGAACATACTGGATCACTGGAACTGCCCTCCAGTTCCTGTTAAAGCTGAGGATGACATCCATCTCCTTTTTGGATAGTTCAAAGTCAAACACCTAGCAGTAAAAGAGAAAAATAAAAGCTCTTTTGAGTTAGGTTTCTGAGTAGTTAGCTCCTAAGTGTGCTTCCTGCAGAAATGCATTAAGCACAGTTAAGCAATCCTCTTATTCTCAGGCAGGTAAGAACCTTTGAAGTCATCAAGAGAGTCCTTTTGTTTCTGAGGTGCTGTTCTTGCATTTCTGGGTGGCTGAATCCCAACACCACTGCATTTTGGGTTGTAATGCACACAGAGAGGACTTTAGGTGCACCAGGACACAAATACTGCACTGGAGGTAAATTTTCTGCTGGAAGAGAGGGCTACTGGGTATCAGCTGCAAATAGGTCATCATCTGAAGAGTTCTTGCTAGGGGTTCATGGGAAAAACAATCTCCAAACCCTCTCACCATGGATTGAAAGCAGTACTGGGGTGTTATATAAGAGGCCACACCTTCTGAGCAAACATCCAGCTAAACTTCAAACTTCCCTGCCAAGGGGAGCCACAGCCTCACAGTGAGACAAACTCTGACAGGTCTGGTGTTTGTTCTCAGCTTGTTCCTTTACACCCTGAGGACTTGTTAACCTTTTCCCAAGGGCAGGTCCAGGCCTGGGGCTCCCTTTCTGCAGCAGCAGAGCTCAGGCAGCCCTGGTGTAACCCATCTCTCTCCCAGCAGGAAGAAAATGCTTTTCCCCAGATTTTCAAATCTCTGCATCCCCCTTCCAGTGCCTGAGGTGCTGCTTGGAAACACAGAGGGGCTTTGGGTGTGGGTGCCCCTCCTGCACAAAACCAGGCAGCAGCATTTCCCAGGGGAATTTCACCTTCATGTTCTCCTCCACACGGTGAGGTTTGTCAGACTTGGGAATGACAATGATGTCTCTCTGCACCAGAAAGCGGATCAGGACCTGGGAAACAACAAGGAGGAGCATGAACACTGAGGTCCCAGGAAATCTGTTCAAACTCATCTTGTGGATTAATTTTTTTTTCTTTTGATCTACAATTTATTTTTCACTCTTTGGAAGACTACCGCTTTGCACACAGGAATTCAATATGCCAGGATTTGCTCAGGTATTTGACAGAAGACTGGCAAACCATATTTTTTTCTACATTGTGGCTTTTGCAGGATTTGTTTTGGTTTTGTTTGGGGTAGAAGCAAGGGGAGAAAAATGATGATGCTCTGGCTTTGTATTATGTGATTGCTCAGACTCAATGAGCATAATAACATTACAGATTATTTTGGGCTCACAGGTAAGTACTCACAAAAGTTCAGCTTTTGAAAGTCCATAAAAGGAAAACTGTATTTACAGAACTCAAAAGTTCCCCTCTCCCCCCAAAAAACCCCTAACTGTTCCTTACAATGTTTTCATCCTGCCTTAAAATATGAGTGACTTTGGTTGCATATGAACATGTGGCTTTGTTTGAAGTGCAGGTACTGCATACCCCAGGCAACAACTAATTTGTGTGACTAGTGAACTAATAGAGAAAAAAATAAATTCTTAAATAATTAAGCAGCTTTCAATAATTCTTTGTGAACATGAGCAGATTGGAGGCAATCAAATAGGTCTCCAAATTACAGGACTCTTCTGAAGAATAACTTAGCAGGAAAAAGGAATAAAAATTTAGGAAGGTGAACATCTGAGGTAAGCATGTACCATTGCTGAGCAGTCCAACCCAAAACTTGGCACTCAAGACCTCCTTGGAAATAGCTGGTAATTTTTATGAATGCTGTTAAGAACTTGGGCAGAATGAAGAGTAAAGCTCATCCCCATTGTAATGTATCTCTAGACAAAGCAGCATCTGCTAGGACTGGCCTGTAAAACATCTGAGGAGGGGGAGGAATGGTTTGCTCTGCAACTTACCTGGGCAGGGGTTTTATTATGTCTAGCTGCAATGTCTTTAATCTTGGGGTCATCCATAAGTGTGGGATCCCCTGGCTTAGCCCTGTTAAAAAACAGAGATGGGGGCAGTAGAAAGGGGATGGCTTCCCTGTGGGAGCCTTACATCATGTGACAATCTGCATCAAGACAGCAGAACTTTTTCTGATTTTAACTGTAGCATTTACCTAATTTTATAATATTATTAGTAATAATAATAATAATAGTAATAGTAATAGTAATAATAATAGTCTTCCTAGTTCATCTGCAGTGTTTTGTGTGCAGAAAGGCTGCAGTGCTCTCTTACCACGGGCGGTTAGGAGAGCCCAGGGGGCTGTAGGCTGTCACAGCAATCCCTTTGGATTTACAGTACTTGACCAGCTTCTCCTGGGTAAGGTATGGATGACACTCCACCTGCAAGCACAGATGGTTGATAAAGGAGGCAGACTTTGCTGAGCTGCAGAGCATTACATTTTAAATCCTCTTGGGTCAAAGAAAATGTGAAGACTTGACTTCATGATTCAAATTATTTACACACAGAACATGTATATTATATATTATATGAATTTAGGTATACTCTGATTATATATATATACATATACACACACATTCTAAATATATTTAGGAATACTTCTTAAGTTCCAGCCTCATGGAAAGGGATCTAGACAATCCTTAAAGTATGGATTCCAATCCTAATCCATTCCATGATTCCAGACTGCAAGGTTAGCTGAGGAAGGGAAACAAAATTCTCACCTGGTTCATTACAGGCTTGTGCTTCAGTCCTGGCTTGTTCAAGATTCTTTCAATCTGCTCATGGTTGAAGTTGGAGACTCCAATGGCTTTTACCAGGCCAGCATCCACCAGCTCCTCCATGGCCTAATGAGTAAGGACAACCAAGGTGGGTGTGAGTTGGTGGTACTGCTGTCAAACTACATTATTTTATTTCTCTCAAGCTTGTGGCAAATGAACAAACAACTCACTCTAGAGTAGGTTACATAAAAGTATCTCAGTTCATAAAAGAAAATAGAATCCTAAGTGTATGAACGCCCAGTAAATAAACAGTCACGCCTAGATTAATCTGAAAGGTTGGTTCTACCATTGTGTGTATCCAAATGTTTTAGGAACAGTAACTACAGTGCTGATAGCTTCTTTCTCTTTAGCCTTATTAAAACCCATCCCCTTCTTGCTCCCCAAAACAAGGGCTACAAGCAGGTGGAAATACAATTTTGTGTGGCTGTTCTTCATGCCCAAACATATCCCTCAATTTCATTTTGCACACAGATCTCTGCTCCATCTGTAGAGCTGATACTTTCTCGAAGAGCAAACACTGACTTACCTCCCAGGTGTCCAGAAAATCTGTGTCACTGGGAATACTGTGACCCTTGTCATCCAGGGGATGCAGCTCTTCACCAGCCTGGTAAATCAAGGCAGATAATAATACACAGACCTTTTTTTAAGTGTTGAATTTCCTACAGTGTGCCAGCCACATTTACAGGCAGCGAGTTAGCAGGTTGTTTAAACATCTTGCATAACTAAAAATGATGCTTGTCCATTAGTATTCTCTTTTGGATGAGGGCCATATTTTGCAAAATCAGTCCCTGCATGCAAAGAGTGTGGGGATTAGTAATAATTAAGTAACTTTGGCAGACCTGGAGAGGAGGGAACTCCACAGCCCCTTTATTCTAGTTTCTTATTTATTTTACACAGATGTAGACTGGGGGAAGAAACACATTCCTTCTGTGCTATGCCTCATTTTTCCCTGCTGGTTACTTCAGGCCAAGCCAGCATCCCCAAAAACCTAGATATCCATGCTACAACCACCATCCTGTGCTGGTTCCCAGGAGACCCAGGGGGCTCACACCTACACCTCATTCCAAAAGGCATGAAAGCCAAACCCCTGTGATAGAACACATCTAATTCCTGCTACCACAGGGATCAGGGAAGAGCCAAATGAACCCCAAATCCCAGCTGTGTGAATGAGATGAGAGCAAAGATGAGAGAACTCAGTGTGTCCCTGGGCAGGCAAGGAGGAAAGGTGTGCAGAGCAGGAGTACCTTGAATCCCATGGGGAAGTGCATCAGGTAGAGGTCGAGGTAGTCCAGCTGGAGGGCAGCAAGGCTCTTCTGGAATCCTACCTTCACCAGGGACCTCTCGTGGAAGGTGTTCCACAGCTGTGGGAAGAGACCCAGCCCCACTGTCACCTTACAGCTCCCACAGGGCAGACCAAGGCACAGAAGCTTCTCCCTTGGAGGTCTGGGAGGAAAAATCCCTCCCCACTGAAGTCAGCGCATGCTGAAGATGAGGATGTAACATTTCACTGCTAAGGCAGGACCAACATACCACGAAGCCGACTGAAATGAGGGTGCAGTCAGGATTCCCGTTTACCAGAAGATATTCTCAGGTACAAATGTAACAGTCTGGCAAGTGCATCTGACACAGCAAAGCTGTTAGTGTTACAATTATTGTTTTCAGCCTAAATTTTGACTATTAAACAGCTCATACCTTCTTTCCGTCCCTTTTAACTGGGACAGAAAAGAGAAGAGGACAGAGAACGGTTGTCAATTTTACTTCATTTTTGAAATCAAGTTGTTTAAATAGAAGAACAAGTATTATTAAAAGAAACCGTGTTCTTTAACAAAAACAAAGTTTAACGTGGAAAATCTTAGTTATACCCCAAGTTTTCTGGTGAAAACCCTCAAATTTATCAGCTGAACTGTTCTTTTTGTTAAGGAACACGTCTGGGACAAGTGGATGACATAAGGGATGAAGAAAAGACCTCTAAAATACTTTGGTTTTTGCTCCCTTTCAGGATTACCATTTGTACATGACAGAGTTTTCAAATGTCTTGCTTAGCACTGATGAATCCAGACAACTGTCTTGCCTTTTTTTTTTTTCTTCTTTTCTCCCCCTTATCTTGGACATGTCCAACTGAACATCCAGTACAATTGACTTAATCAATGTCAGGAAATTATTAGATCAGCAATAGCTGTGATATCTTTCCTAAGTTGTCAGCAGTTCCTGATAAAGCCAAATCCAAATTGTAGATACAGGATGGGACTTTTCAGACACAACAAGAAAACCATGAAGGGAATGTCAGAGAAGGGAATAGGTCCTTATGTTACTTTACAGCTACAACAAGGGTTTCTCTGCAAGGAAAGCTAAATGACCCAGTAATCTTGCATCCTGGTACCTTAGTGACAATGAAGAGGTCTTCCCGTTTCACAGCTCCCTCCTTGATCTTCTGCTGGACTGCGTTCCCTATTTCATGTTCGTTCTGGTAGAAGTAGGCGCAGTCGAAGTGGCGGTAGCCGGCGTCGATAGCAAACTTCACCACCTCTTCCACCTTTCCTGGAGGAGCCTGGAAGCAAACAGAAGCCAGCCGTGAGCTCTGCCATGCCCCCCTGGCAGGTCCCAGCGCTGTGACAGCTCCTCACGGTCCCCCTTTCCAGCTGCTCCTGGGCTTTCCTCATCCCCAGCATCTCATGGAAACCCGACGGAGTTTCCAGGCATTTCTGCAGGGAGCGGGCACAGAGCAGAACGGAGTTTGTGTTTCTGCAAGACTTCCAGCTCTGCCACCGCCAGCAGCGCAGCCCCCACTGTCATTTCCCCTCTTTGCCCCCTGTTTTGCACAAGGAGCTTCGCCACTTCTCCTTCCCCAAATCCTCCCCGCCAGGGCGGGTCCGTGCCCAGCCCTCCCCCGACCGCGACCCCATCCCGGGGCTGCGAGCGCTGCCGCTCGCTCTTCTTGGGCGGCTTCTTTCTTTTATTCTGTGCCTCCTTCCACCTTCTCCAGCCCTTAATTTATATATTTTTTTCTGCCTTTTCCCCCTTGCCTGTCGCTCCCCGCTCCCCCCCCGCGCCTGGCATCCCGCCCGGTTACACAAGCGGCCGCCATCGGCCGCATCCTGCCCACGCAGGGCACGGATCCCGCTATTGGAGGAGTTGGTTCCTTCTCTATTTTATTGTTTTTAACTTTATTTCGTATCTCAGCATCTCCCGCCGGCTGCCCAGCCTCCCTCCCTGCCTTCCTCCTGCGCCCGTACCTGCCAGGTGCCCAGCCCCAGGGCGGGTATCTTCATCTTGTTGCTGAGCTCCACGCTGGGGATGGCCATGGTGCCGCTGTCCGTCGGTCCGTCCGTCGCTCGGAGCCGCTATAAGGACCGGAGCTGGCCCGGCCCCGCCTCGCCCCTCCCCGCCTCGTCACCGGCGACGCTCCCGGGATGCCCGTCAGCCTCTGAGGCTGCAGGAAGGCTCGGTGCTGACTGAGCTGTTTGTTGGAAATGGTCAAATCGAGAGCAAAACGTCTCGGCAAACTCAGAGCAAACGCCTCAGCAGCCGAGCTGGCGCTGTGCCCGCGTTCTGCTGGGCTGGAGGGATCCCCGCCCTGGAGGCTCTCCAAAGGTGCGCGGATGGGACACTCGGGTGTCACTCGTGAGCCGAGAATGACACAGGAACAGGCAGGAGGCAGTGTTGTAGAGAGAGCAAAGGCGGCTTTATTCGAGAGAACCGCGCGGGTTTTACAGAGTGATGCGACAGATTCTATTTGATCGGCTCACTCACAGAAACACCTTCCTCGCTGTGCTTGAGAAGAACAGAGAGACGAAGTAGAAAACCACCACCTGCAGGCTGTTTATACTTACAACTGCCTGAAAATTCTCACAAGCTGCTGTGCAAAATGCCATTTCTCTCTCTCTGTCCCATGGCATCCACCCCTGGGGACATGGGTTGGTGGCAGATGTGATGGGGACCAGTTGGGCTCAATGACTTTGGAGTCTTTTCCAACCCTGATCACTCTGTCCTACCACAGCTGACAGAGCCTGTTGGCTGCCAGGAGAATTTCTGACCGAGGCAATGGGTGCCCATTGGAGGATTTTCTCCAGTGGTGGCAAGTGGACTGAATTTTTCATATTTCTCCTCAAAAATATTAGGCTTGCCTGCTGTTCAGAGAGGAATTCATTAAAAGGGAACGTGGCCTTACCTTTGAGCTCATTTCTGTGCTCCCCCTCTCTGCAGAGGGCTGGGCTCCCTGCTGGACCATCAGTCTGTTGAAGGAATCTCTTCCCTGGCCCCCAGGTAAAATTTCACCCAGCCCTTGTAGGGTGTCAGATGCTGCTCAAGGGATTTGTGATTACACTTTGTCCACACAGAGTGTTTTTGTCCAAACAACCCCCTGCTTTTTGCATAGGGTGGAAAGTTGTTGTAGTTGAGGCAGTCACAATACAAAGCAAACTCTATTTTCAGATGGCTTCAAACCTGTTTTTATTACAACACGAATGGTTTTTATACATTCTTACAAAACTCAGAAGTTTACTCATTGGTCAGGAAAGACAAGGTGCTCATTGGAATAGACAGTTGCAGGTTTCTCTTGATTTCTTTCTTCTCTTGATTTTTTTCTTTCTTGATTTCTCTTTCTTTCTTGATTTCTGTGTCAGTGACTGGTGGAAAATTCTTTCAGGGGTAAAAATCAAATTTCCCTCTGGCTCACAGAGGTCTCTGTAAAACCTCTTTCCCAAAAAGTGATATTTAAAGGTGGCAGGAGACTCTGTTTGAGTGCAGTGCCTCAGAAATGAAGAGGCAGAGCCTGGAGGGACTGGGCTGTTTGGCTGGCAGCTGTCTGGAAGAAAAGATGCTTCACACCACGGAGCTGATGTAAGTTCAACACCCCACCTTAGGCCTCTCATGTGTCACAGAGATTTTGTGTTTAGTTATCACTGCAGGGATGCTTTGCTGCTTGAGTCTGCTTTTTTCTTTTCCTTATATTGCCATAAACTCCTACTTGCTCACTGCTGATCCCTGACCACCAATTTAAATGCTGTGGGAGTTCCACTGATGTCATCTTCTGACTTGTACGGTGTAAGCAAGAATTAAATATTTTATACTCAGATTTTAGTGTTTGCTACCAAAATGTAGAAGCAACTATGAATTATTGAGCCACTAGCTGTGATGTTTGATGTGATTTGTTAAAATTTATGTGCATTTTCATTATTTAAATTGCTTTTATAGGGCAGTATTTTCAGTTGGCTAGCAAAGGCATCTTCTGGGTTTAAATATAAACAAAATCTCTTCCTGGTTTCCTTGGCCTGGTTTCTAAGCCAGTGGCTTCACCAAGTTTTATTGTCATCTTTCTGTTGCCTTGGATGTCATCACACATTCCAGAATGGGGGAAAAAACCCAAACTGATCTGAAGTAGAGATGGAGAAACAGGGAATCAGATTTTTCAAAGTGGCTGATAATTCCAGTATGGTCAAACTGGAGCAGTGAGAGGAGATGTCTTCTATTGAAAACAAATATGAAAAACACATAGCTCAAACAACTCCACCCAAAACAACAAAAAGACAAAGCTACTGTGAGAGATGTGATGAATTTGACAGAAAAGAAAGATGTACAAAAAAAAAAAAAGAAAGGAAAATCTGTTGAGATTTTATAAATTTAGTAATGGTACGTTGTTTTTGAGGCCAGAAAGGACCACACTATTCTTCTTACACTGATCTCCAGTTGCATTGAAAAGATTTTGTACCAAGCCTATGTCATATCCACATTAATTATTTTTTTATTAAAGGCACTTGGGTGCTACAGCAATAGGAACTGATTAAAATTATGTACAGATTAGACTAGGAAATGCTGAGCTTGAGCTATTTATTGCTTTAATTGCAATAAATCTTGGTGGGGAAGGTATAAACCCCGCATAATTACCTTTTTTTTCTTTCACCCATTTGTTTAACAGAGCCATCAACAATTTTCCTCCCTATAAATTTTTATTTGAAGACATTAATGATTTTGGAGTGAACTTCCTGCAGGCCAGGGAGGAGCAGGGAGAGATTTTGGCAACTCAGCCACAGGATGGGCTGGCAGAGGAGAACTGCTGGAAGGACTCTGTTGCGTGTGCAGGCTCTCCTGGTCCAACATTTTTGTTCTGATTTCTTTATCTGCATCCAGGAAGGCAACTCATCGTTCAAAGCCACATAAAACCTGACTTTATGAGGGTTTAAAAGGCTGTAATTATTTTCTAACCGCTATTATTTGCTGGATGCAGTACGGGTGGTGACTGGGGGAAGTTTTCAGCTGAGTCACGGTGATCTCACTCCTTGCAGAGCCTGGCAGCTCCCTCGGGCACCCTGCCGTGGTATTTAGTGACTCAGAGCCTGCAGGGGCAGGTGGTGACTTGTCCACAACCTTGTTAATGAAGCCCATGGGTCGCTACCACCTGACTGGAAATTTCCTGGTGTCTGATGGGGAGCTGTCCCTCCTTTGGAGTGACTTTTCTAGAGAGTGATGGTGCTCCTTCGTGGGCAGATTTTCCTGAAAGGCAAAAAAGGCAAATCTCTTATGTGGACAGTCCCATGGGAGTGTTTTGTCTAGACAGAATCAGTTGTGGTGTGGTAAGGTCCCCAGGAGGAGATGAAAAATGAGAATTTGACTCCAAGTACACAGAAGGCTGATTTATTATTTTATGATATATATTATATTAAAAGAAATGATATACTAAAACTGTACTAAGGAAAGAGAGAGGATACATCAGAAGGTCAGAAAGGAATGAATAATAAAAACCTGTGACTGACCAGAGTCCTGACACAGCTGGACTGGGATTTGCCATTAAGTTAAAACAATTCACATGCTGGGTAAACAATTCCCCAAATCCCATTCCAAAGGAGCAAAACGTGGAGAAGCTGAGGCTTCTCATCTTCCCAGGAGAAGAAATCCTGGCAAAGGGATTTTTCAGAAAATATCATGGTGACAATTGCAGAACTGTTCAGGTTGGAAAAGATCTCCAGGACCATCAGGCCCAGCTGTTAGAAATGAAAATTTTTAGGTAGAAAGTCCCAACATGAGTCAACCTGGCTGAAAGGGAAAATAAATTTGCATTATTTTCCTGAACTAATGCTAAGGAGCCTGTCACAAATGTCTACTCCTGCACAGCTGACAAAACATTGCAATGCATTGATTGCAACAACAGTGAAACAACAATTTTTTTAACTGTTAAGAAGGTAAGCATTGCTTTTTATATTTTAGTACAATTGGGGTTGTTTTTTCCTGTGAGTCTAAAGGAAGCATACTTGGCACCTTTTCAGGGTGAAGATTGAGACACAGCATCACAGAATGCTGAGATGGAAAAGGGACCTCTAGGACTCACCTTGAACCTCTTCCCTGCTCAAGCAGGTTGCTCAGAGCTGTGTCCAGATGGAGACACCACAACATCTCTGGGCAAACTGTGCCAGTGCTGAGTCACCTCTGGAGTGGAAAAGTGTTCTGTAACGATAGAGGGACCTTCCTCTGTCTCAGTGTGTGCCCACTGACTCTCATCTTGGCACTGGGCACCCCTGAAAAGAGCCTGGCTCTGTCCCCTTTGCACCTTCCTATAGCAATGTGCTCTTTGTTGAATGGAGTGACAAAACTATCGTGTGTCTCCTTAAAAAGGAAAAAAAAGCTTAGAAGTTTCTTTCTTTAATTAGTGAAAAAGACACTTTGTAGGACTTAGAAGACTTCAAACTTAAGGATGGCCAATTGGACAGAAGCTAAATAGTCTTGCCAAAGCAATTTACTAGAAAAAGAAGAGAACAGAAAAACTAATTGCTTTTGTCAAGTGTTTTATTAGGAGCAAGCACCTCTTACACTTGGCTCAGTTTTTCTCTGTAAAGAGTTTTGTTATTTTGCCTTTTATTAAAACTTTTTTGTTTCTAACACTATTACAGAAGCCATCCTGCTGATTTTATGCCTTTCAAGGCAGCTGAGCTATCTTGGGTGTGATACAGATCTCCAAGAGCTGATGAGACCTGGCTCGAAGAGACCTTCCCTTCATTGACAAGACCCACCCTTGAACCTTCTGCTCTCCAGACTAAGGATCCTCAGCTCTCTCCTAACAGGAGGGAGGATTTAATCCCTTAATTAATTAAACAATTAATTAATTCCCTGTGCTTTGGCTGAGTCACCTCCCTGTCATGCCCTGGCCAGCCCAGCTGGGGCACCCAGCCCTGTGCATCCCCAAATTTCAGCCTGAGGGTGTGGGCAGGGTGGATGTGGCAGTGCTGTGCAGGAGATGACCATTTTGAAGGGGCCCTAACTACAGGATGGCTGTGGCACCCAAATTTTTCCCTTTTAAGCTATACCCAGTCACAGTCTCAGCATGTTTGTGAATTGGTGCCTGCTCTCAGCCCGTCTCTGAAATAAAGTAAGCAAGCCCCAGTAACTGAGAGCAGGAGAGGTCTGCTCTTACTGAGACAGATCTGCTTCTGGCAGTCTCACCTGCACAACATCATGCTCATGGATCTGACAACATCAATAGGAAGGGGTGCATCAGCAGTGAAGAAAGATTTTGTGTGAGAGAAACGTGTAGAATGCTTGGGTTGGTTCCCCCCTCGCTGAGTGCAATGGACAGTACCCAGATTTATCAGCAAGCTGTGGATTTTCAGCGCTCACTGCAATCATTTCCCTGCAGCAGCTGCCTTTGGAGTGGTTGCAAGACACCAATTTCAGTAACACTGAAGTGAAACTTTTCACCAAAGCTCTGAGAGCAGGGTTGGAAATTCCTTGGAAAGAATCCCCAGGGCTGTGTCCACTGAATCCTCAGCTATGTCCTGTTTCCCTGTTTCTCCAGTGTGGTGGTGCATTTGCTCCCCTCTCCTTGGGGCTGCTCTTTGGGATTCCTGTTGGGTCCTCAGTGAGGCCTTTTGAGCTCTCCTGGTGGGCTGTGCCAGCACCTTGCTGTGAGTGGAAATCCTCTCAGAGCTCACGAGCCCTCAAGTCTGTGATCCTTGGAGGGCTGTTGCTGGAAGCTGATGACAGGGCCTGGGCTGATAACTCCATTCCCCCACCCTTGGGAGATGCAAAGGCATCAAATGTGAGTATTCCACTGCACTCAGGGGGAATTTGTAACAGGTACCTTTGTACAGATAGATATGGGTATTTCTGTTTATTAATCCAAATACCCTCTCCAGTAGCAATGGTGCTATCTTGAATCTGTACCTAGATCATTCTAGTAATTGTAATAAACCCTGTTTAATCACTTTATAAATATTAAATTAGTCAATGACTAAGCACTGTTAAGCCCTTTTGCACCTTACCCTTTTGCACCATTACCCTTTGCACCTTTTCTTTTTTACACCTCTGGTTTCCATGTAAATTATTCTGAACTGATTCTAATGCAATTTTCCTTTGTATGCTTCACCTGTGTGCTAAGTAATGGAGTCAGTCTTGCCACTGAACTCTTAAATTACATCTTCACAAATTTATGTCAAAACCTGCTTTCACTAATACCTTTAAGCAGTCTAACACATTCTTTTGCCACATCCATAAGCACACACTTTAACTGTGTTCAGAAGAGCCTTGAGTTAAATCCTGTAAGGGCTTTCTCCAGTTGTACAGTCTGATTGCTGCTCATTCCTTTAAAGGCTTTTAGGGCCTTTCCCCCTCTGAATCTTGGATCTCTCCCACGAAATTTTTTGAAAAGAGCTGAAACAACACCTTTGATCCAGATAAGAACGTTGACAACTCAGATCACCTGAGATTAGCCATACAAAGGAAGCGGGGGTGGCTGCTCCTGGAGGAGAGTGTAGGAAGGTTGTGATGGATGAGGAAATGTACTGGTCTGGCAGCAGTCCAGCTCTCTGCACTCTGGAGTGCTGATGGACGCCCTTGTTTGTGAATATGAACAAACAGATACGCCAGGGGGACGTCCCTGAGAAGATATTTACATTTGCTAACTGGGAATAGTGGATTTTTACATGGGGTGGATGATGGCTCACTGCTCTCATTGCTGCTACAAGAGAATTGTCAGCCTTTTATTGAATGGAGCTTCTATGATCAAGGAGAAAACCAAAGAAATCCAAAGGGTGGAAAGCAAAAAAAAAAGAAAACTGTCTCTGAATAGTAGATTCTAATGTAAACACTATTTGGCTTCTTCCATTTACTAGCATCTCTCTAAAGTGCACTGATGCAAGGACACAGCAGTGCTGCTCTGGAGGAAGGGCAGGAAGGTCTCTCAGGCTCTTTCCTGGCATGGCACAGTTTGCTGCAGTCCCCACATGTCCAACTGGGCATGACAGGAGTGAAGAATCTGCTCTGCCCATCCTTCTCCACACTCACCTCACCAACTCTGCACCCACAAACACTTGGGCTGCAAGGCAGTAAGGCTGGAGAGAAGTTTAAGTGAATAAATGTCACTGGTTAAAAAACTAGCTTAAATTACAAATGCTAACAAGCAGGTGATAGCTGAGTTTGAGTAGATGGGGGAATGTCCAAAACTGAATTTCTGAACTCTGGGACAGAAACTGATACTGCAGCCAGTGCAGGCTCTTGTAGATTACCAGGACTAAAGAAAAGTGACACATCCCAGGAAGGAGCTTTAATGGCCTTATGAAAATAGGTGTTCTTGTGGCAAGCAGGGGATAGGTATATTCATGTTGGGAGGGATGAGCTAAAAGTGGAAGACTGGTGACTGTAAATATGCTCAGGTGACCCTGCAGTGGGAATAACTCTTGATAAACCTGAGTGAACAGCAGGCCAGTGGTCCTCCAGCATGGACAGAGTTTAATAGTGCCTTTGTCTTTCTTCCTTTTTTCCTTTTTTCCTTTTTGCCTTTCTTCTTTTTACCTTTTGTCTTCTGCCTTTTTGTCTTCTTGTTCTGCCCAGGTGCTGCTTTGGGCATCCCCCTCTGGATGAAGTCACAGAAATGAACATTCTCTTTGTGTTTTGGTTCTGAGTTTGTGGCTGTCCCAGCTGACTCACACATGTAGAAATGGCAAGTAACCACATTTATGTAAACAGAGTTGTTTGTTTTTATTACACTGCTACGCTCCAAGTTCAATTATGTTTTTCTCACATATCTCCTTGTATCCTACAGCAGTTTTCAGTGTGGTTTGTGCATATGGATAAAAAGGAGGGGCTCTGTCACTGTCTGCAGATCAGTTTCCAAATGGAATTTTGTAACTTCTTTGGCAAGGGAAGACAACCATGTGCTGAAACCAGTTCAGGGCAGGTAAAGTGACAGTTCTATTTTCTTCTTTTCAGAAAATCAAATTATCAGCAAAGCTGGACTATGCTAACAATCCTGTGACAAAGAGTGCACCTTTTAAATACCTTTAGGAAAAACAGCCAACTTAACCATGCTTTAAGTAAAAAGAGAGGAAAAAAAAAGGTTTTTCCCTTCTTTTCACTGTTAAAAGTGTAAGAAAGCTTGAAAACCTGTCTGCTGTTATAAAAGAATGAAGATGTCAGGCCCCACCTTTCCCTAGACTGTGGGCAGGGTGCACTGCCATTCATCCTTCACTTTTGGCATAATCTTGATCTTAAAGCTATTTCTTTAGCTGGAGATATGTTCCAACCTTCCTAATGTATTTATGTGACCCCTACAGAATTTTAGCATTACCTACAGAATTTTAGCATTACCTGGATGTCAGCTGTGGACTTTTAATAAGACAGTATAATACTTGTAGGTCTTTTGATTGAAAATTAAATTGCAGTGTTTAAACCTAGTGCATATTGTTTTCTTAGTTCTTCCTTAGGCTGATATTCTATAAAGCCTGATAACAGTGCTTTAGGAGAGCAAATTTGAGCTGATCTTTAGTAAATTGGAAGGAAAGTGGAATTGTAACTCGTGGGGAAACCAGGGGAAGGCTTAGGAAGGGCTCCTGTGTAGGACAGGGTGTGAAATGAGAAATGAGGGGTCCAGAAGGGAGAGTGGCAGGAGAAAAAGGGGAGTCACACCCTTAAATGTAAATGTGTTTTTCATCTGAGTCCCACTGGAAGCAACAAAGTACTTTAAAAATAAATAACCAAAAGCACAGTTGCTCTTAAAGCTCATCTTATTTTATCATAGATCTTTTGCTGACATTGTTTTCTCATTGACGTCAGTGGAGGTTTCAAAGGCAATTGAAAGCAGCTGCCTGCTTCAAACACACGTTGAAGTCATCAGGAAAAGTGGTGCAGAGTCTTTCCCTGGAATATACTTGAGACTGGTCCAATATGTCTTTTCATCACAAATTTTAATCATCAGTTGCTGGCTTTGTTTATATTTGCTGCAGTGGGACATGTACTGGAGCAGCTGTATCAGATAAGGGTGCACAGTAATATATAACTGGCTTTACCAAATCCATCAAACTCACTTTCATCTTAAATACAGTGCTATTTATTTTCCTTTTTTTTTTTCTCAGGCACTGTCAAGATTTTTCTCTTTTAATATTTTAGAGGATTACTTGCTTTTGAGGAAATAAAGTTCAAAGTCCATTGATTGAATTCCTTATATCTATTTATATTGATATTTGGTGGCAGTGTATTAGGTTAGATGATATTTACACAGTCAACTTTCATTACGTGATTAAATTGATAGATATTAACTTTAAAATTGGCCCCTCTTCTTTATTTTTATTTTTTTTTTTCTGGGAAAAGGTGTGCTTTACCTGAAATAATTTTGTTTCTACAAGGCATTGTGTGATGGCTGCTGTGTTTGCAGTCTGTGTGTGGTCAAAAGTGTCTGATGCAGAGAAGCACAAAGAATCTGAGCTAGAACATGAAGAAAAAAACCCAATATACAGTGGAGTACAAGGGCACCATGTTTAGGTGAAGCTTTGGTCATTTAAAACCCCTTCCTTATAATGTTTCCAAGTAGGGAAGAAAAGAACTTTGTCTGAAGAAGGCTCGTGGTCACTGCAAGTGCCCTGACCCCAGCTGGCAGGGAAGTGTCTGAGCTAGAGACAGGGCATAAAGGGAAAAGGAAATATCCTGTGTGGCTTGGTTTGGGAAGGACAGCACTGACAGCACTCAGGGATGTCTTAAAGAGGGAACACAGTGCCACAGCAAGGCAGCACTGATAAATAAAGTATAAAATGCATTTTACTGCAGGATGCTGTATTTCTAGGTTCTTTATATCTTCCTGGACCTGCAGAGGGTGCAAAATCTCCACATTGCTTAGAAGAAGCAGAATTATTTCATTTTCTTGGTGTGATTTGCTTCTTTGGTAACTTGCAGCAACTCCTCATCAGCACCAAGATCCTCTCTAGAAATGTCATTGTAACAAAAATGGAGATAAAGCATTTATTACTGAAATTAGGGCTGTTGCCATTTAATTGGCAGAGGTGTTTTATTCTTTAATAGCTGCTCCTATTGCTCAGCAATTCTGTCTGTCCTGGTGCAATTTGGTCCCTTGTCATCTTCTCTCTTTCCCTAACAGGATGCTTTCCTCTTCATCATCTCTGTTCTTCTGCTTGCTGGTTGATTTTAGTCTGGGTATTTCTTCTGGCTAACAGTTTCTGATGGAATTCTTGCTTCCAGCCTGAAGTGGTTTCTTTCATATCATGGAAACAGTGGGGGTTATATGATAAAATACATGGTTTTGGTTACACATTTTACTTTCACATGATTTCAGCAGTATCTAGAACAACAGAATAAAATAGCTGAGACCTTGTTATTATTTCACTTCATTTATTTTCAGTGATTTAGCAGAGGTCTTCAATGGGAGAAAGTGTGACTGCAATGTTTAGGCCAAAAAACTGCTTTTAAAGTGTAGAGGTTTCTGGGGTAAAGCTCCTCTGCTTTCAAAGAAAGCCACTCTGTTCTGTAAATCAGAACAAATGCTTCACTACCACTCAATTAGAGCAGTATTATTAGGGAAATAATCCCCCAAACTTAAAATACCTGTCAAGGGAGGGGCCAGAAAGTTGTTATTGTGTGGTGGTAAAGCTTGTCTAACTTGTCTAACTTCTCATGTTTCATAACAAGGATTTAATTTTTTTTTTCAGTTTGTTTATTTCTGTTCATTTCTGTTTTGTTTTTAATTCACAGTCTTCATTCCAGCTGTGAAAGGGCTGGGTTACAATATTCCTGGAGATTGGTGGGATTTCCATGATTGGCCTTTGTGTAGGAATGAATGTGCACTTAAATTTAGGTCTCTGTATTTGGTCAGAGTTCTTTGTGGGGCTCATTTTAAGCAAGTCAGATTCATTTTCTGGCTGTAAGAAAAACTTCTTGTGCATTGACCTTCTTATATCTCATCTTTGGGTTGATGGGGAAAAAAAAACAACTGAAAAATAATCAACCAAAAAAATATAAAATCAACCAAGGAGGTCAAGAGGCAAAATTGTGTCAAGACCCAGCATAGACCCTCTGTGGCTGCAGGTGGTGGTAATAATGGAGAGAACAGAAAACCTTCCCTGAGGCTTGGCCTTGATCCTGCTGAAAAACAGTGGGAAAATTTCATCTTGCCTCTGATTCCTACCCAGTGCAAGTCTTTTGGTCAGGAGTTTCAAAATGAGTTGCTTAGATAGTGTAATTTGTATTTGGAGATTTTTAATAACTCTGATTAAGTCTGAGCATGCAGTTTTCTAAGATGCAAATGATTAATTGTAAATAAGTTGTTTGATTTGAAGATATTATTAGGGCAGTATTTCAGCAGCTGTATTAACATCATAATGATAATCTTGTTGTCTTCTCTGATTCCAGGAATTGCAAGGTTTAGACCTGCAAGGAGGAACAAGCACCATTATATAATTTGGTAGGGAAGAGAAGTGCTGCTCTTCACAAAGGAAAAATTAAAGGCTTGGGGCCTGTTGTGTACCCATCTGCAGTTCTGTTATAAATATTTCTATTTAATAATTTAGAGAGAGGTGTGTGAGGAGCAGGCAGGGTGGGTGTGGCACTCAGATTTCCTGGAAAAATCCCTTCACCCAGTATTTTCTCCTGGGAAACTGAGAAGCCTCAAGGAAAAGGAAAACAAATTCTTATCTCATTTGCTTCTCCTGTGTTGTGCTCACTTGTGAAATGTGTTAGGAGATTGTTTACCCACAGGTGGTTGTTTCATTGGTTTCATGTGAATTGTTTTGACAGTCAGGGTCAAGCTGTGTCGAGGCTCTGGAAGGAGTCAGGAGTTTTCATTATTATCTTTTTAGCCTTCTCTAAGTATCCTTTCTGTATTCTTTAGTATAGTTTAGTATGGCATTCTTTAATATAATGTAGTATCATAAAATAATAAATCAGCCTTCTGAGAACATGGAGTCAGATTCACCATTCCTTCATCTGGGAACCACAGAAACACAACAGGTGGGAAAGGTGGGGGCTCCCAGCTGTAAAAATGTTCAGTTCCTCCCAGGGGCATGCAGGGCAAGGCAGGGGGCAGGGAAAACACTGCTGCTGGAGCTTATTGCAGTCCATGGCACATTAGGTGATGGAGACCTCAGGACCAGGGAATTACCCTGCAGGCTTCCTTGTTAATTAATTAAAAATACACAGGAATTCATGAGAGAGCCTCTGTAGGGCCCAGACAGAGCTGCACCTGATGGAAGGTGAAACAATGAAATTTATTTATGTGCATGGATGGGGGAGAATCCCCTCCCTGAGCAGCCAGGGCTTCCTTTTCCTTTTCCTTTTCCTTTTCCTTTTCCTTTTCCTTTTCCTTTTCCTTTTCCTTTTCCTTTTCCTTTTCCTTTTCCTTTTCCTTTTCCTTTTCCTTTTCCTTTTCCTTTCCCTTTCCCTTTCCCTTTCCCTTTCCCTTTTCCCTTTTCCCTTTTCCCTTTTCCCTTTTCCCTTTTCCCTTTTCCCTTTTCCCTTTTCCCTTTTCCCTTTTCCTGCCCCAAGTGTGGGTGGCAGGGGAGTGGTGCCACACAGAAACCTGGCATGGAGCTGCCAGCTGGTCTGTGGAGGTGCTGGGATGCTGAGACCTCAGCTGGACACAGCTCCAGGCCAGAATTTTAAGGCCAGCCTGGCCTGAGTGGAGAAGTTTAATGTGCAATTATTTTGACAGTGCAATAACTAATATTTTATTAAGCTCTGAGTGGTAAGAAGGAAGCCAGAGGGATTATATGCATCCTTGGGTAATATCCTCTGTATGTAGGACAATTTATTGTTTCCAGATATTGTCACTACATTCTTTATTATCAGCTGACACTTTCAGAAATCTGGCTGCAGTGTTAATTTTATTTTCCATGTATCCTAGGGCATGAGAATTGACAGAAAGCTCTGCTAAGAGAACAAAAACCCCATTAATTTTAGTCCTTTTTGCTGATGTCTTCGATTCTTTCATTTTTCTATTAAAAACTTACTTTACTAAAGAAACTGATAGAGATTCATATGAATTTGGCAATTTGACATCCATCAAAAGTGGAATAGGGAACAGGGATAAATAAGAACTCTAAAATTAAAACTAGAGGGATTGCTGAAGAAAGGCAGAGGAAAATAAAGGTCTTAATTTGCAATCCATTCCAACCACGCTGCCTCCAAGGGACTTAATTTAGCTACAAACCTCTTATTGCAAGAAATAATGAATAAAACCTGGAAGGTTTCTGGTACTTCCAACGGTGTTCCTGCAATGAATTTACCATTTGAAAATACAGGGAATATTTGTGTTTGTGAAGGAAAGGGATTTTTTTTATAGATGGGGAGGGACAACTTTATGGAAAGGCAGGTGCTGCTGCCGCTGGAGTTCTTAATGGCAGCTGTAGCCACAGGCTTGGAGCAAGGGAGATCTAATTCAAAGTTGATGTGAGGACAGCTTTTGAGCAAAGTATTTTTTTTTTTTCCCCAGCAGCTCTTTCAGAAAGGGAGTAGCCCAAAAGTGGGTAGGTGTCAGCTGGGTTGCCATGACCAGCTGAACTAAAACATGCACAGAAATGTACCAACCCTTCACTGCTTGACAGATTTGACAGAGAGGAAGTAAACTGGATTAGGGCAGGGAGAGAGAAAAATCCTTTGGCGCTGGATTTGCTAAGTAACTTCAAAAAAAGAAAAAAGAAACTTCAGAAAGACTGGGTGGTAAGATCCTAATGCAGAGCAGATGGTAGTTTTCACTTCAGTCAGATCTTCATAGGTGTTATCCTAACTAAATAGCTCACATAAAAACAACACAGGCTTTAATTTTTGCTGAATTTTTACACTGAATTAGCCCTCTAGAATGAAACATATTTTATAACTTCATGAAGATAAACTCTTTAACTAAGGACATTTGGCATGTTTATTTCTAAGTGTCACGCTGATTGATTTTTTTTTTCCCCCAGCAGAAGTAGTACTGTACCCACTGAGATGTTTTCTTAAAAAACAATAAGAAAACTTGAGCTTTTTAAGGCAACCCTCATTACTTGTGCAGGTACTTTGTGTCCTCTCTGAATAACAGAAGTTCATGGCTGTTGGGCTTTGAACATTCTCTACATCTTAAAAATAGATTGCTGTTATTAAAAGAGCAATCATCTTTCTCCCTTTCACTCTGGAAATTCCAAAGTTAAATACAGTGTAAAAGAGAAGCCATTTGCTTGGTCACTTCTTGTGCAGCAAGGGAAAAATACCAAAAACCAGAATACCAAAAGGCAATGAGCATAAGCACAATATATGTACTGCAAATGGTCTGAATATTTAGATTTGCTCCGTGTCTTGCTGATCTCCTTGATACTCAGATGTGCCTGAATGGGAGATCTCAGCTGTGTGCTCTGGAAAGGCTGTGAGGAATTTGTTTCTCCTGAGCTGCTGCTGTAGGTTGGCATCACAAACTCTCTGATGCTTCTCCTTGTACGATTCTGGCTTGGTGGTGGAGACAGAAACTTACAGAACTTGTTCCCCTCTATTTTCCTGTTGTTGTTATCTACTTCCCCATTTTAAATTCTTAAGGGCAGGTACTCTACCACATGTAAATTAAAGAAACATGACAGCAGGGAGATGGTCATGCCACGAGGCTGGCTGTGAGAGGTCCATGCTCGGAGAACTTGAGTCTGGAGGGGTCAAATCCTTTTTCTTCTGCTCAAAGCTGTCAGTGACCTCTCCTCTTGTCTGGCACCTCATTCAGGTTATCCTCTCTGCACTCCTGACAGCACCTGAGAAATTATCTGCTTTTTAGGTCACTTTTATTTAAATGTTTCTAAACATAATTCACTTCCCTGTGAGTTTTCCTTTCAGTTGGTTGCAGTGGCTCTGAGCAGCCACATTACCTCAATTTATGCATCCTTTGCTGTGAGTCACCAGGGCTGTAAAAGTGACTTGTGTCATGGGTGTTTTTTTTTTTTTGTGCAGCACAAGTGAAAATGTGCTCTTTTCTAACTGTGACACCAAATTGAACTCCTGGCTCAGGACAACACCTGAATTTCACTGCTGAATACAGGGCAAATTTTGCATTTCAGGAAGACAAGGCAATACACTGCTTGTTCCTTTGCAATTATCTTAAGATAAGCAAAATGTGGGGAGAAAGAGACATTGGAGATATTTGGGCCAGGACCCTGTGTGCAAATTAGCTTTAATGGCTCCAGTCAGCCTCACCTGGCCTTTCTTACACTCCCTGTTGAAGCATGTGGGGACTTGGCTTGATCAGACACAGTGAGATCAGCTGATACCATCAGGATACTGATAACTCAGTGCCTTGTTTGGGGATTTTTTCTTTTTGATTTTTTTCCCTCTAAAATAGCTGTAATTTTCCTATACTCTGTGCTGACCCACTGTGTTTAAAAAGAAAATCCAACAAGGGCATCCAACAGTGCAGGCACTGGGTGTTGTGGGTGTCCAGGATGCTGAGCTTTTGCTGTGGAAATCCTAAAATCAGAAGGTAGGCAAGCTTTTTGTGCTCATAAAATTTCACACTAGACAAGTATTTTAATTGTTGCATGGTTCAGGGTAGATAAAAGACATAGGCAGCTTCTTTTCTGTTTAATTATTTCTCTCCCCCCCTTATTCCTAAGGCCTGTAGTTAAGTGTACTTGAGTTTTTTATGTACAATCTGTAGCAATAAGATTATGATCATGTAAAAATTAAGATTATGCAAATACCTGATTTCTTTGCATCCAGATTAGATTTGCATCCAGATTGTCTTTGCACACAGATCTAGATTTGTTGCTAAATTAAGTCCCTTGGGGGCAGCGTGGTTGGGATGGATTGCAAATTAAGACCTTTATTTCCCTCTGCCTTTCTTCAGCAATCCCTCACAGATGTAGTTTTTATTTTGCATCCAGATTGCTTTTAAGGAGATTAGTAAGTTATAGTGTCACACCTACAAAGGATTTTTTCTATATATTTCAGGGCCTATAATTACTGTGGCTGTTTATTATGCCATTTATACAATGCATGAGAGCTTCTGTTCCCATTTTAAAACATGTTGTGTTTTAGTGGTTGTCATTTTCTTGCTGGTCCCTTTTACCTCTTGGACTTTAAAGTGACACTAAGTAGTTGTAGAATCAAGAGCTCCTTTTTGGGTTTTGTGCCTTCTATCCTGTTGCCCAGTGTTCTGAAGTGCTCACATTTTCCTCAGTTTCTATGCTAGGTGTTAGGATTAAATCCAAGTTTGAAGAACTCTGCAGCTTTGGCTGTTTTGGTTATCTGGTAGCAATGGTAAAGCTGAGACACAAGGGACAAAGTGGGGGTAGTGACATGTTATATGCCTGAGCCTCAGAAATTAAATTTTCTGTACTGTGACTTAGCCTTAAAACAGAATGAGTTCTTCTGGTAAATAACTGATCTGCTTATTCCTTAATTGAATGTGTCTTTTAATTTTTAAAATTTTTTAAACTTTTTTTTTACTTTTAATTTTTAAATTTTTTTTTGTACTAAAAAGCCTCTGCAATTAAATTCAAAGTGCTGGTCTCCACAGACTTGGAACTGCCCACAGTTTTTATTGTAAATACTTGTAGGATAAAACTGTTTTCCCTGTTAATGAAGGTTGATAGGAGATAAAACAGTTGTCACAGTTCAACAGGCAGAGAAAATTGTTTGTTTGTCTGTTTTTCTTGCTGTTTCTGCTTTCATTAAAGCAATACTCTCGCTGGAATATTTAAGTAGCTGCAATACTTGCCAGAGGAATATTACTGCTTTATTACAGTGTAAATCAGCTCTGAGCTCAATTCTGAATACAAACACAAATAAGATATTTCTAAAAAACCCTAATGTAAGTTGAATTTTCTGGAGTTCCATTTTGAGCAGAGAGCGTGTTGAAGCCATAAATGAGAGAAACAAAATTTTATTCCAGCTTTTCCTCTGGCCTGAAGCCAGAATTGCTCCTTGTGCTGAGGATAGCTGTGGCTGGACACCAGTGAGGTCTGAGAGGCTGGAGCATGAGGGATGGTTTGGGAGGAGGAGGAGGAGGAGGGAAAGTCTGCTGGGGTGGCACAGCTCACTTTCTTGCTCTCCCCAGGTTTCTCTGTCTGGTTGACTAGCCTAGTTCATTTTATTAACTGCTACTTCCAGTTAATCTAGCAAGTCTTCCCTTTTGAAACTAAAAACTCTTGCTACCAGTATTGATTCAGTTTTTTTACTTTGAAAAAACATCAATGACTGGCTCCAAAGTTATTTTTGAGGTACTCCTCCTAGAACATATTCACTGCTTTCTGCAACTGAGAGTTGGTTTCTTTTCCCAAGTGAAAGGAAACAGGACAAGAGGAAATGGCCTGGAGTGGCACCAGTGGAGGTTTAGGTTGGATATTGGGAAAATTTCCTCACAGAAACTGTTGTCAAGCACTGGAACAGTCCCCAAGGAGTGGTGTGCAAACCCAGGGCTCTGGGAATATTTCTGCCTGCTCTGGGGTGCCCTGACCCCCAGGACAGCACTGACTCTGACCCTCATCCATGGAGAAAGTTTCCTGGACTTCAAGATAGACTGGAACCCACAAAAGTGTGAAATAGATTATAGAGAGCAGTGTGGGTGTGTCAGTTAGTGAGAAATTGAGGGTTTGGGGTTTTTAGTGTGCTGTGGATGGCAGCAGGATGGAGGGCACAGGGTGTGATCCTGGGTTTCTTCTTCATGCTTCTTCTTCCTCCTTCTCCATGGGTTTGGCGGCATTTTCTAATTGGGCAGAAAAGTCCCCACTGCAGCTCTGTGGGATCAGTTATTGGGTTAAAAGGGGAAATAATCCAGGTGTCAGTTCTTCATTGGATAGTTTAGTGTTAAAAGACCTTGTGACAAGAGATTGTTGGCCATTTTGTGCCTTGCTGCTGAACTCGCAGCAGTGGGACTGTTTTACTGATAAGAAATAATAAACACCTGGGTCCAAACATGAATTACTGACTCAAGCTCCTTCAGTCCAGACCCAGAGAAACCCACAACTGGCACTGCCACAGAGTGGAGTCCCCAGTCCTGGAGGGATTTAAAAGGAGTGTACATGTGGCACTTGGGGACTTGGTTTAGTGCTGGGGTAAATCAGACTCTGTGACCTCAGAGCTCTTTTCCCACCTAAATGATTTCATGAATCCCTGGTTCCCAGCACCTTTGGGAGCAGCAGGACCTGTTGGCCACCAAGGCCTTGGGTGCCCCATTCCTGCAATTGAAGGATTTTTGCTGCAGCACTGGGGGCTCTGGCTGGGCATGGCAGAGTGGATGGGGACCCTGGGAGCTTTCTCTCCCCCCACCACCCACTGGGAATGACTGGGAGTGTGTCCCCAGTTCTTGCACTAGGAGAAGGAATAGCTGGGATCTGCACATCCACTCTCCTGTGCTCCTAATAGTCTCCAGCTGATATAATTAAGAACCTCATCACAGAGGTTCATGGTAGAAAAGATATATTAGGCAATATTGTTCATTGTCTTGGGACCAGCACAAGATTGTTTCCTGTGAAATAGTTTGCCAACTTCAGGGGAAGTTGAGGTCTGTAGCATCATTCAGGCTCTTATTGAAGAGCTTCAAGGCTTATACATACACCTTGATTAAAGCTTTTATTAAAAAAAAAAAAAAAAAAAGGAAGGCATTTCCATGCCCACTTGCTCTTGCAGATTTCAGTAGTGCTACTTTATTTCTCTGATAAAAAAATACTTATTAGTTTTGTGTGCTCAGAGGGAATAGGAAAAAATAATAAAGGAAGAAATTGGAAATGATAAAATACTTGTCCTTATTAAGTCAGTGGAGGCCTTCAGGTGTTTTGAAGTTTCAACCAGAGCCTCATCCTTTTTCCAGCTTATTTCACTTAGAGACAAGAACTGTGAAAAAGGCTTATTTTGTCCATCTTATTTATCATTTTAATGAGGTAGAATTTAATTCATAAATGTCTTTATTTTCAAGTTAAAGGAGTCTTTTTAATCATGACCAACATGGAGTCAGATGCAGGGCAATAAAAATGTTCAAAGCCTTGCCCCCTCTCAGCCTCCATGTAGCTTGAGAATGTTAAATGATTTGAGGCAAATTGCTGGATGAAACAACTAGTAAACTGATATTTTGTCTCTTCTGAGATGTTACTGTGGCTGGGATACCTGGGGCAAGGTCAGAGGGTGCAGACTAAGAATTATTGTGGTCAAAAGTGACCCAGCCCAAGCTGAACTCCATTTCTTTTCATGTAGAGTCAGTCTGGATCCTCATCCCGCAATTCCATATAATAAGAAGAAGCTTCTCCCTGTAATCATCACTCTGATTGTTGAAATAAGGTGAGGAGCAGCAAGGCACAGCACCACATGGCCTGGCACTTGCTAGCACTTAATCTGCTGTGTCAATGCACTTAATCTGCTGTGTCAAAGGTGAGTTAAGGCTTAGAAATCAGGTCTATTAACAGAGTAAATGATCTTAGTAACTGGATCAGTTCCTGCAGCCTGACAGACCAGAAATGTTGAGCATGGTAATGGTGACTCTGAAAACAGTGGAGCAAACTTCTGCATTTGTTCCAAAATAGAAAAACTCCCAAACCTTTATAAAGAGCTTTACTGGGTTTAAAATTTCTGCTGCTCAAATGGGCTGTTCAAATGTTCAAAAAGCTTCCATTCATGTTGCATTGGTTATAGTAAATTTTTATATTGAGATTGGCTAAGGAGACACTAACTGAAGCTGCGAGGGAAAATTTTATTGTACTGTTAAACTTTACTGTTTATTAACGTTATTGAAAGGATAAAATGGGGATAATGAAAATGCAAGACTGCAAACACAAAATTGCAGGCTCTGAGGAGCAAGCTGTTTTCAAGAGAATCCAAGAGTGGTGTCTAGGGTTAGATGTACGAGTGAAATCTTCAGATCTGTTTGGAACTTTTTTTTTTCCCCTATGAAATATTGTAACCCTGTGATGGCTGTGTCCACTAAGTTGGATTTCACCTGCTGTTGGTAATTCTTGGCTGCAAACCCTGTCTGTGCAAGCTGGAGCTTCAGGCTGGACTTCCCAGAGTGGGTGCAAGTCCAGCACTGCCACTTCAGAGGGTTTAGCTGTGCTCTGGAGGTTTAGTGGGGAAAGCAGAAGGGCCAGAAATATTTTCAGGCTACATTTTATTCCTGAAGCTCTGCCTTTTGGATTGCACCTGTTCTGTGCCTGCCTCTGTTCTCATTTTTTCATCTTTGCAAAAGCCTCCCTGGCTGTTTTGGGGCTGACCTGACATTTCCAAAGGGATAAGTTGAAGGTGGCTCCACAGTAGAAAAACAATCCCAGGTGAAAAGTTGGCAGGAAAGAGGGATAGTGGTGGGGGAGGTGTTTTCAAATTGTTTATTCATTACTAAATTTCTATTAAAAATGTGGCTTCAGCCACTTTAGTGTTGATTGTTAAACTAAAGGAATTGCTATGATCTTTTTTTCATGGCTAAAAAAATATAGATATGAAGAAAATTAATTTTAAGTGTAAGCAAGCTTAGATGATTGAAAATGTTGTAGTCAGAAGAAATCACAGCAGGATCATATGGGAAGTTGCCCTGACAATAATCTGTGAACCCTGCAGTAGCATGTATGTTTTAGGGGCTGTGAACTGCCCAGATTTTGCTCCTGTCCCCTGCACAGAGTCAGTGGGAAGGGCTGTCTGAGCTGGGGCTTGGCTGAGCCCAAGTGGCACAGGTGGATTGTGGTCACACCAAGAGCTGAGACACCTCTAAAACCAATCACAGAGCATTTCTGTCTGCTGCACACAAGGTGTGCAAGTAAGAGGATTTAGTCTGCAAGTGCTAGTAAAACAGCCATCAGTACTAATAATGATACAAGCAGGCTTTTAGAAGAAGTGAGTGTATAAGAAAGAGCAAGGGGTTGAAAATCAATAGGCAAATCAAATGATTACTGACTCTGCCAGGAGCATGCTGTAATTTACACTCTCCAGGACTTGTTTACATGTTTATCAGCTTATTTATCAGCATATTTATCAGTTTGACACTTAGCTAAATATATATATATAATAAATATGTACATATATTAATTTACTCCAAGGGTGACTTTCATAACATAGCATATTCCAGAGAGTCATGTGCTGGCATTCAAACCTTAAAACTCTGGCAAAGCTGTGCAAGAAAATGAAATCTGTAGAACCATGAAGAGTTGGAAACTTCTGAGTTCTCTGAAAGGTAAAAACTGTGGGCATAGGGTCTAGGATTTTCACATCTGGGTTTTGCTGCTGTTGTTCTCAACTTATATGTTTTTATTTCTGGATTTATTTTTCTGGAAATTAAAAGATAACAATTGTTCTGGGAATGCCGAGGACATCTTCACTTTCATGTTGTCAGAGGAGATGGTGAGCTTGCTGAATGCTTTGCTTGCTGGGTAACTGAGAGTTTTTCACTTTCTCTGGTATGTTCTGCTGGAGATCTGCTGAACTGGGGACTCAGAGCCAGATGAGGATGTGGGATGCTCACAGCCCGTGGGATATGCAGCCAGGAAGCCAAAGGTTCTACAAATAACTGTGTTTTTGCCTTAAGCTATAAACCACATTCTCTCATGCAGATCTGGCAGGGTTAAGATAAAGCTTCACAACTTTCATTCCTCTGAATACTTTCATTCCACTGTGCCCCCTGAAAATGAAGAAATAATTGGATAGAAGTGGATTTGAATCTCTTACCCTTCGAAGAGTACCAGGATTTGTGCATGTGTTTGTTTTACAATGAGTTCATGCCACTAGCCAGCTTTCTTCCTGCCCATAAATTCCTTTCAGAAGGAAATATATTGCAGGATTTACTCTGAGCCTCCAGGTGCTGGCTGTGAATGGACCATAGCAATTCAGACCTGGCACTGAGGCATCATCCTCCCTTCTACTTTGGGATGTTCACATTTCCCACAATATCAGTGGCAGATACCTTACTGTATTCCAAAGGAGGAAGAAGGTATCTCCTGCCATCTGTTATTTCTGTCTGCTACAAATCTGCTGTCTCATTCATGTCACCTTTCTCTCACTGGGTTGCAGAAGTCATTTTGAGCACTGACTGTGTGGGTCTCTGAACTCTGGCTTTTGAAAAGGTGAGAAGTGAAAAAGCATCAAAAAGAGAAGTCCATGCAGATCAGAGGAGCTGCAGGCACAGACCATTTGCAGTGAGGTGAGAGATGTGAATCACAGCTTGGTTTTGGTGCTCAAGGCCTTGAGAGATGCAGCTCCTACGTACTGAAATTTTAATTTTGGCTAAAGCTACCAGGTAGGGCTCTGTTGTAGCTGTTTTCATGTACTCACCCTCACACTGCCAGAGCCTGCCTTTGGGAAATAGCCTGACTTCTGTAATTTTTGGGACCAGTGTAATTTTACTTTCAGGTGTAGTCCTTGCAAGACCTCAGGCAGAAGGAGCCCAGAACCCTCACCCCTGAGGCTGAGAAGCCCTTGGGAAAGTTTCTGAGGCCTTCAACAAAGACAAGCACATCCCTGTGCAATGTCACAGCCATTTCTTCTTGCAGTGTTAGGAGGAAAAATGCAATTGTATGGTTTCAAATTTCAATGGGACGCCTCAAAGAGAGATCGAATAATCTGATAATCAAATGAGTTTTCTTATCCTGCAGATCTCCAAAAACAATTTTTACAACAGCTCAGATCATAATCAGAGCCAGAGTGAGATTGCTGACAATGGCAGGCAGAGATTTTGCATTTCACAAGTGAGTATGAACAGCGTGTGGGAAGTAAGGTGGGAAAAAATGAGGAAAATATCCATTTCTTCTCATCTCTGCCTCCCCACAGGAATAAAGAAGCTTGGAGAAGGAAGTTTTGAAATACTTGAGGTGAAATAAGGCACTCATCTCTAGCAGCTGAAAGAGAGCTAATTAACATACAGGCTCAAGAGAAAACAATGTGCTTTAATAGCCAAAGAGAGAATTAAGTAATTAATTTACACCTTGCAGACTTCTGGCCATAATGTTTCGTGGGACACTTCCTGCATTAACTCTCTGTTTGAGAGTGAGAACTGCTTTTTGGAAGACCCACAATAATTGTAGATTAGCTTGTAACAGTAGTGACCCCCAGCTACTCTCAGAGAGCCCATGGTGCCAATAGGTGCCAATATCCTTCTCTGGTCTAATATTGGAGCTAATAACCCCAATTTCATTTCAGATCAGTTGTTGTGGCTGCAGACAGGGATGGTCTGTAGCAACATGGAGTTTGGCACAAGTCTTTCCAGAAGCAGGGCAAGGACTGCAGGAGAGCTTTGCAATGACCTATGGGAGGTGATGCCACTGAATTTTGGTCTCTTATTATATAACTTGACAGCTACAATGAAATGACCCACTAAAACAAATTTTCCACACCGTTGTAATTTGGTCAGCAGCAAAATTGGCCGAGCGAGGGGAGATGACAGCAAGGTCACATTTGCAATCAAATTTCCATGCTGACAGTACTAAATGTAAATAAAAACAATTATAAACTCTCCCTTTGCCAAAGATTGGCATTCCAGCTCACAGGATTTGGTCTAAAGTTACAGCCATGGAAATCCCAGGCAGCTGGTTTCATTTGGGAGTCACACGATACAGTTCTCCTGCAGCCTTTTCCTCGCCACAAATTTAGGCAAGCTTTGCAGAGAACAGAATTAATACTTGCACTGTGCTTTTGAAAAGATTGTGGGCCAAGCCAAGAGAGCTGGAGTGGAGCAGGAGAGCCAAAGGATAGCACAAAGCAATAATGAAAGCAACATGTGATATCATTTGGCCAGAGGAAGATGAGAACTGTGGTGGGATTTAAGGGTTCATCATGAAATAACCCTCCCAAGAAAGGGAATGTGTTCAGGGATTAGGATGGGATCCTAGGAACTGGGAAAATGGGAGTTGATTTCTGACCTTGTCACGTCCTATCTGTGTGCTCTTCTGTCTGTGACTCAGTTTCCCAGCCCACAAAAGTCCTCACTTCAAAGCTCCTCTCTGGGCTCCTCCAGGGAGGCTTCTGGCTCTTCTGGGAGCCCAGCTGAGCTGCTGAAAGGCAGCATCTCATTATTGAGTTGTCTGTTCAATGTTTTATATTTCAGATGAAATGAAAAGCTGAACTGAATGAGTTCTGTACAAGCCCTTGAAGAAATGAGAGTTTAAAAAAAAAAGCCAGCTCTGTGTGTTTTGGACAGATTCACCTTTCATTAGGCTCTCTCCAGCACATCTAGTTCAAACGCCTCTGACAAGCATTCTGTGGTCCTGATCTCTGCTAGCAAGTGCCTTGGGAATAAACTGCCTCAGAGCCACTGAATAATGTGGTGGCTGAAGGGAACACTGCTGCAAATTCCTGCTGGTTTTTGAGCCTCTCACACTACTGAGGTGAGGAAGAAGAAAAAGCAAAACCATTAAAGGATTTTTGCAGTGGTACAGCAGAGAGTTGGGTCTGGATGATTAATTATTTTCATTAGGATGATTTCAAGACAGATCAGAGAGAAATGATAAATGGATCTGGCAAAGAAGTCATTGAGGCCTGAGAGTGTATGCAGAAATGCTTCCTCACTTGGTGGCAGGAAAAATGTGAATTCTTCTCTCAGCAGAGGGTGGTGTTCTACTTCTGAAATGAACCTGAGGAGTGTTTAAATGACAGCTTAAGCAGTGAAGCTCAAAATCATTTCTCCTGGGAGCAAGTCAGACCCTAAAACTATCCTTATCATTATTGCAGCACAGTCAGGCTGCGTCCCAACAGTTTTGGAAGTTCACCTGTGTCTTTGTCAGGAAAGAGCACCCCCAAATTTCTTTATCCCTGGGCTGAAGGTGAAGTCAGGCACAGGTTAAAGACCAGAGGCCCTGGAGACTTTGGGGGAAACCCTAGGGAAGAGGGCTAATTCAAGGCACCAGGATAAAAGATTTAGGAATATAAAGTGAGGATTTGCTGAGCTTGTTGCAAAGAGAGAGCAAACTAAGTTATTTCTTCACCTTCAAAGAGCCTGCATTTGTCATCCCAAAGCGTAAACTATGGAAGAGCTTTCCTGAGCAGCTCTTTCACCCCTTTCCCGTTTGGGAGCAGGGATGGTTTGGGATCCTGGATCTCCCTGGGATGTCCCGGCAGCCGGGAGAGGGAAGTGTCCCGTTCCCACGGACACCACTAGAGGCCACCGCAAACCTCCACAAGGAGCCAAAAAGCCTCAAATTCCAGCAGAGAGCGAATTTACAAAGAGGAGCCAGAAGTCCCTACCGTGTCCCATGTGAGCATGTGTTTGTGTCTTCTGTAGCGATGGAAAATGTGCCTGAGCTTCCATCAAGCTCATGTCTCCATCAGGTTTTTAATCTTTTTTAAGGGCTTTTTTTTCCTTGAAAGAAGGGTTAGATAGAAGAAATATTTTTCATCATCATGGTGACTTTTGTGAGGGGAACACATGTCATATCTGTTTCATGGAGAGGAACTATTAGTCCAGAGAATTTAAGAGAATTGCAGAGATTAGTAGGTATTGTTATGAATTTTTGCTGTAGAAACATAACCTGCTCTGGGCCAGAGATTGTTTAAAGCTTGTTTATCACATGAGCTATAATGAAGAAAATGGACCACAACTGTCTTAAAATCCAGCCTTTACTCAATACAATGAGCAGCCGTGCCCTGAAGTGCTGTTTTCTCTCCAGCTAAGTGCTGACACCAATATTACCTCAGTTCTATAAACCACATTCACCTGCAGCTGCAGGATCAGGAAGCCTGATGCAGCATTTTTCATGGCTGAATGCAGACATTTGGCTCAGGCAGAATAAAGAACATAATCAAATATAATTTAAATTAAGAGGGTCTAGCCATTCCACTGTTCACCCCATTTAGGGGCACGCCCAATGCAACATATTTTGTTGTGTCTTAGAAAAATTGTGATTATGGATGATGGAAAAATTGATTATGTTACACTTTGTGACAAATTATTTCGTAAGGAATTGGCTTTTCTCCATGGAAAACCTCTATCTACCACTTTCACAAGTAAATATTGGCAGCAGTGACCCAAGGTTGTCAAGTCAGCCTTTCACATTAGTTGCACATTGCTTTGTAGTGTATCCTAGTGTCAAAGCAAAAGATTAAATTCTGTCAGCTGTGTCTGAAGAAAAGAGCCTGGGCATTTTAGAACTAAGGATCAGATCACCTGCAGATGTATTTGAAATTCACACCAATGGGGCAACACTTTTTTCCTGTCATTCATGACAAAGGATGGGCTGGCACTGCATGATTAGGTTGGTGTTGCATCTTATTCTTTGCATGCTGGAAGCTGTAGGAAGTGTGGAGCTGGATGTTCCTTCCTAATTTTGTTTGCCTACACCTCTCAGTTTTCTGTGTTATTCTTCTTATTAATGTGAAAATGCACATTAAACCCCAGCTGATATATTTTTATTGGTTTAAAGGGCCCATTTCAGCAGGGGGAAGGAGATTGCACTTTTTCCCATAACACACAGTGGAAGTCTGCTGGATACAGTAGGTTGTATTTGTTTTCCTTTTTCTAATTACATATGGGATGTTATCAGATCTGCTCTGGTAAATCCTCAACTCCCTTTTTGCAGGCTTAAATAAGCCTGGCCAATTTCATGTGTGTGTGTGTGTGTGCTGTTTTCCTCCTCTGAGTCTCTGTTTACCTTCAACAAAAGTTTTGTATGGGCTGTAACAGTTTCTTTTTGCCCAAAGGATGATTTTATCTTGCAAATAAATGCACAAGCCCTATCTTAGCATGCTTTAATGAAGGGTTAAAGTGCTGCATCCCACGGAGGGAGACTCTGCAGGCTGTCACTGCCTTGCCCTGCCAGCTGTGCCATCCACATCTGCTGCTGCTCCTGCCTTCTTGGCCTTCAGGAATTCCATCACACAAAGCCAGCAGGATTCTCCAGGAGCCTCTGGGGTGCTGGAAATGCCCACAAGGTAACTCAATTTTCTCTCTTCCCCAGCTGTTCCTCCTCCCATCACCCGCTACCTGTTCTCCTTAGGTGTTCTGTTGCTGTGCCCAGGCTCCCAAAACAGGTGAAAAGCAGAGTTTTCACAGGTGCTTTGGGGAAACATCTCCATTAAGGAGTGTTCAGCAGCTCCCAGTTAATTCAGTGGGAATGAGGCACCTAAAGATGCAACAGGGGCTTTAAAAACTCTTAGAAAGGAGGAGCTCTCCACAGAAGTGCTTCAGGTGCAGTGATTCTCTGTAAATGTTATGTCTGCATAAGCCTGGATAACTTTAGCTACATAATTAATGCACTTCAGTTAGGAAAATAATTGTGCTGTCTCCCCTGCAGTCAGAGAGAGAAATGAGCAGCTTGCCCCACCACGATCTCAGCTGCTGTCAGGAGGTGCCTTGCTGTTTCCTGGAGTGCTCAGGGTGACAGCAGCTAAGTGTCTAAAATTAGTTAGCAGAGGACTGGGAACTGCTCATCTGTCAATCACTTTCAAGACTGCAGCATAGATGTTTTTGAAAGGTAGCTTGTTAACTTGAAATATGAATCTGACAGAGGTCAATCTTTTTTTTTTTAACTAAGGAAAAAGGTGAGACTTAGAGCAGATATAAAAATCAAAACAGCAGAAAAGGATGGGTTTTGTTGTAAAGGCTCACTTATGTGGGATTTTGACTGGTGCTTTGGAAGGGGTGAGCTCCACAGCAAGGAGCTGAGGCACTATAAAACATTCTTTCCATGGTTCATGCTGCCTGCCTTTGCTTCCATGGCGGGTGTTACACACCTGTGGAAAGAGTGCTGCTGTGAGCATACATTTTTAACCCTTTATTTCTGGCAAATAATTTCAAAATGATGCAGAATTTGTACCTTCAAATGGGAGGTTTCTGAACAGCAGTCATGGAAACACCAGCCATGAATGGATGGCACCATCATCTGTAAAAAAGTTAGATCTTTAATGAGCTGTGTAAACATGCTTCCTTATGGAATCCAAAGGGTACAGAGTGAGATGATCTTCTGAGTCAGAGGTTCTTTTATTTCCCTTTCTGGTTCTCAGTGTGTACCACACTGTCTGTACTATTATTAGGCCCCTTTGCTGACACAAACACAGAAACTCATTGGCAGTCACTGGTGGATTAAAGGATTTATCTCAAGAATTGCTCTGGCTGGGGAATGGATGGCAGGAGCAAAACCACTCAGATATGAATAATGTGATTTCTTTCTTGATTTTCTCTTCCTGCTTATGATCTATCTTCACAGCAAGTCATTAGTAGTGGAGACTCAAGAAGTGGTTGTGTAATAATTTACATAATGAATCCTGGCATCAATCTGCAGTGCTGACAAACATATGTTCTGGTGGGCTGAGGCTCATTAGGCGTGGCTCTTTCTCACCCACTGCTGTTGGAGATGTTGAAGGCTGTATTTGGTTAGGCTGGAGCTATTCTTGGTCTGACTTAATGGTATGGACATGTAAAGACATTTGAAAAGGTCCCTCAAAGGCTTGTTTTCAATTCACAAGAACAATGTGAACAAATTAGTGGCAAAATCATGAGGAAGTGTAAACCCAAAGGTTAAATTGACTCAAATTAACAGGAGCATCATGCTGCCCTGCAGTGGGGGGATGAACATGGGCCTCTAAAATGCTTCCTGCCAGAGCCTTTGCATGGCCACAAATTAGAGATCTGCTGGAGTCTGCTCCTTCTGTGAGAGCTGCTTTTAACCAAGTGAAGTCAAGACCTTTACTCCTGCTCCTCAAGGAAGGATTTAATGCAGCAGCAGCAGCAGCAGTGCAATCCCTGGGATGATGCCAGTGAAAACTGGGGAATTCCAACTGGGCAAGGTCTTTGCAGACTAAGAGCAAAAGAAGCAAAAGCAGCTTTCTTCCACTGGCCAGGGGCCTTTGCAGGGCATTAAAATTCTTAAGTTGAAACATGAATTCAGGCACTAAGATACTCCTTACAAAGGGCCTGGTTGAGTTGGTTGAGTTGTTTGATGTGAGACTCTGCTGTGTTACTTGGGGCAGTAGATGGGCACAAGAATTTACAGTGCCCTGCAGCACTGTGTGCTCAGACTTTTAGTAAAAAGACTTCATGAATTTCTTACCATGCTGAAAGAAATACTCATGAGAGGATAGGTTGAATTCCTCACCTCTACGACGGTTCTAGAAGCCACAAATATTACCCCTGTGAAACATTCCAGAAAAAGAAATGCTCCAGCTCCATCACTTAGTGAGACTTCAATTATCAGTTCAGAAAGCAGCTCACACTTACAATCAGTGGTGCACAAAATACTCCTCAGAATTAAGTTAGCTTTGAGTGGAGCAGGGCTGGGATTGTTTATGCTGCACACTGCTGATTGCAAGATGTTGATGAGCTAATTAATGGTGAAGTTGAGTGCCTCAATCTGTGGTTATTCAGTCATTAAAGTAGGTGGTTAATGTTGCCTCACAACAGGAAACTTGTGAGGTTTTTAGGGGTTGTGTTCTTTCCCCTTGCCCCCAGCAGCAGGGTCTGAAGCTCTGAGTGAGAAGAAAGGAGGTGTTGGTGTTCTCTGCCTGGGTTCTTGTCCAGAGTTCTTGATCTGAATTTATTCTTTTTGCCGTATTTATTCAAGCTTTGTATTTTGGTTGGCTTTATTTATGGAAAGAAGAAAGAATAACTTCCCTCTTGCAGGATTTGTGAGCCCATCTCAGGTGAGATGAGGGGGCCTTGCACTTCACCTGCATCTGAGGATGCAAACAGAGCAGTGCTTCTCTCTGGTACCCCATGTGATTTCTTTGTTTCTTAGAGCAGCAGAGGCTTTTAGCATCCTGATTAGCTGCTTACTTTTCATCAGAAATATCTATTTCCTTACTTATTCTTTGTTGCATGAATTTCTGGTGCTTTGGCCTTTTGCTGTTTGAGGGAGTCATCTTCTTTTTGTGGGCCCTATTTGCTCATCCAAGGTTGGGTTTCTCTGGACAAGGTCTGCCAGCTGCTCCTAGGATTTATAAAGTAGGAACTGCTCAAAGTTATCTCCTTGCTATCCTTTATCTCATCCTTCTGGCCTTTGGCTGCTTTCAGTGTTTGACTCATGCCTTTGTGCCTGGGAGAATTCTGGACTGCCTTGACTCACAAGTGTGACCAGTTCTGGCTTTATGCCCAACCTTTCTCAATGTCTGTTTTCCTTGTGACGCCAATTTCTTCAAAACATTTAAAGCAGCAGAACGTTAACAAATGGAATTGCTTTCCTACCTAAAACAAATATAAAACTTAAACTAAATCCATTGTTTTTCTAAGTCATGATGATTTGCTTTAGTCCTTTAGTTTGGCTCTTTTGTTGCTTCCTTTCCTCAAGAAGAGGTAGGGCAGAAGTTTCTTAAAAAAAAGTCGAAGGTTGCCAAAATGTCCAGACCTTCAAAACTTTTATCAGCCATGCTAATGGAAATATTACAATGTCATGCAAATGTGAATCAGTTGGCAGAACATCTTGTTGCAGCCAGGGAAAAAGCCCTGCATACTGAGTGGCATATTTATACTTTTCAATGGCATCCTTATTGGCCAAAGTGGAACACATGTAGCTGTACTTTGTAAAAATAATGAAGTCAAGGATATAAAATAGCTGGGCTTCTCCAGTATTCAAACACTCTTTCAGATCAACAAATTGAAAAGGTCTTTCAGGATTCTCTTGTGGCTTTATGCACAAAAGATGAAATCATTCAAAGAGCAGGGCATAAAGATACCATCTGATATGTGGATCAAAATGCACTCAATGCTAGGAAAATAAGACCAGTACAGAAACAGTCTTGAATGAGGTTTAGCATTCATTGTTCCCTATAAAATTGATTGACAATTCTTTTTGAACTGCCTAATTTTTAAAAGAGCTACAGGAATTGTTCAGCCCAACCTCATTTATATTTCGAAATAAAGCTTTGTGTGCTCTTATTCATTGTGGCAAGCATAGAAAAAAATACCAGCACTTATCTGATCCTGGCTTTACATAATGCAGCATTAGTCAACAAAGTTTTACCTGCATTCCTCCTGTGGGTTACTGGGCTAAGTACTCGAAGTCATTACCATTTCATGGCTGCTTGGTATCTTCTTTAAAAAGAAGTTGGAGAGCTCAGCTTAGCTCCTGATGGATCAGCAGAGCTGTACCAGAGATGTGTAGGCTGTTTTGGACAAAATGAGAACAAACTCAAAAAAAATGGAGCTAAACCCCAGATTTAGGCTGCAGTCCAGCAATGAGTTCCATTGTTGTTTCCATGGAGCTCAGTGCAGGATCAGCCACAGTTGTTCTTTAAAAAATATTCTCATGAGGCCATAGTGTTTCCTGTCTTGCTGGGAGCATGTGAGGAAGAACAGTAATTTTGTGTTATTTTGGCACATCTTCCATGCCTTTCAGTGGAGAACAGAATGGAGACAGGAGCAAAAGGCAGCTATATTGAAACATATTGATTCTTTTTCTTCCTTTTTTTTTTTTCCTATTTAAACCCCAAAGAAGTTCAGACTTGCAATATGTTATGAAGAAAGGATTGAAGTTGATGGGTTGAGTTGTTTCTATGCTTCTTTGGGGGATGATTTCCCTGTCTCTTTTTGTTTCTCTTTTATTTATTTTTTTTCCTTGCAATCTACAATGAGGATTACAAATTAAAGGTATCGCCAGACAGCAGCCTGGATCAGAGTAAGCCAAATGGATGGATGCTGCTGCATGAACATTCTTTCTGATTTGTAGGTGTACTTGAGTTCTGCAACTGCCAATCGTCATCTTAGATCTGAACAACCCCACCTGCGGGCTCTGGCTCATAATTTGATTTCCTTCCTAATTTGATTTCAGCTGACATGGTCACTGTGGCAGAAAGGAAGGAGAGAGTTCTTAAAAGAGGAGCTTTCCCTTATGCTTGTTCCCAACCTGCTGCAAAACACTTCCAAAACTTCCACAGCTGCTGTCCTTTCTCTCAAAAAGGCTGGTGAGGCGTTATATAAACTGCATTCTGAAAGTTGATGCAAACAGGCCTTGCTCTTTTCCCAAAGCTGCTGAACAGCTTTTGAGTGGGGAATGATGCTGCTCCAGCTCCTGAGAGGAGGGGGGTTATTTTAAGCCAGATATAATTCTGGGTTTCTGCAGCTGACAGCTACACTGACTGGGGTGGGAGCTGGCTCCTGTCCCTGGAAAGGAAAACAAAAGGTCCTGCCCACCCTGGCTTCTGATGCTGCTGGTGCCACCCAGTTAGTGCAGGGATTAATGGGACGTGACCGTGCAAGCGCTCTGAGACATCTCCTGGTGCACCTCACCCACCCACACAGCCTGCTCTGGCAGGCAAAGGAGCCCTGAGAACTGCCTCCCCAAGGGGATCCTCCTCCCCCTAGGGCAGGTGCCTGAGCCCTGTCCTGTGGGTAACAGCCTGTGCAAGCTGGCTGCTCGCAGGTGGGCTCTGCCTACCTGAGTCTGCACAGCTGGAGTTTGATCGGCTGAATTCCCTTCCTGCACCTGAGTGCACCTCGCTTGGCAAAGGGATAAATCCTGCCAAAAATGTAGTGGGGTATTCATTCTTATCAGCAAGTTGCCTGCAGTAACTGATTTGGAGTACTTAGGCTCTTTGTAATGCTCAAAATGATCCCACACCTTGCTGGGCGCCTGTTTTCCAGTTTTCCCAGATTGCAGCAGGGCTCATCCCCCAGCCCTTTGGTTTGGTTTTCCCCATGTCCCTGATGCTGTGCAGCATTTTAGATACTCTGGGTGTGTGATTCAGACTGGCAATCAATCCATCATGATGCTGGGTTTAAGGTTCCTTTCTTGCTCTCCCCAACTCACATCTTTAGTTCAGCATTCATGACTTCCTTTCTTTCCAGAAATCCTATTTCCCATCTTACCTTCCCTGCAGAAAATTAAACTTCGTCACAGTCTGAGCATCTTTGAATGCTTGTCTGTAACTTGAGATCTGAATTTAGAGCTGCTTTTTATTTCAAGAGCACTGAGCCAACCAAAACAGGCTCGAATTTCTTTAGTGCTGTGGATATACAGAGAAGCATCTCCATCTGTGCTCTTCATGTTTTGATTTGCTCCATGAAGAGCTGCAGGTGTTACTAGATCCTTCTTTTGGTTCTAGAGAAATGTGTGTCCATGACATTGTACTCAGCTATGAAAAATAAGAATGCAGCTCTCAGCTGGAACATAAAGATTTCCTTGGTTTAGTTTTGACAAAACAGTAAAAAGCATAACAAGGGATACTTTAGGAATGTATGACTGCCTTATATAAGTGACTCAGAGCTGTTCATGTTGGAAATAGACCTAGAAAATGAGGTGAAATTAAAAAATCAATAGTTAAGGTATTTTTCCTATATACTTTAGATTTGCCATTTTATGATTATCAGATATTTGTGCTATTTATCCCACTATGTTCACTAATTAGAATAAACATCCAAGCAAATTTCGCTTGCTTTCCTGTATCTTTATCTTGTTCCACCAATATCCTGTGGAACCTCAAGGAGCAGATAAAAATCTCTGTAATATTTTTAATCCTTTCTTAAACATTAAAATCTCCCTCCACCTCCCAGTTCAAAGGACATTCAGTATTCATCTGGGCCTCTCTGTTTCACTGAGAGAAAAGTAAAGAGTATGGAAAAATTAAACTGCCCTAATACTGGAGGCAGGGACGATGAAGAGATGTCACAGATTCTGCGAGTACTTGGTGAGTTTTGCTTGTGCTTCAGTGAGAAATTGGATTTTTGGATGGGAGTTTTGAGAAGCATCCTGTTGGACTCACTGAGGGTGTGGAAAGAGCAGATGTGGGAGGTTTTTGCAGCCAGAGCAGCTTTGGATCAACCCCACCCTTGCACCATGTACAGGTTGAGGGAGAGGAGTCTTTCCAGCAATGTCTGACCCTGTTTTCTCAGCTTGTCTGTGACATTTGGCACTGTGCTGGGTACCAGAGGCTGCCTGTGACAGACTCAGCTTGTCTGTGACATTTGGCACTCTGGTGGGTACCAGAGGCTGCCTGGCTTTTTCCCCTGACGTGTTACCATGCTCGAAGATAAATCCTGGCTGCTGCTGCTGCGCTCCAGCTCCATTCCTCAGCCCCCCTGGTGTTTGCAGGAGCAATAGGATCAGTTCTAGTTCCTCCAGCATGGATTGTGTTCCCTGGTGTCAGAGGAGGCTCCTCCACTCCCTTTGGGTGTCTCTGAGCAGTTTGAAGCATGCAGAAGCTGCTGCTTTGAGGGACATTTCTCTCCCTTTCTTCTGAGATCCTGCCACAAGCTCTTTTTAATTTCTCTGCTGGTAAAAGGTTACCAGTAAAACATTATCACAGCAACAAGAGGAAGAGAGTACAAAATGGAAAATTCTTGTATTTTTCATTTAATCTTCTGATATCTGATTTTATTTTTTTCAGCTTGTGGTGTCTATTTGCAAGTAATTAGGTGAAAGAAAGCCAAGTCCTCGTGGTAATGGAGACTAAGGATATGAACAAGGCCAACATTAGGGCTGAATATTTAACTAAAAGTTGCAGGTTAAACTTTTTCAAAAGTCTATGATTTATTTCAAGCATCTCTGACTTTTTTCTTGAGCATCAATTAAGAGCTATTATAGCTGGTATCAGACATGCCAGTGAGGTGAATTAGCTGAAGGTTTCTTTCACCTCCTTGTCTCATGATTCAGGTGTCCCTCAGTTATGTTTTGTAGGTGTTCTGATTTTCAAAATGCTCAGGAGATTATGCCTCTAATATAAGATTATACCTCTAAGGGCTGCCAGGAGCCAGGGGTTGGTTTTGGTCTGCAGCTCATGTGGGGAAGCAGTGAAGATGGAGAAGGGGAACATCAAACCCTGTCCAGCAGTGCTGGGTGCTGTGCATTAATAAAGGAAGCAGGTGGGTCTTAGAGCAGGGGTTTCACAAAATCAAAAGTATGGAAGAGCATCTTGCAAGACTATAGCCTTTGTTTGTAATGAAAGATTACAGTTCTGTGTTGTATTTCCAGCCGTGGTGCAAAGACAAATGTTCTTTAGGCAAGTGTTAGAACCTGTGTCCTGACATATTTGTTCATCTACCAACTCCAAATACAGTTACTGATATTTTAAGTTGCCTCGTTTTCTAGCAAGCCTAAGTTTAAAACAAGTGACTGAATGTATAATTGCTGAGAATATTCTAAATTGAGATGGTTTGGCTTCTGGAACAAAATCAGCTTGTTTCAAATCATATTTAGAAGCTGAAGAAGAGTTGTGTGAGAATCCTTTATCTTCTGCTGTTAAAGGATTCTGGAAACAGCTTCATGGTGAGGTGATATTCTCTTGGAAAGCTGTGGTGCACTTGGAGCAAACCCCCAGAGCTCAGGCTACTTGGCAAGGGCACTGCAGTCCCCACCCAAGCAGTGCAGGCTGGTGGGAAAATCCAACTTTTCCTTGGCCAGAACAAACCCCCAGGATCCAAAAGGGCAGGGAATGAAAAGCTGAAAAGGAGAATCATGGACAGGAATAACATCTAAGGCTTTACACAAGTTGTCTCACCTTGACTTACAGTCAGGACGTGTTATTTTTGGTGGCACTCCAGATCAGTTAAAATGAAGAGATTGCAGCAGCCTCAGCTCAACTTTAAACTGGATCGTTTATACATTGCTAACGTGAAAAAAATGTGCTGTGTGATTCATATTATTATTATTTTTATCCTGTGATATGCTATTTATTTTATGTCTTTCCCACATTTCCTGGTCCTTAAAATACTTTGGAATAACTGCCACCACAAAATTACATGGTTGTGTTTGTCAGGAAATCTAACTGTGAGTATGGCACTTGGGATCTTGGAAGTTGGGATGCTACCAGAGAACACTTGGATTGCAAAAATGCTGAACAATAGAAAAATGAATATTTGTCTATAAATAACCTCAGCAGACTTCAGAATTCCACAGGGGTGAGGTAAATAAGGCAACAGCCTTTTTTGACTTGGGCATGTCCCAAGTGTTTAAACAGTTATTCTGGTACATAGAAATCTGATTTTTCAATGCAGTCTTAGGACTTGAAGCAACTTTTTGGCTGTGCCCCTTTGAGAGTGGGAATTTCCAGTTAAAAGAAGGGTGAGGAGAGGTGGAATGTCACCATTTGACAAGTCTGGGAGCTGCCCACATCCGTGTGGACTGCTGCTGTTGTGTGTCTGATCCTCTTTATGGATGGTCACCCCAAATTCTGCTCAAATGCACATTTTCCCTGAGCTTTCTTGTTAAAAACCACAGGATTCTGTTGTAACTTTGCTGCTGCTCTCAGAAGCCCCTGCAAGGCTGGAAGCTGACCTTTCCCTAGTGGAACACAGGGGGTTTCTGTGCTGCCCTGCCACAAGTGCCTCCCCATCCCATCACCCATGGCTGCAGAGGAAAGTGCTGTGAATCCAGCTGGCGTTGCTGAGTGAAGTGCCCAGGCCAGTGCTCTACAGAGTGAATATTCATGGCTTGCTCTACTGATGCCCCAGGGTTCAGCTTTTATATTTTTCAGGTTCTGTGCTGCTGCAGTGTGTGGGTCTGAGCTTCATATTAAGGCTTGGTAAGCTCTCTTCTCAGAGTAGGTAAACAATTCCTTTCCTAGCTGGGCACCAAGGACAAATGAGCCAAATCTCAGGCCAGGAGCACAAATCCCGTGGGCTGCAGAGAGAAAAACAAGCAGGGTGGGACTGCAGGGGCTGAAGCTGGGATGGGACAATGAACTGCAAGGTGCAAATGGAGCAGAGCTGATCCCAGGGAGAGACCCCGTGCCCGGCCGGGCATTTTGGGGCCGTTTTGGGTCATCTTGGGTGCAGCCCTGGCTGGGCTCTGCTGCTGCCCAAGGTGGGTCCACTGAGGAGATCCTTTGGATAAATCCCTGCTTTATTCTTTAGCTCTGCCCAGCCTCTGTTCTAGGTCAGGCTTGATGAGACATCAATATCTACTGAACATCTCAGGGAATACTGTCCTGCAGGCAGCCTGTGGGGAGTGCATCCACCAGAAATCCTCTGACAATGTTAAAACGAGCACCATTCAGACAGGGCCAGGGTGGAGGAGTGGAGGGAATAACAGCTGACCTGATGGCAATGACATCTGGAAACTGCACCACCGAGTGCAGGATGAGCTTTCCAGAGGGAAAGGAGCGGGCATGGTTTGTGGTTTTATGGTTCTGCAGGCAGCAGACCCAGCTTTTGGCACAAACTCTCTGTAATCACCCTTCCAATGCTTTATCTCACAGCTAATGTGTACAACAAAGCAGATGTGAAGATTAAGTCTCAAATGCAGTAAAATGGTTTACAAATCTGCCCAGCGAACTGAAATTAATTGCTAGGGATGCTAATTTAATCATGCATCTCCTAATGCAAACCAATGAGCTTCCCCTCCACACCCCACCACTACCACCATGTATTTTTCAGCCATGGGTTATGGTTTGCCTCTGTTTGGAAGGCACAAGGCATTTACTATGGGATCTATTTTCTATGTGATATATTCATTGGGGCAAATGGCTCAGGATAGTCCTAGCTGGTAGTTGCAGATATAAATACAATTGTCCTGAATGTAAAACTGATGCCTGACATCCTCAGCATGCCACACAAATGTAAGTTTTACCTTTGTAGTTAGGCTGAACCTTATTAATATTCCTAATCACATCAGCCCTGAGGCTGGGACTGTGTTTTCTCCTCTTACAAGGGAGAAAAATGGAAAAGTAAAGTAGCAATGAGATGGCCAAACTAGGAGAAGGTCCCTCAGGATTCCCATATCCAAATCAGTACTTGGCACCCCAACCCTTTACACGTGTCACAGGAAAGCATCTTGGGTGCTCTGAAATATATTTTATTTTGGGGAAAATAGTTGTGATTCCAAGAAATACATTTGCACTTTTTTGATTCTCCTAAGAAAAAGGATGAATTAGATGTCACAAAAAAAAAAAAAATTGCAAAAAAACCCCAAAACAAAAAACCAAAGCAAACAAAAACACCACAACAACAACAAACCCACCAAAAGAAGGAAAAAAAAAAACAACCAGTGAAAAGACAACCAAACAAAAAAAACCCATGGTCATCAAAAATGGATTTTGGTGGTTATTTCTAAGCAATGAACTCCACAAATAAATATCAGACTAGAGATTGATTTATAAAAGCATTTCAGATGTTTAAGCCCCAGAGGAAACATGGAACAGGGAGGGGAGGGAAAGGTGTGTGCATGATGATGGATGCATGCTAGAGGGAGAAAAATATAATGCTGGAGTAGTTGGATTCTTCTTGGTCTTGGAAAAAGCAGTAGACAAGCAAGGTGAAATTCCAATTTGATACTCCCACAAAAATTTTTGTCTGGTGTTTAGGAGTCTTTATGGTTTTTAGCCAAGTTGTTCTATCTGTGCACCTGCTGATCGTGTAAATGCTGTTAGATGTTCTTTCCAGGATGCACTGCACCAGCTTCTGCTTCAAACATCCACAGCTTTTAGACAAGATATTCTGAAATCCTGAAATCAACATCAGAGACCTTTCCAACTGTAAGGAGTTCTGTTGGCACCAATCAGTTCTGCTTGGGTTTCTCCCACCTTTTGAGTCCTCAGCTGCCTGTGGCTGGTTAAAGTCATTTTTGTAGCGGTTGCAGTTACCTTCATTATTTTACGTGGGGTTTAAGTGTGTGGTTAAAAAGTGCTTGATGTTTGTGTGAGCCAGGATGAAACCTAGCACTGGTCCAGGACCCAAGCTGGAATCTGCCTTCCCTTGGGTTCCTGGCAGGCTGGTCTGGGATGTGTGTTCAGCAGTTTGACACAGCTCTACGTGGATTTCATCACCCCCCAGTCCAGCCTGGACCCTTGGAAAGGCATTGCAGCACACAAAGATGTTTGCAGATGTTTTATCCTCACTTATTTTATGATTTGTACTTTGTGTTAGTGGCTCTGTTATGATGTGTTTAAAGAGAGTTTGGATTTATTGTTGCATTTTGCAGGAATGACAACACTCTGCTCAAGGGTGTCTCAGTTTACCACAGTTTTAAACATTTTGCCATTAGTGAGCAAGGGGTGAGAGAAGGGAAGTGCTGCTTCAAGAGAGGCATAACTCAGCAAATTTCTAATTTGCTCAATTCTATAAAGCCAGTTTTTCCTTTTCACAGGAAGATCACATGAGTTTGATTTTTTGTGGAATCTATCGAGCCCAATTCCTCTATTTAACCTTATTTAAATTTATTTAATTACTTCCCTTGGGCCATTAAAATATGTGGTTTATGGATTTTTTTGTTAAAAAAGTCACCATTTAAAAACCAAAACAAGAAAAAACACACTCAGCACAATACCACAAAACCTAAAAACAGTTCCTCACACTAAATAGAGACCATGATGTAGCAGGTTCTCCTGTCTCATGGCTCTTTGTTGTGACTAAGAAGAAGATTGTCTGTACTTTCTTTTTTCACACCTGTCACAAATCAACTTTATTTCCCAAACCCAGAGGGGATCCTGAGAAAATACAAAGATGGGACCTTATTTTTCATCAAGTTTGTGGTACAGAGCTTTGTAAGATAATTCTTCATCCCCATCAATCAGAGACCTAAATTCAGCTGTTTTGCATTGTTGTTCAGTGCATTCTTCCCTTTTTAAATTTCAAACTTTTGCACCACTTTCAACCTTTCTTTTATTTTTCCAGCTCCTTTTGTACCCACTCTGTGTGTTGCCAGCTCTGCTTTGAAGTCCTTTGCTGTTCTGTCAGGACAGAGATTTATTTTGCATGACTTCTCTGATCCCTCTTGCCTCTGTGAGGATGTGGCAGTGCTCACCTCTGGCAATTCTTAGATTTTACTGTTATTTTTGCCACTAGGTATTTTATATAAAAGTATCAGGCCGCTGTTATTTTCTCTGGAATCCCTTCAGCTGGGTCATTTCTGCCTGGGAGTCGGTGGAATTCTTTTGCACAGAGGGTTGGCTGTGACAAAATTGTCTCCAAGAGCTCCTCCATCCCTCAATGGGGTCTGTGGGGTCAGGGCTTTGCCTGTGCCTGCAGCCCCACAGATCCTGCAGGATTCCCCACAGAGCATCCCCTTGGCTGGAACTCCTTGCAGAACAGTGACAAGGAGTGAGGCTTGACCCCTGCTGCTCCCTGAGCACCAAACCCTGAGTCTGCACTGACATTCCCATGTTTCATCACCCCTTTGTGCTTTAGGTGCCCTGGCTCAGACTGATGGCTGTTTAATCTGCCCCTGGTGTCCTGGTACCTCTGGGCTTGCTGAGGAGTTAACACCAAAAAGTTCCTCTATAATCCATCTTGCCTCATTCTTCAAGTCTGACTGTAGCATATAAGGGAAATGCAGAGAAGAATAATCTGGCATCCACGGGGGATGCGCTGAAAAGGTCATTTTTTGTGTTTGCCTGTCCTGCTGTTTTGAAAAAAAGCACGGAAACCTTTGACTTCTGTATTCAGTTTCCCTTTGTGCCTTGCTGCAGCTCAGAAAAAGTTGTCAGAGCTCCTGGAAGATGGCACCTCTGAGCTGTGGGACTGGAGCTGATGGAAGCCTCGTGCTCCTGTTCCCCTGAGACCCACCTGGGAGTGCTGCAGATTCGTGGTTTGGGCTGGTTCCTCACAGGAGAACACATCCAGCTCTGCAGCTGCAGGAAAACTGCACAAGATTGGTTTCACCTGTAAGTTTTCATATTGCCATTTATTCGAATTTCGCTTATCAAAGTAACACTAAGCGCTGGGGATGGATTTTTTATTAAGGATTCTGATAGGGGAAATAATTTAATTATTTGTGATGCATGAAGAAAAGCATGTTTTAAAGGAGCTGAGGAGCTCCACAGGGGGAAATACCTAGTAAATAGTAGCACAAAAAGATGCAAGTGGGTGAGGGGGCCAAAATTCAAAATAACTAAGTAATAGTAAATAATAAATAATAAATAGTAATAAGTAAATAATAAATAGTAAATAAGTAGTAATAAGTAAATAATAAATAGTAATAAGTAAATAATAAATAGTAATAAATAATAAATAAATAATAAATAGTAATAAGTAAATAATAAATAGTAAATAAGTAATATTTGTGATGCAGGAAGAAAAGCATGTTTTAAAGGAGTTGAGGAGCTCCTCAGGGGGAAATACATAGTAAAGTGTAGCACAAAAAGATGGAAGCAGGTGAGGGGGCCAAAATTCAAAATAACTAAGTAATAGTAAATAATAAATAGTAATAATTATAAATAAGTAAGTAATAAATAGTAAATAAGTAGTAATAAGTAAATAATAAATAGTAATAAGTAAATAATAAATAAATTATATTTTTAATGCATGAAGAAAAGAATGTTTTAAAGGAGTTGAGGAGCTCCTCAGGGGGAAATACATAGTAAAGTGTAGCACAAAAAGATGGAAGCAGGTGAGGGGGCCAAAATTCAAAATAACTAAGTAATAGTAAATAATAAATAGTAATAAACAGTAATAAATTATAAATAAGTAAATAATAAATAGTAATAAGTAAATAATAAATAGTAAATAAGTAATATTTGTGATATATGAAGAAAAGCATGTTTTAAAGGAGCTGAGGAGCTCCACAGGGGGAAATACATAGTAAATAGTAGCACAAAAAGATGGAAGCAGGTGAGGGGCCAAAATTCAAAATAACTAAGTAATAGTAAATAATAAATAATGAATAGTAATAAGTAAATTATAAATAAGTAAATAATAATAGTAAATAAGTAGTAATAAGTAAATAATAAATAGTAAACAAGTAATATTTGTGATGCATGAAGAAAAGCATGTTTTAAATGAGTTGAGGAGCTCCACAGGGGGAAATACATAGTAAATAGTAGCACAAAAAGATGGAAGCAGGTGGGGGGGCCAAAATTCAAAATAACTAAGTAATAGTAAATAATAAATAACAATAAATAGTAATAAATTATAAATAAGTAAATAATAAATAGTAAATAAGTAATATTTGTGATGTATGAAGAAAAGCATGTTTTAAAGGAGTTGAGGAGCTCTACAGGGGGAAATATATAGTAAATAGTAGGACAAAAAGATGGAAGCAGATGAAGGGGCCAAAAATCGAAATAAGGATGTATTTATAAACCTTGTTTCCTCTCCCTTTTAACTGAGGGCTCTAAGCAGTTGTAAAATTCTAGTGTCTGTGAGCTGGTAGGTCCCAGGCTGCTTTTGAAATCTGGAAATTCCCCATGGATGCAGAGATCCATGGTCCCCATGCCTTGACAAAACCACTTCATACAAATCCCTCCAAGTACAGATAACTTAAATTTTCCAACAGATTAAAAAAAAAAAAAAACCAAAAACCAAAAAAAAAACCACAACCAAAAAAACCCCCAAGTTTCCTTTTTTTAATTTTAAGTAAAACATGGAGATAACTTCACACAATAAAATACTACAGTAACTTCAAGTAAATTCATAATATTAAGACATTTCCTTTTATCCTGTCATTGTTATGTAAGTTTCAAAATACTCCAACTAGTAAGACTAAAACCTTTGCTGCAGAAAACTTTGTTTAAAAAAAAAAATTTGTGGAAATAAATTTTTGTTAAAGGTCTCACTCTGAACAAATATATGATGCTGAGGGAAAAATTCTGACCAAAAAGATATTTATTTGCAGGTAACTTTCTCCCAGCAAAGAAAAAAGTGTAAGTTTTGATGCATTGGGCTGGCAGCATCAAGGATCTTTATCTACCTGCAGACTGGCCAAGCCAGGTAGGTGTTTCCAGCAACGTAAAACCTGTGGAAAATATATATGGAAAATATATATGGAAAATATATATGGAAAATATATATGGAAAATATAGAAAGAATAGCATGTGCACTCCAAAGGAAAATGTGCTCCTCTGTGCATTTTTACCAAGCTTCAAGGGTTAGTTTGGGCTTAGTTTTTCTTGCTTATCTCAGTTTTGGACTGCTGGTGTTGAACTTCTGTAGGATTAACAAGTTTTATTTCCCCACCCTGATGCACACATGAATGCCACACAATTCTTGGGAATGTGGCTGCTGTGTGGACATCAAAACTAGGAGAGAGAGAGCCTTGCTTTAGGGCTGAGCCCCCACAGAGTTGTAAAATAATTATCAAAACAGCTTTATAAATAAAACAGTGGAGCTTTGAATGTTTAGAAGCTTTGGGACGTGGCATATCCCCCATTGCAGAGCATCCACATGGGTCATCTGCTGGCCCCACTGCCCCTTCTTCAGGTAGAAACTCTTTGTAAAAGAAGGCAAAAAGAAGATGGGAATGGCTGGTAATGAGACCCAGCAGCAGGTAACAGGGGCTGATGTTTTGTGCTCTTCTCCTGCTTCCTTAGCACAATGCCACTCCATTAGTGCAAGGGGGTTTTCCCTTTCAACCTTTTCTGTGGCTTGACAGAGTCTGTTTCCTGTTTAACCTTTTCTGTTTTAACCTTTTCTGTGGGTTGAGTGAGACTGAAAGCTGCTACTTGACCCAAAAGACACTCATGAGCCCTGATTTGCACTCTAAGCCCTGGCTTGTAGAGAGAAAAGAGCAATTAATTGTTTCAAACCTTCTGTATTACTGCAACGGGAGTGCATCACCTCTGGGAATGAAGAACTTCAAAACTTGGGAGAGTAAGAAAGAAAGCAGAAAAGGATTCCCTTTATTCAGTGCCTTCACTTGCTTTTATCTGTCATCCATTGTGTTTGTTTTTTATGGAGCCTGGGGCTGGCTTCGTTAAGTATATATATATATAAAAATAAATATAAAAAATATATATTTGTATATATAAATATTAAAAATAAATATAAAAATATATGTTTTTATATATAAATATAAATATATAATATGTAAATATATAAATATGTAAATATATAAATATAAATATATATTATTACTATTTATTATTTACTATTACTTAGTTATTTTGAATTTTTGCCCCCTCACCTGCTTCCATCCTTTTGTGCTACTATTTATTATGTATTTCCCCCTGTGGAGCTCCTCAACTCCTTTAAAACATGCTTTTCTTCATGCATCACAAATATTACTTATTTACTAATTATTATTTACTTATTACTATTTATTATTTGCTTATTTATAATTTACTTGTTACTATTTATTATTATTTACTTATTTACTATTAAAAACACACTCTTCTGTTTCATAATCAAACCCATAATTTAGTGGAATCTTGAGATGCCTTTGGGTAGAAGCCTACTTTTGTTGGAATGCATTTTTCCCCCTGAAGTGCAAGGAAAAAAAATTCATTATTTTGCCATCACTATCAAATTTTTCAAACCCAGCAGTTTTTAGTTCAATATCTATGTGCTCTCAGGATAACCCAGACCTGTGAGAATCCAACATAATGCAACTTTTAGGTGGGGACTGTCCAGAACTGCAGCACTTGGAGTTCAGCTTTTCCCAAACCTCCAGAAGACTCAGATCCAAGGATTTTTGTTTGGGTATTTTTTTATGCCTGGGGGAAGATCAGACATAGCATTTTTTCTTTGCTTTACCTCTATAGCTACCCCAACACTCCAAATAAAATCACAGCACACAACAGGACAGTGATCACACAGCTGCAGGTTCAGTGTTTTGATGAAACATTGAAAAAGCCTCTGGACTTCTTTTATAAGGATATCAAAACCTCTGTCTCCAGGAGGCCTCTGGCTCCTCTTTTCCTCTCCTCCTTCACACAGACAGTGGATTTCCAGTGAATTTGTGAAACAGCCAGGGGGGTGCTGTCCCACACAGTCCTTGGGAGTGGCAGAGAAAGGCTTTAATCCCATATCAGAAGGACTGTGGTTTGTCAGACAGCATGGACAGATTGGAGTTTTGTGAGATGTGGTGAATGTTTGGCAGTGCATCAGACCCAGGGAAATCTGGGGGCAGTTTTGTCTGCTGTAGGAAGTTTTGCAGAGTAGGAGCAGGCTTCAGTCTCACAGGACAAAGTAGCTGGTTCACTGCAGGGACATTCCTTTCCCAATACATTACATGCTAAAACCATCCTGCTGCTTTCTTTTTCCTTTCTGCTTCTCCACACACGGGGAGCTAGAAAGCCTGTGATGCTGAAATCCTCCATTAGACCCATGGAAGGAAACTCCAACAAACTTTTGATTCCTTGATGTTTCTCATATTCTCAGTTTCTGTGAGTAAAAGTAATCCTGTCATCATTTAAATCACTGATTTTGTGGCAGTCAATGCCAGTAATCTATTGTGTTTGCTCTCTTCTGCCATGCTGCTTTTGAGGTTTCTGAGCCAATGCAGTTCTTCCATTAAAGACAAACAGAACAGCTCTGTAACACCTTCCTTTTCCCTACGCAGAGAAAACTCAAAATTCATCACAAAGTCTGTGGCCGCAAACTTGTTTCACTAAAAATTACCCAGGAATTGCTAAAACAGTGAATGTTGAACAGAATGAGAAGAGAACAAATAAAAAAATAACCACAAAAATTGTCCCCTTATTTTCTCAGCAAGGATGTTATTTTCTCTTCAGACCCAGGTGCATCCTGAGCAGATGGTGCATCTTCCAAATCTCTTGCTAAAAGGGTTTCTCTCACTGCATCTTCTCAGGGGCTGTGGCTGAGCTTTCTCTGGTAAATGTCTCTCTTAAGCCCAGCTAACGTGAATCAGAGGAGGATTAAGGTTGGAAGAACCTCAGAACCTCATCTTGCCCAGGTGGTGTCACCTGGAGCAGAAGGGCTGGGCACTGCTTGGCACATCTTGTTGAGGCAAGACAATCTGAGAATCAGGACAAGAGGGCCCTGGAGAGGATAATGCTGCTCCTGTGCCCACTTCTGTCTGTCTCCTGCTGAGGGTCAAGGGGGGTGAAGAGCACTTGAAGGCTGAAAGGAGCTCAGGCAGTAACAGGGGAGCTTTTAGGGAGCGCCTGGAGATGAGAATGGAAGAGCCACGGAAGGCTGGGGGTGGATGGGGCAGCCTGGCCAGTCCCAGGGTCTGATTAATGTTTTGGGAACCCTTGAGCCAGCTCAGAGCAAGCCCTACAGCTCTTGGGAGGGAGCTCTCCTGTGGGCTGCCCTGTTGTGCTGCTTAAGGTGCAGGGAAAAGCTGTCTCAAAGGATTTTTATTTAGCTGCTCTACATGGGCTTTTTCTCAGCCTACATTTGAATGCTTGACAGCTGAGCTTTTACAAGTTTTTGGAGCCATTCATCAGAGCAGTGTTTTGGGAAGCTTTTCCAATGTATATTTGAGAATTTGTATGGCACTGGTTTAAATTAAAGCCTGAGGCTTACTTTTGAGGCTGCTTTTGGCCTCTTTCTGTAAAGCATGGAGCCTTGTGTTATTGTTCTAAGAACCCATAATTAGTAGCAAATGTTTGTAAAATGCTGAAGGTTGTTGCTAGGGTGCTCCTCCAGGCTGGGATGTGTGAGAGATGGTTAAAGCTAATTTAGATCTATTTCAAAACCTGTTTTCTTAAGCTGCAAGTACAGGTAATTTTTAGGCAGTGCAGTGCATTCTGACTTTTCAAATGGGCAATGGGAATAAAGGTGTTCCTTCAGGAATGGGTGGGACTTTGGGTGAGGAGAAATGAAGCTCCTGTTCTTTGAAGTAATTTACTGGGGAATCAGGCAGGAGATAGGAAACAGGACTTTGGACCTGGGCTGTTTTTCTTTTCCACTGAGGTGTTGAGCCTTTTGCCCAGAACCACTCAGATTTCAAGCTATTTTTTTCAATTCAAACAAGGATCAGAAGCGTATTTTTATTTGTTTTGAAGGTCAATGATAACTTTTCTAACCAAGAGTAAAAAAAACATGGAGAAGCATTAAACAAAGAGTTTAAAAAATTATGGAAAAGCATTAAATCATCCCCTAAAATCTCTTTCTCTAACACTATATGCCTCTTGAACTTATACATAAAGTTGTGTGTAATGATGATTGCTTTTTGCTGTTTGATGCCAGATTTTGAAAGATCCATGTAGAAGGGGCTCTGCTTTTTTCCAAAATATCTCAGAATGTGTTTTATTGCACAGTTCCCTCTCTCCTGATGCACTCTGCCATCAGTGGTGACCCATGGTGGATTTTGGGGCTGCCAGAGGTGGGAATGGGGAGGGCAGGAGCTGTATCTGGTGCCTCACCCTTCTAGAGGAGCCTGGGGGCAAGGAGTGCCACCAAAACTCATCCTGGCAGCTGGGTGACTGTGGGGAATACAGGCAACACCTTCCCCTTTTCTTGCTGAATTAAGGTCTATGGTTCAAAATCTTGAGATGTGGGAGCAGAGGAGGAGGAGGATTTGTGTGTTTGGGCTGAGTCAGGCATTGATCCAGCCCAGACTGGAAGGTTGCCATCAATTCTGGTCCTTGTCACAAACAGGGATGCACATGGACTGACAATGTGAGTGGGTTTGGAGAGGAAGGTGTCTGTGCCTTGCTTCCAGGGCTATCAGAGTGGAGACAGGTAGAGAGGCACTTTAAAACTTCCAGAGATCTGTGGTGGTTTTGGGAAAAAAACATGGCAAATCAAGATGTTTCAGAAGCCAGGAACATGAGTGAAATCCAACAACCCTTGGATACAGAGGGAGCACCAGGGAATCTGAACTGCTCCAGTGCCACCATTGCATGCACAGCAATATTCTCCCACCAAAACCTGGATGAAAGGCCAGAGAGGGGAACAATTAAATGAGCACCCAATTTGCATTTGCTCAGCACTTGCTGTCTGTGCTGGACTGCACCCAGCTCCTTGCTGGATTGTGGACACATTTGTGCTCCTTTAGGTTTGTGTGTTAAATTTGGTATGTTTTGGATGTTACATTTGGCATGTTTTGGATGTTAAATTTGGTATGTTTGGGATGTTAACCACAGAGGCACGTGGAAGTGTCTGTGCCCAACAGAGCCAGGGTCATTGTGCTCCTCAGGAGATTTAACTGGCCTGATGAATTCCTCATTGTACTCCAGCTGTGTGGGCTGGTGCATTGTTGAGCTGTGGTGTACAGTCCCTTCCAAATCCCTGCCTCCTTCTGTGTCACATCACCATGCATCATCACTTGAATCAACAGGGATGATGGCAGGATGTCACTTACAAAGAGTGCTAAGGATGCTCCGGGTGCCAGAGCTGAGATCTTTGCCCTGGCTGTTCCTCCTCATCTTTGTTTCTTCCTCTCTAAATAAAAATAGTTCAAAAAACCAGAGTTCTCTCACTTTCAGAGTGGGAGGAGAAGCTGGTTGGATGTTTAAAGTTTGGCCATTTTAGATGCCATTAGAGTTTTGTCTTGTGTTTTGGGTTTTTTTTTTAACCACCTTGCTTCTAGAACTCTTGGCTCCAATTAAAAGCTTTAACATTTTGCCCTAAAGTCTGTGATCAAAGTTGAAGAGCTTGCCTACATTTAGAAATAGTTTTATCTTTACTCTAAGCTCACAAGTCAAATCATTATATTATATTCACTTTTTTAGTGAGGAACAGATAAAATTATTAAATAATAAGATTTCCCCAGGGTTCATAAAGCTGTGATATGGCCCATTTGCAAGTAAGCAGGACAGGCTTATCATTAAGCTGGGTTTTCTTCCTGAAAAAACACTCAAGTTAGACTTAAAACTTGTTTCAGGTTTGAGGTTTTTAAATTTTTTTTGTTTGTTTTTTCTTATTTGTTTATTTATTTTTATTTTCCTCTGTCTTCCCTATGCCTCTTTCAACTACCCTAGTGAAAGATCAAGAGTAACCACCTGGATTTAAAGTCCTTCTTTCACAATTGTTAACTGTCAAAATGTTGATTTCCAAGTGAAGTCACCAGATTGACATGTTGCTGCTAACTGAAGAATCAGAGGTATTAACTGCAATCAGACACAATGAAATACTTCTTTGTAAGCCATGAAGTCTCCAAAGAGATCCCAATTTCTCTTTTTGCTTAGAACAAGTGGTGACTTCATTTTTATTGCCTCTCTGAACTGTCAGTCTGATGTCAGTCATTGGCAAGGGGATATAAATGAACTAGTATTTAGAAACAAAACAGAAACATCAGATTGATGCATCAGGAGTTTGGAGGGAGTTTTACTGAAGCTGTAGGAATAGTTTGTGTTTCTAAGCTGTGTTCAGTGGTCTGTGTAGTATTGGTCTGGGTCTATCTGATGTAGTTGAAAAGCTTCAGCCAAAACAATGCTTGGTAACTTTGGGGAATGGTCTTTTCTCAATTTATTTCCCTTCAGCTGGGGATAGAGCTTGGCTTTTAGCTGAATGTGAGTGTGGGTGTTTCTTGAAAAATGTCATCTTCTGTGTGTGACTTGGATTCTTTATTTATCTTGAACTTGTGAAAAGATGTATGGATGGCAGAAGTGAAAATAAAAAGGGATGTAAGAGCCCACCACTGTGGGACTGATGGATCCCTTCTCAGATGGGCAGTGCCAGGTGGGGCCAGCAGCACCCTGTCTCAGATGATGCTGCTTTGGGGAGATGGGGCTGATGCTTTCCACAGCAAGTGCTGCAGCTGGAGGAGAGGGGCTAAGGCCTGGTTTTGGCTGGGATTAGGCAGCTTGCTTGGAAACAGGGGGAAAATGTCCACTGAGATGCAGATATAGGTTCAATGTGTCACCATGACATTTTCTGAAAAAACCTCTTTGCCCAGGATTTTCTCCTGGGAAGCTGAGAAGCCTCAGAAAAGAAGGAAAACAATAATTACCTGATTGCTTGGGAATGTGGTCTGGAGATCGTTTACCAACAGGAGCATCTTTATTAGTTCCATATTAATTGTTCTTAATTAATGACCAATCACAGCCAGCTGTGTCAGACTCTGAGTCAGTCACAAACTTTCATTATCCTTCTTGTCAAGCTTTCTGATGTATCCTTTCTCTTGCTTTAGTATAGCTTTAGTATAGCATTCTGGAATGGAATGGAATGGAATGGAGTGGAATGGAATGGAATGGAATAGAATAGAATAGAATAGAATAGAATAGAATAGAATAGAATAGAATAGAATAGAATAGAATAGAATAGAATAGAATAGAATAGAATAGTAAATCAGCCTTCTGAGAACATGGAGACAAATTCTCATCTCTCACCTCGTCCTGGGGACCCTCAAACACCACACTAATGCTCTCTGGAAGCTCCTCTGAGCAGACATTAAGCTCCAAGAGGAAAGATGGAAAGTCAGGAGAATGGCACTGTGCAGCACCAGGATGTAGATTTATAGCTGCTATTGCCCAGCTGTGACTTGGTTAGCATTAAAATGTGTCAACAGGGTAGAAATAAACTGAACCTGATTCTGTGTTAGGAGATTGTCCCCCCCCTTTCTGAGCACATTTGTTTGCTGTGGTTACTAAGGAGATCAAGCTCAGTTTAGCTTTTGTTCAGCAGGCAGGAGAATCTGCCAGTTCTTCAACACAAGGCCTGATAAGGTAATTTCCTTCATCTCATGTTGGTGGCAATGAATGCAAGTCAAGCACTGCAAATGGAAAAGTTGTCTCAAACTGTGTTTTCTGGTAGGGGCTTTGATTCTTGTGGGCTTGTGAACTGGCTGGCTTTGGTCTTAGTGTGGGTGGTCTGAGATCCCAGGACCCTTGGGGGAGAAAAAGTTCCCTTTGTGTGGCAAGAAGAGATACTGCTGAAAACCCATAAGTGTGCTGTGCTGGGATCCCACTGGTAGCTGCTTTTTCCATGCCATAAAATGATAGATTTCGGGGAAGACCAGGTCAGATATAAGATAAAAATCTTAGTGGGAAGACCACCAAATTGATCACTAACACATAAGGGGGACTGTGGAGTCAGGAACAGGACAAATAGCCACAGGTAGAAAGGAAGAAATTATTAAAAAAAAAAACCCAAAAAACAAACAAAAAAAACCCCCAAAAAACCCAACAACAACAACAAAACCCAACAAAACAAAAAAAAACCTTGCAGCTCTTTTCTAGTTTAAAAAAGGGGAAGATTTAGACAAGTATGTTACATGGCAGCTTTTGGCTTACCTGTCTTCCATCCTAGGTAACACTGACACCCCTGAAATTCAAATTCTTTGTTCGTCTGTTTCCAACAGCCTAACTGCAATCACAAGCTGAGCTGGTTCTGTAAAGTTTTTGGTGTTATAGAGGGATGTCTTAATAAATATTATCATCTGATTTGTTACAGTACTGATGAGCAGAAGGGTAGCAAAGCTTGGGAGCATGGGGGAAACAGGAATTGGAACTGATAACTGGCAAAAATCAACAACATGATTGTGGCCACTGCTGCTGCACAGCTTGGTGAGTGTCAGGTAAATTCTGTCTACAAATGATAGCTTGGACTCCTAATACCTGCATTAGAGCACTTCCTTTTCTTTGGATGAAATTTTCTAAATTTGCAGACACAGATACTTTTACTAGTAGGATCCACACCTTCACTGAACCCTGCTCAGCCTTGGCTGGAAGGATCATCTGGCTCTGGCCAGCTGGGATCCACTTTCTGTGTAACTGTGCTAGCTGAGAGGTGGCATGCAGCTGTAGGAGAGCAACTTGGAAATAAACCACTCTAGAGCTGGGAGCAGAATGACATTCACATCTAAAATACACAGTGGTGATTGCTGGAGCAGCTGCACCACCAGTCAAGTCTGGTTCTGTCCTGGTTTCCAGAAGAGGCACTTGAGTGTAACACTTTGTGTACTTTAATTATGGAACAAAATCTACTCCTGGCTCAGTCGTTAATAATATATTTTGAGATTGAATGCTGCTATTGATAATGATTCTATACTCAAACAAAGGATTCAAATCTGGCTTTTGGTAGCTGTTTCTGCTTAGACACCAAGGCTTGAAGCTCACAGCATGATGCCTGTGAGCCTTTGAGACAAGAAACCAAAGGGTGAAACTCCTAAACTATAGTTTCTTGAAAATACTTAGGCTATTCTCCCCTGGAACTCTGCAGGAGTGCATGCAAGGTTTAGAGTTGGCTGTTACTGAACTAATCAGTGCTTTAAAGTCTAGCAGGTTCTGCTTGAATCCCTTCTCTGCCCTCACGTGGGTGTGCCTCTTGCTGGCACCTTGATTTTAAATCCTTTCTAAAACTGGAGGTAAAACTGCAGGATTAATTTGCTGCAATGCCCTGGAACCTCTCCCTCAGACTAAAGAAGAAAGGAGCATCTCTGATCTTATCTCTGTGCTGAAGAATGGGGATTTTTGTCAAGAATAAGTACAGATAACTACCTATAAAGAAGAATTGCAGCTGGTGCAACTGCTGTTATGAAATTCATCAGCCATAATGAGAGGTATCAAGTCACAGTGTAGGCTCAGATACACCTGCATCTGTAGAAGAGTCATCAGACTCTATTCTTAAGGTGATTTTTCCCCATAAGGAATATTTTTCCAGAGGAAGAAGCATGCTTTGAGAGAGCTGCTTGAACTTTATGAGGAAGGGCTTCAGTATGAATGAAGTCCATGCATTCTCACACCCCTTAAACACCATTTTTCTCTGGTCCTTGTATGGAAATCCATTAAGCCTTCCCAAAGCCTTTGCTAGAGAAGTGTGTGTATGGAAAGAAACCTGCCCAGAGCCAGAATCTGGACTTCCTACAAATCCCTGTCTGCATTAACTTGAGTACAAGCAAAGCAGCCCTCATAACACACCTAAAAAACCACACAGAACTCGTCTGTCCACGTCTGCTGCTCTACAACAGCAAATTCCCCACAGAGAAGAACTTTTGGCACTCCCAGATTCTGCATTTGCCCTTCCAGGAACGTGCCCAAAGTGTTCCTGCAGGTGTGATGCTGAGCAGCCCCTCTGCAGCAGAATGAGCTCCCACTGGCAAGCTGTAAAGGGCAAAACTGGGATGAAAATGGGGAAATGTTCTGCAGAAAGGGATCACTCTGGTCCTAGTCAGACCTCTCTCGGTCCCTTGCTGCAAAAATACCAGAGATGAGCTTAAAAGCTGCAATTCATGATGCTGCAGTTGATGTTGCTACTGGATTGCAGAAATATGTGTATGTTGAGTGGTTTATAGCACATAAACCGGATGTTTTCCACAGAGGATACATTTACTTATCTTTACAGCCAGCCTTTGCTCTCCTGAGGGTGAAACTGCCGTATCAATTTTCTTTCCTCCTCACACTCATCACCTCACTTCATTCCATAGGGATGCTAGCTACCTTTGCTCTCAAAAAGTGACACTGCAGTTATTCTTCTAGCGAAACTCTGAGCAGTGCATTTCTCATCTTGCCTTTCACTTTGCAATCTACTCTATTTCCATAGGATTACAGAATCATTTGGGCTCAAAAGACCATTTTAGGTCATTGAATGCAGCTTTTACCATCAAGCCCACCACCAGCCCTGTCCCCAGATTCCACGTGTGCACATTTTTAATTTCCTCCAGGGATGGTGAATCAGCTGCTTTCCAGGGCAGCCTGCTCTTTTTCCTGGTATCCAATCTCTGTGGTCCTGCCTTCCTGCAGCAACCTCAGATTGCTCAAGGTCATTGCTCAGAGGTGCCTGAGTTGTGACACTGTTACCTGGGAGCCATGAAAAGCCATTTATCTGGGAAATTGCTCAGCACTACTCCTTTGGTGCCTGCTCTTTGGGAGTATTACTCTGTCAATAAGTCATTCAGCAGACTCCAGATGAATGAGGGAATGCTGCAAATCAGTTTATCTGATGGACAGGTGAAATGCCATGAGAGGAGTTTGTGATGAAAAAAAATAAATTTCTTTTCCCTGTCTTTAGGATTACTGCTGCTAATCCATTCACTCATCTTGATAGCACACTGTTTATTAGTATTTCCATGTTTTTGTTTTTTCTTTTGTGTTTTTTTTTTCCCTAAATTTCCATTTTCTTGCATTTTTTACCTTCCTGGTAGATTACTTATATAAGATGGGGAGAGTTGTTTCGAAGTGGCAATTTATATAAAATATTGTGACTTCCATATTGTTGTCTCAATGGTTTACAATGCATTTTTTCTCCTCTAGCTACAGAGGCTTTCAGCATTTGTTATATTTGGCTTTCATAACAAGAACCATTTGAACAGTTTCTTTATTTAGTTCACATGCCATTTACAATGTGTGTGTGAATTCTTGTATTTTTCCTAAAAGAAAAATACAAAGAAAATTGTTCTCTTTTGTGAGAAAGGGTGTGAAATCTTCATCCTCCTCATCTCTGCAGCTGCAAAGAAAATTCTAAACTTAAAGAGAAGAAGTTGCTGTTTATGCTCTGGGGATGGGGAGTGAAAGTGAGAAAAAAAATTTACTCTGCTGGGCAAGGAACTCCCTGGGTCACTTTGCTCTGTTATCCTCACAGCTTGTCTTACATGCTGTAAGTAGAGAAATTCAGGATGGAGATTGATTTGTTCATTGTCTTATCTGAACCATCACCTTTATCATTTGTACTTCACTTCTGCTGATGTCCATGTTAAACCTCTCTGGCTTAGACCAGGCCAGGATTTTCTTTTTGCAGTTGCTGTGATAATAAGCACTGAATGTTGCTTTAGTATTCCTGTGCTGCTGTTTAATTTGCAGGGTGTAGGATGCTGTTGTTTGCTCTGCTCTTTGACCTTCTGCTCCTTACCCTTGTTTTTCAGCAGTGTCTGCCCAGAACCTGTCTTTAAGCAGAATGTAAAACTGAAGGATGCTTTGTTCAGATGAAACAAAGGCTTTGATGAGGGAGATAATGACCTGAACCTGTGGGTGTCAGCCAGCAGTGGTGTTGCTGCCCTCTGTATGCCAACTTCAGGGAAGGCTGCTTGGGAACTGCATGTTTTGTGGGCATTTGAATGATTTCAAGATGCTTGTTGTCTGTTGAGACCAAACAAAATGGCATTGAAACATTCAGTGGAGGAGCTTCTGTGATGCTGCTGTGACAGGAGAGTTTTGACTCTGAGGACCTCTCACAGGAAATTTGCAGAAACACAGAGTTTTCCATGAAATACTTGGATGGCAGAGGGCATTCAAAACAAATTAGTCACCAAAATACGGAGAAAACATTGAGAGGCAGCTACTTGTTAACGAGAATGAAGGGCAGGGATTGAGTTTTAAGCATATTGTTACAAGGGGATCCAAATTTGAGCCAAAAACTTTGGGTCAAGTCTCAAAACCATGGTGTGGAGCAGTTGGAAGCTGCAGTTTGCTTGGCTTCTCACTTGAGCACCCCAGGGCAGGTGATTTCCAAAGTGCATCTGTGATTTCCAGATGCACTTTGAGGGGCTGTTTCTGGAAGTGTTGGGATAAAGCCTAATCCCAGCAATCTTCTGGCATTCATCTGCAGCATCCTACCTTCTCAGAGCACAGTCAGCTTTTCCAATGGTAGGGGAAATGTGCTTATGTTTTGCCTCTTCTCTCATTCCTTCCTTTGCTCTTTTCAACAGTTTTGTCTGCAGTGGAATAGAAAAGTAATTAGGGATTCTGATCTTTAAAAAAGAAAATTAGTTTGGATTTCTTTGAATCGTTGCCTGGTCATGCTTTAGAATTTGACTATAAGCTGAGGAGTTGAGAATGAAAGAGATTTTTCCAGCACAGAATTGTCAGTGTGACCCTTGTATTGGGATAAAAAGGAGGCAATATATTAAAAAATACATTTCACTTCTTTCACAAGCTAAATGGGATATGGTTGCTATCTTCAATTCCTTGCCTTTTTATTAGATTTCCCAGTATAAAAAAAGAAGTTAAATTGGCATCCTGATATCTTTAGGATTTTAAGAACAAGTCATCTTTTGTGTGTAGATTTTTCCCTCATGCCCATGAGGATGCTTTGCATCTTTGAAAACCCAACAGAGCTTTGCCAGCAAGGCAGAGAGAAAATTAATAATAAAATGAATAATAAAAGAGAGATCTCCCCGTTTGCCTGCTCTCACCACCTGTGTGCCCCCCCAGAGTCAGGATTTCCAGAAACTTTGCTTACAACACCTCAACCTCCTGAAGCAGCCCACAGAGCTGCCCCTTCCCCTCTGTGCTTCTCCCTGGGCTGAGCTGGGCTCTGGGTGCAGCTCCCTCCTCCTCCCCTCTGCTCGACCTCAGGTGTGGAAAGCAGGGCAGAGGGTGGATTCTGGGCAGAACTGGAGGGAAGGACAGGGATGGAGCATGCTGCCTTCCTTGGAAAATCTGATGGTAGCAGGGCAGTTGCTGTGTGCCTCTGCCTCCACTTTCCTTGTAAAGCAGATTTCAATGTTACCCTCCCTGATTAAACTCTCTTTTTTGTTGCCTTGAGGTGTGCTATTGTCCTTGGCTGGGAATAAGGCTGAACATAAATTTGTAAATGGAGAAAGGCAAGGCCCTCTGCATTCTCCAGCTGTGTGATACAGCTGTGGTAACAATTGGTTTGCATTGGAAACAAAAGGAGTCTTGCTTAATAGAAAAGGAATGAATAGAAACCTCTTCAGTGCAGAGCTATCAACATCCAGCATTCTGTTTTGTTTGGGTGGATTTGTTGGTTGGAACCCTGTCCCTGAAACACTTCTGTCCCTTCTGTGGCTGGACTCTCGTGCTCTGAAGTACCTGCAGCAATTTCTTGCTATGCAAGGAGAATATGGATAATAAGATAGATTTAAGTTCCAAAAAATGCACCAGTGATTGCAGAGGGGCTGTCTGAATCTATACTGGCTTTATCGGGATGCAGTGCCACGTGAGACAAAATTCTACAACCTTTCAGGCAATTTTCTGTGTTGTCCAGCTAAAATACAATTTTTATTGAGACAAAGTGGGCACCAGAGCCATGTCCATGCTGCTGTCCCCAACAGGTGACTGCCCTTTGCATTCCCTGCAGCTGACCTTGGTTATACCTCCTCATCCTGCTGCTTATGTAGGGGGAAAAAAAGAAGAAATTGCTTCTGAAATGTATTTGGCTAGAGGCCAGCTTCCAGTAATCAAAGCAAACAGATCTAAATTCCAAATACTGAGGGTAAGAGCACCTTTTATAAAATGATGGTGGCCTGTTTTATTGAAATCTATCTGGTAGATCTATCTATCTATCTAGGCAGCATTTCCCTATTGAATTTGAGCTCACCTATATAAAACCCTCTTCATAGGTAACAAAGTTGAAAAGCACTGACAAGAAAAGGAATCTGCAAAGCAGATGTGAAAGGAAAGCAGTCAAAAATCTCTGCTCTGACCCTTTTATATATTCCTTTATTTTTCCAAACTGCTTTGGATTAGCTTGCATCAGTGTCTGCAGCCATGCATGGCTATGCTTCAGGGGACAAAATGCTGGGAAGGAGAAGTTAAGCTTTGCTCCTAGCAAGAAAACAAGATTTGTTGCCATACATTGTCTGTCAATTCCCTGGAGTGTCTTCCAGTGCATTGCTGGGGTTTACTGAGCTCTGTTTCCAAGTTCACTGGTGTCTCAGCTGAGAACAGCACTGGTGGGGCAGTGGGGGCCAGTGCTGCCTGAGGTGACCAGAAAAAGAAAATTCCAGATTTTCTTAGCCAGGAAATGCTGCCTGAATATCCCTCTCCATCTTCTTTTCTGTCCAGCTTGTGGGTGTTTTGACAAATCACCACCTGGTCATCAGCTGGAAAGATCAGCTCCTTCTACATAATTTCAAATATTAGCTGGTAATGCATGGATTAAATTGCTGAGGTAGTTGGGAAGCAAAAATCCTTAATCTGGATAATGTCTCCACCAGATGTGAGTGAATACATTTCACTGTACATTCAGCATTTCTTTGAAACAATTTAAATGGGATGGAAATTCTAAAGAGTGAGGAGCAGGGATTGATTTGCTGCTCCAGCTGAGCAGAGTGAGGGTAGGAATCCTTAGGAGGAAGAGGATGTGAGAAGTATTAGGAAGCAGAAAAAGCAGGCCAAAATAAATTACCTCTGCTCTCTGGAGGACAAGAAAGCCAAGCCAAAGAACTGGGAAAAGGTCAGTCTTTCTCCATGTTGGCCTAGAAGTGTCTTATTTCTGGAATTTTCAGGACACTGAGGAAGCGGTGGTAACTGGGATTATGAAGTCACTAGCCAACTTAATTATTTTTGTCATCAAATCTTGAGGGTATTTTATGGGATAAGTAACTCCTTTTGTCTTCAGATAAAACGTGAATTTTATGTGACCCCTCAGATCTGTGGCCTGATTTTCTCCAGACCTGAGAATTTTGCCCAGTGCTGATACCTTATTTAACTCTTGGCAGTTTAAGAAGCATTTCCAAACATACAGGTAACCCATGGAATCTATTTTGTACGCCCTAAAAAGCAAAATTTTTTTTTTTATCTAATGAAGCATTTTATTAGACTGAAAGCCCTACTAGTTTTTCAGATATGTTTTAATCATAGTGGCATAGTAGGATTCTGTGTGCACACACTGAATGTTCTGCTTTCCAGCACTCTTCATTACTGTTGTTATTATTATTTTGGGATTTTTTTTTTTGGTGTAATGTTTTTTTGTTTTGTAGGGATGGAAATAAATAGAACAGGAGCAAAATCAGGACCAGAAGTGAGGTCTGGATGTGTTTGTGAGCCCTTAGAGAGATGGCTCTGCCCGGGGCTGAGCAGTTTGCTGCTCCCTCTGTGTGAGACAAAGGCTGAACGGCACTTCCCAGACTAATCCACTGAGAGCCAAGCAAACAGAGGCTGGGAGCATGATAATTTTCCTTGGGGCTGCGTGCACAGCGTGGTTCAGAGCCCACTCTGGAGCTGCTGGGAGGGAAAGCCCCGAGGTGCACACAGGATGGGTTTTGGCAGCAGCTGCTTTGATCTCCTGACCCACCTCCAGTGCCTGAACGGGAATTTAACCTGGGATCACTCCCTGCCATTCAGCTCTGCTCAACCCGAAACTCAGAGTGTTTTCTGCAGTTTGCTGCGGGGAAAAGGCACATTAGTGTGTTTGATTTAGCACTGAGGAGGCAGAGCCTGTTGACAGAGAACATTGGGAGTAAATCTCCCCGTGGCACTTCCTACATGAGAAGCTCCACTGGTCTGATCCTCTGAGTTGTGGGAAAGGATGAGTGCCAGAGGAAACCCAGTGAAAAACATTTTTAAACCATGATTTCTTTATCTAGTTATCTCTTCTTTTTCTTTTTTCTTATTTTTTTTAAATTTGGAAGTTGATTTTGTCACTGCAAGTGGCAATGCAAAGTGAAGATGTCACTGATCTGCTGAATTCTGTGGGTCTTAGAGCTTCACCAAATCTCACCAAATCTTTTTTAAATGAGAACATGCTGAGATTTATGGACCATTTTATTCCTTTGGCAATGGAACACAACCATACTGGCAGCTACTGGATAGTATATTTGCACAAGTGTATTTTCATTGAGAAAGTGAGCTGAGCAAAGCCCCTCCGTGCTGGTACCTGTCACTTCTCCCTCCTTCTCCCCAAACCTGTGATTGCAGTTTTATCTTTATGATAAAGCTGCTTCAGAAATAGAATTATTATATTTCCTGACAACATTTTTTTGAAAATACAGAAGTGGCTACACCTTCAGGAATACATAATCAGGTTTCTCCCTTTGAAATTTGAAATCCATATTGCTTCATTAGAGGTGTTTAAGCTTTCATTTATGCAGATGATTTCACCTAAAATTGTCCCTGTGTACTTGTCAAGCTGTTGGCTGAATCCAAAGCCCCTCTGACTTCACTGACCTTTGGGTAAGCTCTTTAAATGTAACAATGACCAAAAAAATTCAATGTAGATTGAAAGCATTGTTAAAAAAGTTATTGTTATACTGATCTCTTTAAAAATATTTTGACCTTTGCAATCTAGGCCCCCCACCCTTACGACTTTCATCTGACTTCTGTTGAATTGTTCTTTTTCTAACTTATTCCCTAAAATATTTTAATTGTACAAGAGTCTGAGATAAAATCACTTGAGTAATCAGGGTATTTCAAGTACACCAGTGACCAGCTCTGGAGCCTGGGAAGGAGCCCAGACAGCAGTGGAGGTGCCACCTGCAGTGTGGCATCCCCACAGCTGTGCTGGCCAGGCTGGGACATCCTCAGCTGGTGGCAGAATTCACACTCCAAATCCCAGTTAAAAGCACAGCTGTCTGCAATTCCAGGCAGTGCCCAAGTTCCTGGGTCTTGTGATGGCATCTGCAGAACGTTAACAGAACTGCTTTGGGGTCTGGAGATGGCTGATTAATTCTGCAGTGCAGGTCTGCTTTGAAAGCACACTCAGCTTCAAACAGGGTTTGAAGTGGTGAGACTTGTGCCTTGGTCAAATGAGAGTTTATGATTTGAAACAAAATTTACCCTTGGCTTTATTCTGGCTTGTTCTGGACCAGAATTATTCTGAACCTGGTTGTATTTTTGTTGTTATTTCCTTTTTTTTCTATATGTTTTCCTTTTTTTTTTTTTTTCTTTTACCAGTTGGAGCAAGGCTGTCACTAATCTACAGAACAGGATTTTTTAATATCATACTGAAATAATGAAAACTAGTCAGTAGAAATATGCAGGACTGTTTTATGTGTCTAGTAAACACCTATTTAAATATTTGTAGGCATTCACAGCCCCTGCTGTATCTCTCCCTTTGAATAATTCCAGAAAGGCAACATAACTTGCATAAATCTCTCATTGTACTCATTGATAAATCAAGATATGGGTATTTGTGAATCTGGCAATGTTTGCAGTTAGATTTTCTGACTCCCAGTCTCCTTCCCTCATTATTGAGTCACATTCTTGGTAAAAAAATACCAATTTGAATTTGATCTTGCTTCAAGGGGAGCGAAATTATTACAATACAAGTTATCAATGAGTTACAGAAAAAAAACAGATTTATATTTTAAGCTTTATCAAAATGTTGTTACTTGCAGCCATCTAATTTCTTTTTGCCTTTTACAAAAGAGGGAGCCTTTCCCATTTACCTTTGCAAAATTATGCTGAACAATCAACAGTTTGGATTTCTTCCCCAAAGACCAAACTCATTAGTGCCACAAGCAGCTACAGGCTGAGAAATCTCCCTGGACAGTCAGTTAAAACTTCTGCCAGTCCTGGGCTGCCCAGTGGAATTAGAGTTGGAAAACATCCCTGTGGAAATGGCTGTAGAAGGCTCTATTTGCTCTCCTGCAGGCTGACCTGTGTGAATCAGTCTCTTAAATTGCAAGCAGGATTATGTAGGACAATCTCTTGCAGCCTAAAGCATCCAGGGTTTGAAATGCCAAAGGTGCTCCTTCCACCTCCAGTGTCACTCTGCAATAAGAATTATTTCAGTTTGATTTTCACTGACAGCCCTAATAATGATTCCCAGTGTCAGATTCCTCTCCTGTTCTGCCAGGGCCCAGCAGTGAATCAGAAATAAATACTTGATTCACCCTGTGCATTTCAGAATAGAAACTTCCCCCAGACACAGAGATTTCCACAATGCCAATCTTCTGACCATAACTGAACTTCTGGAGTGCATATTTCCCTGCTTGCTACTGGAAATATATCTCCAACAGAACAACTTCAAACAGTGTAATAATTGCAAATCAATAACTGCATGTAACAACCTAGCTAAAAGGGAAGCATGAATTTTGGAGCAAATTTTCTTCAAGATACAATAAAAAAGGTTGTCTACCAAGCTCAAAGCCAAAAACTGAAATTTAACAAATGGAGTTTCTCCATTGACTTCAGCGGGTTTATCCAGTGGTGACTTGATATAGGGGGAGTTAGGATAACGTGGACTTATAATGTGGCAGTTTCTAAACCAGAATGTTCTTAGGTGCTGAGATGAAGAATGTCTTTGGTGTCCAAGGGGCATGTCCTAGATTGCCAAGCAAGATGTGTGCTATTTACCATCTCTTAGAGGGATGGCAGTTACCTTGTGTTAAGTGGGCAGTTTTCCTTACCTCTTCCACAACCAATCCTCCCTCTGGAGGAACATCTGTTGTTCACGGGCCAGTGTCACTGCAGGGCTGATAAAATTCCATCATCCCACTGGGAGGTGCTCTGCCCAGGGGGAGGAGCCAAGATTTCCCAACTGGATATAATCTGGATCTTGGGACACCAGAACAGCATTTCCACTGAGGAACAGCTGCCTCTTCTCCTGAATTTTCAGAGGCAGACTGCACCTTTCTCCAGGATCCCTGCTCCCACAGAACCACCCCTGGCACTGCAGGAGGGCTGCAGCCACAATTCCAATGGGACTGCAGCCCATTGAATATTTTCAGGTAAAAATATCAATCATTCCTTAAGACTAGCTGTAGATATCACGAACTTCCAACTGCTTTCTTTTTTCAGTTGCAAGGAAATTAAATTTATTGCACAAAATTCTGCACAGAAGGCAAGTGCTTCTCTTGGCTGCCCCGTAGCACTATCATAAGTTTGTATTCCAAATGCATGTTGGATTTTGCTACTGGCAATGCTGATTCCTTTTTACTCAGTGCTGTAGTGGCTAAAATAAATTTCATACTCCAAATCACAAGCTTTGTACTTGATTTACTTCAGTTCTTCTGTCCTTGGAAAAATTTGCTTTTTCTTAAAGGATGTAGCGGTTTGGAGGGTTGGATTTATTTCATTTTTTGATCACACTGTGGCTGTGCTTTGGATTCTTCCTTTCTGTTTTCTATGACTTCTTTTCCTTTCTCTTTTCCAACTCCTGCAAAACTTCCTGACTCTCCCATTTCCTTTCCAGCTCTCGAGGAGCGTTGCAAACAGGTCCAGGGATGAAACCCTGCCTTTACCCCAGCTGATACAGGAATGGAGGGACTGAGCTTCCCATCAGCCTGAAATCCAAACAGACACTGAGGGATGGCTTTGCTCCTGCTGGTGGGGCATTGATGCCTGCAGGAAATCCATCAGTAGAAAAATTATGCTTTTGAGCTGAGAATAACTTTGGGGAAAAGAGGAGGGAAAACACCAAAGTGCCTGGAGGATTTTGGACAGGCTGCTGCTGAGGGCTGTAAATTGTGCTCTGTGTGAACACCTCCTTGTCCTCACCTGCTGGTATTTACTTTTCTGGGGAAGGTCCACACATGTTTGTGGAGCTGCAAGGATCAGGTTGCATGGTGGTCATGTGGAGGCTCTTGTGATGCCACATCCCTTTATTCTTGGTTGTGCGTAACAAGATTTATTTTGATCTTTATAGAGCTTCTGCCCATCAAAGTAAATTGCATTTCCAACAGCAAAATGTACCAAACCTCAGTAGAGCAACTTTCCAGAATCCCTGAGAAGTGAAGCAAACCAAAGTGAAAAGATGCTGCTCTCTTTATCACCTGTGTCATGTCTCATTCCTTGAACAGAAACAGGCTCAGTCTTCGGGTACATTTTATAAATTTCAGGTCACTGATGTTTCACCATGATTATCTTTGGATTTAGGGGTTATACCCTCTTCCTTGGCTTGGAAGAAGAGCCAAGTGTAAGCAAATGAACATTTTAATTTATTTAATTTAATGCTTTATTTCCTTTTTATTTAAATTCCTGTAAAATTTGCTGCATCCCATTTTTTTAACGTTGTGTTTATCCTATTGGAGATATATATGGAGAAGTAAGGTGACATTTTTTATTTCTTACAGCCATGATTATTTATCAAGAATTATTTCTCAGGAAAGAACTGTTATGATGAAATTTGGAATGAAGTCTACAACAGAGGTAAGAGACAGCTACTCTCAAAACCATCTTATTAATGTCTTTCCCTCTGTTTTCTGGGATAGCCTTACAAAAAACCACATATTTTTATATCCAACGATAAATCCTGTAAGTTTACCTTTAGAAACTTTTTTGGAATTGATTTTTTGGTATTCAAAGAATAAGGACAATATTTTCTGGGCTGTAAAAAGGAATAATTTTGAGAGAGGGTTTCTTCTCTTCCCAGAAGCTCTTGTGGTTTTGGAGAGTTGTGTGGTAAATCTCATCACACACATTTCATGTGCTGTTTAATAGCACAGTTAATAAGCTTAGCATTGGGAGCCAAAGTGATTCCTGGCTTGGCAGTGCTTTCTGTAATTTGGAGAAGTGAGTTTTGGAATAGAAATGAAAGTTCCTGGCTCCTCACAGCAAACACATTATGAGCTTGGCTGCTGAGTGCCTCTGAAGCCCACCAGTACCAAAGGAGTCTGTGAATTTTGTGCAGCTTTCCTGACAAGGTAAATAACCCCTGTCAGCTGTGCTGCTATTATTTTACAAGTCAGCATCTTCACTTTGGGCATTTTGTTTCTGTTGTCTCACTGCACTTCTGGATCATTTCCTAAAAGCCTTTAAAGCCCTGATGCAGGAAATAGGGCAAACACTCCAAGAGCTTTCCTAACTGAGAAATCAGGAGAGAAAACTGATTTTTTGAGGGTTTTTTTTTTTTTTTTATTTTTTGGCCAAATACATATTGAAGGAAATTATACTGATAGATTTTATATATATATATATATATATATATATATATATATATATATATATATATATATATATATATGTATGTATATGTATGTATATGTATGTATGTATATATATATGTGTATATGTATATGTGTATATATATGTATATATATGTGTGTATATATATGTGTATATATATATATGTATATATATGTATATATATGTATATATACACATATATATACATATATATACATATATATATACACACACATACACACACACATATGTATGTATTTTTTATATATATATGTATGTATTATGTACTATTAATATATATCATACTATTAGTAGAGTACTACTAGTAGTATATTTATATAACATATATAGTACTACTAGTACTATTAATATATATTTTTATATCATAATATATAAATTATATTTATATTTACCATATATAATTTTATATATAACAATATACAATATATATTAGATATTATTAGATACACTATATAGATACATATAGTACTACTAGTACTATTAATATATATTTTATATATATACTATATAAAATTATATATTTATATATAATATATAATGTATTATGTAATATTATGTTATACTGATATTTTATATTTATCTATATTATCTATCTATCTATGTAGATAACTAACATCTGATAGGGAAGGAGAGGGGAAACTGGGATTATTCTTTTTCTTGGGCTGAGTGCTGGCTTATTGCCCTGTGAGGAGGTGGCAGTGTCCTACCTAGTGAGTCACTGAGTTCTCTTTCAATGGGCCTCTGATTGCAGCTGGACACAGGCTCAGGAGGTCTGAAATCCCTAGTGGATGATGATGATGATGATGATGATGATGATGATGATGATGATGGCATTTTTGTGTTTAAAAAGAGTGAATCGAGGAATTACCACGGTACTCTGCTGAGCTGGTGCTGGTCTGTCCTCCCTGATTTCACCAGTTAATTCAGAGATTTGGAGTGAAAAATAACTGAGAGCAGAGATGCAGGGGGGTGAGGCTTTGGCAGCACAAAGACTTGGAGAAAAGAGGCTCAGCTTGAAGCTACAGTAATACAGAATTACCTTTTTCTCTGGAACCCACAGCTCCTGCATTTTACTTTCTTCTAACTCAGAGCAAGCCTGAACATTTTTAAATTCTCTGCTGAGGTGTTTTTACCTCTTGTCCTTAACAGTTTTCGTTTCAATAGATAAATTTTTTCCAAAGTTGTTTTTTAGCTCTCCCATAGCTTGTTTTTCCTTAGCAATTTTCAATTCCCTGGATTGCAGCAGGCTCTCAGTTTGCAGAATCATTCCTATAGCTAATCCTCCTTCTTTTCCTTTTCTCCTCAGCTGATTGTTCATATTTTCAAAGTTCACACTCTCACCACCAAAACCTAGACATTCTTTGGGGCATAACTTGAGAAGGAGCACAGACCTCAAAAATGTCACTGAACTCAGAAGTCTCAAAACAAAATCCTTTCTCTGCTTAAACAGAATGCTATCAAGGGGTCTGGTCCAAAATTAAAACAAAAAAGAAATTTTATATATAATAGATAAAAATACATATAATAAAATGTATAAATGCATATAATATATATAATATAGGGCATTTCATAAGTATTTTAAGTGATTATTTGGAACACTGAAAAAAAAAATTTGAGTGAATATAATTCCTGCCTTTCTTGAAATCCATGAAGCAATCTAAGAACCACCCCCAAAGAATTCCTCCTTCTCCCATTGTGACTTTTCCTTCCTCCATGTCCGTGGTTTCCCAAGTGTGTGCTGATCCCAATACCCAGTGCTGTGTTTTCTGGAGTGTCAAATTTGACTTTGAGACAACAGACTGATTAAACTGCTCTCACTTCACCACCAACCAGTTTGCTCCTGTCTGTGTCCCTCCTTCCAGTGGTTTTGCTTGGTTAATTTGAGATTTTGTTAATTTTGAGATTTTTTTGTATTGAAGAGGGTGGTGGGTTTGGTGTTGGTTAATTATCAATATATTTATTTTTTGTTGTGAGGTAGGATTAGGAGAAAGGTAAAGTAAGTTTTAAAACTTTAAAAGGGTATAAAGAAAATTTTATTGATAGTAATTAAAAGAAATAGTAGTAAGAGTTAGAATAAAATTTTTAGAATACTTTTAATTTCTTTTTTCTTATAGATAATGTAAAGAAAAAAACCTTAAATTTTAGTTTATTATTTTTAGAATAGGGGTTTTTTTTAGTTAATTTAGGGAGAGAAGTTTTTTTTTGTAAATGTTATAGAGACTTTTTTATATGAAAAAATAGGGGTTTTTGTGGTTTCTTTAATGAATTGTAGCTGTTTAGGGAAATTTGTCATTGTGATTTTTTTTCTATTTTTATAAGCTTTTTTTTATAGTTGTGTTTATGGGTTATGTTAATTTATGGGGTATTGTTCTAAAGATGACTTGTTTAAAGGTAAAGATTTTTATTACTAATTTTTAAAATTGTTTTTATTCTTGGGAATAGAGAGGTCCTTTTTAACTCCTCTAGTGTAGCTTTTAACTCCTTTAGTGTTAACTTTGACACTGCTTTCCAGGGAGTGAGGATCTGCACTCAGAAATGTCAATTATGCTGCAAACAGACCCTGCTAATGAAATGAGTGCATTTTGAGCGGGGGAACAAGCTGCTCTGGATGTGCAAAACTTTTGAAAAGGTGTCAGGGCAACATAAGGCTTCAGTGAAAGGCCTGTGAAATGAAATCCCATTTGTATTTGTTGTGATATTTGTTGTTTCCCTCTGGGAAAAGCAAGGAGAAATAAATGGGAAATACCAAGGTCTCAGTGTGGGGAAAGTGAAGGAAAAAAAAACCCCAAAACCCATTATCAAATGCTGTGTCAGCAGGAATGAGCATGGCAGGGTTTGAGACAGAGCCCAGCAGATTTCAGATTTCTGGGAGCAGGGAAAGCTGGGACACTGGCAGGGAAAACTGGGCCCCCAGTAATGTGGTGTGCATCCTCTGTGTCATAATTGTCACCTTGGTTGTGGGCAAAAAACCCTCTCCTTCCAGGGAGAGCTGATCTCCACAGCCCAGACAGGAGAGTGCTGCTGGAAATCCTCACCCCATGGAATTCTGGCTGAGAAGAAATGGGATTGCACAGGAAGCACCTCTGCTTTTCCCCAGCCAGAGGTGAACCTTTCGGGTTTGCTGCTCAGCCTGTGCTATTTCAGATGGAAATCGTGATGCTCTGCACCTGGCTGTGCTTGGGAAGCCTTTTTGTCATCATTTTTATTTTAAAGAAAGGAAGGAACTCATGGATTTGTGAGAGTGGGAGATGGGAAGAGACAAGATCAGTTTTAATGTCAGCTTTTGTGCAAAGGAATTGTGTCTTTCCTGAGGCTGGTGTCATTCAAGCAGCCAGAATTGGAATGTCCTTGAATCCCTTGAATGTGGTTTTATATTTTCAGTCTTTAGGTAAAACAGGCTTGCTGTTCTGGTTTTTAGGCTTTCCTAATGGCTATAATGTTCTTTCCTTCCTTTCTGTTTTCCACAGTGTTTTTCCTCTTATTTTTGGTGCCTTTCAGGTTTCTTGTGGCATTAGTAAATAGTTTGTGCAAATGTGGTTTCTGACCTTGCAAATGAAGTGGAAAACCTTATATGCAAAAGCCTAATGTTTAAGAACACATTAAAAATGATGTGTATCAAAGCTGAGTCCAAGTGAATTGGAAGAATGCAAAAGCTGCAGCAGTAATGCCTCCAAACAGACCTGCTGCATTCAGTTTGCTTCTGGTTTTTCAAATTAGCTGAAACCAGATATTGCAGATTGAGAATGTGTTTTTAGAAAAATCCTTTCTGAAATATGGCCACCAGAGCTACTTTCTGTGTGAAAGTGTGGGGGAAAACCTTTCTTTGCCATTTTCCTTGAAGGTATCCAGCAGAATGGGCCTATTTGAATGTGTTAATAAATATTTCTGTATTTCTATTACTCCCCACTAAATTATTTTTTCAGAGGTCTTGGTGTTCCGACAGGTCGCAACTTAACATTGAGTTTGTGAGTTTTAATCTTGGGCTGGGAATCCCTTAGGTGTGTCCTCTAAGAGATTCCTAATTGTAAATCTTTGGATTTAGGCGTGGCTAAATCAATTATTGAAATTTAAACCTGGTGATATCAAATTAAAACCTTGCTCGTTTTTCCAGTTCTCCTTTCTTTGCTTAAAAGCAAAGACAAGAAAGGACTGCAAAGAGGATTAACATCTTTTGTTTGCTGATATTATGGCAAGATGACAACTTTCCACATTATTACATGGTTTTCTGGACATCTGGATTGTCAATATGGATAAGGAAGTCTATTTTCTGCTTCTGAAAGAAAGGTAATATTTTTTGCCAACTGCCTTTCATTTATCCAGTGAAATCTTCTCAGGAGTAGTCTGAAATAAAAGTATTAAATGAAATAATTAATAGGATTGATGTAGATTGCAGTTTCTTTTATATAGGATTAACCTTCCTATAACTTTAACTGTATTGAAGTTTTCAATAATATCAAAATGATAACAGAAAGCATGGATGGTTATCTTTTCCTATCTTTGACCTTTTGTATTTTAATCCCATTCACACTGCTTCTATTCAAAAAACCCCTTGTTCAGGCACATTTAAATTCTCTGTTCTTTCCACATGTTTTGTGGGGCCCATTATTTGATCCATACCTTCTTGCTGCAATGCATGAGAGGCACAATTATTCTGTTTAACTTCCTTATCAAGAACTCTTATTTAGCATCAGGTCAGCACAGTGCTAAATCTTTGCCTGAGGATCTTTGTGCCAGGAAGGAGTTTCTCCTTAAAGGAACATGGAAGTAAGTTGCACATTGTAATAATTTTTTGTTTTCTGAAACAGAAGGGTGGAAAAAGTCCTTTAGCTTGGTCAAAACCAATAGTCAGATTATTTTTCTTTCTAAGAGTTTTGGAAGAGGATTTGGCTTACTTTGAGTATGATGGACATGGGCTTGGAAGGTTTTACCCAGTGAGTAAAATGAGCCTTAGCTTCAAAAAGATCAGCAGAATTTTCCCCCAGGTGTACTGATGCAAATGTCATAGTTTCAATTTTTTCAGAGATGGACTAGTTTAGCTGTTTGTGCTCTGTTTGTTTATCCCTGCAGTTTTCAGATTGCCCAGAGTGTGAGTTTAGTTTTCTTTTGCTATAAACCAATAAAAAGGCAGATAAATTTAGCACAGCTTTGCCTTTGCCCACTTGTTATAAGTAAAGAAGATTTAAAGGCTGTTTATATTGTGCTGCTCAGCAAGCTGGCTTTGGCTGCCCTCAGTAGTTTTTTACATACAGTGAGCACCACAAATCCTGGCTGTTTTTTCCAACTCCACTCTGCTGTGAGGTTTTGCTGGCTTAAGGCTGCCACACTTGCATGATGAGTTGAACTTAAGATGCCAAAAAATGTCAGGACCTACACAGGTGGACATAAATCTAAGGACTGAGTCATGTTTTATGTTCAAGGTAACTAAATATATAACCTGCAAAGCAGGCTTCACAACTTTTACATTTTCACCTGCTGAAGAGGAAATGTTTTTGCCATGATAGTCTCTCTTACTTCCAAAATATCACTGGCCAAACAATTTCTTTTTATTTTTTTGTGACTCCCCTGGATGTTTTGTAGGAGTAAAGGAAGGGTTTGGTTTGTTTTTTTCCTGCCCAAAACCAGGTAGATGGCTTCTTGTTTGCCAGGCTGGAACAGAAATAATTTGCACTGATGACTTGCAGTAAGCAGCCTTGACGTGGTAGAAAGTTTTCAGTAGAATTTTTCTACTTCCAGCAGCAATAGTGTCAGGCCTGCAGTTCTTATTTTATTGTATTTTAAGAGTGTTTTAATCACATTCATGAATCTCCTTCTCTCCAGAGTACAGATGAATAACATTTATTCAAATAATTATGACAAAGGAAGAATTAGATTACTTTTGTTCTTGAAAAGAGAAGCTATTAAACTTATATCAGTCTAGTTAATCAATAATAATTTTATTTCCTGAAACTAATGAAATCCTAATGAGGAAATGAGTGTTTATCCCAAAATGTATTTTATATTCAATCTCATTGTGTAGCATGATTTTACCAAGAAAGGCATTCCAAAGGCCAAACCTTTATTATTTTGCTGCCATTGTATTCCAAATGAGCACTAAAGCATTTCTCCCATACACTTTTTCCCACCAAAGATCATTCCTAATAAAATCTAATTTTGATTTTGTACATTCCAGACCAACTTGCTTTTAAACAGAGTTTTTCAATGAAGTTTTCAAGGCCCTTTAATTGCTGGAGCAAGAATGTGAGTTTCATTATACTCCTATGGGGTGAGAAAATATTACTAGAGCATCTCCATAGCTGGGGATCAAATGTAACAAAAATGGTGAAGTGTTGTGATGGTCACTGCTTAATCATCTGGGCTGTCTAGCAGAATTTGGAGCCCAGAATTAGGTGTGCAGCCTGCCACAAATCAGAAGTGGGCATTTTAATTTCTACAAACACAGGGATTAATTTTAACAGTAGACCATTAGTTATTTAGTACTAGAAATTGGATAGGGGTCCTTGAGTTCATGGATATTTGGAAGTTTAGGTGCTTTTTTCTCTCTGACTTGTGAATTGGGTTGTTCTTTAATTTTAGTTGCTTTGATGGATTTGAATAGTTTCATTTACAAGAATGAAGACAAATTGCTTCTACATGAGAGCTAGAGAAGTGATTTTTTCTTTTCTATCTTGAATCTGAGGAAAATGATTGAAATCCTGCCTTGTGTGGGTGGTTCTCTCAGACTTCTGCTGTCACTATTTTGGGTTAATTATTTAGTGAAACTACATCACAACCCTCCTATGCACCAAGTGAGCTCTCTAAACACTGGATGAAAGTCATGCTCATTCTCTCCTTCATGTCAGCAAATAACTAAGAGGAAAAATGTTTAAAGAGGGAGAATTCAGAATTTACATGGGGAAAGAGGAATAACATTACCTTCTGCCTCTTCCTCAAACAAAGTTCAATGTTTTGAGCCCAAGAAGCCAGAGTTGCCCCAGCAGCCCTTGTCTGTCTTGAGGTGGCACTGCAGAGTGTGCTTGCAGCCCTTGGGAATCCCTCAAGGGCAAATTTCTCCTGGGGAAGTTTGTGATTTCTGCACGAGTTGAGGTCCTCAGTTTTCCTCACAATCAATCTGGAGAAGTGGACAACTTGCAAACTGCCTAGAGCCACAACATGAAATTACATTTTCTTGAAATTATTCTTAAGCAAGTCTGTTAATTAAAAATTACAGTGGGTACTGTTTTACAGGTATGATGAAGACAAAAAAAAGCCCCAAACCAGCAGAAACTCAGGAGTAATTGCAGTGAAAAATCTGTCCAATATCACAACGGGGTAAGCAATAAGTCACTGTATCAATTTACTTGATTAGGGCTGCCAACAGATTGCATCTTTATTGATTCATTTCTGTGGGGCTGATAGACCATCTTGAACTGGCATTAAAATGGGATTTAACACCATGGGGCTCAAGGGGCTCCACACCAAGACTTACAGGGACCAGCTGGAGAAGCTGCTGTAGCTGAATGGCCCCAAGGGGACAGAGATCAGATCATCTTTATAAGATGAGGAACTAGAATTGCTTCCACAAAGTGTGCTGGAGAAGTAGCAGGTTTTACTTGCACAGTGTTTGATGGATTCCCATCTACAAGGTGACTTCAAAGTCCCTTCTCTTTCTCAGAGCAGGGAGATGAGAAGGTTTTTTTTTCTTTGCTGCAAACCTTCCTTTGCCAAAACAACTCTAAATACTACAAAAGGATTCATTCAAACCCACTAGGACTGAGATTGCTGGCTGGTTAAGGACCACTTTAGTGCTGGGCCATCTCAGTGGCTGATTGTGCTGAGCTCAGAGGTGACACCCTCCAACAAGACGCTGCTGTTCAAGGTTTAGCTGCCCTCACTGTGTGCTGTAGTTGACAAGACAACTTTCCAGCAGGGAATAATGAAGGAGGAGTGTTTGTGGAGTGCTGCAGGAACAGGGCTGCTGTTCCTCTGCTGGGTCACCCAACACCTGCTGCCTCTCCCCTCTCTCCCCCCCAGTTTTGCCACGGGAGATGAACAGCAGAATTTCTCCTTGGTATCTGGGGAAACAGAGTTGTAGATGGTTCTGCCTGTTTGCTAATTTGTGACATTTGCAATGCTGAAGAGCTGTACTCTGGGGCACATATTGACATTTAATTAGGAAAATTACTCTGTGTTGGCTAGATCTAAATGTCAATTTATTAAGGCAATATATTGGTAATTTATCATGTAATGTATGTTCTGCACTAGATTAAAAAAGGATTGAAAATAATAGTAACTAAAAAATCCCAGTCCAAAAATGTGTGAGCTACCATATGGCTGGCTACTGTAGCATAACAGAATAACAAGAACAGTTAATTATGTCAAGCAAGAATGTGTTAAAAAATCCATTTAAATAATCATGGATCACCTGGTACCCATCAGTATCTGCCTGGAGATACCTTGTATGGATTTCCTCTCCTTAGGGCTGATTTTTCACAGGATCCCAACCCCAAAGTGGCTCAGCTTTAACAAAATAAGCCTATTCTAAGGGTGTTAAATTAAGCCTGGCAAACTTCTTTGGCTATTTGCTACACACCCAGCTGAACTCATCAGTTCATCACGTGTCCACGACCTTTTCACTAAATAAGGACAACATTCTCCAGTGCATTTGGTGCTGGTTTTACTGGGAGCCCTCTGCAGTGCAATGAGCTCTGAGCTGCTGGAGCTGGACACCTGCACCAAGGGAAATGTCTGGAGAAGCCTCTCATGCACACCCCAGCCAAGCTGGCAGGAGGAAAAGGCACAGGAAAGTGGGAAGCTGTAGCAAAGCACAAGCTGGATGGCATAAACTAAAATGCCTGCTGATGAACAGCCTTTTTGTGATTGCAAATTGAAGAGCAGCTTCTCTCAGTGCTGGGGCTCTTCAGGCAAAACAAACTTACTGGAGCGCACCTCTCCAGGGGTCAGGTCATTTAGAAAATAAGTGATGCTGGTGAGTGGTGAGGACATTGGTATGTTGAGTGCTAACACCTCGTAAAACTGAGCTGAAAATACAGATTTTAGGTTGACAGATTCCATTAATCCACAGCAACAGCCCTATTCCATGCATGCTTTAAGTAGTGTTGCAGAGCAACCAAATATTTCCCATCAAGTAAGCACCCAGAAATCTTGCTGATTATCTGAGCTACAGCTGCATCTGCCAAACTGGGCTGGAAATCTCCAGAGGACATGCTTTTCATGAGATTTCTAATATTTCCCTTTTCTAGTCAGGCTGGAAAGATGAGAGCATCCTGCCCTTGCTCCTGGTCCCAGCCAGAGCCAAGAAACAGAGGAGCATGTGAAAATGAAAAGGGTGTGGGGAAGAACAACAAAGTCCCTCTTGCCAAGACTTGGATTTTGTGAAAGAGAAGAGGAAAAGGATTGATCAGTCCTGAGCTGTCTGCTTAGCTCCAGGCATCCCTAGGACTTTGCTAACATCCACAGGTTCAGCACCAGAGCTGGGCTTTTTTCTCATCAGTGACCTTGGAAAAAGTTAAACCTTTCAGACTCCCTGGCAGCAGATGGCTTCTCTTTCTAGTTGCTATCTTGGCAAGTGCCCCAGTAAACAGAGACTATAGACAGAGACCTGGGGTTAGGCTGGTCTGAGTTTATCAGCACTATTTGGAAGGGGCAAGTAAACAAATTATCAACATATTCCACTGGGGCCGTGCAAGCTCCAGAGATCTGTGGCCAGCCAGATATCAGCAAGCAGAGACTTAACCTAATGTATGTGCTGCAAATTAACTGGGAAACTTCAGATCAAAGGGAGCTTAACCATTTCTTACTCTGGCACAGAACTAATCCTGTGTGTCAGAGCTGAGCAAACAAGCTCTGCTTGATGTAAAGGGGCAACTTGATCTGCTACTGCTAATCTGCAGACACCTTGAAGGACTTTATATCCAAGCTTTTTCCTTTCTAATCTTATATCCTACTTTTTCCTTTCTTTTCATGAGACTAGCTAACACAAGGAATGGTTAACAATTCCCTTTTCAAATTCTGTTTTCTCTCCAGCTGCCCACCTAATTTTCCTATTGGTCTTGGATACTCTATTGTGCATCACTCTTTTTCTCCAAGAGATCAAAGTTCCTAGATCTGTCTCACTGTGATTCAAAGAAAAATGTCTTCATTTCCCTCCCTGAGGCTGTGAGTTCATCACCTTTGGTTTGATCAGGCCTAGAGTCCAACAGCACCTCTGCATGTAAAAGGCAAGTATATACTCCATCAGTCTCCACATTTACATGATTTGGGAAATCCTGTTAACAGGAAAGAAACAGCATAGGAAACTGAGGGAAGAATTGCAAGAAGAGCTTTTCCTTTATGAACAATTGCAATGTAAATCTATTCTCCTGACTACATAAATCTGACAGCTTTTTTTTTTTCTCAGTGCCAAGGACCAAAGTGAGTTAAGAATTGTCTGTGTTTGTCAGTCCAATGGTTGTGTTGGATCCAAAGGTGCTACAAAAAGTTACATTTCAACTCCTAGCTTCCCTTGCAATTCCTTTAGTCAGCATCCAGTTGAAGGAAGGAAATTCATCCTGTGCTACAAATGTTAGTAATAAATGTGCTCTGTGTGGGTTGGTTTGGATCATAAGATTTAGCAAAGTAAAACTTAGCTGCAAGATATACAAAACATACTTCTGGGGACATTTACTTTTGGCAAGAAGTGCTTCATTACCCATGTGGCAAGACAAATTAGAATAAATGGCCACCTCTGACTTTATCCTCCACTGTTATTAATCTTGTGTCTCTGCAGCCACTGTGTGAGCACCAGAGATTTGTAACGAGAGCCTGCAGCAACCAAAACCATCAGGATTAACTGGGATATTAGGGTGAGATCAAACTGGCATTGATCAGTGACTGCAGTGTCTGGAGTAAGTGAGGAGCTGGACTCAGAGGGAACAGGAGGATTTTTTTGTCTTTTTCCAGCACTAGTGCAGTTTTCAGTCTCATCAAGAGACAAACTCATCAATGAGATTTTGTCTTTGGGCCAGAAAGTGGATTTGAATTGATTTCTGCCTGGTGGAACCTAGGGCCCACAGAATATTTCTCTGCCCATCCTGATCCCCAGGAGAACACTGCTTTTAACCTTTGTCCATGGAGAAAGCCCCCAAGACTTTGGGATGAATTGGAATCTATGAGTGTGTGAAATACATAGTAGTGTAGTTCGTCACAGGGTGAAAAACTTAGGAGTTTTGGGTTTTTAGTATGGAGGTAGATAGTAGACAAGATGGAGCATTTTGGGCATTGTTTGATCTCCTTTACCCAATCCAAATCTGGCCATTGGAATCCAGAAACCCAGTTGCATTGCACAAGGGCTAAATTTTGCCTTGCTCTGTAAACTTGGCTTGCTGCTTGTGGCTGGGATGCAACGCGCACAGAGTGTGCATTGAGGCACAATATTCCATTTTAATCCTAGGGAGCACAACCTGTGCAAGAATGATACTGCTGATGATAAATAATGCCAGGCAGAGGAAGTTTCTGTGTCTGTGAGCAGACTTAATGAAAACTAAACCAAGAAAATGCGGGGAGGAGAGCAGGTGGAGGTATCAGCCTTTTGTGCATCATTTCAGCAGGGCTGCCAGGGAAGAGCTGCCCTTTCTCCCAGGTGTCCCCTTCCAAAGTTTCACTCTCTGTGCCCTCCTCCCAGAATACCTGGCTGTGTTATGATGTGGCATTCACATTCTCTGAACAGAGAGAGACATCATTCTCTCTCTCTCAGGGTTCTTTCCTGGAGAAGCACAGAGAGAAGAAGAAAAAAACAATTCTTATCTCTACCTGCTGCTCCTGTTGTTTTTGCACTGGTGGAATGTGTTAGGAAGATTTTTTACATGAAGTGATTTGGCAATTGGATTCTCCTGGAGATTGTTCTGTTTCCTTGGCCAATCACTCAAAGCTGTGTTCTGACTGTCAGGAGACAGTCATGAGTTTTCTTTAGTATGTAATTTAGTGTAGTGTCTTTTTAGTATAGTATAGGACTGTATAGTATATTATAGGACTATGATATAGTATATTATTTAATGTAGGACTATACTCTGAAAGGTGAGGGGACAGCATATGTTAGGGCAGGACAGATCAAACTACTTGGTAATTCCCTTGCAAAATTTGAAATATACTTACACCTAGATAGGAAATGTTGTTTCATTATAAACTGAGTACTGCATTTATAAATCCAACAAGATTTCTAAGAGCTTGGATCTAGGAGAGTCTGTTTTACAGAGATGCTCTGATGTCTGATGGGGAATGAACACATCTTCTAAGCCATAGCAGAAATTCTGTTTTTCTGTTTTCCTATCTATCTATCATCCATCCATCTATCTATCCATCTATCTATCTATCTATCTATCTATCTACCTACCTACCTACCTACCTACCTACCTATCTATCTATCTATGTAGCATGTACCTCCTACCTTCTTTTCTTCTCTCCCAAAAATTGCTATACACCCTAAACATTTTGAGGGCAAGGAATGCTAAAGACATAGGTATTTCCATGCACCTGCTCTTGAATGCTGTCTGACACAAAATAGTGTGATAAACTATTTTTTTACAGGAGCTGGTGCTGTAATAAACACTCCAGATTTGGTTGGCTTACCTGCAAGTATTTAGTGATCACCAGAAACTAGATTAAAACTCAGGATTTATTTTAAATTTAGGAGAGTAAGTTTTTCTAGCTGATTGTCAAACTTACGTAGGTGACACGTTTTCCTGTCTGTTCTAGAACAAGAGGTGCTAAATTAGTCATGCCTGGCTAAAAATGAAGAAAAATCAAAAGGTAAGATCTTAGCAGTTTTTAAGGAAATCGTTAAAATAATGCATGAGCCAGCACCAGTCCAGTTTGGGACTGAAAAAAAAAAGAGAACTAACTTGGTGCCCCATAAGTTTTACAGATAATTGCCTCAACAGCATCTATTTCCACCTTCAGGAAAAGACCAGGCTTTCATGGATTTAGAGAGCAGAGCCATCAAAGAGCATTAGGGCCACAATTCAGGTAAATCAGCATAATTGTTATCTCTCCTTCAGAGGCTCTGCTTGCAAACAGCTCACAGGAGCAGCTTTCCACTCCTTCCCAGCAGCAGAATCCCATTCATCCCTGGTTTAATGGAGCCTAGGTGGATTGCACTTGAACATTTCCAGAAGTGTTCGAATTGACCATGACCTCTGAGGAACTCCACGTAGCAGGAATTTAGAATTTCTGTTGCCTGTAATAAGTACTTTTGAAGGGTTCAGTCATTGCCCAGAGTCAGTGGCATCCTTGCCATTGGCTGTGTTTGAAGCTTGGGTGAGCCTTAATGTTTTGGGCTGCTCAGTTAAAGGAAGGGAGATGGAGAACTGGAAATCATCTGTATCTGCAGGTGGACAGAACAATGCCATTGTCACTGACAGTGCAAAGCCAACAGCTTCGAAGTGACTGCTTTGCAGAAAACCTCCTTTCACTCTTCATCTCATCTCAGAGTACAAATTAGTGCATGGACCTTAAAATGGAATTATGCCAGGAGTTAGTAGTTTGCCTTGATTCAGTTATTGGAAAGAAAAAATTGGAATGAGCTTGCCTTTTTGTTGTTCTTGTTGGGCTTTGGTTTTAAGTCTCCCATTAGAGGTTTTAAATTTTTCTTCTAAATGACTCAAATGCTGTTTCATAACATTTAACTCACAGTATGAATGATTCTTAATCCAGCAGGATGATTGCTCTTAGCTGCTCTCCCCCTCCTTGTCGTGGCACAGGGCTTAAAGTCTCAGTGCCAATTCCTTTATTTGCAACTGTGGTCAAATTGCAGCTTGTCCCTTGAAGGCATTCTGCAAAATTTATTATTCTCTTAATACTTCAGCTCACATGATGCAAATGCCCTGGGAAATCTAATGTATTGATTCAGCATTCTGCTGAGCAGCAAATTTGTGTCCCCTAGAAATTTGTGTTAGTGGGAATATATTGAAAGAAATTTTTATTGCTGTTTACACTATTGCCAGCACAGGAATTGTCAGTGAAATAGAGACAAACAAATTTACAGTGTTCTCTGCCTGAGCATCAGCATGAGAGTCCCAGGACATGGGGATGTGTGTACTGTTAAATAAGAGAGAATTCTTGTGCAAAGCTCTGATTTCTAACACTCCTTTTTTACTCCCTCTCCCTCTTACTGTGATGCAATGAGTTGGGTGGGAGGAAATCAGAAAGTACCTTTCTGTCTTGAGTCAACCCATGACTGTACTCTATTTAGCAGTTTATTTATAGCTGATGCCCCAAGAATTGACTCTGGTTCTCCAGAAATGGCTCTAGGTAAGAATTCAGATGGATTTAAATTCCCTGCTGGCTGTTACAGCTTCCCTAAAGAAACAAGCACACAAAACAATAAAAAGAGATTTCTGTCTCTGTTAAAGCAAAACTGCCTGCAAACAAGTTGGCACCTCCTGTGAAATTATGAATTTATTAATCCATATCAAAAATGTGTTCTGAGATATTAAGAAATTCAGCTGACCATATTTCATTTTTGCTTTTTGACTGAGGACATAAATAATGAGTTATGGTACCCAAGTTCAGTTTACAAGCAGCCAGAGTTGTAGAACAGGGCTAAATTTAAAGTCTAACCTTATATCTTCAGAATGTTTGCTAAGTAGATTTTAGTGAAGAAAACTCTAATGGATCTATAGAATTCTGTTTTGCAAGCTTAGTGTATTGCCTGTAATCCTGAGGTCACATTAACTCATAATCTTCTAATATTCCAATTTCTTTAAATAGGTGACCTTGCATTCATGAAGAAATATGCTTTGAAGTGAGTTTTTTTCTGACCTGCTTCCCAGCAAGGTGCAGCCTACCTCATTGCTCAGCATTATTGTTGTTAACTTATGCAAAGAGAATGTAGTGCATGCACAGTAGCTCAGAATGCCAGATAATGTAATATGCTTTTATTTTGGGGATAAACAATTTATTTGTGTTGAAAAGCAAGCCTAGGGAGGCTCAGGAGCTTGCCAAGCTGTGCCTCATGAGCTCTGAGTTCTGACCAAACTGGAGTGCAGGCTGTGGCCAGGGGCCAACCTATAGTAGATGGACCCTGGGAATGGATCTTGAGACTGGGAGGTGAGCAGTGATATTTTAATCCAGCAATCAGCATCTTCTCATCCCCTTCCTAGTGCTCTCTTTCAGGCTGTGAGGGATCTGGGAAGCTCCTTCCCTGGGAAATGAGGGGTTCCACAGGCTCATTGTGCTCTTGGTGCACCCTGCTAAGCTCCATGCAGCCTGGCTTGTGCATGCTGGGCAGTAAACTGAGGCACAGCCCTGCAGCCCTTCTCCTTGCTGGCTCTCCATGGAAGTCAGGAGGTTTTGCTTGTTGTAAGTTGGGTGTCTTGGGACATGACAGAACAAAACAGGAGTTTATGGATACCATGTAAATTGTGTCATACAAAGTGACCAGTAGCCAGATGGTTCACTGCAGATGCATTTTTAGTTTTGGTGTTTGTTTATTATTTTTTTTCCAGCTGAGCTGTCAGAGGGCTTATTGTAGGAGTCTGGGAATTGGTCTCATCTGAGAGATTTTGGATCATGTGTTCTCTCTCCAGGTATGTGGCTCTAGCACTGGATGAGGCATTCCAACACTGAGAGCTGTCCAGGTTTCTGTTAGTGCCCTCTCACAGCTGTGTTGTGGCACATTGATTGGACATGCCACCTTTCCCCAGGATGATACTGGCAGTGACCATTACAGGCTACAGACACACTGGGGAACAGGAGGGAAGGACAAAAAGAGGATGCATATCATCTTTAGAGCTCCTCAGCCACACTGTTGGCAAAATTCACAATTCCACCTGGAGATTTGCTGTTTCCTGCTCCTCATCCCAGGAAAGATGGGGCAATGAGTAGGATTTTGGTTTTTTATTCTGTTGATTGTTCCCTCTGTAGGTTCACCTCTCCCCTCTTGTTATGCTGTCCTGTGTCACCATCATATTTCCTGAAAAATCTCTTTGCCCAGGATTCTTCTCCTGGGAAGCTGAGAAGCCTCAGGGAAAAATGAAAACAATAATTATCTGATTGCTTCTCCTGTGTTTCGCTGCTTTGGAATGTGGTTGGACATTGTTTATCCACAGGTGGTTGTTTCATTGGTTTAATGTTAATTGTTTCGACTTAATGGCCAATTGGGGCCAAGTGTTGGACTCTGAGGAGAGAGTCACGAGTTTTCATTATTATCTTTTTAGCCTTCTGTCTGTATCCTTTCTGTATTCTTTAGTACAGTTTAGTTTAGTATAGTTTAGTATAGTTTAGTTTAGTATTCTTTAATATAATATAGTATCATAAAATAATAAATTAGCCTTCTAAGAACATGGAGTCAGATTCATCATTCCTTCCAATGACAGAAAATACAGGAGTCCTGGAAATCTCTAGGGGAGGGAGCAGTGAGGTTGTTGTAGATCAGGGAAGGCTGACAGAAGCTCATGGTTCTTCAAGGTGTGCTGCTGCTTCCAGCTGCCAGCATTTGGTGCTGCTGGACAAACAATTCCCCAGACACTCATGGATCTCCTGGATCTTCCACCACTTCTGGGATGCTCCTCCAGATGGCACCTTCACCTTCCTGTTTCTGGGCTCTCTTCTTCTCTCCAAGACCATGGTGCCTCTGTGGGAACTCTTCTTTTTGGCCTCCTTTCTGAAACCATAAATGCCTGGCTGTTTCAATCCAGAACTGTGTGTGTGAAGAAGCACAATGTGCTGTCAGCACCCTAATTGGTGCTTCTGTTCATGTCTCTTTCTTTAAAAGGATTTGGGATGTGTGACTTTTCTTTAGTCCTGGTAATCTACAAGAGCCTGCACTGGCTGCAGTATCAGTTTCTGTCCCAGAGTTCAGAAATTCAGTTTTGGACATTCCCCCATCTACTCAAACTCAGCTATCTCCTGCTTGTTAGCATTTATAATTTAAGCTATTTTTTTAACCAATGACATTTATTCACTTAAACTTCTCTCCAGCCTTACTGCCTTGCAGCCCACGTGGTTGTGGGTGCAGCGTTGGTGAGGTGAGTGTGGAGAAGGACGGGCAGAGCAGATTCTTCACTCCTGTCATGCCCAGTTGGACATGTGGGGACTGCAGCAAACTGTGCCATGCCAGGAAAGAGCCTGAGAGACCTTCCTGCCCTTCCTCCAGAGCAGCACTGCTGTGTCCTTGCATCAGTGCACTTTAGAGAGATGCTAGTAAATGGAAGAAGCCAAATAGTGTTTACATCAGAATCTACTATTCAGAGACAGTTTTCTTTTTTTTTTTTGCTTTCCACCCTTTGGATTTCTTTGGTTTTCTCCTTGATTATAGAAGCCTCATATTTTTAAAACTGCTTTTCTCTGCCTCTTCCATCTGGCATCTGTGCCTGCCTGACAGTATGTATTGTCAGACCACTCAGGTGCTTTATTTCTGCCATGGAATAATGCATGAGTTAGACTCTGAGCTGGAAAATTAATTTATTTATTTCTTCTGTGTTCTCACTGAGGTGGTGGCTGTTTGCTTGGGTTTTTTTTTTATTCTGTTGCTTACAGGAGTGATATTGTTGGTTGCAGGGTTTAAGCTGGGTGCTGGCAGCAGCTGCAGTGGAGGAAGCAACATTCCTGGAGGAGAAGGAGGAACCCACAGAGTAAAACCATTTATAAAACTTCAGTTGTAAGCCACTGACGCATTTAGTTGCTGGAGCTGAAATTAAATGTGAGTGGCATATCTCACGAAGAGCAAAATACACCATTATCTCTTGACCATAATGGGAATACAAACTATAGGCTTGCACAGGGTGGTGTGTTAAAAAACAGCTTCATTTTGGGGCTAGTCTGGGCACTGTGTCACTGTCACTGAGGTGGGTCAGCAAAGATGACATTTTCTAGATGCCCATTACATTTGTTAGGCTATGGGTTGTTTATTTTGCATAAAGGGCTATTTGACAGTTTTTCTGATTATGTAATTTGTCAGCGTGGCAGAGTCTGTTAGTATGTTCAAAGCCTGATCTTTCCATCTCTCATTAAAACAACTCCTCCTCCTCCCTCCTCTATCCATGACATTATTTCTTCAGTTGCTCTCTCTGACCTTTTGCATCGCTTCAGCTAGACAAGGTATGAAAATTAACACCTGATTTCTACCACTTCTGCATCAAATGTATTCAGAATTATTTCTTTGGCTTCAATGTCAGTGGTAGTAGTAAAGCTCCCACAGGGAAATTAATGGAAATGTTCCACAGTGCTCTGGGCAGATGGTGTGGGTGTACACAGGAAAAACAAATCCCTGTCCTTGCTTAGCACCTGCTGTACCCAGGGGATAATCATTTCTTTGCAAATGATTGGAAGGAATGAATGTTTCTCCTTATCAACAAGCTTTTTAAGTTGCACTTATCTCCTCAGAAACTCCCTTCAGAAAGTTTCAGAATAAATTACAGTCGCAGTTTTGCAACATTCTCCTTGAAGATGTTAGAATTAGGATGACGCACGATGATTTGTGGTGATTAATGTGAAGTCATTGCTATGCCACTGACCTTTAAAAGGTGTTTTAAAGCAAATTTTGACATTTTTCAGTTCCATCAAAGTCAGGACCAGCCACTGGAACTGCAGGATGCAGTTTGAAGCACTTTGAATGCGCTTTGATCTGTGGCTGCTAAGAAATTAAGAGCTGAAATTCATAGCATGGGATTCCTCTGCCTTGAAAATCACCAGAATGTGATTTTCATGCCCATGTTTCTGAGATTCTCTGCTTTGATTTCAGGGATCTTTTCCAGATTGCTGAGATTCAGATGTTAAGCCTACCTGATAGCTTCACACATCCCAGTCTGCCATGGGGAGGCTCCTTCTGAGACAAACCACAGGGTGAGAGAGAAAATAATCAGAGATTCCCTGGTGCTAGCTCAGTGTGTCAGAGTGCTCTTCACCTGAGGCTACAGAAGTGGTCAAACTGCAAATTTCCTAATTAATTTTGAAGTCAGAAAACTTTGTTTTGGGAGTTTTGTTCCAGAGCTGCACTGAGTGCTAAATGTTTTGATCCTCACCCCTTTTGGAGCTGCCCTGAAGGCTGCAGTGGCTGCACAACAGAGATGATATCTCTCATATTTCTGACAGTACAGGCTGTTTTAAACAGACTGAAACAGTAGCCTTGGTTGTATTGTACATTTGATTGAATTAAGGCAGCTAAGCCAAACATCTGGTTTGAAATTCTAAGGAGGAATGATGGATTTTAGCCTTTTTTTGAAAATGGTGGCAAAGAAAAACTGGCTGATAGTTCTGCTGATGGTAGTGAAAATTGTGGCAAGTCTCAAACTCCCAGCCAAAAACATGCTTGGTTTTCTGCACAGGATCAAATATTTTAGCTCCTCAGCCTGGCATCACTAATAAATACTTTTGAGTGTGAGGAGCCTTGTTATGTTTTATGCAGAAAATGCACAAAAAGTTTAAGTGCTGTGACAGTTCTGGCAGCAGTGGGTCTAGAAATGTGGAAATCAGAATTAAATGACAGTGAGTGGGATAGCACAGTGTTTTTGGTTTAGTGTTCCACCATTATTGAAAAGTTTGGATAAGTGATCAGCCCTCAGGGGGTGCTGAGCCTCTGCTGCCACAGCAACTGTTGTGGTTGAGTGGATTCCCAGCATCCACAGAGGGCAGCCTGGATTTTGGCCAGTTTATGTGGGTTATCTCCTGATATGAGCACATTTTATGGCATTCAAGCAGCATTTCCCAGCCCATCTTAGCCTAAATAGCTGCTTATTTTCTGAGGAAAACTGGTGACTCAACTATGGCTCTGTAAAGCTGCTTTGGACCTTTCCTACTCTCAGTTCAGAGCTCTCACTGCAAAGGGGCAACAAGAAGCAGCAAAGAGGGCTTGAGAGGGTTTTAACTCCTTGAATACTTTACTGATTCTTACTGGCAGCAACAGAAGCCACCAAACACCACATTCTGTCATGGCTTTTCAATGAATAATTTTTTTTTTGCACAAATCTTCATATTAGAGAGGATTCTCCTTTCATTCTTCAGATTAAAGAGGATTCTTCTTTCACTCTGTTATGGACTCTTGAATCTAGAATTTTAATTCAGACTTGATATGAAACAAATTCTGAACTCCCATCCATAATCTTTCTCCAAGAGGAGTGTTGCTGTGAGCCACAATTAAAGATAATAATAAGCTATCAGGCCTGTCAGTGGCACCACCTTCTGTGATAATTTGAAAAAGTACATCATGAAGCATGATCCTGCTGAAACTGCTGCAAAGGATCCCATGTGCAGCTGGACCTCCTGAGAGGAGAGGTCCTTCTTCACCTGGGCAGATATCCATGAATTATGACCCAAAATATACATATATTATTATTTCCCAGGGCTGAGTTAGGTATTTCTGTTGTCAAATCCTCAGATGTTTTCCTGACAGCTGAATGTCCTCAGTAACAGTTCAAATCCCCAACCATTTGGTAGAAGAAATGTGAGTTATTTCAATTTTGCAGTGCTGTCATTCTAAGTGAGGATGTAGCAGAAACACAGTGATTTTCTGGCCATGCCAGTTGTAAGCACCAGACTGGTGGGAGGTTGATTTTGTGTTCTTGATGCCAGTGGCCAGCTCCAGATTTTGAAATAGAGTTGTATTAAGGACTGAAAAGTACTTTAGAACACATGAGAGGATGTAACACTGATTATAAATTGAAAATATACAGAAAAGTTGAAGAAGTGGAAGATGGGAAAGTTTCTGAATGAAAGAGAACATAGGAATCATAATAGTTCTCATAATTCAAGCAATCCATAATTATTTTTCCTCACTTATCAATTTGCTTTTGGAAATCTCTTGTTACACCTTTTGAGTTAATCTTTTGACTTACTTCTGAGACCCTGTTCCCAGTCTGAACTGCTTGAAATCTGTGCTCAAACCCCTGAGCAGCACAAAATGTACTTTGTATACGAGCATTCTTCTCTCTGGTTAATCATTTCAGTGTGAGGGGAGAGGGGAGCTGAAGGTTTGTTTTATTTTTACGAATGCAGCACCCGTGAAAACACAAGGTTTAACTGTTTAGGACTCTGGTTCCAGTGCAGGGGTGGAAGCACTTGAGTTTATTGCACATTAAGGAATTAACATTGAGTTTCAAGGAGAGTTAGGGCTCAGGGTAGCCAGAGGTTTCTATTTCAGTGCTTTTTTGGCTCTGCCCCTTTCTCTCTCTCAGAATATATGATGCTGCATCCAGCCTAATCCTTTTCTGGGACAAAAATAACTGTGAGGATGCTGCAGGCCATGTCTGGACCATATGTAATTACATGCTGACTCAGAGAGAAAAGATTGCATTTCTCCTCCCAGGGAGTCCTCAGTTGTAGGAGCAGAAAATTAAATCTGCTCATATTCAGGCTAAAATTATAGAGGAGTTTTGTTAGAAAAGGAAACTTGCCTTCTCCACAGTGGTTGGTAAAGGGAGTGGGAGCTCTGTGTGATCAGGACTGCTCTCAACCATCTGGCAGAGGGGGTGATTTAGACAAAAGTATCTGAGAACAGCAATGGAGAGGAGACTGATGTGGTCTGAAAGGTGAGCCTTGGCAGGATGGGGTGAAGCAGGGGGAAAGGAAAATAGAGACTGAATGTCAAGAAAGAGATTCCAAATGAAAATGGTGGAAATGCTTCTTGCTCGAGTGGTTTAATGACTGAGCATCCTGCTGCTTTTTTTTTTTGTGGAGGCAGGAACTTGGTGTGCATCTATGGAGGTGAGTCAGGGATGGTTGATTTGCTCAAACATTCATTTGGGTGTACTTGAAAAGAAATAATTGTAGGTTTTATGCAGCTTCAATCTCTTCCTTCTAAGGATGTTATTCCAGAAGAGCCCAGAGCCTCGGCTGCATGGGGAATAGCGATGACTTTAAATGTCTATGTCACATTCAATTTTGTGTAAGTGTTTTGAAGGTCGTGGAAACCACAGAGTACCAAAGGCAGTGTCCATCTCTCCTCCCTCATATCCCTTGTCCTGCCTTCCATGAACAGTGGAGCAGATTTGAGAGGAGGAGTGGAGGATTCTGCTCTTTCAGGCCTGGTGATGCCTTGAGAGGCTGACCTAGAGCAGAGGCTGGGCAGAGCTAAAGAATAAAGCAGGGATTTATCCAAAGGATCTCCTCCATGGACCCACCTGGGGCAGCCCCAGAGCCCAGCCAGGGCTGCACCCAAGATGACCCAAAATGGCCCCAAAATGCCCGGCCGGGCACGGGGTCTCTCCCTGGGATCAGCTCTGCTCCATTTGCACCTTGCAGTTCATTGTCCCATCCCAGCTTTAGCCCCTGCAGTCCCACCCTGCTTGTTTTTCTCTCTCCAGCCCACGGGGTTTGTGCTCCTGGGCTGGGATTTGGGTCATTTGTCCTTGGTGCCCAGCTAGAGAAGGAATTGTTTTGTCTCCCTGCTCTGTGCACAGAGCTCACCATGCCCTGATGTGGAGCCCAGACCCACACACTAAAGCAGCACAGAATGTGAAAATATAAAAGCTGAACCTGAGGCACCACTGGGATGAGTGCTGCCTGTGTGCAGGGTCCTCCTCCTCCTCCTCCTGCACACAGAGTTCTCCTCCCTGCTGGGATGGATCCTTCAGCACCACCCTGGGGATGCTCTGAGCTGTTCTCCCCACACAGCCATAAAACAACAGAACAATTTCCTCCTTCAGCCTGACTCGAGCTGTTGATGCACGAGGGACTTGCAGGGGAACATTTGGCTCTGTGTTTTTCTCCTTGTGTTTCTTTAACAATCCAGTGTCAGGAGGCAGAGGGACAGAAGTTGTTCTGTATCCTCCAGGCTGCCAGGGCAGTGCTGAATTAACAAAGTTTTGCTTTGTGCGTAGCTACACCTAGCAAAAATGTGCTTCTAGCTCTTCGTGATTACTCCATCTGTTTCAACAGCCACGGGTTATTTAAAAAGAAAAAAAAAAAAGTCTTAAATTGAATCTTTTTTATGCAGTTATAGACACAGCATTGGAGAGCTTGTATAAAACACTAATTTTTCCCAAGGAAAGAAAATACCTGACTCTCCAGCAATCTTTTTTTTTTTTCCAAAGCTATTCAAACATGCTGGCATCATAATGGTACTTCAGTCTTCATGAGCATGACATACGTGAAAAATTTATGGGAATTGGATTAACCTTTGTCTGGGAGGGAAATGAGTGGGAAATTTTCCCAATATTCTCTTGCTAACCATTTAAGTGCATGTTTGAGTACCATATATTAATATATATTTGAATACTATATATTGATATATATTTTTGTGTAAAAGTTACATGAATTGCTAAATGCTGCGTAAAGCACTTGAATGTCACTATTGCTCAGCAGCACTCTCTTTTTTCTCTTTATTTCAGTTCTTTAGTCATCTTTTTCTCTCTTCCTTCTGAATGGGCATGCACTGGACTTGCATGTCTTGCTCATGCTGACTTGTCTGGAGTTATCTCTGCAGTGCTGAGTCCCCAGACACTGTAGGAATGCAGCTCAATTGCAGAACTGCAGATGATTTCTGCCCAGAAGCCAGGCTGCATTTCAGGGGAATTCATCACAGCTTGAAGGTGAAGTTTGATCCTCAGCTGGATGCTGAAACCTCCAAGGAACCCCCAGGGCTGCTGGTTTAATGTGTGTCTCTCTGCAGGGAGAGTTGTTGCTGCTGAATGTGCTGGAGATTCTGCTCTTAGTAAATGTTAAACCTTGGAAAATGCTAAACTGAGGGGTTTTTCTGACATAAACACCCGACTGTGTCCTTCCAGCCTTAATTTTTGGTTAGCTGAAGGCAAACCCCAGCTAAAGCAAAATGAAAGGGTGATTGTGGTGGTGTTCTTAGGGGTACCTGGATGAGGGAAGAGATGAGAATCTTGACTCCAGAAGGCTGATTTATTATTTTGTGATACATATTATATTAAAAGAAAATGATATGTTAAAACTATACTAAAAGAATAGAAGAAAGGATTTCATCAGAAGGAATGATGATAAAATCTTGGGACTGCTCACAGCCTCGACACAGGTGGCTGTCACTGGTCATCAAGGAAAAACAATTCACATGCTGGGTAAACAATTTCCAAATCATGTTCCAAAGCAGCAAAACATGGAGAAGCTGAAGCTTCCCAGCTTCTCAGGAGAAAAGATCCTAACGAAAGGATTTTTCATAAAATATGTCCATGACAGGTGATGACTTCATTGTGGTTTCCCAGTGTATCAAGGGGGCCTACAGGAAAAATTGAGGAACTCCAGCAGCACATAGTGACAGGAGAGAGGGGAATGGCTGGAAGAGAGTAGGTTCAGATCAGATATTAGGACAAAAATCTCTGCTGTGAGGGTGGTGAGGCCCTGGAACAGATTGCCAAGGGAAGCTGAGGATGCTCCATCCCTGGAGGTGTTCAAGGTCAGGATGGATGGCCCAGTGGAAGGTGTCCCCACCCGTGGCAAGGAGTGGAAAGGATGGCTGTGGATGTGACACTCTGCTCAGAGAGAGAACACCAGACAAGTTTTGCCATGAATTGGCCTGGGAAGCTTCAGGCAGCTGGAGATGAGCTGGATATGGTAGTCAGATATTGAAACAATCTGCAGGTGGTGTTTTTCAGCAATCTGTTTTGCTGCTTTTCTCATAAAGTTGTTTACAGATGGGTGTCTCATTAGCCAATCATGTGAAATATGTTGAATAAATGACCAGTCAGGTCCACCTGTAGCAAACTAAGGTATAAAAGGAGAAAAGATCAAATAAGCAGGGCTTTTGCCATTTGCCTTCTGATGTGACTCTGTGTCATCTCTGATTCAAGGATGATAGGATAGGCTTAAAGTTTTCTACCAGTTAAGGCCAGTCTAAGATTTTATGACACTATGAAATAGAAATATGTGCTTTGAACGGGGTTGTAGCTGTACTGCCTGCAACAAGATGTTCCTCGATATCAGGGAGGCAAAATCCGACCAAAACCAGCTACAGCGGGGTCTCTGTGAGCTACAGATGTTTTGAACCCTCTGAATTCACCACCTATCCCTGCTGGTATCCTTAAATTCTCTCTAGCATTTATCATGCCTCACTGGAACAGCCTCACAAAAGTATGCAAAGAGATTTGTACGTCTGAGAGAGTGTTTTGATAGCAAAAGATTGACGAGCCTGAATTCCTTTGTAGATGTGTGGCAACCCCTCATTTCCCTGGGTTTGTCACCATTTCCCAGCCTCTCCAGAAAGCTTTGCAGGCTGTCTCGTTAGCAGAACTGTTCTCTGGGCTCTTGGTACTGCAGAAACCAGAGAGTAAAATGTCTTGGAAGAGTGAGATTGCAGATATGTGGCATGGATTGTGTATTGGAGACCCTGCCAGGAGAAACAAGGCAGGCTGCAGTCTGACCAGTTATCTACACCAGATAATGATACCAAAGGTATCACCAGATGGTAATATCAGTTACCAGCCCTCTTCTTTTGGAACTGGACAAGGAAAGTGCCCTCACTGCCTCAAGCAGCAGAGCACCAGTAATACTGGTTTTGTTATTCACACACATGGTGAGATAACAACCAGCAGCCTTTTGCTATCCTTAAATCCTTCCCATTCCTCTTCCAAACAAAGCCAGATTCTTATCTCCTTTTCTGACTCTGTCTCCAGAGAAAATGTCCCTTCTTTTGATGCCCAAAAGTAGGTACATAAAGTTTAGTAGGTACATAAAGCCCAGCTCAATTTTCATTGCAGACTTAAACCAGCTCAGTTGTTTAGAGATGTATTTTGCACCTCAATTTGCTTTGTTCTATCTTCTGTTTGCATCTTCTTTTAAAAAGCAAGAGGTCATGACAAGCTTAGATTATGGCTTACTGCTCAGCTGGAATTATCTCAGCTTATTTTTAATGCTGCCCTTACTTAACCTGATTTGTGGAGTTTGTTATAACTTGAGATAACCAGCCTTTCTTCCCAGCTGTGGAGCAAATTATCTCTGTGACCCTCACATCCTCTTGAATGCCCTTTGAAATGTGTGTAGGAGCTCTCATCTGTCTCATCACAGTGGCTGGCTCTGTGACATTTTGCTGTACTCCTGCAAAAATGGGTGCCTTGGTCTAATTATGAAAATGAATTGTGATGCAGATTTCCAGCCTTCTGCGAGCCGATTAAATCCAACCAAATAACTGTGTGAAATGTGTCTGTGGTGCCTTTGGAAACAGCTTCTCTGGCCTGCCATCAGCTGTGTCAGCTTGCTGAAGATCCCTAGCTTGGGACAATTTTGTGCTGCTGGGGTATTGGGCAGCTGTGTGATGAACAAAAAAACCTATCCAGAGGAAGGCACTTGCAGTCCTAAAGCTGGGTTTTAGGAAAGGCAGTGGGAATGGCAGCAAAAAGCCCAGTGGAATTGAGTGCTGGTTATTTTCTCTGCTCCACATGTAAGCAGTGCTGGCAGTGATTATCTGGCTTCTCTCTCAGCCCTTGGGGGGCTCTCAGTGGCTAGAGGGGTTTTCATTTTGAGTTGCAAAAAGCCTTGTTTCTGGCCCAGATTTTGTTCTCAACCTTCTACAGAGGTTCTTCTTGTTCTGATTTACATCTTTAACAGAGTAGCATTTTGGTGTTTAATGCACCCTTACAGGACCTTACTTAGTTTACTTTTAAATCAATTATTTCTTTTCCATCTTGCCAAATTTATTTGTTTATTTATCTATTGGAGAGTGATGCAACTCCCCCACACCACTTCCTCCCTTTTATTTTCACACAGTCTGTGTTCTCCAGCATTGAATACTTTCCCTGTGGAAGGCTGTGTTTCCCCCTCACAGGGTGCTGGAAGGTTTTCTGGCCTGTTAGAGGATCACCTGCTGTTTAGATGTGATATATTGCCATTTTGGACTATAATAAAAGTAACATGCTTTCTCAAGTAACATAACTTTAAAAAAAAATGCAAAGTATTATTTTGTCCCTCAATTTTATTTTATTACTCATTCTAAGTCAATATATCCTGAAGCTACACTGGAAAATATTCAAATATTTGTTCAGGGAATCTAAATGGACTATCTAAAGTGAAGGGTGATCTTTCCTCTCTTTTCATTTTCTGCAATAGGTTATTTTACATATTTCCGATATCATCAAATGGAAAAAGTCTCTTGCTTTATTAACTTCTTTGGGTGCATACCAGAGATAGATTGTCCCAATGTATTCTTTGCTGAGAGCTGGCTCTGAAGGCACTCAGCATAAGGGCATGTGACAATGTCAATGGGCTTTTCTGCACTTCTAAAAAATTATCATTGCAGAGGGAAAAGACTGCTGTACTTCATTTAATGTATTTTGGCAAAAAAGCCAAAGGCATCTTCAGTCCTGAGACTGTTTATCAAGAAGTGTCAGTTTCCTTTCCCCTTTTCTAGGCACTGCCAGGAATGTTTGACTGTTCTCTTCTCCATCCCCTTTTCTCCATCATCCCTTTTCATCCATGCAGTGCTCCATTCTCTTTTTTTACTGATAACACATTGAGTGAAACTTCTCACCTTGATCTGCTCTGGTGTGCTGATCTCTGAAAATGCCAGTTGAATTTACGTGTTCTGCTGAGCTGCCCTGCATTGTCTTCCTCTGCAAAGCAGCAAGCAGGATGTTTAGGACCTTCCTCCTCCCTGTGTCTCATCCTGCTCTCTGGTCCCAGCTGTTGTGTTCCAGAAGGCAGCTCTGTGACCCAAACACATCGAGCCCTCTGGAGCAGCCAGCAGTGTCCCTGCAGCTGGGATCCCAAAGGAAAAGCCATTTTAGGGTGTTCCCACAGCCCAGCCTTTTTCTTGACTGCTCACTTTCTTCAGGGCTTGCCATTCCTGCTCTCCTTCCAGTGTTCTTTTCTTCAGATTGGGAACTGACCTGTTGACCCCAGTCCCTGCATCAAGTCCATTTTATCTCTGAGCTGTTTCGTGCTGCTTCAGTGATGCAAAACAATCTTCAGGGCTGCTCAGACAGAGAAGGGCTTGGTTGAGTGGGGAGTGTGGAAATTTTCTGACCTGGCCTTGGAACCCTGTTTAGTTTACATGTTTGCTGGCTGGTGAGTCAGACATCAGTGTTGCTTGACCTGGGGCTCGATGCAGAGTTTAGATCTGGAAAGGATCCAGATTTGAGGGATATTCAGACCTAGGGTTTGAGATCAGCTCATGGCAGACACACATCCCAGCAGCATAGTTTGAAACATTGTTTATTCTCCAATCACTTTCCTCAGTTTTTAACCATTCCCTGCTAATAATAAAATTCCAGCAAAGGGACACTGGAAAAGAAACATCATCAACAGTTCCTTTAGCCACCTTGGTGCCAGAGAGACATGAGCATTCTTGGTATATAAACCTTGCATGGATAGACCAAAAACTCACACCAACCCACCAAAATTGCACTTTGCATTGGCCAATAACATGTTTTTGCATTGGCCAATAACATGTTTCTGGCCAAATTCTGTGTGTTCAGCACTCTGGGGCTCTCTGGAGTTATACTCTGGCCCCAGAGTGTCTGTTCATTGTTGTTTTGAAATTCAGAAGAGAGAGAAAGCTGATTATGTCAGCATCTTCTTAAAGTCATAATTCTTCCTGCTGTTTCCTTTAGAAAATATTCAAGATGACAGGAATTCCTGTAAATTCTATTCCATCACACATCAAAGAATTGGCCATGATATCCTACTCTTTTAAAAGATGCAACCATGGTTGCATAGTTTTCTCTATGAGAAAAGCTTGGGGGAAAAAAGCTTCCAAGTTCATTAAGATCCTTGGGAGTGAGTATCTTAAGTTCAACATTTTCTACTTTTTGGTTGTTGTTGTTGTTATTCTAATGGTATTCTAAAACTAAAATTGTTATCGTCTGGAAATACATCTGGCAAACAAGACTCCTCCCAGATAAAAGTATGAAATTCTAGATATTTGTCACTCTTCCAGTTATCACCCACCATTTCCCTTTGAAGTCCTTATCTTTGCTGAGTGGCTCTGCTCAATACCTCTAACCTGTCATCAAGCACATTTCCCATGTGTATTTCAAATAAGGAAAATTTGTCCTTTGCCCCATTTAGAAATAAAACACAGGCTCAGAGGGCTGAAGTGATTTTACCAAAATCATAGAGAAAAACGAGGCCAGGGCTCTTGTGCTATACACCACAATGTCTTGGGTCTTTTTTTCCTCCCAAAGGGTAGATCCCCTTTATTAACCATTTAAAATTTCTCTGTTTCCACACTTAAATGAAATGGGATTGGTGGAAACAATGCAGTTCCACATGGGATTCAAGGGGTTATGAATCCCCCAGCTGACCTTGAGGAGGGAGAGGAGGGGACTGTTTAACATTCTTTCATTGCCCAGTAAAACCTTCAAGGCCTTGTGTACCGAGAGGAGCTGCCAGGGGAGCTGCAGCACGGACACTTCTCCCATTTACCTTCACCTCTGGTGACCCTGGCAGGGTGGCAGCACACCACAAACTCTCCCATTTTGGTCTCCTCGCTGAGATATCCTGGCCCCACGGGCAGTCTCTGCTCAGCCCCTGCTCTCCCTGCAGCCTCAGCCTTCCAGGGTGAAGTTCCCTGGCTTTTGTCACAGTGCAGAGAGTGAGTTTGCAATGAATAGCAGAAGATGGCAGAGGATGTGGCTGAGGTGCACCTGAAGCAAGCAAGGCAGCCTCATTAATAAACTCAGGCTCAGGAATGCCCACGGGGTGGATAAGGGCTTCCAAATGAGCAGTCAGAGCTTGTGCCAACAGAGACACAAGTTTTGTAGCAGAGCCCAAACCAGACTGCTTATCTTCCCTTTCCTAATGTTTCTTAGTGAGGCTTGAAAAGAGAACAATTCCTGCAGCTGAGGAACTGTCTCTGTAAACCATCAGTGCAGTACTTAATAATTTTATTCATGTAAATTTAGAAAAAAATTAAAAATCAGCCATTCTTTAGGGCACAGGGAAGCAACCACTATTCTTGTTATTATAATGAACCTGTGCCCCTAATTTTGTATGATTTCCAGCACTGCCAGCTAGGACAGAGAAATGACAGCAGTTCTTGGTTGTATTTTCTATTCTCTATTTGCAGCATTGCATCTGGGAGAAGATTTTTCTTGGGGCAAACATCCACTGAGGACAGGAGGAGAACATTGGAGCAACTGTGATCACAGTGAAAAAGCTACAAAGCTTAGATTCAATAGCCTGGGTTCAAAAATTCATTTCTCTTGCCCTTCTTGAATATGGAATTGTGTAGGCCTTGGACAAGGTGATCTTTTCAGGGTGGTGAGCTGATTTCCTATGGATAAGGAATTGTAAGAGGGGAATAACCCAAGCTAGGGGTTGGAGGTGAAAGGGTTGATGTGCTTTGGGATTTCCTGTTCACCAGATATAGCTGTCATTAAAAGTAAGAATATAATTATTTTTGTCTGTCTTCATCACCTTACCTTTCAATATACAGTGCTAAGAAATGCTAATTATGCAGTTACCCTTTTCTGCAGCCCTTTTTAATATAACTTCTCATTATTGTGAGTGGAATAAAGAGTCACCCTTTCAAATGCAGTGGTGTAAATGTGTGCACGCTGCCATCACAGGAAAATTCTTCAAATAAAAAGAGAAGTAACAAGCAACAGTGAGATTTTCTATTGGACTTTTTTTTTCTGTCAACATTTGAGGTGTGCCAAGTGCTACTGCTGTGGTGATAGTTATTTGCTCAACCCTGGGTGGAATATACAGGAAAAAAATAATCTCTCATTGCAAAGAACTTGATTTAAGAACTCTTCTGGTAAGTTCTTGAAAAGTACGATTTTTTAATTAGCAAGCAAGTGATTTTTGGACTGAATTAGAGGGAGAATACACCTACAAATAAGTGTAGAAAAAGAAAATACACAGGCCTTAAAAGATGTTATTGGTTCACTTACAAGAGTGTAAGACAGGTCAATGGACCCAAGGTGGGTGAGACCTTAGGGAAAAGCAGCTCAGTATGAGCTGCCAAAGCCTTTGGAGCCAGAATTGGCAATTTTTGTTGTTATTTCTATTGGAAAAATTATAAATCTCTTATTTTTTCAGGGATGCCATTGATCTGAAGGAATGACTGAGTGTGTAATTTTTGAGTTCATGTTTAACTGTGTGTGGAAGGAGGCAGGAAGAGAACTGCACTGTGGGAATTATGGAGTGAAAAATAGAGATGACTGAAGGGTAAATCTGTCTTAAGATATTTGGACAAGGAGGAGCAGCTAGAACATTTACAACAAAGATGTTTTTATGATTAAAACCCCTCCCCACTATCTAACTGTAGTATTTTCAATGTTCATGACATGTTTTTGATCATCAAAAGAGAAAACAGTAGTTGGTTTGAATAAACATCTTGATGCAGTTTAATCATTCTGGTAGGAACACTATCCTCGTTTCTCTCCATTTATTCCAGAAGAAAGGAACATTGGGTCTTGATAGGAACTTTTTCTTGATTTTTAATGACTTTGTTTAATTACAGGTGCTATCAGAAGGCCATCCCTCTTTTCCATGGGAGAATCCCTTGGTGGCCCTCTCAGAGGAGGGTGAGCTGACATCAAGTTCTCCCTTGTGCTGCAAAAACCCATGCTTCTCTAAATAATCCAATATTCATGTAAAAGAGAGGAACTGGCTGAAAATCTTGAGGCTGATAGGAGGATGGATTCACATTAATACAATAAGTAGTTTCAGCTTTTACAAATTACTCCCTGTCCACTGACAGAATAAAGTCAGTAATCCTTTTAAGACAGTTGGGCAATTAGGCTTGGTCATGTCCACTTTGGGGTGGCTTCCCTGAGGCATTTTGAAGGGGCTGAGGGTTAATAAATTATTAGTAAATTATTAAATTATTATTACCCTGTATCCAGTTAAGGGAGACAGAACTTAGAAGTGTAAAGATTCAGATCCCCAAACTCCTGAAAGCATACTGGGAATTATTTTTATTAACTTCATTAAACTATGAAACAGCTCTAATTCAGGATCGAAAGGGGTGTGTCTGAGGCAGTCTGAAAACTGAATTTAGTCTTGATGAAGGTGTTTAAGCAGTGAATTATTTTGCATTCTAGTCCTGCCCTGCTATGTATTTTTTAATATTTTGCAATTCAGCAAAGGGCCTCTCAGCACTCTTATTGAAACAATCACCAGACTTTGGGAGTCTCTGAAAACTTTTTCTGACTTCTGCTAGGGTTTGCCATTGGTACACATGCACTTCATGTAATTAGAAGCAGCTTCTTCCCTTCCTGAAACTTGATAAGCACAATAATTGCATGTTGGAAAAACCAACTTTTCCAAAAAAGCACTTTTTGTGCTTTTTTGTGTTCAGAGTTCAGGCTGGGTCCCAGAAGCCACTGGATCAAATCCATGAAGAACCATGTGGGAAAAGTGCAAGGCCTTTCTGACTGAGCTGAAATGCCTGCTGTGGCTGTAAATCAAACCCAGCTGACAGATCAAGGGACATCATCTGGAGCTGCTGGTCAGCCAAGTGGTGTGGCCAAGGACATTGATGTGATAATTATTGTGCTAATCCCTTTTGCTCATCACTGAATACAGGAAATTGATTAGTGGTTAGTAAGCTCTCACCTACAGACATCAGCTGTGAGATCATGGCATGCTCTCTGCAACTAAATTAATAAATGAACTTGTTTTCATAAAGGTCTTGTGGGATTCTACAAGAATGTTTAAGAGCCCTACTGACCAGAAGTTCACACTAGAAAACAACAGAGTACACTAAATTGTGTGTGAGCTCACAAAAACCTGGTTGGATTAGTTCTCTTTTTAAAATAGTAGTGAGAAATAACTCTCTTAAGCAGTTATTGAGATATTTTCACTGAGATCATCACAGTAATCTAAATTAAGTGTGGTGGGGATTGTTCTTTTGGAAATGTTTTCTAAATGTTTCAATGTAAAACCAACACCAAACTGACTTCAAATGCCTAAATTTTGGACCAAAAACTTTTAGGTCTTTCCTTGAAGAAGACAAAGGCACTAAAACAGATCAGAATCTGGTGGAGAAAACTTAGGGCCAGCAGCTGGGAGAGGCATGGCAGAGCATTGTGTCTGCCATTTTATGGATGTAGATTATGGATTTCTGTCTGCAGCCATTCCAAAACCCCAGGAAATGTTCATGGGCTACACAGGTAAATTGAACACTGTTATCTTTCAGTCTCCACCTTTTTCTTTCTTTTTTTTTTTTTATTTCTGCTGACATCTGTGAAAATTGGAGTGGTGATAGTTGGAGTGGTTCTATTGGAGAAAATGATCTGAAACCAGGATAGTAACTCTGCTTCAGAATGATAACAACTCTAACCTAAAGATCTCTTCTTTGCTCCCTGCAGTAATAATTATTTTTTAAAAATCTGAGTTTAAAATTCAGGTAACAGCTCATCACTATATGAAAATGTCAGGGTCCTTCACAGAACTTCACTTAGGTTCTTGTCTAGGAAGTCTGAGGACGTGACTCTCCCCTCCCTTTCTGCCTCTCTAAAATAACTCTTTGTCATTCCTGCTACATTTTCTATTTTCTATTGAGTTATAAACTTGAATGTTTTAACTCTATTGCAAAGAAACACTGTCCTTCACAGAAATGCCCTAAAGGAAGTTGAAGGCTTTTTGTGTTTATTATGGTAATTTTAAATATTGAAAAAACAGAGAAAAGAAGGCACAGGCAATTTATTGGTCTGTTACAGGAGGTTTAATATTTACAGATCTAAGGTTCTTTTGCCTTCTTCAGTTCTCACAGACAAAGCATTCTTTTGTTTATGGAGTTCTGTTAGATGCACAGTAAAACTATGTGTATTTTATGTTGTTAATAACACTCACTGCTTTAGAATTGAATTCCATTCCAAAGAGGGGAAATGCACCCTGAATGCAAAAGTGAAATACTTTGGATTGAAGTGGATGTAATCTTCTCTCCCAGGTTGGAATTGAGCTGAATGTGCACATGAGTGAGGTTTGGGTTGTATCTGCCCTTAGGAGAGACAAGGTTTGTGGATAGCAAGTGTCAGTGTTCAGTGTTCTAGCATTGGCTTTGGTGAGGAACTGCAGAACTGCAGAAAGCTCTGCACACGGAAACCCTAAGAACAAAGGGAAAATTATTTGGACTTTTTAAAATTAGGTTTTTCTCCTTTTCTTTTTCTCTCTTTCTCTTTTTTTTTTTTCATTCAGTTTTTCTTCCTTCTCTTCCCTATTTCAGTTTTCTTTTTCTTTCCCCTCTCCTCTTCTCTCCTCTTGATTTTTTGGAACTTGGATATAAAAAAAAACCTGGCATCAATTACAAATTCCAGACCTGATGTCTGTTGAACAATAATAATTTTATTTCTTTACAGTTAGATTTGCAAAAAGAAATCCAAGTTAAAACCTCAAAGTATTCCACTGTTTCTGATTACTTTGGTCAGATCACCTGTGTACCAGCACTGGTGTATGAAACCTTACAATTGCTTTTCAGGAAAATGGGAATTCAACCTTTATTTGGATTATGCCTCTCTGGGATTATTTATTGGGCGTTTTTAATTTGTTTTTTTTTCATATCAAAAGTTCCGTCTGGGTCTCCTTGATATTCTTTGCAGTAATGACAGCTTTGACCAGGCAAGAGGAAACAGAGTGGAGAGTTAGATCATGTGTGCTGACAAAGGAGTTTGATAAAAACCCTTCTTTTTTACATTACTGATGCATTCTTAGCCTCCAGAACTTGCTGGATTTTGAAATGAGGTTCTGTAAATTCCTGATACCACATAAAGTTTAAAAGGAAAGAATGTGCAGGTTTCTTCTGTGAGGTATAATTTGAAGTCTGCCTGTAAATTGTTTCCAATTTTCTTTTCTTTTCTTTTCTTTTCTTTTCTTTTCTTTTCTTTTCTTTTCTTTTCTTTTCTTTTCTTTTCTTTTCTTTTCTTTTCTTTTCTTTTCTTTTCTTTTCTTTTCTTTTCTTTTCTTTTCTTTTCTTTTCTTTTCTTTTCTTTTCTTTTCTTTTCTTTTCTTTTCTTTTCTTTTCTTTTCTTTTCTTTTCTTTTCTTTTCTTTTCTTTTCTTTTCTTTTCTTTTCTTTTCTTTTCTTTTCTTTTCTTTTCTTTTCTTTTCTTTTCTTTTCTTTTCTTTTCTTTTCTTTTCTTTTCTTATTCTGCATGTTAATATTTCATGCCAGGCCATGGCTGCTCCTAGTGATGCAGAATATTTCAGTCTGGTTTAGGACTGGTCCTAAACAGCCATCTGTACTACACTGATGAGAGGTTCCCTTATTGAAAAGAAAAAATTATTTCCAACTCTTCAGAGTGTTCAGTGTTAATAATTGATATCCAGAGGCATTTGCAAATATTCATCCTTGTGAGAGTGACCTCTGAGAAGTGATACAGCCTCTTTGCCCATGTCAGAGTCTATTGACAACTGCCCTTTAACAAAACCCCAAACAACCAAACAAAACTCAAAATTACTTTGTTTAATATGATAGAAACAGCAAAAGACAAATGCTGCTTTGGGGAATCAAACTGGAGATGAAACAGATTAATCCAAAAAGGCCAAACTCCCCTCAAAATATTGGGCTTGTGTGGATTTAAGGTTTCCTGCCAGTCTAGTTGAACTGAAAATGGATGAAATCCTTCAGGTGGCTGAGAGGAATTGGCCACTGGAGTGTTCTCCACACTTTGGCTGCCAGGGCTGGAGGGCTTGACCCAAACCCCACTGCTCCAGGGGTCTGCCCCCTCTCTTCCTGCTGCATGAACAGCCCTGCCCAGGGCAGTGGTGCCTGCAGAACCCAGGCTGAGCTGGCCTCACACCATTAGCACCTCCTAGGAACCTTGCACAGCCCTGGACAAGCTGCTGCTTTGTATTTTCATAGCCTGAGGTAATTAGTGCCTGGCATCTGTAAAGGAAATAAAATGCACAGCACTGGAGTCTCTAAGGTGACACTGTTTTCATTATAGGTTTAATTTTGCAAAGAGCATAAAGGCAGATACATCAAAATGCCAAGAAGCCTCTGTTAATTAAAGCCTCTTTTTTTCTTTTTCTTCTAAAGATTTGCATATGTATTGAGCCATTAAAGAAAAAGATAAAAGGAACCCCAAGACTGTTTATGCATAGCCTTTATGACTGCAGCTACTTACTTTGCAGGAGACATTATTTTGACTGGAGCAAAATAATGTTCTGTGGCTTGACAGAACTCAAGGCTGCTTTGTAGTGCTCCAGAGGCAGGCAGTGACTGGTGTTGGGAGGTGAAACCTCCCAGCATAGATCCTGCACCCGGATTTTATGCAGTGCTCTGCCTGTTGTGACATTCCTGTACCATTCTTCTACCATCCTTATCCCTCCACTCCTGTTCACCATTTGGTTGGCCCAGGTTTGGGGGGAAAGGAATGGATTACAGCTCCCCTCTGCAGTGCTGGAGCTTGCTCTGTTACAGCTTAATACCCACACTCTTCTTTTATTATTTACCATTCATGTAATGTACCTTTCATAAGGTACAAATTATGTGCCTCCTCCTCAGATTTACAGTGAATTATCCTTGGAACACGGGCAGAAAAAGTTTGCCTCTGTCCAAATTACCAGCATAAATCTCCCAGACTTCTCATCCCAGGATTTCACCTCAGAAGCTTGGGATCAAGGTCTGTGTTATTTAGTTGGCAGGACAGATTTTGGTGGGTTTCACTGAGGTTACTTAATGACCCTGTAACTTTTTTCATCAGCCTTGAAATATTTAGCAAGGACATTTGGAGCTGTGCCTCACTGTAGATGCTGTTTGACTTCTCTATTCCAGGACTGACAGCCAAATGAGTTCAAACAAAATGATCCAAATTTTACAGTGCTTATTCTGGTAAAATTCACTGTTTGTTTTCCCTAGGTAAAGATTAAATAAGAACCAAATCAGAGCTTTTGGAATTGGCCCCTTAACAGCTGGAAGGAACACTGGAGACATCTAATGGAAGATCAATATGTGAGAGTTCAGTACAGAAAACACTATATTTGCTTTTACTTTTTTATTTTTTTTTCTTATATATTATCTACAAGCACAAGCTTTCATATTTTTAATGTAAAAATGCATACAGATCATTATATATATAAAAATCAACTAGCCTTGTAGCAAACTGCCAGATCCAACTATCCCCAGGTTGGGGACAACCTGTCTGGATCCAGGTGCAAACCCAGTGGCTGATCCTCACTTCCACCTGTAGTTGCACCAAACCCCCAGATACAAAGATTCTCAAAGTTCCAGGGAAGTTTTGGGTCCTGATCCAGGTCTTGCAGCACGGGCATGACTAACTCTTCATCAATTGAAGATAAATATTTAAAAAACTTCATAAATGACAGTCAACTTGTTGAAGGTAACAAGTATCCCTTTCACCTTTCCCTCCCCATTTTCATCTTCTTTCCCATCCTCTCTCTGCAGAAATGGCAGTGGGTGGAAGGGAGAAATTCAATGTTGGTGTCACATGCACACACTTAAACAGCAGCAGGAGAAAATTGAACAGAAAATCCAACAGAATTGAATCTGTTGATGTCTGCTGCAGAAAGGCTACTGAATGTGGGGTCATGCTGCACTCAGCCCTTTCAATGCTTGGGCAATTTTGGGCTCAATTTGCACATTGTGGGAATATGACAGATTTATAACATATCCAGTGATAGGTTGCAACATTGTGAGCAAGAGTAAATCAAATGGCATTTAATGCTATGTAATGCATATCAACAGAAATGGCTTAGAGGGAAACAAATTAATGAGCAATTAAGTAAAGAAGTTTGTGTTAGTTTCGGAGGAAAGTTCTAAAAATGGCAGCCTCCTTTTTGACCAAGTGTTTATCTGGTTTGGTAGTTTTCAAATTCAGTTTTTTAAAGGAATGTTACTATTTTTATTGTAGGTTCTTTATGTAACAAGGGATGTTTGTACAGAGGAACATTTTATTTTCACCAGGTTTTTATAATTTATCCACACAGATGTTATCAAAGAAGATAGAATTTGCTGGAAATCTTTTGGAAAGTATGAGGGCCGTAACGTAGCCTCTCCTTCCTTTCAACCCTTCTCGTATGAATATGATTAATTATTTTCTCTTGTCATTCATTTAGAACATTTTTGTATTTTAAATGCAGCTCCAGCCTGAACCCCAAGAAAGGATTTTCAGATCAAAGAACTGTTGAGGTTTTCTGAGAGGGATGAACCAATTGCTTAGCATACCAAAGTAAAGACATGACTACGTTGCCATGGGATTGCAGGTAAGGATTTTGTTTACTTCGTGCACCAGCACTGATTTGAAAGATAACAGAACCTCAGTGCTCCAACTTGCAAATGCTCACTCTGGCTCCTAATGTAACTAAATTGCTGGCAAGTTCAGTCCCTCAGCTAAAGGATTCTGGTTTGTGAACCGGCACTAGCTCGCTCTTTTACACTTGTGTTGATTCTACAATACTAAAAATGGCTAAACCTCTATTATTTTTTTTTTTGCCATTTTTTTTCTTTTTTAAAAAAGCTAACAATATGATGAGTAGTTTGGGCACAAGTGTGTCACAGAGGCCTGTTGCAAGAACCCCCTGCCCAGAAGCACACAGTGAATTTTCCATTGCAGTGTGTCCAACTGATGCACAGCAACACGTGTGAACATGAGGACCAAAACATAGACATTCCAGGGCAGTGAAATGAGTTCTTACCACCTAGAATACAGAAGCAGAGAAAACAAACAACAGCCCAAATAAAATATACATCTGAATGTGATGTTCTTTGCTGGTTGGGTAAAAGTAAAATTAAAAAAAAAAAAAAAGTACTTTGGTAAAATATCTTTAGAGTGAATACTTTTAATAGAAGTCATAATTTGGAACTTTTCTCAGTTCACATGGATATACAGATCTGCCTCTTCAGCCTGTTCCACCACCTATGTGGCTACCTATAGCTTTACAAGTGCTAGCCAGGTAGAGTTACTCACTTGCCTGCATCTGTGGCAATTTGAATTTGATGGGCTTTTGGAGTTACTTGCTCACAAATAACCATATGAAGTACAAAGCAGTGGAGAATAAAGTTGTAAGCAAATGCTCCAAGGGGGCTGTTCCTCAAAGGAGAACACTGCTAATTTGTCATCCCAGCCCTTGGCTGTGGTTCTACATGTTGACAGTCTGAGCTGCCCAAAGGGATGCCACATTGCTGGTGGGAGACCAACACAATCTGAATTAAAAGCTTCCAGTCTTGGTTCTTGCATCTTTTAGAAGTTAACAAACCAACTAGGCAGGAGGCAAAACTTGGCAGCTGGCTTAAATGAGATGATGAGGGAGAAGGAAAGCACTGGGCACCTTTTATCCCAGGCACCAAAATCTGATAAAATGCGTTTCCGCTTCGATGTGCCAGATAAAAGTCACAAAAAACCTGCACTGCTTTGAGCCCCAGAGTGCTCCAAGCAGCATCTGGGAGTTTAAACAGCTGAAAATTATGGTCTTTTGATATGGTAGAGGCCATTCAGATCTGATTTACAGTTGGGCTTAGGCTTTAAATGCTTGCCTTCCCAAGGATTCTGTTCTTCTTCAGTACAAAATAGACTAAGAGGAACTACTTGGATTGAAAAAAAAAAGACCAAAAAAAATAAAATCTAAAAACTACCCATAGCTACATTAATAGTAATATGGTTCTATTTTTTTTTTTCAGTTTGAATTCCCAACACACATACTGCCATTCCCCCAAGCACAGTACAATGCTTTGAGGGGGGAATGGAGAAATGCTGCTGGACTAGACGATTATTTTGGAGAACTCTGCAGTTTCAGAGGAGCTGGAAGAGCAGCTGAACTTTAGCTCTCTTGAAATGTGTGTCTAGCTGGCTAAACACTCCAGGAAATAGACCTTTCCTCTATTTTTTGCATACCTTGCTAAGAACATCAACACTCATGGATTTGACAAAAATAACAAGGAAGGAGTGAAAGCATACAATGAGCCAACTCAGAGCTGGTGAAGGTGTCAGGTGAACTTTCTCTTTCAGCACAGCAGCCTCTACACATATTCAGTCCTGCAGAACACCAGTTGTGATGGTTGTTGATGGACTGAGGGCTGAATCTTACTCTCCAATGGCTACTGAGCAGCTGTCTGGCTGGAAGTGATGTTTAGGCACTACTGACTTGCAGGGGATTGGAGCTGGCCACGTAGAAGCAGAAGATTCTCTCTTGGTTGCCAATCCCCACAATTGTCTAGTCATTTGGAGTTCATTTGGTGTTTGTTGTGGGTTTTTCTTCCCACATTAGTCAGAAGCAGTGTGGCTAAATACATTTCAAAACAGGAAAACAGTACGATTCCGTGTCACTCCAAAAAGTGGCGGCGTTTGTCTTTTTGTGTTTTTTCTTTTTCTTCATCGCAAAGATTTGGCCATTTCTCATGAAACCTGCTCTGCTTGCCCCACCCCAGCTTCTCTGGCTTAGGACAGCTCTTTTTAGCTGCTGATTTTGGTGAGCATCTTGTTAATGGCCTGCTTGACGTGGGTGGTGGAGCTTCGCCTCCGAGTCTTGCCCTGGACCATCTTGCGGCGCCGCACCTCGCGGCAGAGCTCGTAGAAGGCCTCCATGATGTTCCCCTCTCCCGTGCAGGCGGAGCACTCGTAAAAAGCGCACGCAAGTTCCGTGGCCAGCTTTTCGCCTTCCTCTGTGCTGACTTGCCTGGAGTGATCCAAGTCTGCTTTGTTCCCCACCAGGATCAGGGTGACGTTCTTGGGCTTTTTCACCTCGTCCAGCAAGTTCTTAAGCGGCAGCATTTCCTCGAAGCTGCCTCTGTCCGTGATGTCGTAAACCAGCACGAAGCCCTCGCCCCATCGCACGTGTCCCTCTTTCTGAATGGCATCCTCCTGTTGGGAAAGACAGAAGAACGCCTCAGGAATTTGATTTATGAGGAAGACAGCAGGGCTTCAGAGAGGTGCTGGTCCTACAAGGCTGTGTGCATCTGCTTCACCTTATACTTTGCTCACATCATCTTTTTATCACGTGGCATAGGAGATCTATTCTACCCAGGGCCATGACCTATCTGGCCTGTGCAGCATGTTCACCTGCCATATTTTAAAAGGGAGACCTGACTATGACAAATCTGCTCTTCACTATGGTGGGAATCAGTGGCTGAAGTTGCCAAGCTCCATCACTTCACTGTAGAAACAGACCATGACTTTGTGCCTGCTTGCTGGGCTGGCCCTGAGTAAAAAGGAGTGACAACAAAATAATTTAACCCCCAGAGTAAACCCCTTGACTTGTTTGTTCTTCCAAGCAGGATCCCTGCTCAGGAGGGTGTGGATCCAGCTTGGGGGAGCACAGAGGGGGTTCTGCCCAGAAGCAAACCTGTGTCCCCAGAGTAGGGCACACCTGCCAGCCCCTGCACTGCTGCCACCAGCAGCATTTCCTGCCCTGCTGCACACCCCAGCCGAGGCACTGGGTAGCAGCAGCACAGGCACCCACGCACCTGGCCAGCTGTGTCTAGTATCTCCATGGAAACCACTTCATCATCAATGGTAGCTTGGTGACGGTATGTCGACTCTAAAATAAGAACACATGTTGTGAAACGCATTAGAAGAACGTAATTCTCTTTTTTTTATATCTTCCTCGCAGATCTCCCAGCACAAGAGCAGATGTGTGACGTGCAGTTTGGCCAAATTTTCCTTGCTGGAGCTCTTCCAGCCACCCTGGAGCACACTCAAGTCCTCTTTTCTAAAACAGCAGCACTTACCTCTCTCCAAAGGGCACAACCTTTACTTTCCCATGGGTTAGACCTGCAAAAGCCTGGAGGATGCTGCAGTCTGCACCCAGCAAAGGACAGTTTGCTGTGCCAGAGAGCCCTGCAAAGCTCTATCTCATTTTTCCTCTTTGCTCCCAGGAAAGGCTGCTACCTTTGGAAGACAATGCCACAGCTCTCAAAGTATCCAGCACAACAGTCACTGCATGGCTTGTTGATCAAAACCAGTATGGTTGCAGATCAAGGAACCCAACCACTAAGCTCAGGCCTTATACTGTGAAAAAATTACAGACCAGTTAGGCATGTTAGGAATGTGTGTTTTAAACATGCTGAAATCATCACATTCCCTTCTTCCAGCAAGGGATCAAGCAGTGATTTCCCTGTTTATGATTTATAAGGATAACCAGTGGGCATTAAGCATTTACACTATGGAAAAATAGAAACCAACAACCCTATTTACTGTCCCAGGTTTTGGAACCAAGCAACTAATCAGAAAACTAATGATAAAGCAGCCTGTTTTATCTTAATAAGCTGATAAGCTAAATTTGATAGCATTTGACCTAAAATGTGGAAAACTATCTGTGCTAACATTCAGATTTATTACTGTTGCTAGCTCACAGATGTCCTGTATCAGAAGACAAATATGCATGCTGTAAAAGTCTGGCCAGTGACTACGAATGCTTTGCATTGTCAGAGACAGAATTCTTTCATTTGGTGTAAATCTCTTCAATAGGAACAAAGGAAGGAAACTCATTTCTTTAACTTGAACTTCTGCAAGGGCTTGTGTTTTGTGAGTGCCTGTTTTCATTATTCACTTAAGAATGTCACCTCTTCACAAAAATCAGGAATGTTTCAGAGCTGCAAACAGTCTCTTCCCAAAATGTCACCCCCTCCCTGTGCCACCTTAATTGCTTTAACAGCCCAGCTGTCTCCAACAGGGACAAATGGCCAATTTACTTGGGCAGATGGCAAGCAGGGTTTCAGGCCATGAAGACTGGCTTTCTTAGAGGCTGTAAATACCCCTCCTGGATGGGATTTCCAGGCTCTTGAAGGAGTTGGAGTCTCCCTTTGTGATCCTGAGGCTGTGCCTGCACAGCAGAGTGAGGTATGTCAAGGTCTCTTGGTGGAATGTCTTATCTGTGCCTTCCACACACCCTCCTGGCTCAGCAATTCCCAAAAAGCAGGAAACTCTGGTTGGGTGTTAGAGCTGCACCTTCAATGAGTTATTTCAGTGCTGGGCTGGGATTCCCTGTGTAGTACTCCAAGCTCCAGGTCATTTAGGAGCTTCTGCTCTGCTGTGCAGGAGAGATGGCTCTCTGAGTAAGCAGTGTGATTTTTAGCTCCTTACTTGCTAAGGCTTTGCAATGCTCATTTGCCTTCAACCATCTGGCTCTGCTTGACAAGTGGCTGCTGAGAATTTTTCCACAGAACCTGAGAAAGTGCTCACCCAGCCATGAGTGCAGGATATCTGTGAAATGTCCTCAGGAGGCAGGAGGGGGGATAGGCCATCCTATGACATTTATAATAATATAATTTTTTAAAAATAGAATCTACAATAAAAATATAATATAATTTATAATAATATAATTAAAATATAATATATAATAAATCCTTGAGATTTATTCTCATGATGAAATGGATAATAAATCTCAAGGAATAGACCTTTGCTCACCATGCAAAAGCAGCATGAATCTTAAATGATACTTCTCAAAATAGGACTCTGGCAGCACTTTATGTTGCGAGTTTAACTTGCTTTGGCTGCTCATGTTGGAAAGGAATTTGATCTTGGATGAGTAGCACCGATGTAGGTCAGATTCATGTAAATAAATCTTCCTAAATGTGTGTCTGCTCCTGTGCTCTGGAATGTGTGGTAGCTGGGTGAATTTTAATGAGGAGTGTAAAACAGCTGGATGTTGAAAGCATTTTTGGTGTAATCACAGACAGGGCTTCTCCTTCAAGGGAACAGAAATATCTGAAGAATCTGGTTGTCTTGTAAATTATGAGCCCTGAAGATGTGAGTTCCAGTCTGCTCACACTGATCCCATGGTACATCACAAAAACATTGCCTTGCTTTGGGATTTATTTGTATCATTTTCCTTGTGGCACTGCCTTTTTTTCTTTACCTTTTTTTCCTTTTCTTTTGAGACATGCAGCCAGAGAGTAACTGCAGGGCTTGAGATAACTGCTGGACCCCTGAGTGAAACAAACCTCTGGCAACACAGGTGTCTGTGACTCAGCTGAGCACCTTTGACTCCTGCTAGAGTTGGTGAAATAAAATAGGTCTGAGCTCTCTCCTGGAATAAACTGCACCTCAGTTTTGGAAGTTTTGGAATCCAGGCTGTAAAAGTTTTATGCTTGCATCACCATGGTTAAGCAGAAAAATCAAGGTGCAGCACTCCACCAGCAGCTCCCAGGATGATTTCAGGCAACTTTCTGCACTTCAGGCTTTGCTTTGCACCAGGTGTTTTCTGTCTGTTCCACCTCCAGCTGTGTGGCCAAGCCCCCAGGGATGGAACAGGCACCCCAGAGCTGTGCTTTGCTCACACCAAACTCAGTGTCAGAGCAGAGTCAGGGAGCTGCCGTGCAGACTGAGCCTGCCTCAGTCTGGTGGTGCTGGGGAAAAGGATTGATTTATTTGCTCTGTTTCAAAATAAATAGGTAAATCTGACCTGTTCTTGCTGTGCTTCCAACATTCCCAGTGAGAGGCTCAGAGGTGTGGTGAGTGTGGCTTAGAAGGCTCCTGGTCATAAAGCTGAAATCCCCCTGCACTCCTGCAGTGCAAAGCACTCTTGGTGCTCGTGGCTGCATTGTTTGAAATACTCAGGTTTGTTTCAAATCTATTTAGAGCTGTCAAAAGGCCTGAGAAACACGTTGGAAAGTGGCAGCAGTTGGTTTGGTTTTGAGCCACAATAATTCATTAATTAATGAATGAATCAAATGACCACGGCTGCTGAATAATTGTGGAAAAATTATTTTGCAGGGAAAAAAAACCAACTTCCTTGGGGGCTCTTGGTGCTGATAAGCACATTATAAATACTTTTATTCTTCTAAGCAGTATGATTAAAAAAATACATTTTAAAAAATGACTTTTGTAGGGAAAACTTTGAAGCCCATGATCCACAAACTGTCTATGGATGATATATTCAGTCACAGCTTGTTCACATCACATCCTGACACTGCTGTGACATTTGAAACAGAGTTTTGGCCTATGAGACTTGGCTGGTCATCTCTCAAACCTTGTTTTGTCCAGGACTATCCTGGTTTTCTGAGTATATTTGTTCCAGGATATTGTAGTTTGTAGAGAAAAACTATTATCTGGAAATTAATTTCTAGATTTTGAGTTATATTTGCAGTGATATAAAATGTTTTAGTGGTGTAAAAAGCTGCTTTCAACACTTGTTTATGTTGAACCAGCAATATATATTGGGATATGTCACAGCTCTAGAAGATAAGATTTGCATGGAGGTGTTTCTTGGTTTTAGGAGTAGGTAAATCAGCTGAGATGGAGCAATTATATTTTACAGGCAAACTTAAGCCAGCCTGGTCTGTTTGCTTTTAACTACAGAGGGACAAAACCTCTCTTTCCATACAGAATTCTAATTGATTTTTTTTTTTTTTTTTTTTTTTTTTTTTTTTTTTTTTTTTTTTTTTTTGGTCAAGGAGGTTACTAAAACAAGGCCATATAAAAATGCTTTATGAAACTTTGTTCTAATGGTGGTTTTCAGCCAGGTGGAGCTGAGAAATGCAGGAGATCTGGGGAAAGGCTTTTTGTGGAGTGATTGCAGAAGAGTTTTCAGACCAAACACCTCAGCTAATAAACATGAACTTTAAAATCATGGTTAAAGTCCTGTTGGATGGCAATGTCTAAAAGACTGAAGCTCCCCATAATTAGATCTGTTAACAGAATAAATGTTCTTGTTTATTGTTTGGGGTGGTTTTGTTGGTACCTCACTACTCATTCAGACTCCTGCAATCTTTGACACCCACCAGGTGTCACATTTGAGAACAGTGGCTTTGACTGCTGGGGAAAAAACACCCCCAAAAATTATTACTAACCCTGGTGTTGTTCTCCCAACCCTTCCTTGACCCAGCCTTGGTGAGGTCTGTCCCCCTCTGCATCTCTCTGCTGCTGCAGGAGCTTTTCACCTTCTAGAAAGCCCCTGTAAGCTGAGTGCATCCTCCTGGAAGTCCCTCCTGCCTTCTTCCTTCCTCAACCCCAGCTTTTCTCAAAGCACAGTGCAATTCATTTTTCTTGCTTGCCTCTGGCTGTGACATGTTCCCTCTGCTGTTTACCTTGCAGGAGGGTTTTTATTTTGCCACCACCAGTGGTTTTACAGTAAGCACAGTATAACACAGCACCTTGTGTATTTAGCACGTGTTTCTAATGCTGATGCAGCACAACCTCATGTGTCTCTCTATTCATTAATACCACAGGCCAACAAACGAGAAAAGTTGGGTTTTTTATTAATAATCCCATCAAACAAGATGCCATGAATGGCCATTGCATCATTTTTATCATGTGTAAAAGCAGAAAAAACCAGTAAAAATAATGTTTTTGAAAGGAAGCTTTGTGACTAATAATTGGGTTTGGACTCTCCAATGTTTTACTGTGCATGTGCAGCCCCAAGAGTCAGGAAATAGGGATGGAAAAGTTCCAGGAAGTTGCACGCTCTGCCACTGTCATATTTTCTGAAAAATCCCTTTGCCAGGATTTCTTCTCCTGGGAAGCTGAGAAGCCTCAGAGAAAAATGAAAACAATAATTATCTGATTTCTTCTCCTGTGCTTTGCTGCATTGGAATGTGGTTGGAGATTGTCAAGTGAAGTGCTGTAGAACTCACAGCTTGTGAAATTATAATCTAGATAAGAACTCATAAACATCTAAGTCAGAACAAGAAATACCATCTCACACATTTAATCCCAATATTAGCAAAAAACCCCCCAAAAATCCATTACCTAAGGGGGCACAGGGTAGTCAGCAGGCAAGAGCCTCTGCACAAGGCTGGGGGTGTCTCTGGTCCATGGAGATGGGCAGAGAATATTTGGTTTTTATCTCATTTTCCTATTTGTGATTAAGTGGGAAGGGATTAGATGGCTAGTGTTTCCTAATATAAAGCCCTTACAGACTATGAAATTCTCACTTTGGTATGAGAGTTTCTGTTGCATCCCTAGAATTTCCTCTTTTTAGGTAGAACACATGGGTAATATAAACCTAGTCTAGAGAAAACTGTGTTTTCTTGATGTGTTGATATTTCCAATAAATAATATTTTGGCCTTCAGACAGAAATTGTACAATAGTTTTCCTGAAGAGGACTCTAAGAACAATGAAAGGTGTCTTTGTTTGTTACCTCCTGCTGCATGCAGGTATGATTTTTCTGCTGCATGGGAAGAATGGGTTTCTTTTGGGAAGTGAAGTGGTGATGCTTTTCCTTTCCTATAGGTGCTGTCCTCATTCAGCTTTTACTGGGAGAGGCAAAGAAAATGTGGGCAGGTACCTGGGACTGAATTCCTCAAGGCATGCTAAAACCAAACCAATAAAGCCAGAGCAGTGCTAACAGACAGGGAGTAAGCTCAGAGGTTTAAACTGTTGTTGGTTGTTTTGGTCTGTTGGTTTTTTGCTTTTCATTTAATTTTCTTGCCAGTGCTTGGAAGGGAAGTTGGTTCTTGGTAGGAAATACGTCCCTGATAAATTTAAGCCTAAATAAATCATATTTTGCTGTGCCTTTTTGTCTGCTTGCAGCAATTTTTGTGGGTGAAGCTAAGTTTCACCCTGCTTCTGACAATATAAGTGAAAACTAACCAGTGAGACTTTTCTCACACCCAAAACAAGTAAAACAAAAAGTCTACTCTCCTGAGAGAGTAGAGGCAAGCTCTGGAAAATTCTGCCCATCTGGGAAACATTTCAGAATATGATGAGCAACAAAAGGAGGGGAGAAATATTTTGCAGCTGTAGCTATAGCAAGGACAGCCACTGCCATTCCTGAGTGTTGCTGTCTGTTGAGCTACTGTAAAAAAAAGCAGTATTTTTATTGCTGGCATCAGGAATATCTTCATCTCGAGACTCATATGAAAGAAAACAAACCACATTTTCAGATAACTGCTTCCCATGTCCTTGTAAGCATCCTCTGTTGCTGCTCTCAATTACAATTTCATCATTTCAAGGCTTTGTTGAGAATTTTAGAAGCCAGAGTTGGTGTTTTAAGGCGCTTTAGGCCATATGAGTCCATTTCCTTAGAAACACCTCAGAGAAACTGGGAATACTTTCATGGCTCATTGCTATAATACATTCAGGATCAATTCCTCCTGCTGAAGAGCGCAGTAAAAATGATACAGCATATTAAATGTACATCAAGTTAAACAATGTTTCTGCTGTTTTGATGTAGGAAAAATATGATCACAGGAAGATGTCTAGGAAGGCAAAACCTGGACTGCTGAGGGCCGAATCCCTTAAGCGCCGAGGCAGAAGGAATGAGTAATTCTGTCAATAAAAATCCGGGATCCGAATAGCTGGAGTCTGGCTCGAGAATAAGGCTGCTTCCCAGCGATTTATGGAGTGCCTGCCCATTTGTCATGGCAGTCCCAGAGGCACAGCCTGGCAGCCCTTCCTGCCAGCCCCAAATGTTGGTTACCATCACACCCCACGCAGGACCGCGCGCGTCGCTGCCAGCCGCGCTCGGACAGGCTGGAGCTGTCAGCAGGGGTGTTCAGGTGAAATGTGCAGAAGGCAAAGTTCTGCAGGATGCTGGCAGAGCTCTCTGCCCTTCTGCTGCCTGTAGAAAATTGTTATTTTCCATCCCGAGCTGCTTGCAGGCTGCACTGTCCTGCGGGGCAGCTGGGAGAGGAGGGACTGGCAGGGGAGGCTGCCTTCCTTCCAGGGCTGTCAGCCTTTCCAGCCAGGGGCTGGAGGGGCACAGCTAATGATTTATAAACACCTCCTCTACTCAGGGCTGCTCTGTTTGCTGTCTGGGCAGTTTCTCCCCCAGCTGTGCTGCTGCAGGGTGTTTGTGCTGGGACAGGCAGTTCAACCTTCAGGAGTGTCAAGGCAAACTTGCTGAGTAAGCCCCCGGTCAAGAAAACTGAAAAACCCACAATGCACAAAGATAATGTTTCTTTAACTTGAGGTCTGCAGCAGGGATGGCAATCCCAGGGATCAGGAGTTTGTATTCACATGGTATTCCAGCTGTCCAGACAATGTGTTAGCTGAATAAACCAGACAGCAAAGACAATCCTGGAGAGCTCTGTTTGGACCTGAGCCCTTTATCATGGCTTCAGGGGCACAAAGCTGCCCCAAAAAGATAGTTATTTTATCTTGTCTTATTATAATATATAATATATAAATAATATATATTATAATATATAATATGTTATAAATTGTACCAAATAATATATAATTATTTCTATAATATGATACTATAATTATATAATATTATATAATCATTTATATATTATAATATAGTTAAAATATAATATTGTATCTTAGAAGCTTATAAGACTATATCTTAGAAATATATAATAAATTATAATAAGTTTATTTATGTTTATATTATATCGATATTTATTGAAAATAATAACTATATACTAAATAACTATACTTCTACTCTTTAGTGAGTTCTTGATTCCCACAGCTAAGCTGTTTCTGGTTCCATTTTGATGAAAGCCAGTTTGGATATATTCCTGATATATTCCTGATATATTCCTGATATATTCCTACTTTTCTCTGCTGTTTATGTTGTTCATACAGACCTGCATTTATCCAGTGCAGAAAACAAACTCAGGCCAGCATCATTTGCTAGTTTTACCATATTATTTATATCCTGCATGGGACCTCCACCCTTTCCTTGTGATTCCTGAATGATGCTGTTCTGCTAACAGAACCCCCCAGCCATAGATGTAAGCAAAACTGCCCTTCTAATGTAAAAATAATCATCCTTGCAAGAAGTTTTCCAGTGGGAAAAGCCTCCTTGCCAGTGTAAACACCTTCACAAAGTCATTTCTGCTGTTCTTGCCACAGTGGTGTAATTTGCAAGTCTTGAGCTCGCCCGTAGGAGATTTAGTTTTGTGCTGTGGGAGAATTCAGGGCTCTAAGAGAGGTTTCTGTCTCCTTCCTTCAAGCAATTTTTGCAATTTTGTCTCCTATTTTCCTTGCTTTGCTGATGCCTACACATCTTGAGGGTCTCTCATGGGCTGTCTGTATGCTGCATTAGATAGGACTTTATAGAAACACTGTTCAAGTGTTTTATTCTGCCAGGGGAGAAAAAAGAGTGAACAAAAACCTGTAAAGAAATTCTGATATAGTCACAGGAAATACTCTTCAAAAATGTTACTATTAATTTACTAGTCCTGGCAAAATTATTTTTCTTAAAACCACCATTTCTTACAGTTACCTCTACTCCTTTAAAGTAATGAAGAGTCTTCTCCCTATTCCTTTCAAATTAAATAAACTCCTTTGCTTTTTTGTCTTTCTTTGCCTTCATACACAGTCCTGTTCCACTGATCATCTGCTAAGAGAGAGTTTTCTTTTCAGAGGATTGCCAAAGTCTTATGAGATGTGTGAATAGCTGAAGACATCTAGGGGCAGTGTGAGAAAGCCAAGACACTTTTAGAAAGGTCAGCAAAAATATCATCTCCTTGTTTGCTGATAGAAGTAGATTTTTGTTTCAAATCTAGGCTTTGCTTGGTGTTTCTGTGTGCCTTTGATGGGTGTCCTAAATGTGAGTGTCAGTTACTCTAAGGATTTGCAATCCTTCTGTAAGATGAAGGATTTTGTAGGTGGGACACAGAGGCAGAGAGACTGCAGACAACAAATCAGTTACTGAAACAAGAAAAGACCTGAGGAGCCTTTCTCCTGCATTTACCTGGGCTTTTATTTGTTTGGGGCTTTTTCTATATAGCAAAAACTGATATTTCAGTCCTTGAGCTACAGGAGCCTTCTTCCAGTTGTACATAAAAATGCTAATCCAAAACAAACAAAAAAACATAACTCATAATACTCCTCCTTTTTTGGGGGGAGAGGTTTCTTGTTTTGTTTTGATTTTTTTTCCTCCCAATTCTTGGATACCCCAGCTCTGTTTCTAGTAAAGCAAACTGTTCAAGTGTTGGTGGAGCAACAAATGTGTTCTCAGAGAAATGCTGCAAAATTATTTTAAAAAGTGCTCAGACATAGCAATGATGAATTTTTTTCTTTCATCATTTGATCCAGGGGATTCTCCCTTGCTGCAATGGCTTTTGGAAGCAGGAAATTTGCTGCTACCCATGAAGTTCTCTGCAGGCCCTCCATCTATCTGCTGCTGTGCTGGCTCTTTGGGCTTTCTCCTCCTTTTTTTGCCTCCCAGGAAAAAAATTAAATTTATCAGTTTCCTTGATTACTCTGATTCAGCACCTCCAATTTTAAAATCAATTAAATATCAAAGTGAACCACAATATCTCTCCATCTTTGAGCTCAGGAGAAGGCACCATAAATTCTGGGCACTGCCAGTAGCTCCTGGGATGAATTGCTGAGATGCAGACTCAAAAATTGTTATTGCAGTTTACTGGGGCTGGGGAGAGCAGCAATTCCCTGCTGAAATCCCTGAAAATGATGGGGTGAAGCCCTGGGGTCACTGAGGTCCATGAGAGTCCCACACTGATGGCCAGAGTGTGACTTCACTGGTGCCCTACCCAGGGCAAGCATTTTGAGGTTGCCTAACATCTCACTGAGCTTGCTTAAATGTTTTTCAAGTTTTGTTCTATTTAAAAACACGTAAACATGAATGAATTCTGGTGAAATCCATGTGGGAACCCAATCCCCTTTCTCAGTGCATATTTAACTAGCTAAAGAAGACTAGTTTAGTGCTGAATTATTCATGCATTTAATATTATAGAAAACAACTGCATTTATTTTTTAAAATGTGCTATTCCAGCCCATTTCTACGTAGAGCTCTTTCATCTAATTCTGTTGAAAATGTGAGAAAGCTGCAATTTTCTGTAAATGAAGATGGATGTGGAAACCCATTCACCTTAATAATGCCAGGTAGGAATTTACCTTGAGGAATTTAGCACCTTTTGGAAAAGCAAACAAAGTCCCCATGCCAAGATGGTGACAACGAGTCGCCAGTTAAACAGAAATATTGGACAAGTCAAGGCTGGCGGTTAACACTCCCCAGAAAATGACCTTTGCTGAGGTTGCTGCCCTTTGGCTGAGAACAGTTAAATAAAAAGCAGAGTGAGATGTACTTTTGGTGAAGGTGCAGCTGTCCTGCCAGTGTTTGCACAGATCCAACATCTGCACACGAGGGGCACAGCTGCAGAGCCCTGACTTCAGCAGCAGCTCTGTTTGCCAAAGCTTGCAGGGCTCAGGGATGCTCCTCCTGCCAGAAAATGTTATTTTGTGGTTGGTAATTTGGCTCCTGGTGGTGTACAGCATTCTATCCAGGTGCTGCTAAAAATATGGCCCTTCATTTTCTTCTGCCAGGTTAGAATAGCAAGGAATATTTATAAGGTGTGTTTTTTCCCTTCCTGTTAGAATGTGCCACCCTTGAATAAAAAGAGGAATAGTTGTTTTTTTTTTAATATGATGCTTACTTTAGGTTAATGTTGAATTTCCATCAGGCCTTGAGCAGCTTGGTGAAAGCTTTCCTAAAAATAGGAATTAACTGGGGGCTGCTTGCATCAGAGGGCTAATGGCTGGTTGAAAACTTGACATAAGAAATAAACTAGAAATTTGATGTTCTTGTCTCAGCCCCAGTGATTTTTGGCAAAACCTCCCATTGCTTAGTAGCTGGATGGTTTGCATCTGTTTCACTCCTGTCCTGTTAGAATAACTTGACAAAGCTGCTTATTTCTCCCTGTAGAGGAAATTGCCTTCCCTTACACAACTTTAATTTTTTATACTGATTGAGCATGATATCCCTCTTTCCACAGAACTGCCAGCCCATGGCTGCTGGGAAGGAATGGATCTATTCTGCTGAAACTTCTCAGTGAATTCAGATGTTTAAGTGGACACCAAATCACTGCAGGATGACACTGCTAAAAGACAGAAATGCATCTTCTCAGGCACTGGTTTTCAAAGCTTTTCAAGGTACAGTTTCTTCCTCATTGATCTCTGAAGGCCTAAATAGTGGTTACAATTTCAAGATTATTTCTCATCTTTAACGCTTCAGAACCTTTTTTGAATCCCATTGTGATCTGTTGTTTGGAAAAATAATACTTTACAAAACAATCTCTCGGTAGGGAGCTTCCACCAGAGATTGCTGTGATTAGGAAATAACTCCTTGACAATAGTTTATTAGTTTCTGAATTTCTCAAACCTTTTCCTCGGAGCAACCTAGAGAGCTGAGCATCACAACGACTGTAATACATAATTTAAGCTATTATTCTCTAGACTGAATGGTGATGTAGACTTCAGTAAGTCAGGAGAGATTTAATTTTTTAGTTTATTGCTGCCTGCACGAAAGCTTTCCTTGTTGCAAAGAGGAGACAATTAGATTCCTGAGGGGCACAGTGATTTACAATTGTATTCATTTGTAAAACAGAAACAAATGTCAAGCCTTGTACAGCAAAAAGGGCATGGGGCCCTCATAATGGGGCAAAAAATAATAATAAACCTTGTAGCTTGCTAATAACTTCATTTGTGTGCTTAAACAAGGCAAAAAGGATGATTCTGCATGCATAGGGCCTGTGAGAAATTGATGAACTTGGACTGCACAGATAGGGAAGGCTTTACACACCTCTTGTCAAGTTCTTAGAATGATGTACTCGTGGTAGAAATGTTAAGTACTAGCACTGATAATGCCAAAGGAACATCCTATTGAACATTCCTCTGTGCAGCTCAAGGCAGGTGACACATAATTCACTGAGGACTGCGTTGATAGTAGCAGATAAAAGAATGTATTTGAGTTCAGGTTGTGCTGATATTTATTTTCCCAAGATGGGAGTTTTGATATGTTATCTCTCCATTTTGCCAAACAAAAATCCCGGATACTTGCTTTTTACAAAGGGCTGCCTGGGTTCTGTAATGGAGTGTATTAAACTTCATTTCTGCTGTGCAATTTTATGGCATTTTCTATTTCCTTAATGAAACCTCTTAAGGAAAGAACATTAATTAAGGAATTGATACTTAACTCTATGATCTGTGTTGGAGATGTTAGGAAGGAGAGAGAAACACGTTGGAAAAAAGAGAATTTTCCAGCCCTTTACTTTTTGTGTGAATTACTTAGTCCTGAGGTATTGAAGGCACCTTCTAAGAAGTGAATGCCTTGTCTGGGACTTCTTGGCCTGGATTTGCAGAGCATTTAAATATATGCTAAGTTAAGAAATACTGAGAAAATTGATCTTGGCACAAATTTTAAGTGAAGCCTCTAATTCAGAGCAACTGTTCTACAGGTTTTTTTGAGATATCTGAGCCAGCTTCATGAAAATGCCAGACCCAACAGAGCTAAGTGGGAGCAGTGGAAGGGACATGTGGATGCCCTTTAGATCATTGGTGCCCCTCTCTGGTCACCCAAAAATAAGACACAATATATGTTTGAAAATGAGGACAAAAAAATTACCTGAGTCTAGGTAGGCTGACTGTAAAAACCCTTTTGTTGGCCATGAATTTTTAAGATCTCTATCCCAGAATACAGATCTGTATCCCAGTATCTTATTGTCAAGCAGAAGACATTTGGGTTACTCAAAAGGAGAAAAGTGATCTCACACTAAATGATTTGAAGAGTTTAATGCTGAAGCAGATAATTTCAATGGCAGAATTCCCCTGGATTTCTGAGTGGTCAGAAATGTGCCTCACACAGTAACTCAGCCTTTATCTGGTGCTGCTGCTTCTCTATTCTGCCATCTTAGGCAGCAATTTGTTCCAGCCTGAAAGGACCACAGAGAAGCTTTTTTGCAGCAGATTTAGAGGCTGACTGAGGCTTGGAATTTTATCTCTGTGATTCCATGGCTTCAGCCATGCCATTCCACAGCCTGCTTCCAGGACACAACTTCACATTTTCTGAAAAACCCCTTTGCCCAGTATTTCTCTCCTGGGAAGCTGAGAAGCCTCAGAGAAAAAGGAAAACAATAATTATCTCACTGCTTCTCCTGCGTTTTGCTGCATTGGAACGTGGTTGGAGATTGTTTGTCCAACAGGTGGTTGTTTAATTGGTTTTTTCATGTGAATTGTTTTGATTTGATGACCAATCAGTGCCAAGCTGTGTCAGGACTCTGGAAGGAGTCACGAGCTTTCATTATTATCTTTTTAGCATTCTGTATTCTTTAGCATCGTTTAGTATAGCACTCTTTTATATAATATATATCATAAAATAGTAAGTTAGCCTTCTGAGAACATGGAGGCAGATTCCTCATCCCTCCCTTCCTCTGGGAACCCCACAAGTGCAGGACACAGCCACCTACCCAGCGTTGGGTCGTACTCCCAGATGAACCGCTTGGTCAGGAAGCGCACCACGAGAGCTGCGGGGACAGAGACATTCCGGGTCAGAAGGACAAGAACCAACTCAGCAGATTGCTTTAAAGCTCTCCCAGCAAAGTTTCCTGTGTGAGTGGACAGGTAGCAGCTCCCCTCAGCTGTGACACTTGAGAACTTGTCACTGTTTGGGGCTCACTTCACGCTTTTGGATGGGGGCAACAGAACAAATCAAAACAAACAAACAAAAACCTTTTTGCAGCATTAAAGCCACTGCTTTGGATGCTTTAGGTATCCTATAAACAGTGGGGAAAGTGCTGGTGGCTTTGGAAGCAGCTTTGACACTTCAAAATGAAGGTTTGATCAAAATAACTTTATTCTTGGAAACTTTCCTTTGGATTGTAAACCTTGTAAGGCAGAAATAACTGGCTAAATAGCTTCCTTCTCTGTTTTGGCATGCCTTCCTTGTAACAGTTTAATTTCCACATTTTGTCTACTTGAAGAAAGCAGATTAAATATTTCAAACCAATGGTCAGCACATGCTATTAATCAATTTGCAGAAATAGAAAAAAAGTTTAAATTTTGGAGCACTCGACAGGTAGTTCTTAGTTTCAGCTTATAGGATAAGGTCTTGTTACTTATATTCTTGTATTTACGTTTTTCTATCCCTCCAAACCCTTTAAAAACAACTTATATAGACTTTGATTATTCTTGAATTTAAAACCAAGCAGTGCTTTGAATTTCTAGCGATGCAAATGAATCATTTGCCCCTGCAAACCATCCAAAATCCTTTCTGCAAATGAAGCCAGAGATATCACTGCACAAGCTATTAGTGCAGCAATTATAGCTACAGGAAAACTTTTCCTTGTCATCAGACCCATATGATTGTTCCATCCTTTGGTTGCAGGTGGACAGTAAAACCCAGTTCTGATCCTTTTCAAAACTGAAGCCAGGAGAATGCCCTCCATCTCATACTTCTATGCCCAACAGTAGGATAAGAGTCTGAAGAATAAATCAAATGACTTAAGATTTCCTTAATCAGAATATTAGTTTTAAGAAGATTAATATACCTCCTCATACTTGGAGGGGGAATAAGAAGCTGATCCTAAGGAAATGAGATCACCACACAAGAAGTGATTTGAAGTTGGTGTTATTTTAAGTTTCTATTTCCCTTAGGGAATTCTACTCTGATTTTTTTTGCTTAGGCTTTGCTAAAATGCTGTCCTTGTTCCTCAGAGTAGATGTGGGAATTCTTAGACAAAGTAACTTGTCAAGTCATGGTCCTTAACCTGAATTCCATAACAAAACAAGATGACTTCATTGTAGCTGAGTTCCCATCCATGGTGATGTTGCACCAGGACTTTTTTTCTGCACCTTTTATCATAGCTGGAGTAGTTCAAGCATCTTATTGTTTTGAAAGTTTGGTCATGATTCTTTAATTGCTAGTAATAGATTGTCTCTTCTTCTGGCTTTGTCAAAGGCAGATTGAAAAAAAAAATAAAGAGATTTAAAATTACTTAAAACAGATTTAAAAAATCAAATAGATTTTAGAAACTTATTTAAAAATTTAAAAAATGTTTTCACAGCCATACCCTGAGGGAGAAGCAGTGATGGGCTACCTGTGTGGCACAGTCAGGTGGCAATCAGCCACCTGGCAGACCCCAGAGGTGAGGACAGGAAGCACAGTGAGCCACTTGCTAGGCACTGCTGCCACAAAGTATTTTTATAAGTACTTTCCTTTTTTTTGGGGCTAGTGAAGGGAAGAAAACACCCCCTTATCACAACCCCAGTGAGCAGGGAACTCCCAGCTCCAGAACCATGTGCTCTGTGTTTAGGGGCACCCTGGGGCTGTGCAGGACTGCTGCTCCTCCAAGCTGGCTCTGCTCAGCCTCCCTGCTTCTGACCCAGTGAAATTCCTTCAAAATGCTGCTGCTGTCTGTCATGGCAGTGGTCACAGCACATCCTATAAAGCTTTTCCCTTCCACACATTTTTATGAGGCTGAAGATTAGCAGCTAGCTGCGTTTCCCAGATGGGGAGCGTGAGAAGCTCTTGGTCCAGAGCCTGTTCTGTTTATAATTATTGCAGACCATGTTGGATGGGAAATGTCTTCACTTTTGTCTCATTAGGGGTGCTCAGCAGACAGGCCTCTGACACCCAGTGGGGTATTAAAGCAACTTATGGGATGTTGCTGCCTGATTTGGCTGCAAATAGACAATGAGGGAAGAGCTGGGAAGTGCTTGGGCTGTGGGTCTGGAGACCAACTTGCTGGCTGGTGCCTCCTGCCCCAGCAATGATCCCCTGGAGCAGGGGTATTGCTGTGGAGCCAGGCTGTTTGTGTTGAGCTCACTCACTGCCAGATTACATCACTCTGCTGTAAAACAGCTCTGCCAGCAGAGGAATCAGGGTGAGGACATCAGCAATGCGCTGGACTTGGAGCTGGAGCAGTCAGATTGCTGCTGCTGGCTTAAATGATGCTTTGGGCAAAAGAATTAAGAGTCCCCCATGTCCTCAGTAATGTTGCATGAAAGATGAGTTGAGATGGGCGTTACTTCCCTCTCACCTGTGGGTGCTGTTTGACCAGGCAGTTTTCCTTAGACATGTTGAACTCTAATGCTAATAACGAGCCCAAAATAACCCAACAGACTAAAGAGAACCAATCCAAATGCTGGGTTTTGATTCAAAATAACACCGAGACTGAGACTGTCTGAAACACATTATTTTCTGATTAAATTAAGTGACTAATCCCAATAATCATATTAAAATGGCCATTTCCAGTGCTCATCCTCAAATTCATTTTGAAGCAGCCCAGGTTCAGATTGATGCAGTAGTTAGCAGGAGTGAATTTCATGGCTCTCCACTGAGACTACTCCAGGCTCTTCCCTGAGCACTTACAGCTTGTGAAATACAAGAACTTGCAGGCTTGGAAGGAAAGACTCTCCCACAAGCTGCTTTGTGGGTTCCTGCTGTGTTGTTTGGAGACATGACCATCACCAAGAGGAGCTGATGTAACGTCCCAGCAAAGGAAGAACAGACTCATGTCTCCTTCTGCCTTTCCTGACACCCTCACTTCCAACTCAGCTGTTTTATACAGGGCATAAATTAGGGTAGAACTTGGCACAGGACCTTCATTCACTCATGTTTAAAACTTCTGCCTTAGAAGTTATTCTTGGAGAAGAATCATGACTATCTGTCAAATACATTTTGCAGTGCAGCTCCACTGAAGACAATGAAGTTATACCAGGATTTAACATGGCATATAAACCAAGGTTATCAACCACATAATTAATCAATTTCTTTCAAGCTTATGTGGCTGAGTCCCTTGCTCAGCTTTAAAAATCCCATCCCATATATTTTGGGACTTTTTTGTGTGTGTGTGTGATATTTTGCATCTTGCTTTAGATCTTTGTTTGGATTTAGTAACATAGAAATGCTCTAGCTAAATTTACAATCTGTCTGAATACATATCTTTGTGGGTTTGGTATCGTTCCAGCTAATACAAGCTGAGTTTTTTGGGGAAGAAAGGAAGCAGGGTTTTATTTGAAAAACAACCCCCTTCCCAAAAAGTTACAGAATTCAAAGTTATTCTAAGAAAAATGAGAGTTTTCCACAGTGAAATAACTGTATGATGACTCTTTATGCCATGAGAATTTTCAGCTATATAAATGGCCTGAAAGTAGTCCCATTATTTAACTTATCAACAAGTCCATTCCTGGTGCCATGATGATGTGTCAGCAGTAAACCACACTTGGCAGGAGACACCAGAGTGGTTAAAACCAAAGGTTAGTATGATCAAAAGGCACTTTCAGAAATGAAATATTTCACTATTTCTTAAATTTTATTTTTTTTTTAAGAGAGTTCATCCCCCATTCACCTTCTCAGAGGCCCTTTAGGTACTGGAATTTCAGCCCCCCTGGAAGATGGGGTGAGTTCCAGCCTGCTGGATTCTGGCAGGTGATGTTCTGCCTCCTTGAACAGCTCTATGTCCACCTTCAGGAAATCATGGCTCGTTTTAAAGACAAAACCAAGAGAATTTAATTTGCTTCTGGAAGTGCAGGTCGTCTGGGGGTGTCTGTGTGTGGGGGAAAGTGTGAGCTTAGAATGCAGAGTCCTTTTCTGATCCATCAGGGGTGTCAGCATTGCTGACTGCCTCGCTCTGCATCCGTGGGCCTGAGCCTGACTCAGCTCTGATGGGATCTCTGCAGTTCTGGGATGTGGGGAAGGGAGAGCTGGGTGAGGCATCAACAGCAGGACCTCTCTGCCTCCTCCCTTGCTTTGCTCACCATGGTCACTTCTGATGCTGGGACATGCTGCAGTAAACTAGACTTGTCCTGCAGTCAATCTAATGGAGCAAAGCAAGATCAGAGAGAAAAATAAGGGAGAACTCAATGAAGCATAAAAATGTTTTGTTTTACACTGCCTTGCTGTTTCAAACTCTGCATGTTTTAGGCATTTTCAAGTCACTGTCTCAAGGAGTGAGCTGTTCAGAAAAATTCCTGTTTATGATAATTTTTCTTTAACAGCACAGGGAGGTCCTCCACTGACTGCCAATGTAAGTTCAAAAGTATGTATACTTTAATATATAAAGATCAATTAAACATAAATACCAAATGTATATATTCTTATATATACCACATAGCAATTTATATGCAGCAGTGTGTGTGTATATACAGGTGTATATATACAGTGCTATAGCAAATACAGCCCAGGACTGAACAGCTGGGGGAGGAAATGTGCTGCTTTTGCCTTTCAGGAGGTTTCACTGCTTAATGCAAACCTTTTTCCTCAGTGGTGATGGAAAGGGCTTCAGTTCTGTGGATTCAAATCTGAGCAGCAAGAGTGGTTCAAATGTCTTTTTGTTCTGGTGGAATATAAAAGGCCTGGAATACCTGTCTCAAATATCCTGTAGGATCATGGTTGAAACCACCAATCCACGCTCAAGCATTTCAAAACCACTAATAAGCTCTCAAATGTACAATATTAAGTGCTGCAGATTGGATTTATCTTTACAGTGAATAATATTTCGCATGCAGAATGTGAATGCAGCAGGACTCCAAAGGCTGTTTCAGACAATAATTCAGCAGGTTGTCCAATTAGATGTCAATAACTGACCTTCACAAGTTGTTTGGATGCTCTTTCCAAACTACTGTGGAAGAGACAAAGCCCACACTCCTGCTCAGCTCTGCTTTTTTGCAGTCTCCAGCAGGTCATTCATACTCCAGCCTAGCTAAATGTCAGTGTATTTCATGCCACTGTCACTTTTCAATTTCTGCTACAAGGTTTTGGGCAGTATTTCTTTTGTTAGTGGCAATTTCCATCTACCTCAGATGTAATTGCATTTTGCTTCTGTGGGAAATATGCAGTTTTAGGAAGTTCTGAGTGGAAAGAGCCTGGGGAAAAATAACCTGTTTCAAGGAGTTCATCTGAAATTCTGGCAGTCCATGGCACAGTGTATTTAATATTCATCTCAACTGTCTTCATAGGAGACTGGACAGCTTTGTATGCTCCTCTAGATTTTTTTATTGATTAGCAGTCATTCATCCCATCCTCACAAAACAGGAGGATTTTTGCTGCAATGCTTTCCCCACTGCTTTCAGTGCTCAAGATATTTTTTTACAAAGGTTGCTGCACATGGAACTCAAGCAGGAGGCTTAATTTACATTATGTTACTCTGTTCCATAACAAATAACTTCAGTATAAGGTTGTTTATTTTACCTGAATATAAATTGCACCCATGTGAAAGATAAGTTATCAGACTGGTGTGTCCAGTGGTTTTGATCATTTTAGGGTAATATCCACACTTGCATCATTTCCCTCTCCTGACTTCATTGTGTAACTTGTTCTGTCACCCCATTTGTGAAACCTAAACTTTCTGGTGTGCTATTTCTGACACATTTGTGTTGGAACCCTGGTCACTGAGAATTTCAGACTTTCTGTGCTGAAAAGCACTGACCCCCAAGAGAACATTACATTTAACCTGAGGCTATGGAGAAAGCTTGCAAAATTGAATGATAAAACTAAGATTATAAATGTGTAGTTTGCATAGAAGTGTGTAATATCACATAGTAGAAAACTTAAAGTTTTAAAAATAGTAATATGTATAAAACAAGATAAAAATTTTAAAACAGAAGCTAATCCTTCTTCTCTATCTTCCTTTTCATAAATTTTAGTATTGTGTAATTACATAAATATCCACATTACGAATCACAAGTAGTTAGTCATTAAGTTAAAAGTAAAAACAATTTAAGTGTAATTTCTTAATTAGACAATTTATCCTTATAAATACTTATAAAGAGCAAAATACAACTCCATTTTTTAATTTGTTAAAGTACTGTAAAACTCACACTTAAAAAAAGCTCTAATAGAGAGTGGCCATAAACACATGGCCAGTGCTGAGGTGGGGGTTTTTGTTTTGTTGTGATTTTTTGGGGTATTGGTGGTGATATTGCTTTTTTTGGGTTTTTTTTGTTTGGTTGGTTTGCTTTGGTTTTTTTGTTGGTTTTTTTGGGGGGGAGGGGCATTTGGTTTTTGTTCAGTTTTGTTTGGGGTTTTTTTGGGTTTGTTTTTTGTGGTTTTTTGGTTTTGTTTTTGGTTGCTTTTTTAAATTTTTTTTTGTTTTGGTTATTTTTTTGTTTTGGGGGTTGGGTTTTTTTTGATGGGAGAGTGGGTTTTTTGATTTTTTTTAGTTTTTTTAGGGTCTCTTCCAGCTTTTGGTCTGATCCCTGCTCTCTCCCCTCTCCCATGCTCAGAAGCCAAGAGAGGAGTAGGAATAACTGGAGGAAAGGGGAGAGAGGTGAAGCTGTTGCACACATCTGGGGAGGGCTGCAGGGACTAGGAGAGGGGGGCACAGTCTCATGCACCAAGGAGATGAAGAAATTTTCCCAAGAAAGTTTAAAGAGAGTTTTCTGTGCCACCTTGGCCAGGTTAGGGAGTGGTGAGCAGAGCCCAGCTGCTCAGTGAGAGCATCCTGGCTGCCAGCACCAACCTGGCCAGAAATCCCAGCCCTGCTCCTCAGGAACTGGAGGAACCCATCTGCCTCCTCTTGGGGTTAGGATTTGACAGTTCTGAGGGATGGTGTTCCAACACCTTCCCTTCTGCTGCTCTGGCCGGGAGCAAAAGGCATTTTGTTTGACGTGGTATGTTCTGGTAATGACAAAGTCATTCTGGAAAGGCACAGCTTACTATTTGCAGCTTAGAGTAAGTCAAAATGCTTAAAAAATACAGTTTTATCAGGCTCTGGTGAGTCAGTTTGAATGGGAGGGCAGTTGGCACCCTGAGTGAATAAAGCCTCTGGCATTAATGCTGGATCACTGCCTGTGCTTGTAATCTTCACAAGACAAAAAGGACTTTTGTCAGAGCGCCTTGCTCTGCCACTGAGTAAGGGGCAGCACAAATGGTCACTAGAAATGTCACAAAGAGATGCAGGGCTCTCTACTTCGTGTTGGTGAACAGCACTGGGTGTTTCTGTGTGGTCAGAGTCTGAACAGAGTAGCTGTCACTCTCTCCTCCTCAGCCTGACTATAATTTTCTTGTCTTATTTTCAGTTATATCAGTATACTATATCAAATGAGACTACAGCTTGCATCAAATGAAAAACAATCTGTTCCCTGGCTTTTTCTGTGATAAACTTCTTTTTTTTTTTTTTCCCTTGCACACCTCACACCTTGGCTCTCTGGATTTGGCTCCATGGAAATCTCAGACAACCTGGAAAAGCTTTGTATTGTGATTCCAGTCCAGCTAGAGCAGGATGTTCAGGAAGATCTTGAAAGGTCATTTGTCCTGTGCCATTTCCATCTTTCTTGGACAATGGAGCTGAGGTGAACACCAGAAGTTTGCACCAGCCCTATTGATTGATGACTGATGATTGAATCAGCTGATGGATGCAGGCCTGGAATGTCCCAGGAAGATGAGGAATTAAGGCAACAAAATACACTGAAAACTGACTCATGGATTTTAAATGGTCCTCTTTTTTTTTTATGATGACTTAAGCCTGGATAAATGTTACATCTTTTTAACACAGGGGAACCCATCTTTTTCAAAATCAGCTATTCTCATATTTTAGCTGTGCCTTTTTATTTTTATTCTTCCTCCTTTTCTCTGTGCTGTAAAGACACCTGCTCCTGTTATTTGCTAGCTGCCTGGAATCTTGAACTTTTGTTTGCACCAGGAATTTAATTTTTTTTTTAAAGAGAAAACAGCTTTGCCTTAACACCTGGAGAATTAAGAGACACAGCAGGAGGAGCAGAGAAGCTCTTTAAGAGGCATTTCCACAGAAGGGTTTGCAATGCTGCCGGATGATAAAATGGACTGATAGGAACACCATGATCAGCAGCTGAAGTGAAATGGAAGGCAAACACTATGGACCACATCTTTCTCACAGTGAAAATAAATGTGTGGCAAAGTGTAGAAATGGTTAGCTGAAGACAAAACCTCAGTCTGAGCAAAGGTTTCCCAACATGCTGTTGTGTTTTTGGAGGCAGAAAAGTGACCCTAGGGGAGATGGAATTGGCAGGTACCTGATGGTATCTCAGAGTATCCCCCCAGCATCATCATCACTTTTCTTGGTGGGGCAGCTTGGAGGAATGGGTGTGGGTGGAGAGCAGCTCTTCATAAACCACCAGTGAGCAAAGCCTGTTTGTACCTGCAGCCTGACTGCTGACCTGCCTGGGCTCCCATCACTGCTCATCCCATACAACCCCTGTCAGGGGGAGCATAATTCATCCAGAATCTGGAAGCAGTGATTTCCTACCAGGCCATGTCATAATGGCCAAAGATAAATAGTGCTAAGTGCTCCAGTCAGTGCACTGTGCTTGGTTCCCAGTGCTAGTGACAGCACGAAATGAATTCAAACTAATTCATTGTTTTGATAAACAACTATCATCTCCTATCTCTGGCTGCAGCTATGGTTTTATGAGCACCCATTTGGTGCCTGTAATAATGTAGGGGTTATTATTAGCCCTCTGCTTGGAATCTGGACACACAATCCTGGGAACTGTTCAGAGTAAACTTTAAAATTATGTGTGCGTGTGACAGGGGGGAAGCAGGATCTAAATTTAAATGGTAAATTTCTGCTTTCATTCTCAATGCTTAAGGGCACTCAGCTAATAAACATCTCATGGCTTCAAACAAAATAAAAGCCACAGTAGTAGATAATGGGTGCTGTAAAACCTCTGACTTATCTCAAGTCTGAAACTTGGAGGATTAACATCACTTAGTTTATGATGTTCATCGCAGCTGCCAGGAGACCTGGCCCTGCCTCCCCAGAGTGCAGGAGCTAAAGGGAGTGCTCTTCTGGTCTCAGCTGAGTAATTAGCTGTACTTAGTTAAAAGTCTGCATTAAGAGGGAGCTTTTCTACATTTCTCCGTGCTGAATAATGAGTTATACCCCAAAAGTCTGAGGTGCTATCTGTGTGAGATTCTCTTGTCCATAGGAATTACACAGATAAGAAATGTAGCAAGTCATATATTCGGGGCTCTTTCAGTCATTATCTCATGCAGTGGTTTATCCACTCTGAAGTGACCTTAGTGATGGGATTTTCTTCATTCCTTTTACATGAGGCTGAAAACACCAAGATCCTGTTTGTTCCAGGGGGAATTTAAAGATCCCACAGCAGTTATGCAAGGGCATCTTTCCCTTCAAGGATCCTCCCCTCCACCCTCAAGCCTGGTAGATGCACACCACCACAGTGGATGGCAGTGCCAGGGGCTCAGGGATCATGCAGCTCCAAGGAAGTTTGCAATTATGATGATATTAGCTGTGGCATTCACATTCTCTGAAAAAATTCCTTTGCCCAGGATTTTGTCCTGGGAAGTCGAGAAGCCTCAGAGAAAAGGAAAACAATTCTTATCTCATTTGCTTCTCCTGTGTTGTGCTCATATGGAATGTGGAGATTGTTCACCCACAGGTGATTGTTCCATTGCATTCTGCTGGGAGTTGTTTTCACTCTGGCCAATCAGGGCCAAGCTGTGTCAGGACTCTGGAAAGAGTCAGGAGTTTTCATTATTATATTTTTAGCCTTCAGTAAGTATCCTTTCTGCATTCTTTAGTATAGTATAGTATTCTTTAATATGATATAGTATCATAAATTAGCTTTCTGAGAACATGGAGTCAGATGCACCATTCCTGCCTTTGTTGGGGCATTCTCTGCAAATACAATAATTAGCTTCTATTATTTTCTCAGGCCAGCGTGACAAACCTCTCAGGGCTAAGTTTTCCTTCTAATGCTTTATTTTAAAAACACTTCCTCAGTTTCACCCTGAGCTCTTTCCAGAGTGAGCACAGAGCACATAAACAACTCCACTCTCCCTGACAGCAGCTGAACAGCACAGTATACATTTCTTTCTCCTGTTACTGCCCTGCAGAGTGCCCTGGAGTGGCTGCAGTGATCTGAGTTTGTTTAGCTGCTCACAATGACATCCTAGGAGAAGTGAAGAAACACAGCCCTGGGACTCCAAATTTAACAAGTTAAAAAATCTCCAATTGCTCATAATGAAAGCTGGTGCAGTGACTAGGGAACCAGTCCAAGAGGTGGTTTACATTCCTTGCTTCACTGTACTTTACATTTTGCTCTGCCCAGAGCAATGGGTGATTACCTTTTCAGCACTATTAGTGTGCCTGGCAGAACAGGGAGGGAGCCAGCATGATGCCCTGTAGTATTTAAATGGTGTTGGGCTAAAAGGAGGCCCTTTCCCAGTGTGATCCCATCCATTCCTGCCCTCCAAGCCTCTTGTCACCCCCCAGTTCTGTAGCTCTCCAAGTGCACCCACCCAGCCACACTGATTCACTTGTGTGTGGGGATGGACTCTATCTGGAATTAATTAAATTCTCCTCATTTAAAAGATAGATGCTCTTTCCCCAAAACCAGTTTGTTGTGGGTTTTTGTTTACTTCTTCATGTTTGTTTGTTTGTTTTCTTGGGTTTTGTTGTTATTTGGTTTGTTGTTGCTACACCTGGAGATTTCTCTTACACTGGGGCATTTCTAGGAATTTTTTTTGCAGCTTGTCTTCCTTTTTCAGTCTCCAAGCAGCTGTTGAAAATTTTGGGCATTGGTTTCCCTGGCCATTCCCTGGTTTTATCTGGAACTTGTGTGCAATGCTACTGCTGCTGGTATAAATGGATTATCACTGCAGATAGACTGATGCTGACCAAGCAGAAGTGTTTCAGAAATATAAATAGCACTTGGATGCTGAAACAATGCTTTCACAAATGTACCTTTAGAGGCTGTTTACAGGCTGCAAGAATAGTCTATAACTCTTGGTTCTCTACTGCTTTTAAAAGAAGAAGCAAATTTAGATGGCATTTTTAACTTTCCTGATGCATCCTGGCACAGCCTCCCCAGGAGATAAACATGAGCCTTGTGGTCTCACAAATGACTCTGCTGAGGTTGGGGTGAGCTCTTCAGCTCCAGCTGAGCTCAGCTAAAGCTGAAAGCTTGGCTGACCTTTTTTACAGGAGCAAGGGTTATCTTTTAAACCAGTCTTAAATCCCTACTTTACTCTTTTGGTTTCATATAGAGGAAGAGATACGGTCTTGAAACTCTACTCACAAGCAGTGTCCTGCCCTGGAGGCTTGATCTTGAGATGGAAGAGCACCTGGGAGGGCTGAGGCACCTCCTGCTCATCCACCCAGATGTGATGGAGCCCTAGGGGGGATATAAAACCCAGCAATCCTGTTCCTCTGCCCCCCAGCAGCATTTTTCTGCTCCTCTCTGCCTGCCCCATCTGCTCTCTTGGAGCACCAGCAATCAAAGCAGCAACTCCTGCTCTCACCAATGCCATCCAGATCAGAGCTCAAGCAGGAATTTTGTTATTCCACCCCATTCTCTGCATTCCCTTCCCTCCCATTCTTCAGGGTTTAGCCCAAGAGCAGTGGCAAGAAGAGCTGAATAATTCACTGCTCTAAAGCAATGAGCATGGTCTGGCCAGAAAGGGGGCAAACAATGCACTCTCATTTTAACCAGATAAAGTTCAGCATATAAAGATATGTCAGGCATTGCTAGGGCAGATAAGACCAGGACTGTGAATTTGGGAAAGCAGAGAAGCAGCAGGCCCAATGCAAGCTATCAGATAAACCCCTGAGACGGAGAGCTGTGTGCTGGAAAAAAAGAAAAACATTCCTGGAAATCAAGCTGACAAGAAAACTCATGTGCCACTGAAATTATTCCTAGTGAAACACCACCAGGAGGCTATTTTGGATTGGGCTGTTAAATTTTTCAGCAGCTGGGAAGTGCCCTGCCATTGCTCAGTGCAGCTGGGTATATTTCTGGGATGGCTTTTGTGCTGAATTCTTCTTTCCTTTAATGCAGCCTGGGGCACAACCTACTGGTTGAAGCTCCTGCCCCAGGGAGTTGTTTAGATGCAGGGAGAGAATTGATCTTCTCAAATTGATATGGGCAGCAGACCAAACCACACAGGAAAAAAGTTGAGACTTCAATAACTAAAAACAAGGAGGCTTAGCTTAAGTTGTCTCTGAATTGTAGAGTGGAGTCTCCTAAAGAGAGAGCTTCTCATCTCTCTCTTTTGTGTGAGGGTTCTTGCAAATATTTCACTGATTTTTCAAGTCCTTCCTATGCTGTTCATGGCTTGGAAAAGCTTGCCTGTGCCTGGAATATCATCCTGCATGTAAATTAAAATGCAACTGCGGTATGTCAGCAGCTCTTGTGTGGATAGGCTGCCTCCTGGTCCTTCTCTTGTGAAACCTGGCTGAACTACAACACTTCAAAAATTATTGGGAAAAAGACTGCTAGGCTTAAAACCAAGGAGGATTAGCTTAAGTTCCTGAATTGTAGAGTGGAGCCTCCTAAAGAGAGCTTCTCATCTCTCTCTTCTGTGTGAGGGTTCTTGCAAATATTTCACTGATTTTTCAAGTTCTTCCTATGCTGTTCATGGCTTGGAAAAGCCTGGAATATCATCCTGCATGTAAATTAAAGTACAACTGCTGTATGTCAGCAGCTCTTGTGTGGATAGGCTGCCTCCTGGTCTTTCTCTTGTGAAACCTGGCTAAACTACAACACTTCAAAAATCATTGGGAAAAAGACTGCCAGGCCAAGTTTTGACTTTTTGGGTGGAGAACTCATCAGACATTCTTTCTCCCTAATATTTAATTGCTGTCCTGTGTGTCTGGATGGTGCTGCTGGGGAGCATCCCAGCCCCTCCCCAGTAGCTGCTGCAGGGTTCAGGCACTTGCTGTGGATCCTGCTGGCACATCCCTTGGATGCAGATACTTCACAAGTGTCCACTTTTGGTCCAAGGCATCACTCCAAGAGCTCACCAGCCTCTCAGTGCCATTCTCACTAAGCCAAACCCTCATTTATTCACTCCTGAAGATCTTCAAGCTAATTACTAAAGAATCTAACAGAGGAGTACAACAACATCCCCCAGACATCCACAACCACATAGCTGAGGAAGCATGGACAATAAATGCTGGCTAGGAGCAGATTCAGCTGGTTTTTGCCCCACCAGACTGAAGTTCTCTTCCTCAGGTCATCCATGAGCAGAGTGTTTTATGGATGGCAGATGGCTGTGCTGTAAATGACAACAGGCAATTAATGAATTAATCCACAGTGGCGGCCTGGTGGCACTCAGCAATCTGTGCCAAATGTTTTCACCGTGGTAAAAACACTGGTTTAGTGAAATCACAGCCTGGGGAGAAGGGGACAAGGCAGGGTGGTTCAAGTCCCATAAGGGAAGTAGAAAAAGTATGTAAAGAAAAATGAGTTTGTTACCATTATGTTGCCCTCGCCAGTAGGGGTTTGATTGGAGCTGTTTTCATTCAAGTGTTGCCATTTTAGGCTGTTTCCCTCTCAGTGACCCCTCCCATTTTGTTAAAGAAAACCTGAAATACTTCAAATTTAGCTAAAATTTCATGGCAACCTTCCCTTTTATTCTTCCTGATCTATATTTCTTCTGCCCTTTTTGGAAGGACCTTCTTTTTACACTAGGCAGAAAAAAAAATATGAAAACCTCTCTGCTAAGGTTTGAGCTAGTTCTTAGTAATGATGTTCTCATATCCTTTCTTTCCTCTTACTCATCCAAGCAGTGTTGGCCATATTTCCCACAGGTCTTTAGATTTCTGTATCTGAGTCTTGATTCTCCAGCATAGCCAAGTCAGCTGTGATCCACCCACATAGGCTAAGAATAATGTCAAATTAAAATTACTTTCATTCCATTTGAAAAGATTAGGCAGTAGATAAACCTTCTTTTCTTTCTTTCCAATAGGACTTGAATTGATGCAATTATGGGGTTTTTTCCCCCCTCCTTTGGTCAGTAAAATATCATAAAAAGAGGGTTGATAAGTAACTGGTCACTACACAGGCTTGGTGCAGGGCTGCACAGACCATGGCCCTTTTCCACCTATCCCTGGCAAAATGATCTTTCCACTGCTCTGGAAGTATATTTGTCACCAAAAGCCCAATCTGAGCAAATTCCTACAACATCTTTTGGTCTGTGGTTGTCAAAATTTTGGATGACACCAACCTAAAAGATTAGGAAATCATTAAAAGGTATTTGAAAGATTTCCCAATTGCTTCAGTGAGGTTAGGTTTTTTTCAAAGGCCCAATTCCAACGTTAGTCTCAGTTGAAAATTCTCATTTATCATAAAAATAAATGTACTGAAGATTTTCAGATGCAAATAGGGACCTAATCAGATTTTCCTGGCACTTTTTTCCAGCTCTAGAAACATACACATAGTAACAATTTTGGCCCTCAATCTCTGTTTATAGCTTTAATTCTCTGCCATTTTTATTATTTCCAAGAAGAGGTACACCCCTTACTAACGTTGCAAGTTTTACTGCATCTATGCCAGTTTAGACTTCCATTGTAGATTTTATATCAATAAATATGTAATTGTTCCTTTAGCTTCCACTTAAATTAATTAGAAGTTTTGTGCATAAATATGGAACTGGATGAACAAGAGTATGTTATGTGGGACAGAAGAGCAGATGTGCAAACCACAGAAATAAATCAGGAGTAAGTACCAAAGAGTTTAGAGGATTTTGTTTCCTCAGAGGTAATCATGCTAACAATGTTTTTCTGCATGTGAAAGAAGTATAATTTTCAGCTGCAAATTCTACTGGCAGTACCCAAAAAAAAAAAAAAAAAAAGACAAGTAAGAGAGGCACTCCATAGCTGGGAAATCATGATGAAGTTTCAAATGGTTTTGAATAAGGTTCTTCAACGTGAATAAATTGGCTCCCAAGATTTACACCCATCTAATTTAACAGACATGAAATTTATGTTTGGCCACCTGCACAATCAGCTAAATTCAAGAAAACTGTGAATCTCAGGTTGATATCTAAGATGTGCTGGGGATCTATTTGATATTTTGGCCTCACAAGGGTAATTTCTCCAATAAATTTTTGCCTAGTTGATAGATTAGGTTTTTGCATCGGATTATAATCTGGATTAATTATAATCTACCCCAACCTATGTCCCTGGGGTAAAGGGTTGCAAGGAGCTCATGCCCACATATATTTAAGCTCATGCCAATATATTTAAGAATATATTCAGTTTTCAATAATGTGAAGGATATTTGGGTTCCTTGAGAATGCAAAAGGGTCCTTTTGGCACACTGTAGGAAGGTAAGGGACAGCCCAAGGCTCTCTGTGAGTAAATGTGGAGCCTGTAGTTCTTTCACAGGCAACTGTTCAGAAAACTTTGCTTCTCTGAGTTAAGAGATGAGAGAAATTAGGGGCCAAAAGAATCAGCACCCACCAGCTTTGACTTGCATTTGTACTGCAGAGTAAATAGTTTACCAGCCTAAATAAAAGCCAAATTCAGGCCTGCCCTATTTGACACAAGTAAAAAGTAGTTTGGTTAAAGTCATCGTTTTCATTTGTTGACAGAAAAGGCCTGTGTGGAACCAGAGGTAATTTATTGTGAGCAGGAGAGAGAAAGAAGCAGGAAATGTCAGCAGAGCCCAGTGGAAGGACAGCAAACACCGACACAGACAAATGCAGCCAGTGTCCAACTGCAGCCATCTGACACACCAGGGAAAGCAAAACACCCACAGAATTACAAGGTACACCTTTCTGCAGGGATCCTGTTTTGCAGTTTGAGTCCATATCTAAAGTAGAGGGGACAGGGGGAGAGAGAAGTGACCACTTAGCACTGGCCAGAGGCTCCTGACCCATGGCAAAGGGTCAGCCTTGAGCAGGGGCTCCATGGCATGGAGGGCACGCAGAAATTCCTTAGAGCAGAGCAGGGATCCCACACAGACAGTGAAGGCAACCCCCTCACCACACCACACCACCTTTTCTTCCATTCTGCAAGTGCTTTAATGCATTGATTTTGATAAGGAGAGTAGGGACAGAGCCCTTCAAACCAGAGCATTGGCACTGATGGATCCCCATTTCAATGATGGATCCCCACTGATGGATCCCCACTGATGGATCCCCATTTCAACACCTTCCCTTCCTTTTGCCAGCTGTGAGAAACTACAACCAACAAACCCCCAGAAGGGGCTGTGACACAGGACTGGACCAAAGGCTGTGACACAGGACTGGACCAAAGGCTGTGACACAGAACTGACCAAGGGCTGTGACACTTGACTGGACCAAGGGCTGTGACAGAACTGGACCAAAGGCTGTGACACTTGACTGGACCAAGCCCAGGGATTCAGTCATGCCTCTGCACTCAGTCATAGGAGCCTGCTGAGCAGACCTGCTGCTGTTTAATTAGAGAGCCTGGGTGCCCCTCCTGTCCTCCTGTAATGACATTAGTCAGCAGTGAGCTGTCTGGTTCCTGCCTCTCCTGGGCCAGCTGAGCTGCTGGCCCAGAGCTGCCCAGATTGCTTAATTGCACTGCTGACTTTTAAAGGTCAGCTCTTACAGAATCTAATAACTCTCAGGAGATTTCCAGCATGAGGTGGATTGCAAAGAAGAGCCTGGATTCCTCTCAGGAGGTGTGGGACAAGGCAAGAACCCTGCAGCAGAGCCACCAGGGCCATGGCCACGTGCTGAAGGGCAGCTGCAGGGGCAGCACCTGAGGAGAGAGCACAGAATAAGGGAGATATGTGTCTGAGAGGAAGTGGTAAAAACAAATTATTCAGCTGCTTTGTCCTTTTATGAGGTCCCTCATCATGTGCTAGAAATTCTCCATGCTTGGAGAAAGCTGAATGGCTGCTGGAGCAATTTCTGGGGGATAGAAAAATGAAAGCTGGCTGGGGAACAATACAAATATTTCAGTAAAGGATGGGTGTGCTCAGTTTCATGCATGTAACTGTCCCAGGAAAGCAGATCTGCTGCAGGGGATACCTGAATACAATCTCCAGTTTACATGGTTTATTGATCAAAGAGAATAACCTCTACATTTGAAAAGCAATGTTTTACCCTCTTCTGTTTTACCCTCCTTCACAGGAGTGAGGCCAGCAATGGGCACTGTAAGACCCTCTCTTCTCTCTTGGTAATTGTTAATGTTAATAATGTTAATAACAATGTTAATAATGTTAATGTTAATGATGATGGTGATGATGATGATGATAATAATAATAATAATAATAATAATAATAATAATAATAATAATAATAATAATAATAATAATAATAATAATAATAATAATAATAATAATAATAATAATAACTGAAGGCAATTGTAGCCCTTTTTCCCTCCCTGGTTGTCCTGGCAGCAGGAAAGGAGATCCTCACCTGGGACATTCCTTTTTTCCTCAAACAGATCCTTTCTCCCTCACTGCAAGCCCCTGAAGGAAACAGCTGCAAGCCCTAAAAACCTGCAGCCCCCTCAGTGCTCCCAATTCAACCTGCCTTGAGCCAGGTGGGCTCCACTGGAAGAGCCACAGAAAAGGGGAAGTTTTGGGAGACATCAAAGAGGAGCTTTGGCTCTGCTGCTTCCAGAGGAAGAGTAGTCAATATATTGAATTGCAGCTGGGACTTCTACTTCTCTTCTTGGCAGACAGTCTTGTTTAAAATCTTTCATTATCAATTCACAAGTGAGTTTATACAAGATGAGTAGATTATTTTTTTTTTGCGTGTGTGTCTTTCTCTGCTTGACAGTTTTCTAACATTGTTTAGCAAGAGAAGTTTGAACAACTGCTTTTATCTTTTACTTGATTTTCTTCATCCTTTCTCATCCCTTCTTATTGAATTTTTGAAGGCTTTTTCCTTCAAATTTTGGCCTGGTTTTACATGTTCTTATTTTAAGTGATTTGCATGCAGATGATCAACTGGAAATGCAGTTTGGGTAAGATGTTTACAAACTGATATTAAATCACTCTGCTTGTTTGCACAAAACAGTAATTGAATAAACACTGTTTATTAGTTTACTTGCATATTTGCTTTGCATTCTTTCACTTGGTTTCCACAAACAACACAGGGATGTTTGTTCTATAGTTAATAGCATTTAGAATAGTCTAAAGTAAGTAAATAAATAAATAAAATTCTTGGTGTGTTCCCTTTATAAAAAGAGGGTTGAGTAAGAGAGAGTAGCTTTAGTTTTTCTTAGTATTGCTGTTTTTATGAGTATTCTCATCCTTAATATTTTTTGTTACATATTCACTCACTGAGTGAATATCTTGTTGATTTTCCTCCTTCTTCCACTACACCCATTTTGCCTACAGCAAGCCACGAGATTAATGAAAGACAGCCCTGCATAAATGCACTTATATTTTAAGTACTGACACAACATTTATGCTTCAGATTTTTGTTACATTCCTTCTATATCAATGTAAACTTCCATTCACAAAAAAGCCAATTGCATGCTGCTGTGTTGTACAATCACATGATGTTACAGCTTTTTGATTTGATTTTCTGAGTTTCTTACCTAGGGTCTGCGTTGCCTTCCTTCTGCTGTGACCTTGTTTTTATATAAGCTAAATTTTGGGTTCCTAAACCCTGCAAGACCTCCCAAAATATTTTGCCAGTTTATTGCTGATAAGCAATTGATCTTTCCTGCTTTCCAGTTAATTGCATGTACCTTTTACCCATGTGATGTTTTCAGCTATACAAGCAGGCTGATATAAGTATTTGGTATGAGCTCTTAGATAATTTTGTTTGCACCCACAGTTCTGCAAGATGATTTATTAACTAGAAGACTATATTTTACCATTTTATGATAAACAGAGGTTATATGGATGTGACATAATTTGCTGAAAGCCATCCTGCAGAGGTGACATAAAAAGAAATCCCCAGTTCTGGACTCCATCAGGTAATGCTGCTTTGTGACATTTTACTGCATGGGCTAAATTTTTTTTAGTTAAGTTAAGATTTTATTGCCTGCATTTTTTGTTTCATAAAATATGAAGTATATTGCATTCACTAATTGTAGTTCTATGAGGAAAAAGAGCACCTAGAACTACTTTGAATGCCATTCTGGTTTCATTCAAACTAACCAATCTATTTGTTTCTGTTACCTGAAGCTTCTCTGTGGGCTGAAATTGCTTAGCACTCCTTTTGGAGTTGGAAAGTTCTGCTTGCTTACTTTTCCCTTAATTCTTCCACTTTCTTCTGCTCTGGCTGGCTTTGAGTGAGACCAGGAGAAAAACACTGAACTTTCCTGACAGGTTCTTTTAAGATTCTGGTAGAGATGAGCAGAGATGAGCTGCAGCAAAGCCCCCAGATGTTTCTGCACATCTGGCAGCCCCAGCCTGAGCTCTCCTGGCACCTTGGAGCAGCCCAGGGTAAAGCTCAAGGTGCAGGCTCAGGAGGAGCAGCTGCACTGTGTAAGCACTGCAATCTGACAGGCAGGAATTCAAAGCAAGAATTGATTAGATTAAATGCTCCTTCAATTTGCCATCAGATCATTCTCTTTCAGCAACAGTACAAGGTGCAGGACAGCGAGGGCATGCCAAAAACTCAGGGGGCAGATGGGGTGAAAATATTGGCTCAAAATGGTTTGCCTGCAGTGATGTGTCCAGGTGTTGCAAGAATCTTTTTCTGTAGTTGTTCCTTTCCTTAAAATCTGCTTATGTATTTCTGATATAAGTTTGGCTGGATTTATGTATTTGTAGCAAAATTGGAGTCGTGTGCATGGTTGATATCTGTGCACATGGGTGACACAGAAAAAGGGACCACACACAATTAAATGGTCACAGAGTCCCACACTGACTCCTGCCTCTTTAAGCTATGAGTTGCACGAAACATCTCTTGGATGCCAGAGAAAATCCACATTTCGTGGGATTGCTCTCAGAGATGAGTCCCAGAAGAGCAGTGACAGAACTTGAGAGCACTCTGGGTGCCTCTCTGTGCTCTCCAGTTGTCTACAAAGAGGTTTCAAGGAGGGACTGGCCACTCTGGCTGCTTCATGCCTGGGTTTTGAAAGCCCTGGGAGGAGCGGGTCAAGATCTCTGAGCAGAGGGGAGAATGGTCAGTGAACCCTGGCTGGCATGAACTACATACTACTAGTTATTCATCTTTTCAGAGAGTGAAGTTCTCAGACTGTAACTTTAGAGAAACATGAAGAAGTGACTAGATTTCACCTTTCCCTTCACAATTACATGTTCTCTTACTTCCCTTTCATAATGAATATTTATCCTGCACTCTAGAGTCTGGTGTGAATAATTTTCTGTAGTGCCCCGCTCGGATTTTTTTAAATCTGAGTTCAGTAGGAATTATGATGAGAGTGAATTATTGTGCAGTACAATTTTATTATGGTAGTTTTGATGTTAGACCCTAAACCTGTCTAATGTACCCATTGGACAACATTTACCCTGGAACCAAAACTCTGTGGCATAAGTGCCTATTTCTCTGCCAGTACAGGAAGGTTTGAGGAGGATGAACTCTTTGTCCATCCTGCTCGATGTTGCTTCTCCTCCTTTGGGCTTCAGCTCTCATTCAATTCTATACTCTAGTTAGAAACTGAAGCTTGAAGAGTTGCTGCACTGCAGGAAACTCATCACAGGGAGAAGCTGCTGTGCTGCTGACCTGGGGGAGTGGGAGACTGGCAGCTCCCATAATAGAGAGTTGTGCTTTCCTGAGCAGCAGAGCTTGAGGCTTTGCTGGAAAGTCGCACCTATTGCAGCCTCTGGATGTCACCAGGGCTTGCACACAACTGATCAAGTCTTTCAGGCTAAGAGCTTTTGCTTCTGAACATTGATTATTGATCCTAGGATGTGGCAAGGAAAGAGCTAACACTGTAAGGAGACAGACCTGTCAGAGCTGTGAGGCTGTTCTAGAAAATCAGTGCAACCCATGAAGCTTGACATTTTAATTGCAAGAACTAAATTTGGTAATGAAGAATGCTGTGATTAAAGGTTTGAAATGTGCCATGCATCCTCAGATCTGCACTAGAGTGAGAGCACTCTCAAAGTGCAAGGCTCGAAGTGGATGCTAGCAAAAAGGGGGCTGAGGAAACAAATGAGCTTGTCAAAACCAAATTAAAATGCTTTTCCTCCTCCAGACTGTCCCCTGAAGAGCTATTCTGTTAGAATTTGGTTTCCAAAGCTACCATTAATTTGTGAGCTAGCAGGATTTCTGTGCTGCAGTTGTCAATGTACCTGTAATGCTGGAGTCTCTGGTGGTGCTTCTGTAGTGCTATCTCAAGGCTGTATTAGACTTCCATCACAATAGTGAAGAGTTTAGGTGGAGATTAAAGGAGTGCAAAGAAGCATTCATGGGTTCTTGAGCTCTTTCTTGCTCTGCTAGGGCTAATATCACTGAATTTGATTTGCTAAGGAAAAAAAATCTCTAGGATGATGCAGCCCTCTACCTGAAAAATTCCTGGTATTTTTCCTATTTAAATTAATTCTTCTCTGCCAGGAGAGAACACGTAACACCCAGGTAACCTTGAGCACAGATAAACAGCCAAATGTTCTTTCAGTGCAAAATCTCCTTTGGTTTTATGGCCCCCTTGGAACACAGTTGTTGTAGAAGTGTGTGTGTGGGAAACTGTGCTAAAACTGCCCCTTTGAAAGTACTAATTAGGATCTGTCAAGCCTATTTTGGCTGGAAGCAGTTCATGACACAGTGAACATGATTTTTGGCCTTAAAAGGATACAAAGACATGAAGAACAACAAAGCCCATTGAATACTTGCAATATACTCTTGTTACGAAACCAGACAGCATAATTCTCATCAGGGACCACTCTTGATGCACTGACTACAAAATCCACCTTGGAACTGTGGGTTCTACAGAACAGCAAAGCTTTTAATTCTGCTTTCAGGCTGGGGTTGTTTCAGGTTTGCATTCTTGGATGGAGGAAAATCCTTAGAGATGCAAATCAAAGGTAGTAGTAGGAAACAACTCATACTCATCTGCAAGAAGCAGGGAAAAAAGTAGAAATCCCAATATTTTGAGATTACACCATCATCCTCATAGGCTCAGCTGAGCAATATACTCTTGTTACGAAATCAAGACAGCATAATTCTCATCAGGGACTGCTCTTGATGCACTGACTACAAAATCCACCTTGGAACTGTGGGTTCTACAGAACAGCAAAGCTTTTAATTCTGCTTTCAGGCTGGGCTTGTTTCAGGTTTGAGTGTTTACCACCCAGAGACCTGTGTTTGTCAGCTCCCCATGAACGTGGCCTGTCAGAAATGCCTGATATTTATGGTGCCACAGGGCTGTAGGATGAATGAGTCACATATTTACTTGCAGGATTAGGCACCAGGGACCTGCAGCACAGCAAACCACCACGCCTGGGGGTTCTGAAGCCTTTGGGGGCTGTAAAGCACCAGGATAATGATGCTGTTCTTCCTGAGCAATGTCAGAAATGTCTTTGCTATTCAAATACGGCCTCCAATGGTATCTAGGAGAATATCTGAGGAAGATAAAGGGAGCCAGGGACAGGAATTGACAGGCAAGTTGGGCTGGTTGTCACAGCCCAACATTTCAGGTTATCAAGCTGTTTTCTAGACCTTGAGGGGGACTCACTCTCCCCACAGAGACCTTCAAAATTTTCCTGGTGTCAGAGAAGGCTGAAAAGTTTAAGAAGACTGGAAAAGAGAAGGGCACAGAGATGCCCTGTTCCCACTCTACTTTAGGTCAATTGCAGGGAGGAAATTCTTTTCTGCCAGGCAAATTTCTGCTTTGGAGAAGGTTTTGATTGAGAGAACTGGGCTGTTGGCTCAGTTCTTTGGAATCCAGAGCCTTTTGCCTCCTGGGCTGTGCTTGCTGCTGGGCTGAACTGCACGAGGGGCACTGGAGAGGTTTGGTTCAGAGAAATTCCCTGTAGTGCCTTAGGTGGCTCCAGCAGCCACCTAGAAAAGCACTGGCAGGTCCTGGCAGGTCCTGTCCCACACCAGCAGCCTCCTGCAGCCGTCCCAGGTGATTCTGTTCAAGCAGCTTCACCCCTGTGCACCCCTCATTCCCATGTAAATGTGAACATGCAGGCATGTTGGAGTTGGGTCTTGAACAGATCCCCACTCTTAGCCTCCCTCAATATCTCCTCCAAAGAGACTTTTAATGGGACTTGGCACCTAAATTTGCATCCCACAGCCTTGGAGTAACTGTGGCCCTGTGATAATGCTCAGCTGAGCCTATGAGGATGATGGTGTAATCTCAAAATATTGGGATTTCTACTTTTTTCCCTGCTTCTTGCAGATGAGTATGAGTTGTTTCCTACTAGTACCTTTGATTTGCATCTCTAAGGATTTTCCTCCATCCAAGAATGCAAATGGCAAGTGAGTCAGAGCCCACTTAGGAGAATACCCACCTGTGAGAGTGGTACAGGTTCCTAATCCTGCTGGATGATCCATAGCTAAACCATTTCTATGGATATTGCTACAGGAAAGTTCACACACCACCAGGACAGGGACATAACATCAGCTTGGGATGACCTTTGAGAGGCCAAAACACACAGTTTATCTCATCTTAAATTGCTCCCACAGGCCAAACATTTGTTTTGTCTTTTAAACAACCAGTGGGAAAGCAATGCTGTGGTGAAAAATGGAGATGTGCTGTTTTTTAAAGGCAGTTGTTTTCTCTGATTGGGAGAGGAGTGACATTTACGCTCAGAACAAGATTACTCTGTCCCAGAATTATCTGAGAATGAAGAAGGGAGAAGGTAAAATTTTATTTAATAAATATTTTAAAAGTAGGAAAATTAGATGCCGTTGCCCTCTGCTTTGGCAAGATACCTTTTTTCCCCCCAAAGAAATCATAAAAAGCCAAACTCAAAATAGCCTCTGTGTTACAGGAAATATAGGAATTGCTAAATCTTGCCCTGCACATACAACTTCCCCCTTTCCACTGCCCAGTTACAATCCTGCTTTGTGCAAAACAAATGAATCAAGTGACTGGAAAGGCCCTGATGAAAATAACACACATGCTCTTACACTGGAGAGATCAAACAGAAACCTTGGCTGCAAGGGATCAATATCAGCATTTGTGACACGACATAAACCACGGCACAGAAAGACAAATCCTCCCCCTCCAGCTAGACACTGACATAAAGCAGAGCAGGTCAGGCAGGGAACAGGAAAAACTGTGCAAATGCTTTGGGGTTATCCCTGCCATGAGTGGGTTCTGGTACTGCCCATTCATATTTGCTCATTAGGATCAGTGGGGTGGGAGAGGGGGCAGAGTTGTTACATGCTATAAAATCTTCAGTGTTTTGGAATAGATTTATAATATGAGTTCATTTTGGATTGTGTGTTGTGTAAGAATTGGAGACCTTCGCTTCTGGTGCTGTCCAAATCAAGGAGTTAGACAGTTTTGGTGACCCCTAAAGTAGGACTTTAGAGTGTTCTTAATTGTGTTACAGCTCTTTATCTTGGAAAAACAGACTTACAACTTTGCACTTATTCAGGACACATTCCCGATTTGTGTTTGGAACAAGAACAAATAAAATCTTCTGGATTCTGAGGAAAACCTGCACACCATGGACAAGTAAAACACTGTGATTTATTTCCACAATTCTCATAAATTTTCCTTCTCACCCTGTAGTGTCAGCTTGCTTTCATTGCCTAAGGTAGGAGTGACTGAGGAAGTCAAGTATTCAGTCATTTCATGCTTGATGCTGTGAGATTGCATCTCTTTTGACTTAATTTTCTTTGGAGCTCTTTTTTCTAAGGATGCTACTGTGCCCTGGATTGGGAAACACTTTGTGTTTTTAGTCTCTACAGGCTCACACTGCGAAGTGTGTGCTGCTTCAAAATGCAGTCTGTAATTCCCTGAGCAGGTAATTCCCTACCTTGTAGAGCATCACTGCTGCTGCTGTACTCAGACCTGTGTTTTGCACACACTCTTTGGTCTGAAGCACCTTCCAATTCCCTCTCACCTTGCAGCTTCAGTCCTCACCTTCCCAGCATGTACTCAGGCTGAAAGGGGAGGCTCTTTTTAACCTGGGTTCCCAAACACACACCTTAAACTGCAGGAAGATAGACCTTGGGCAAGGTTAGGAAAATGTTTGGTAGGTACAAGGACCAGGATTCCAAAAAGATGCTCCAAAAAAGTGAAGTATTTTGTTTGTATCCCTTGCGGTCACTCGTGTCCTTTTTATTAATGAATGACGTTTTTGCAACCAGTCCATCAGTGACACTTGCCCTCCTTTCAGAAATATGTTGTGATCCTTATCATGGAGCTGCTGGTTGTGATAGCAAAATGGCCCAGAGCAAACATCCAGCTTGTGTGATTTGGCATAACTCCGTGGAAATCACTGAGGCTATGAATGCTTCTCCAGGGACAGGATCAAACTCAGAGTGTTTGTGTATCTGTTTTTGTAGGAACATGCTTTCATTTTTGAATACTTCAAACCCAGAATTAGGATTCAAAAATTATTTTGACTTGTCACCCCAAGAGCTTGCCATGTGGTTGGAAAAGAACTCCTGATCAATTTCACTCTCAGAGATTATTTTATTTGTAAGCCGTGAGAGATTATTTTATTTATAAGCCGTGAAGAACCAAAAATAGCTGTGTAGGTAGAGGAGAATGGCCCTTTTATCCAGGCCCTGCATTTGATAGTTGTGATTTCATGAGCTGTAGCCAAAACCAGGACATGGGCAGATCAAATTTCTCATGCTGTTAGTGCAGTTATATTACCTCAGGGAAGTAATTATTGCCTCAGAGTTTGTTATAACACAGTGAACACAAACAGTTAAAATCACTGTGTGCAGCATCTTCTCTCTCACAAACCAGCAAGGGACCTTTCCCTGCCTGAAGGTGCTGGCACAGACGTGTTCCCAAGGAGCTGGGGTGGCAGGGACAGCAGAGCCAGGGCCACTGTCCCAGATTCACAACCTGATCACCACCACTGTCACAGAAATAATTTCTTAAAAATCCTTTTGCCAGGATTTTTTCTCCTGAGAAGCTGAGAGGCCTCAGGAACAAAATGCAAACAATGGTTATCTGCTGCTGGGGAATGTGGCAGGTGCATCTTTGATTGGTCCATGTGATTGTTTCTACTTGATGACCAATCACAGGTCCAGCTCTGTTGGGACTCTGGTCAGTCACAAGATTTTTTTATCATTCCTTTCTAGCCTTCTGATGAAATCTTTTCTATTCTTTTATTGTAGTTTTAGTATAATATAGTTATAGTTATAATAATTCTTTTAGTGTAGTTTTAGTATTACATAGTTATAGTTATAATAATTCTTTTAGTGTAGTTTTAGTTCTAATATAATATATACCTTAAAATAATAAATCAGCCTTCTGAAACATGGAGTCAAGATTCTCATCTCTCCCCTCGTCCTGGGGACCCTGTGATCACCACCACACACCACCAGAAGCTTTTCAAGAAAACTGAGGCTTCAGGCTGGAAAATAATGGCTTTCTGCTGGGCTGGGGCTGTGTGACAGTGATCACAGGGGTCCCAGGACGAGGGAAGAGATGAGAATGTTGACTCCATGTTTCAGAAGGCTTGATTTATTATTTTATGATATATATTATATTAAAAACTATACTAAAAGAATAGAAGGAAGGATTTCATCAGAAGGCTGGCTAAGAATAGAAAAGGAATGGATAACAAAGGTTTGTCTCTGACCCAGACAGTCTGGACAGCTGGACTGGGATTGGCCATTAATTAGAAACAACCCCATGAGACCAATCCCAGTCCCACCTGTTGCATCCCACAGCAGCAGACAATCATTGATTGCATTTTGTTCCTGAGGCCTCTCAGCTTCTCAGGAGGAAAAATCCTAAGGAAAGGATTTTTCATAAAACATGTTGGTGACAGGGCTGGGGCTGGGGCTAGGACACAGAGGCAGCTCTGCTGGTGTGGTGTCAGTGACAGTCCCACTGCTCAGTCTGGCTGCTCCCACTGGAGATGTGCTTGCCTGAATTTGCCTGCACTGAGCACACTGGAGAGAATGTGAGACTGCTCAAAGGAACAGCACAAACCCCAGCTAGACCCAGTTAGGATGTGCTGCAGGCAGCCACAAGCTGCAATGACTCCCCAGTGTCCTGGCTTATCTCCAGGAGCATTTGGATGGGAAAATGCTTTTGACCAACAGCCATGTGGGATAGGTCTGAACCAAGGATGAAAACTAGAATAATCCCGTTGCTGCTTTCCCACACACCATTTCTTAGCTCCTAGCATGACATTTCCAGTTCACTTTTAGCTAAAAGCTAGTCATTCCCACTCAGAATGCTGAGCCCAGGGAGTTACAAATGCACTTAGTAGCTTCTCTTTATGAGCATCTTCTTGATTTCCCAGCCAGCAGCAAAATACTCCAAAGATGAATTTCACGCTGTTCTATGCAGACAAAATACATAAGCAACTCCCAAGGGCATAATGAAATAGTAGAGATGGATTTTATGAAAAATTATTTTCTGTATTTTTCAGGTTTCATGAAGCTGCTTTATCTTTAGGCTCCCTTAGTTTTACAATTGTGTGTCCCTACTTTGATAATTTATTTTTTCCTTCCATACTTGTTCTCCCCTAAATGTACTTTTTTTTCCTTTTTTTTTCTAGTGGACCTCTTTCTTACCTCCAATCCTACAAGCATGAAGATATGCTTCACTTTTATTCTGCTTTTTTACCAAACATTTATTATACAAAATGAGGATGGAATCAGGCTTATGGTGTTTGCTAGCATTCACCAAACTTCCCTCACAAACTCAATTCATTTCAGCCCAGTCAATTCATTGTTCTGCTCTATTTTGTGTCAGATTATGAAACCATTTGTTTCATGGCAAGGGAGGAATGTTTTCCATATAGAGGAATTCCTCACAGCGTGGAAGTGAGCACTCAGACAGCGTGTGCAGGTTTAAACACACTCCATTCTTACATATTTTAAATGGTTTCTCCATGCCAGGGTGATCATTACTCTTGAAGTTTCCTCTTCAGTGCAAAGGTTTTGCCATCACTGATGTGTAGTAAAATAAAACTAAAACCATATGTGTTTTGTGTTACTACAGCCTTCACTATCAGGAACAGGAAATGGATCAATTTGGAGTAGGAAATAGATAAATATTTACAAATAACAACAGCACAATCTAAAGATGGAACGAGTGGCCTCTGGCATGAAGCACATTTTATCTTTTATCCCTCAAAACAGTGTGGGAGAGAACCATGGTGTCTCTGTCTGTGTCTCCATTTCCTTACTTGCAAAATACAAAATGTTCCAAGATCTTTATTCTACTGTGGTGAAGCATTTGCAAAACTTTAGACCTCGAGAGCTGCATGCAGGGCTCCATATGGTCCTTGAACAGCTCCTGGGAATGTGTCAAGGAGCAGAATTTGCTTTAATGAGGTTTCCCAGACCATCAAGTGGGAGTGGGTTCTCCTGCCCCAGCTCAATGTCATGGCAGGGGTGATATATCTTGAAACTTCTGAAATGTTCAGGGAAGAGCTGACTCTGTCTTCTGCAATATTTATTATAATATAATTACTCTTCCTTACAGTCAGTGGGTCATTTGTCTTCCATGGCTCCATTTTTTTAGGAAAAAACCTTCCAAACTCAGAGAAGATGGACTCTGTGCCCATTTTTTAAATTTTTTTTTTTTTTTAGGTCATGACAGACTCTGGTCCATAGAATTGATTTTCCCCCTATCTTTTAATGCCATATATTATTACAAGCTTTTCATGTAAGAAAAAGAATGGACTTGGAAGCTGCGCAGAACCTCCACAAGAATGAAAGCGAGTTCAGAAAGAAATGAGAAATGCTGCTTTTACTACCAATACAGTGGGAAAAAGGTGAGTTTCTGAGCCAGTCCAATGCTCTGTTCAAGCTGAGAGACAAAAAGAGGAAATGGCTTCGAGTTGCACCACAAAAAGTTGGATAAAATAAAAAAATGCTGTCCCAGAAAGGGTGGCTGATGACTGCAAGGGACAGCCCAGGGTGGTGGCAGAGCCACCAGCCCTGGAGGTGTTTGGGGATGTGGAGCTGTGGCACTTGGGGACCTGGTTTGGGGCTGGGCTGGGTTAATGGTTGTAATGAGCTTAGAGGTCTTTCCAGCTGAAATGATCTGATGGTTTCTGTCTGTTTCTGTACCAGCACAGAGCAAAGCTGCAGGCCTGTTGGGTTTCTGTTGCTGCTCTTTCACTGACAGTGTTAACTAGCTGGCAGAATAGTCTAAACTTTTTCCTAACAGGAGCATATTCCTTTTCCATTAGAAAGTGAAATATTTTCATTTTCCATTACTAACCACCAAAAATTAATTTTAAAAACCAGCAAAAATATTATTTTCTTTTTTTTTTATTTTCTGACATTTTTCCCAAGACTAAATTATTATTTTCTTCAACACCCTCTATTAATAATACCCTCTAAGATCTCTTGAAACCCTCCAGTTTCAACAGCATAAGCTACTGCTTTTGGCAATATTATTTCCTATGTCTTTCACACGAGCACTCATATAATGCACATCATCCTGTCCTAAAATCTCACTGATTCATCCTTTCATGCTCAGCCAAATTAGGATCAAATTGCAATTAAGATCCTTGTCTTCCCCTGATGTGTGTGATCATTTGTGCATTTTATTGTTGTTAATAAACACTGATGATTACATAAATTGTCATTACAAACTAACAGTTTTATTTTTGAGAGCCCTGTGTGGTCTTTGTTCTGTGCACAGCCACAAGGTGCAGCTTGTCTCTTCAATGTGTGCACCACTGATGGAGACAAAAGGTTTCTGAAGTGACCCCTGGTGACCTGAAACCACTGAACCAATGCTTTATTGCTGTATGTGATCAGTGTGTGTGTCCACACTTGGTCTCCCAAAAAGGTAATTTTATTATCCTTGGCACAGTGACATGAAAAGATACCGAAATGAACAGGCAGCAAAATAGAGTTGAGCCTGTTTAAAGAAAAACTGCACAAATTCACAGTATAATTTAGTTTAATTCAGTTAGTATAATTCAGATAGTGTAATTCAGTTTAATTACTGATCAGGCTATATTTATGCATGATGAGAAATAGCTCATTAAAATAGCTAAATGTAATTATCTCATCTCTGCCCTAGACAGGTCTGCCTGTCCTTGTACAAAAGCCAGCATGTCAGATCATCTTTGGTATCTGTAATCATAAGCTTTATCCAATCTGCCCAGCAAGCCTCTCAGTGTGTATAAAATGTCTGCATCTTCCAGTTTATCAGTAGAAAAACTGATTCCTTAAAATTCTGCTGCAATTTCCTTGCTTGAACACTTGGACTGATACTTTCTGGACCCCTCATGGTATCAATCAGCCCCAAAAAAAGAGTTGTTTATTTTTACCAGCAGTCAGTCCCATGCTACCAGGACTGTCCAGAGGAAGCTGCTCCCTGAATCCAACTTGGAGGGGAGGGCAAGAATTCAGTTTAATTCCATCCCATGCAGACAGCTAAAGGACCAGATCTGGGAGCAAAGCATGCAGATGAAGTTATTTGACAGGGTGGATATACTCTGAACAGTTTTGGGGTTTTTTTTGGACCTTATGTATATACAAATATGATGTGAATTCTCATCTCTTCTTCCAGTTGTGCTAGGTAAATGCTTCATTTTACTTGTTCACAATTCAACAGCTTTGTATCTTCAGAACCAAGATGAATTTTGAGCTTTTTATTGACTTTTTCCCTTACTTATCCCAAAACTGGTTATTTATTCTACAGCTCCTAAGGTGCCCTTAACATTCAAATATTCAGTGCTGTCTCCAGCACCTCTACCTCCTCAGATATTACAGTGCAAGCTGTTGTACATTCCTTTCAGGGATATTTAGAGAGATGCCTCAGCTACAGAGACTGGAACCAGATCTGAGTCTGTCTGAAAAGCTGCTTCTGTTTGGATCCAATTGTTCTGGTTTATATCCATCCCTAGGAATGTTTAGTTATCCTTTAATTGTAAATGATGTTATTCTTATGTGTACTTGCTGCACTTTCTTCTGCTGTAAGTGACATTTTAAATTCTGCTCTCAAAGAATTAGGGTAGAAACCCCCAAAGCACTTAAATCAGTTGAAGATACTGAAACATTTCAGCTTTTGCAAGCTGTGGGTGTTACTTTGCCATCGTGCTGACAATGTCACTTAAAAGCCTTGTGGCAAATACCTGAACCCACCAGAACTTTAGTAACATCCAAAATTTCAGCCAACTACAGATTTTGACCACAGGGGCAGGAAATGTGAGATCCTTTCCTTGGAAAAAGTAATTCTTAATTGGAATATCTCATTTTAAGAGTATTTCTAATCTGAATTCTGCTGTTCCCACTGAATGACAGCAAGCTTGCTGTGGAGTACTCCAGGGTTTCCATTTAAAGGGAGCCTGGAGCAGTTCCATCCAAGGAGAGAAGGGAGAAGGATCTGTTAGAACTAAACTTAGGATCTGTTAGAACTAAACTTAGGATCTGTTAGAACACAACTTAGGATCTGTTAGAACTAAACTTAGGATCTGTTAGAACTAAAAAATTTAAAGATCAAGTGGAAAATATTTACACTTGCCTATAAGTGCTCTCTAAACTTACTTTTATACCTTATCAGCTTCAGGTGGAATTATTGCTTAGGTCTGCTGATGCAGCATACATAAAAAAAATCCTTTGACAACAGCTTCAGGTGCATTGAAAATATTACTTAATTAAAACCACCTAAGTAAATGTCAGCAGTAGCCTCCAAAGCTTTAACATTAAAAAAAAAAAATGCAGTTTAAAAAAAATCTCTACAACTGCCTCTTCAGTGAAGGATGGTGAATTAATCTAGTACTTTCTGAAAGGTTTAATGTAATAGTTTTGTTATTAACGAAAATGGGCAGGTTCAACCACTCCACATATTTAGGCAGAGATCAAATGCAGATGAAAGCTCCCACTTCAACCTTATTGACGTTTAATGAGACAATTTTACAGAGCTGCTGTTCCTTCTCTTATCAGCAGCCTCCTAAATCTCCTGGATTGTTAATGGCTTCTGTGAGGCAAATCAGATCAGCATCTGGTGTCTTGTAAAAACCAGTGCAGCTACATCTGCTGATGCCTGAACAAAATCTGATTTCGAGGTCTGAGCAACACAGAAATTTCCTATTCAAACAGCTGCAAATATTTTGTTTCCCTTTTTATCTTTACTCCCCTCATCAGTTTCGTTGGGACCCACAGATCTTGCTCACATTTTGCCTCCAGGAGCAGCCTGGAGTGAGGAACGTCCTGGGACATGGCTGCTGCCCTGGAGCTGCAGGGCTTGCTTTGCCTTGGGCATTCCCTCCCTGAGTTCTTCTCATTCCAAGCCGTGAGAGACCATGCTGGATGTGCCCTCAGCAGGGCCAGGAGTGTCTGGAGATCCACCCTAGCATTCCCCATGGCCAGCTGCTGGCCTGCCTCAGAGGAAGATGAGAGCTCACTGTGCATCCTCATGCTCTGTGCAGGCTGGCAGTGGAACCCTCTTCAGCCCAGGGTATAGAAATCAGGGCACAGAAATCAGCTCTGTGTGTTTTCTGGACATTGCAGATGTGCAGGCACTGGTGAGCAGCTCAGGGCACAGAAATCATCTGTGTGTGTGTCCCCTGGGCAGTGCAGATGCAGATGCAGATGCAGATGCAGATGCAGATGCAGTGCACTGGGAGCATCCTGTGCTGCAGCCTCTAGCTGAGGGATGCTAGTGAGGGTTGTATTGCTGTGGTCATTTTGAGAACCCAGCAGAGATCAAAAAAAAAAACTCCCTTAATCAATTCGCAAATTGAATATTCCCACTTCTTTAAAAAAACCCCAAATTAAACACAGTGCCCCAAAAAAGAGAGTGTAATTACAAAACTCATCCGAATATCATGTTATGTGCATACTCCTTGTTTGGTTTTACTATTATTATGAAGGCCTTTGGTGAGTTAATAATGTTGCAATTTTGCAGACCTGATTAACATTGGGATTTGCCTTCAAGCAGTACTGGATAAACTGTACTAAAAGATGCTTTACTCTGGGCATTTTTTTAAACTCAAGACCAAAGAATTATAATTCCCAGCACTAGAATAGCAAAATGTTTTTCAGTTTATCCCTTCAAAGTGGAAAACAAGACATTTTCAGAAGTCTTAGCAAGTCAGATAAAACCCCCAACTAAGATTCTACTGGCTTCAATAAATAATTTACCAAACATTTGTGATTTCTCTTTAAAAGATATTAAAGGCTAAATTTAGTTTCCATAAAAGGGATGAACCCAAAGATGTTAATATTTTCCTCCTGAACTTTTGAGGGATGGGACTGGGATTTCTTTCCTATTTGTATATAGCAAAGAACCAGTTCTGAGCCCTTTATAACATAAACAAAATAAAGGTGACAATGCATAATGATTAGAAAGGGAGAAAGAATCACTGTAGATTTTATAGAGTAAGACACACAAAATGCCCAAAACGAACACAAAAAAGAATTTACATTAAAACCATGAAGAAATGATTCCTGATGAACACAAGAAGGCATTCTGTGCTTCTATACAGGAAAGGCAATAATAACAAATAATAAAGAGTAGAAGAGATGCTGTTCTCCTCACTGACTGTGAAATTTCTTTCCACACCTGTTTGTTTCTTCACTGTGCTGGGAGGCTCCAAGAGGTAAAATATGATATGAATGATGATGCATGTGCTTGGAGTCTGATATTTCATATTTTAAGTGTGCTCATTTAATACCTAATGGATGAAATTCTGCTTTCAGTTACACAGAAGCCTGCACATGAATTTTATTGATTTCTTTGAAACCACTTTGACCTTGTTTCCACTAGAGGCTGGCCTAATATTGTTGTTCTAACTGGATGGAAATGTGAAGAGATAATAAGAATGCAAGATTTTTCTTTTAATTGGGCTGGTTTGTTGTGTGTTCCAGTTTTGATATTTGTGTTTCTGCCATGGAGCATATTCATAAGATCTGCACTAAAATGATTCCTTTGTTAAAAAATAGCAAATTATTGATGTTGTTAAAGCAGCTTGGGGGTTGTTTTGGGTTTTGATTTTGTTTGTTTCTCTTGACATAGGCAGGACTGTATCTGTGATTTTCCTGCCCAAAATCCATTGTGTTCCTTCAGGCTATACAACCACTCTGAGGTCGATTTCCTCCTGGTGGAGTACTCCAGGACAAGGGAAAGGTACCATTTTTATTGTGCAGTTAATGCCTGGGATGTAAATTAAATATCTGTTATGACAAGTCCAAAAGTGGAGGTCATGCTCAGACCCACCCTCTGACGTTCATATTTCAAAAGATGATTTAAATAACCCTATGTGTATCAAAAGGATCTAGATCCTTAGCAAAAGGAATTCAAAGCAGGCAATGGTCATTTATTTTGAGCCATTAGTCACTGCCCTGTCAATGCCAGCAGAGTTCAGCAGGAGTTTCATGGGTACAAAAATGGGCTTCATCTTATTTAAGCCCAAAGGATTGCTAGCAGTAGTAAGAACTACAGTTCCACTCTGATAATTTAATTTCAAGTCTGCCCAGATTTTCTAAACCTAGATTTAGTCTCTGCTGCATCAGATTTACAGTGGGATAAGCTTTACTAAGCTGGTAAAATCTTAGTTGGCACAAAAGAGCTGTGGCAGAGTAGAGAACCTGGTCAGAGGCCACCTCTTCCCATCTCACTGTCCTTAGCTACTCCACAGTAGCACGAGCAGCCAGCCTCTGAAATTGATGAAATTTAGTGCAATAAGGGCTGGCAGAGTGCTTTACCACCTCCAAGGTCTCCCAGCCACGTTTTTAACCAGGGTACGTACCAAACTCAGGGCTGACTCAAACCCAGATATTCCCAAAGTTGTCCCAGACCATTCCAGATTTTTAAACATTGTGCTGCAGTTGAGATATAAATCTTTGCATGCATTCCCTAGCATTCATTTTCCATGGAAGTCATTGAGACTGGGAAATAGGAAGAATCAGACTTTCTCACCAGGCTTCACATTCTCCTTGGCTCCTGCCAACCCCAAAATGACATGGGAGCAATCTCTGCTGAGGAATTCTGCTGCCCCTGGCTCTGGTTGGCATGAAGAAGTGTTGAGGTGTGTGTAAAAAGTGAACATTTCCCCCCTCTGAATCTCAAACAGAGCACAGAGTTCAAATGCAGTCGCAACCAGACGTCAGTTGTAAGTTCTCCATGTCCTTGCTGCAGATATTTCATTTCTAAAAGCAGCCTGTTAATGTCAAACATTTCCATTCTAGCATTCAGAGATTATGAGTTTATTGCAGCAGCTGTAATCTTCCTGTGTTTCAAGGGAAATATATTAGGAGACATTTTAAATGCATTTTCCTCTATTAACATAAATCTTGGCATCTTGTGTAATAAAGTCAAATAACAGGGCATAAATTACACCAAAGGTCCTGAAACAATAAAGAAGTCCTAAAGGCAAAATAAAATAAAATTAAGATTCCAGGTTTAAAATTTGGTGTGGGAATGCAATTCCTCACATCAGGCAGTCCTTCAGTCACCAGCACACAAAAGCTGAGGTGCTACTAATGGGACACAAAGCTTTTCAGCAGAGGGCTTTAATCCCTGCAGCTCCACAGTGTGTGGAAAACATGAGTCTCCACTGTCTGGCTGCTTCTTGGTGGCTTCTGCAGGGCAAGTTCCATGGACACATTAGAAACAGGCTGAAATCTTCATTTCAAGTTTTTTCCCCTTATGGGTAGCGATAGCCTAGGCTGCTCAGGACAAATTCAGCTTAAACAGCACCCTCAACATTGTTTAAACTCTGCAAGAATGATGGTGCAGCATGAGAAAACAGAGATGGTAATTGATTCTTTCATTAATGCAGCATAATTCATAAATATTTTGGGTGATCCCTTCAATTAAAGTCCCTGGATTTACACTCCATATTTAGTTAGATTGTTGTCGTGCCCTAATGGCAATTCAGGCTCGTTAGGGACTTATTTATGGAAACTTCCTCTCATTGCTGTGAGACTACAAATGATCTATTGTATGCCTGATTGTTTCAGATGCTCTGGTTTACATGACCTTTCTTCTAGCTGCATAGCTAAACTCAACATAGGCTGAGAAAATGCCATGAACATTATTTCAAATAGAAGAAATTTCTGTGCAGCCTTAAGCTGACTTTTCCCTTTTTTTTTGCCACCTCTTTGTTCACCCACTCCTCTTCTTTGATTTGATGCCTATTTCTGTTTAGGAGCCTATCTAATGTTTTATTTATTGACTACATAGTTTCCAAATGAAAATAAGAAAGGAGGGAAATCAGAAGAGAGCTAAAACTTTAGGAAACACTGTGTATGAGCTGAGGTCAGGGTAGTAAAGCCCTGGGTATAGTAGCAAATCCAGCAACACTTTTTCTGCCAAGGAACAAATCTTTGTGTGCTTGTCAAAGCACTCCCCCAGAACTTTCTTGCACTCTTAGAAAGCTGAAAACTAAAATAAAGGTAGGGGTTGTACACACTATGTGCCTGAAAATGCTCTATTTTTGACTCCCATTATCTCTCTTTTTTTTTTTTTTTGGCTTGTTCAAGAGTATTTTTAGTGTTTTCTTCCACACAAAACATTCTATAAGGAGCCAAGTTAGAATAAGGTCTGTAAGGGCTGAAGCTCCAGGTAACCATGCTGGCTTCTGCCAGGTGCTCCAGGAGGAGGTGAGGCAGCTGGGACATTGGATTTCTCTCCAGATGTCGAACAGGAACCCTGCTGGAAGGCCAAACATGGGCAAGGTGTCCTGCAGCAGCCCTTTACACCATCCTGGGGTAAATAGAGGGGAGGCACTTGGGGCTTTTCTCTGGGCCAGGGAGCTGCAAAACCCAGAGGAGCTGAGCTCTGAATCCTTCTGCTCACACAGCCCAGGCTGCACCCCCATCCCTGCTGGAAGCAAGTGCTGGGCAGGGATGCCACCCTGTAGGGGGATAGAATATAAGAAAATAGAGTAGGAAGTAATCTCATCCCTAAGCTGGGCCAATTATCAAAGTTTAGGAACTGGCCTGAGAAGAAGAGTGCTATAAAATTAGAGTGGGGTGGCTGGAAGAAGAAAGAGGCAGTGCTCTGAGGAGCTGCCCACGAGCAACACCAGGAAGGTGATGAAACTTTTGCAACAGTATGGAACCCTGCAATGAGATGGCAACACCACCCCTGCCCCTCTCTCCTGAGCATCCTGTGACAGCAGGAGGCTCTGGAGCACAGCCCCTGGAGCAGGCTGGGTCAGCAGCCCCAGCACTCACCCTGGCACTGCTGGTGAGAGCTGCCCCTGCCCTGAGCAGCTGCCATGGCCCTCAGGATCACTCACAGGGAGGCACTTTGCCCACAGCCTGAAAGGAATGCTGGCAGTATTTTTTCTATAGGTTTTAGCAGTGAATCGTTGGCAATAAGGACCCTGTGGTCACCCTGTGACAGTTCAGCTATAGCTGCTCTTGACAGATGTTCATTTCGTGGGGCTGAGGCTCCTGTGGTTCCCCCTCCTTCCCACAGCAGCCTGTCCCAGGGCTCTGTCATCCTTCCTGTTGGGTGTTTTGCCTTAAGGTCCAACTGAATGCTCCTCACTGCAATTTTAAGCCCCTTGCTTTGCTTCTGTTGTAATTACAACTACATTTTAACCATTGGAGAACGCTTCTTATTGCTGCCTCAGTCTTAAGGAGCTCCAAGCAGAGCAGAGTGATTACTACAGATGATACTTGGTTTAAACACCCCAGTATGACAATTTCCTTGTTTGCCACAGGCTGATTTGACTCATGGTCACTGCTTCTGGTTCATTACAGCCCTCAAGTCCTTGCTGGACACAGTGATTGTCAGCCAGACAACCCCCAGGCGGTGCTCGTGCCATTAATATCTTCTGTCTGATTGCCACAATTTCCACCAGTCAATGTTGTGTCACAACCTTTCTCTAAAGAGAAGTCAAAGAATACTTCTAAATAGAAGTGAAAGAATCTTTTTCTTCAAAGAACAGACATCTTACACCACATCTCCAAATCACCAGGATCACTTTGAGTTCTTACATTGCTCTCTGAATGCTTCTTGTCCATCTCAGCATAATACTATAACTGTATTTTCCAACTCATCATGAAAATTATCAATTATTATGCTGCCCTGTGTCTGTCAGAGCTCAGGGATTAACAAAAGACATCTTGAGCCGTTGTCTCTCTGCCCCTGTCTCTCTTCTCTGCCCTGTTCTTCTCCTGAATCATTTTCCAAGTAAATCCTCTTTGATACTTTCCTGAGCAAGCAGTTTTCCCATAAATAATTCCTGACTGAACTGGGGAGACTGGCTCTTTATTATTCACTCAAGGCTGAGTGCTTCAAGTCTCAAAAAAACAATCCTTGATCTCACTGCAAAGCACCAACATACTGAAACTGCTTCAGAATAAATGGAGAAATTGTTGCAAATTTCTTTGGTACTTCAGGTTAAAATCCAGCTGTGATTTGAGGTTTAAAGTTTAGACAACTTCTGCTTTTTCATTCTTCTGGGCATCTTGGTGCACAATGCACTCATTTGTGTCCAGCACCCAGCATAGCTATATCTTATTTTTATTTATCTGCTTCTTCTGACCACAAAAACAAGCCAGGCCAACATCCCCAGCAAAGGCTGGGTCAAGTTGACTATAATAAGCAAACCTAACAAAGTTAATGCAAATAAGATTTGCAGAGTGTGTTACACTGAGTACCTTAATGAATGATCCAAGCTGAGATGAAACTTTCTGGGAATGTGCACTGGGCTAAGCCAGAACCAGTTATCCTTGGACCCCCCTTGAGCCTGAAAAGTTAATTTCTAACTTCTGTTATTTTTTCTATTCCACTGAAAGCTTTTGCTTTGAAACTTGGAGTCACACTATGATCCTGTTTTTATTAAGCAAGACATTTATGACTCTTGGATATAAGGATGAGATGAAAATGTAACCAAACCCATTACAAAGACTCAAAAATATAAATACGAAATGCAAGCAATTCTAATTTTTTTTTTTTTTTTTTTTTTTTTAAATTACAAGGCAAGTTCCATCAGCTTGTGAAGAAATCCCTTCATTTGAGATGAAATACAGGTCGTGATTTCTGAGTCCTTGGGCTTGGCAGCATGATTTTTGGCCTGTAGCTCAAAATGGAGCTGGCCACCTGCACTTTGGGCATCCATTACTGCTGTCACAGTCACACAGGGTATTATAGCAACTGCCCAAAGCAAAACAAAACCAAACCAAAATACTTCACGATACTACAGTCATTATAACCACCTGCCCATCTATTTATAAACCAGTTTGCTGAGGTACTGCACACATTCTGGAGGCAATAACTTGCCACTCCTGTTTATTTTTGCAGGTGTCCTTGAACCACGTTTAATAAAGGCAAAAACAGCACAGGGTTGAGAAGGAGAGAACTTGTTTGCTGCACTGAGTGAAACAGTGAGTCCTTTTCTCAGAGCCTGAAAAATGATACATCAACTGCAGTGAAGAATTTCTGGAGTTGGCTCAATTCATTTGACACTCTGGGGAATACTAATTGAGCATTCAATAGTTCAACACTGTGGGAGTGGGGTAAACCAATCCAGGAAAGCCATCAGCCATGGGGAAACCAATTTCCTCTCTCAAACTTATTGTTCCTGTGTGTCAAAGGTTCTCCCAGGGGATTCTACTTATTGCTGACACATTCCAGAAATCATTTAATTTTCCCACCTTTTTTTTTATTATTTATTTATTTTAAACTGGCAGAAGCAGGGCAAGAGATTTAAGTATCCCAAGGGCAAAAGAGAAATCTTATGAAAGAAATGTTGAGAAGAGAGGCAAAATAGCTAACAAAAGGCAAAAGTGCCAAACCTGCTTGTTTCCACTGCCCTTGGAATACTGTGCTGTCCGTGTATGCATGTGTGAACAAATAATTAGTGCATCTGCACAAAGATTATTTATTGGACTCCTCTCTCTGCTGATTGGACATGGAGTAGCTCTGTTGAACTCATCAGAATTCTGTCTTTGTGGCTGCTGAGCCCACTCCAAAACTGAGATAGAAGGTCCTTGGAACTGGAGGCTGTGGGACCAGGGTTGCCAACCTGCTGAGGTGGGGCTGCCCCAGCAGTGGGGCTGTGCCAGATGCAGCCTTGCTCTCCAGCTGTGCTTGAGAAGCCATCAGAAATGAAAGAACCCCAGGAGAAGCAGAACCCTTTCTATTTCTCCTCCAAACCAGAGTCATCTGGCTGTCCCTGAGAGGAACAGTGAAGTCCCTTGACTGCCACAAACACTTTTCACAAAGCAGGTGTTACACCAGTGAGCAGGCAGAACAACAGGCGTCTCCGAGGTGCATTTGTTTTCCTTTCATACAGTCAGAAAAGAAAACACACAATTATCACATTTGCATAATTCCTGTACAAAACCCTCAGCAGTTTCAAAGACATTGCTTCATCTCCTTCTCATTTCCTGCAGGGACATTATTGTCATCTGGAAAATTCAAGTCCACCTGACAGCAAATTTTCTGGTTGAAACTAATAGCAACAGAGCAACAGCTTTCAAACATTCTTTGCACTGCATGGTGAGGAAGCCAGGATTAAAGACACACTGTGTTTCTCCACTTCACTAAAAGCCTGTACTTCAATATTTTAAAGCTTCTAAAATTGTGTGCCAATAGTATCATATCTGTCACTGGCAACAGCATTCACTCTGCCAGTGGCAGAATTCAGCTATGGAGAACTTACTGTGGCTTTCCTCGTGTTGTGGCAGATCCACAGTAGGTCATAATTTCTCACATACTAGGTATTTTCCCTGAAATTTCAACACATGCAACTCTTCCCCACTTCTTTACAAACTTTAGCAGGCCTGTCAACACCGTTACCCCAGGATCTCACATTAATTAATTTATCCTCACAGTACTCCTTTGTTAGATGCCAGATTTTTCAGAGAGCCGAGACTCAAATTTTTGAGCGCTCAACACCCAAATTGGAGCCAGATTTTCCGAAAAACTGAGTTCTCTTTTGGTTTCTTAAAGAAGGTGCAAATTTTTCAAAGTTTCCACCAAGCCTAGCAGCAGTGCTTGCTGCCCAGATTGTGTGAGAAGCTGAGGACTCGGTGTGCTAAACTCCTTCTCCAGTATGAACATTTTGGTGCCTGAAGGGGAGGTGATTTCCTCGTGAAGTCTGGCTGTCAGAGTGGGAGGCTGAGCTCCTTTGAAAGCCTGGAGCTCTATTGTCAGGTTATCACTGCTTTGCAGGAGGCAAAGTGACAGCGAGGAGCGATGGAACATTTGTGAAACGGGTGGAAATGAGATCAGGATCCAGGCTGTGAAACCACCCAGAGCTGGGCTGCAGTGGGGCTGCCTTGTGACAAAGTGTTCAGCTCCAGGGAGAGCCGTGTGTCACGGGCTGTGACGTGGGCACGGGCTCAAACACGAGCTCAGCAGCATCCTGGTGATGACAGAGCTGCTGCACGAGGCACAGGCAAGGAGGCAGAGCGAGGCAAGTTCCTGGAAAGCCACAAGATAACGCTCTGCACTCCTCCTACTCGGTGGAACTGAGAAATACAGACGTACTATCTGCGCTTACATCTCAGAATTAAAGCAGTCTACAGAGGAAAAATGTGGTTTCTAGGTTATTTTTTTGTTTGGTTGTTGTTTTCTTTTTTTGTTTTGTTTTCTTCTTTTTTTTCCCCTGCACAAATTACTGTATTTTATTGTGTCTGGCTTACAGCTAGTGCAACTTTGTGAGCCCATGAAGCGATTGCAGGTCACCAAAGGCTCCTGTTCAGGAAGAGAGAAGCCCACAGGTCAGTCTGAAGAGGCAGGCACAAACATACACTGCTGGATGACACAGGGGAAGAGAGCAAGAGTGGGAAACAGCCCCAATCATTGACACTGTCCACTCATCAGGTGGGCCCATCTTTGTTTTGGACTGTGCTAAGTAGCTCCTTCTGAGACCAATTAGGCTCTGAGGAGAACTCAGGGCTAAGAACCAGTCTTTAAAGTCAATTTTGTGTGGCAGCAGAGGCAGAGCCACTGCAGAAAAGTTTAATTACATCTCAGCACACCTCTCAGCTGCTCCACTCCTTCCTGCGTGGCCATTTTCAGGGCTCACTCAGTGAGATCTGAGCTCACTCTTTCACAGGGAGCAGCCACACCAAAGGCTGCAAACCCACCACAGCCATGCCCAAAGCAGTGGTTTTGGTGGTGCTGGAGTTTGGCTCAAAGGAGCAAAACAAAAACTCACTGTACAAAAAACTTACTGTTAAGGTACAGAATCCTCCCCCACCTCAAGAACGTAGGCAGAGCTAATTTTCAAATATTCTTATTTAAGCTCTGGTGACTGTTAGGCACACATTTTTTACTTTTGCTAACAAAAACTCAGTTTTTAAGGGTCAGGAGCAAAGCCCATAGGCACAGATGTGCTGATCACCAGCAGTGCAGGTAGACAGTGGTGGTTGCTCATCCTCTGTGAAAGCAGCTGGAGGAAATTTCAAGGTGGGCCTGGATTCTCAAGCCCAAGGTACTTCACAGGTTCCTATTCTCTCTCCTTTTCCCTGTCACGTAGGCAGCTCCTTGTCCACTCCCTCCTTCCATACAATATCTTAATTTTTAAAAAATATTTCCAACCAGGCTGTGTTAATGTGACAGATGGGAATTCTCTGTCAGCTCCCTTCTGGTGAAACATTTATAAGGGGTTGTATGGCTTCAGAAGGCAACATATTAGAAAACTGGGAGGTGGAGGGTGTAGAGGGAAAAGCTTTCCTATTTTAATTTTAAGCAGTAGGAGCATGAGTAGAGTGAGTCACAGCTCTTCAAAGATGAATCCCAAAGCAAATAATAAAACAGAAAGAGGAGAAACATAGATCAGGCAGACAGAGCAAACAGTGCTGTTCATCCCTGCAGACCTGGGTGGCAATTTGCTTGCAAAATGCCCAAGGAATGGCCTGAGGTGCCACACATGGGTGTTTTAGCTACAGGGGAAGGTAAATCCTTGCAGGTGACTTCAGACATGAGTGGAGCTGTAGTGATGGGCTGCAGGATGGCCAAGGGGCCACAGTTTGTGTCCCCAGTCCTGCAGGGAGGGAGGGATGGAGGGTGTGCAGTGCCTGGGGGAGCTGCCGTCTCCACAGCCAGCTGGGATGTTTACCCAGCCTAGAAAGAGGGAACAGCAAGTAATTACCTAGATTAGAAAGAGGGAACATTAATTAATTACCCAGATTAGAAAGAGGAAGAGTGATTACCCAGCCTAGAAAGAGGGAACAGTGATTACCCAGCCTAGAAAGAGGGACCAGTAATTACCCAGCTTAGAAAGAGGGAACAGTGATTACCCAGCTTAGAAAGAGGGAACAATAATTAATTACCCAGATTAGAAAGAGGGAACAGCAATTAATTACCCAGCTTAGAAAGAGGGAACGATGATTAATTTCCCAGCCTAGAACGATGATTAATTACCCAGCCTAGAAAGAGGGAACAGTAATTAATTACCCAGCCTAGAAAGAGGGAACAGTAACTAATTACCCAGCCTAGAAAGAGCAATCTGTAATTAATTACCCAGCCTAGAAAGAGGGAACAGTAATTAATTACCCAGCCTAGAAAGAGGGAACAGTTATTAATTACCCAGCCTAGAAAGAGGGAACAGTGATTGCCATCACACAGAACAGGAAGGGTGGCTGGGGAAGGTGTTTCCAGTTTTGCCCACACGCCCTCCTGGCAGCATCAGTACCATGAGCCCTCCCAAAATGTGATGGTATCCCAGCAACTGGAACAACACCTCATGGATGAGTGGTACCTGTGCAGCACTCACACAGCCACAATCATCCCTTTGTCAGTCAGGGAGGCGCTGGAATACCAGGGATGTTTTTGCCAATCAAAAGGAGGGAACAGATGTGTGTTTTTCCTGAAGTCATTATTTCTGTGCTTTGGCCAACAGCAGGTTCCATTTGCTCTCTTGGATGGCTTCACCACCACATCAGCCTGGATTACCTGCATGGCACAACAGGGTTTAGCTCATGAAGAGGATAGTTGTCTTTATGATAACTAGCTCATGAAGAGATAGTTATCTTCATGTGTTTCATTGCACAGTGTTATGTAGAGACCCAGACCTCTTTTGGTTGCTGTGGTCCAACACACCTTTAATCTGGTCTTTATTTTGCCACTGCCAGATGGCACAGTTAGACAGCAGGGCATGCTTTCCTGTTTGCTTAGCTGGAGCCATTGCACTTCAATATTTACTAGCATGGTTGAGAAAAAAAATCCAGGAGGGTTTGGTTTGGGGTTTTTTACTATTTTTTTTTCTCCATCAGCATTTGTTTATTTGTCAAAGTTGAAAGGTTTTGAAGAGATGGTTTGGTTTTGACAGTTTTTCTTCATAACCCAGGAAGTTTTGGGATCAGTCAGCACAAAGGCTGGGTTTCTTAGGGCTCTTGGCATTGCACTGCTGTGGGGAAGAGAGCCAAGATGTCTGCTTCAGAGCCCATGTCCTTTTCTTTTTATAGAGGATTTAAAAACATGTCTCTAGTCAGAATATTACCAAAATTCAAACCATCTAAATTTTCTCTTAAGCAGAACCACCTTTCAATGCAGAACTGCAATATTTATGCACTTAACACCATTGCCAGAGGCACAAAAGTACAAAGCAGTGCTGTTTGGAATATTTTCCAGCACCTACTTGTATTACAAACAATAATGCAGTGTCTTGCTAGAGGAACAGAAGTTCTCCTCTTGTTTAATCATTGCCACCCAGATGACAAAGCCTGACTGGAAATGAATGCACCTTGCTGGATCTGGGACAGATTCCAGATGCTTCTCATGGCTTTTCTGATCCAAATGCTCTCCACATTTTAGCAGCCATGATATTTTTAGACCTCTCCAGCATCTTGTGTCTTAGGGCTTTGTGGCAGGCCTGGGAGGTGGAGGAAACACTGCAAGGCCCTGTTCCATAAATGAGAAGGCTGGAAGCAGGAGGCTGCCAAAGATCACAGAGCAGAGCCAGGAGAGCAGGACAGATGGCCACCCTTGCAGGAGAGAGGAGCTGTGTTATTCCTGGCACACTCAGGCGCCTCCATCCTGCCAGCCTCCACTCCAAAAGCTGGGATGGCTACAGGAGCCTGTCATTTTCTGTCCAGAAAAGTCACAGCTACTCTGTGCTGTGAAAAAGAACCCATGCTTTCCCCCTAGGCCGGATACATTTCAGGAGAAAGTGAAACAACTTGCTCTGAGTGGCAAGTGTGAAATGCCAGGAGCCAGTGCAGAGCTGTGCTGAGAGCAGAGCTCCACGTCCCTTTGTGCTGCTGCTGTGCCCCACAGCGATTTAGGGACTAAATTTTTAATTTCTCCTGCAGAAAGGACTCTAGTGTTTCCTCAGGAGCTTGATATTGTGCGATGGCATTCATCTCAGAGGGTACAGAGAACTTCAGCATCCTAGGCTGTTAGCACTTGCAGCACTTTGAGAGCCAGTGAACACACTGTCTGCATCACATCTGTCACCATGGCCTGCAAGCACTCATTTCCAGAGAGAAGAGCAGCTGTAGTAAATAAAAGCTGTAGTAAACACACAGCATGTAGCTGCACACTACCTTGGAAGTGCTACAGAAAGCAAACCAGCCACATCCATTTCTTCCACAACCTCCTGCCACCTGCACCCTAAAGAGTGGCCCAGTTTCACTGGAGAACTTTCTCTCAAACTGCTGAGGCTGCACCTGCTCACTCAGTGAATTTGACTCACAAGCCCAAAATTACTCCGGCATCTCCAGGTTTTCATTTCAGTTCACAGGCCATGAATAATTAACTACAGCTCTGCCACAGAGGCATCTGCCTTGGCACAGAAATTCAGGGCTGGGGCTGCAGCTGAATTCAGCACCTGAGAATCATTTCTAGTGAAGTCCTCCAACTCTCTCTTTGGTTCACTTTGGGAATATGACAAGTGGTGAAGAACTGCACCTAGACTCATCCTTTGCTGCTTCTTGCATTACAAATATGAATCAGTGTGGGAATGTCAAGCAACACCGGTTTGTTTGGATGTATTTTACTCTGGAGCGATTTTCTAGGCATTAATCTGCCCTGGGAGGCCATTCATGATCATCTTTGCTCTTGGTCTGTGTTTGCACAGCACCTAACACAACCTGAAGTGCTACAACCATGGAAGGAACTCAGTCTGGGAGGAGAAACACCGAGGGAGTCCAGGTGTTTTTCCAGATGTGGATCCCAAGATTAAGCTCAGATGTCTAAAGAGGAGAACTCACAATGACCAATTTCTACAGCCAGGGCTTTGCATGCACTGTCTGGACACAATGTGCTTCAGGTAGCTAGATCTATTTGTCACATTTGGATGCAGCTTGGTCAGCAAATAATTAAAAAATAAGAGACAGATGGCTAAATAGAGCAAGATGGAATGATGGGGGGGAAAAAATGAAGTTTCCTTAGGAAACCAGGACCACAAAGACAACAGTGAAATGGAACTTTTGCATTCACATATTTTCTCATTCCTTTTTTTTTTTTGTTGACACTTTTCCAGAAGTACCTCCCCTTATTGCTTTTACCTTGCTGATTAGACTTGTGCTTCTTGTGTAATTAAATCTGAACCTCCCAATTTCTCAGAAATAGAATTATAATGTAAAACATAGTGGACTACAGGAAGTTAATGTGAGGTTAGAAGAGTAAACACAAATCACATTTAAGATACTTTCTCACTAAAATATACCAGGTGAATATTCCCATCTCAAATCAGACGTATTTCAGTCTTAGCAAACTCTGCTGAAACATTGTTGGAGGGGTTTTTTCCCTCTACAGTCCAGTTCAAGCAGAAGCAATTCCACAAATCTCATTATGAAATGTATTCCTGCAAGGCTTCCAAACTATTTTAAGAGGTTCTGAAACCTTAGAGAAATACAATCAAAACAGATTTTTTTGTGTTCCTTCCTAACCAAGTTATGTGAAAGTTTGACATACCATTCTAACAGCAAGACCTCTTACACAAGAGGAGAGTTTTATAATAAGATGGTTGCAAAACAGTTCCTTTTTATTTCTTTGGTTTTGAAGAAAAAATCTGAGATTTATAAGTGATCTCTTCCTCAGCATTTCAAAAGGTGAAATATGCTTGTATAAGTGGAGCAGCATTGTGGCCTTGGTTCAGCACAATTCCTGGTGTAATGATACAGGACAAAAACATTGCACAACAAAAACATTTGCTGACCCTTTGTACAAGGCTGTACACTGAGATACAAATCTAATTAAAAAAAAAAAAGCCATAGTGATAGGAAGACTACATCATCTCCAACTGGGAAATGTTCCACCATTCCCATCTGCACAAAGGGAAAACAGGAATGAAACCATGAAGATTTATGAAAAATTGAAGCTGAATACTGGCAAGTTTTCACTATATACTTCTCAAATCTGCATCCCCCCCTGGGGATTCTGTGTGATAGGCTGGTAGTGCCCATGTCCTGATGTGACTTGTGTAGTGTTATAAAGAAAGGATTCTCTTTACTCTGATGAAGTGCACAGATTGATAAACTCTCCCAATAAACTCTCCTTCAGCTATTAAGATCTGAAATATTGTGCTTTTGCTGGATAACTCATAAGTTACTCAGACATAAACATCACATCATTAGCAAGGCCAGTATCAGATGTAGCTGTAAATCATGAAAATAAAGCTTTTACTTATAGATCATTGCTTGCAATTTTGAATATTTATGCTCAGACAGACAATTTTACTCATCCAGACTGAATAATTAAGCCACAGCTTTAAAAACTGGTATTTTGGCACCACAGTAACTTCAGGGCTTGCTGATTTTCTTGGGATGTAGGAATGTACTCTCTGGCCACTCAGGTATAATATTCTCCGTTTCAGTAGCTGGAAACATGTCAGAATTATTTGCACAGAGCCTCCAACCCTTGTGCTTTTCCCACAGAAGATTGTGGGCTTTGGGTTTCTTTATGGATGAGGGGGATCAGTGGTGGTGTAGATGATTTTTCAGATGATAGTTTAAGTGAAATATGGGGTCAGTCAAATGCATGTCCAGCAGTTGGTTGACGAAGTTTCCAATGCAGTGCTCGTCGTCCAGACAAGAGGGGGAGATGCTGGAACCCTGGGTGCTGAAAATTTTAAACTTTTTGTGCTGAACCTTCTAAAATTGATTTATAACACTGGGACTATGGGATTTATAACACTATGGGATTTATAACACTATGGACTATTATGGAGTTTGAATAGGAGTGTGTAATATCACAGGGTGGGAAAAAACTTAGAGTTTAAGGTTTTACAATATAGCAATGTATGTAGAAAGATGGAGGTTTTAGGGTGGAGACAGGTTGCTCTTCTTCACCTTCTTCTTCTCTTAGGTTTGGGTGGTATTGTGTAGTTGGACAGAAAAATCCACAGTGCAGACTTTGAGGGATTGGTTATTGGGTTAAAAGTGAAAATAATTTAGGTGTCAGGTCTTAATTGGACTGCTTGGCCTTTAATGACCTTGTAACAAGAGAGAGTTGGCCATTTTGTGCCTTGCTAATGAAAGGCTGCAGAACTCTGTGCTGTGAGACTGTGACATTGATAAGAAACAATAAACACCTGAGCCTGAATGTGAGCTATCCTCTCAAGTGCCTTCAATCCAACAGAGGTAGGAAAAGGGAGCCCAAAGCTGGCAGCAGTCTGTGGCTAACTGGGGGCCAGGTGATGGAGATCAGTGGATTGCAGCACTCCCCTTGAACTGCAACCCCCTTAGGGCAGCCAGAGCTTGGCAAGGATGCAGGATGCTCTTTGGTGAGTGGGATGCTCGGTCAGAGGGATGGGAAGGAGCCACACAACAAAGGTAAGAGTCCTGCACAGAAACCAGCAGCTGTTTGTGGATATTCCTGGAGCAAATTTTGTGATTTTTGTGCCTGGATACCAAATAGGGATTTTCTTGTCTGCCCACTGCTTACATCAGTCCCATTAATGTAACACGTGTGTGAATTTTTGAGCGTGCAAACCAACCCAAAAAGCAGTGAGAACTCTTTCACATTATACAATCTTGCAGCAGGGAATTCAGGGAAGGCTCTGTCAGTCAAAAGAGCAAATCAGAAGTTCTTGTGGAATTCAGACTGGGCTGGCTGGGGCAATTTTTCTGCTTTGCATTTCTTGTGTAGAGAGCTACTTGAAAAATTTCCAGCTAACTATTTTCTTTTTATGTTTTTTTTCCCTTCTGGAAAATTCCAATTCATGAAAATCAACAAGTTTCATGGGAATATGCTGGTTTTTAAAATAAAATATTTTCATTGCTCAGAAGAGCAAAAAGCAAATGGTGATGACAAGGTCAAGGAATGTTCTGATATTTCATTTCAAGCTTGTCAGCTTTAACATTTCATCCTGCATAAAATTTTAAACAGAGGCAAAAATGAACCATGACTTATTTAAGTAAGAAAATTAGCTTACAGTTAACTTGTGGAGCTGGAAACAGGGTGTGCAGAAAATAACAGGCCTTTTGTGAAACTCCAAAATGAACTGCTGTTGGTCTCACTAGGGAGTTTTATCCTGGGTTAAGGAGCTTGAGATGGGAGAGGGTAGAGCTGTGAGCACCCACTGCTTGGTGCCCACTTGAGGAATCAAGATATTGGTGGTAATAGTGAGTTTCAGGGAGGTCACTGTGTATCCCCAGGCATGGAACTGCAGCTCATTCTAATGCCTTTCACTCAGCTGTGTCATACAAGCCTTGGGATTAGATGCTTTGTCTGGAAAATCGGCTCTCAAGCTTTAATTCACACCTATCCTCTTTCAAATAGTAACTCTGGATTCCTTGAGTGTCCCATTTTATCTTGTGGGAGTGTGGCTCTAATAAATCCTTACCTGGGGCCAGTGAGGCTCCCAGCCCATTTCTGTCAGCAGTCCTGTGTTCATCCTTCTGATGTGGTAAGATATAAAATATCACCAATTCTGTTTTTAATTAGTGGTCTCTGCTCAAGAACACAACTAAGTTCAGGTTCTCTGCCTGCTCCTTGCTTTTTCCTTTTTTTAGGACAATCCTTTTGATTTCTTGGAGGGCTTTGGGTTTTTGTTTTTTATTGTGGAGCAGGAGTGAGTGGGGTGACAGGGGTTGCATTTTGGTTTTTACACTTGTGGTAAGTTTTAGAAGATGTGCTTGTCCTGAAGCTCTAAATGCATGTGAACATGAAAGACTTGTAGAGAATAAAGGGCTTTTGTAAAATTTAGAGATTCATGGTCAGCTTCTGGGCTAGAAGCATTTCTTTTTCTGTATTTAGTCTAAATGAAGCAAAGGAGCCCATCTGAACTCAGCTGAATAAGAAACCTGCTCTTGAAATATGGCTTTTATTCAGAAAGTGTCACTTCTGTAACAGAGCTATCCACTGACTGCTTCCTACATGCAAACTGTGCCCATGTTGGGGGGAGAAGTGTTAAATTCAGCACATGCTTCTTGTCTGGAGATGGGAGAGCAGCTCAGAGCCCCCTGTCAGGGCCATGTGTTGAAGCTGGCAGTCAGACCCCCACTCACAGCCCTCCTTTCACACGGCAGCAGGCCGGGCTGATGTGAATGCCTGTCTGAACAGACTGGGAGCAGATCTTTGGGGGTTCTTCCCCACTTCAAAGGCTCCTCCCACCATGTGAGTCAGGCATTTTCTGTCATTTATCTAGCTCTGCTCCTAACTTATTTTATTTGTACCCAAAGCTACAAAGAGCCTTTTATGATTTGTTTCACAGTGCCCTTCCTGCATGCTTTGGAGAATAATCTGAGAATCCAATTTATGACAAGGTTTACTCTCACAGGAGGGACACCAAGGACCATTGGTCCAACTCTGGGCTCTGCAAAGGATGGGAAATATCTGATGTGATCTAACTTATCTTCAGTTTCAACCACAGATAGAAAATAGAACCTGACCTGTATATGGCAGTCAAATAACCCTTGGGATGACCTAAATTTTCCTAATTCATTATGGTGTGTTTTCATGAGCATGTGGGCCTTCAGCAGCTTCTCTTTTGTCACCTTGATTATTTTTTTTTTTAACTTAGTTTGGTTCAGCTGATGGAAGAGGTCACTTTATTCCTATATGGAGATCATGGGTGCATTCCCATGCTATGGATCACCTGCAAGCTCCAAGTGCTTTGTGAGAATGCTTCCCCTATAGGGCTCCTTGCTTTGAGAAAGGACTTGTCCAGAAATTGTGAGCTGTGTTGAAAGGAACACCTAAATTATCAGCTTCCTCCTAGGAGCCACAGTGCAGGCAATGAGATTTTTAGCCTACACTTCACCAGGTGTCAGAGCTGCAGCACTGATTTAGCAAGGCAATGCTTTTTTGTCTTCCTCTCTGGGGCTAACCAGGCTGTGCCATCTGTTCTGCCTGCTGGACAGGGCCCAGGGAAATGGCAGGCAGAGAAATGGGGACAGAGCTGGGCAAATTAGAAAGTGAGAGGTGAGGGTGGATGAAAAGGAGATTCCAAGCAGTGCAGAGGGAAGCAAGACCAGAAAATGATGAGCAGAAAGGGAAATATGCAGGGGGAAAAAAAAAACCAGTTATGTCCTACATGTCTTTGTGCAATCTGTGCCTGGCTTGGTGTGACTTTCACTGCAGTGTCAGTGGTAACCCTGCTCATGGCAGAACTGAGTTTAGGAACTCAGCAAGTGAAGGAAGGCAAGAAGGCTCCCAGGTGAAGAGATGCAGCCCTTACCAGAGACTGGTCTTGGCTTGTCTGACCTAAAAAACATGCAGATCTTAGGAAAAACTGTGTTTTCAAGGGATGTGACTGACCTGAAGCCATGAAAAGAAAGGTGGTGCTTGGCTGCAGTCAGTGGAAAGCACCAAGAAACCTTCCTAGGCAGAAAATGTTCTGCCCTGAAGGTTCAGTGTTTGGGCCTGAACTAGTCACTGATTTCTTTGCTGTTTTCCTAGATTTTTGGCCTGACTCATTTGTGAGTGGCCCTTCTCCAAGAAAAATGTTATGCTGTTTCCATGGGATACACAACAAGCCCAAGTTTTTCCAGGATCTGATAATCCTGCTTTCCTTGTATGCCTGTGTGTGCACCATGGGATCTGGTGACTCTCTGCTAGCTGCTGGTGCTGTGTTCTGACCCTTGCACATAAACACCAGGTGCTACCTAGAAAATACAGACAACCTTTAGGGTTCAGCAGCAAATGAACTCCCTGGGGACGCAAAGCCTGTCCCAATGAGACACTTAGGGTGTAATTCTATAGGCCTGAGCTCTGGCTACCAAAAACTTTGCCTCGTTGTCTTGGCTCTGCAAATCTTACTGCAGAACCTGTAGGAGAAGTTGTGCAAGGCACTGAAGCCCCTGCAGACAGGGGATGTGATCATGGTGGCTTATAAAGCAGGATGTGAAACTTCAAACAGAGAGTTCCAAAAGCCATTCGATACCACACAGGCAACATTGTAAGCTTGTGCTTTATTTCTGAATCCCTGGTGTGGGAAATTAAAGATAGACAGTTTGAGCTCTTGGAGATGCACTTTTGAGCAAGGACAGACACCTGAAAAGGAATTCAACTAAATTATAAAATTCTAAGCTTCAAGTCAGGACAGCTATGCAGAGTATTCTAGGATAGTCACTATGCTTCAAACTAGCACTCTTCTTATTTCAGAGCAACTTCCTTGTCCTCTGGGAATGTTCTTTGCAGGACAGCTCCTTGCAGGATGTGCTCACCTCAGAGCTGCCTGTCACTGCAATGTGCTGAAGGTGAATTAGGTTCAATGTACTTCTAAGGCTCTGCTTGCTCGTCTTTGCCCTCAACAGACCAAATTCTACACATCTTCTCAGACACACCTACAGCTGCAAAGCCCCTTTGTATGCAGGCAGAAATACTACAGGCAGGCTCTTTGGCATGGGCAGCATATTTAAATTTCTCATTTGGCTTAAGCTGTCCTAACTAAACTGTGGGGAGCGGGGTGTCTGTATTTATTAACAGTAAATTTTCACACTTGCAGGAAGAGTAGGATGCTTTTTATTTATTTTTTTGGATTGGCTTCTGACTAGGTGTCTGTCTATGGTATTGGTTCTTGAGGGGAAGCATCCTTAATTCTTACTGCATCCTTAATTCTTTCTGCACCTGCTTTCAGGCAGGTTTAGTGTCTCAGCCCTCCTGGTTTCCACAGGAAAAGGGCATCAGGTACACATTTAAGGACAAATAAATTCCACTGGGATGTTGCATGAAGATGTTCTCTGGGATGGGAGTTTCTATGGGGGAGAGCTATTTCAGATGAGTGCTTCAGTGCCAATGGGAAAAACGTAGGGAGAGGGTTTAAAATGGACTGAGAGGAAAAACATTTTCTTTGAACCAACTTGCAGAGTATCCTACATTCCACTGAGAAACATTTGATAAACTCCAGTCTTTTAAAAGCAAGAGTATGAGCCTGCCCCTCAGCCCATAAAGAGCAGAATTTTCTTCTAATTCTGTTGGAAGACAAGGTGCCTTTTGCTTTTCAGGAGGGCCCTGGGGTGTCCCTGGGTCAGGTACCAAAGGTTTGGGGAGTTTGGGGTGGTGTTTAAATGCCTCACCAGTGAGATGAGAGGAAGTGCAGGAGCACTGGGATGTGTTCTGTAGGACAGAGTGGAGGCACTTAAGTCATGGACTCTGGTTGATCCAAGCAGGAGCACCCAGAGCTGAAGGCTCCTTGGATCCTCATGTCCTTGAGATTGCACCCAGAGAACAGGTTCTGCTGGATGCCCAGTGGATGGACAAGGCACTGGACCTTGAGGGTACTGCTGGAGATGTTAGGACAAAATGGGGAAGGTACAGGTGGCTCCTTAGCTAAAAATATTCTGATTGATGGCTTTTCCTCTCCTGGGGAATGGGCATTTCACATATTCACACCCCCAAATGTTTTTCTCAGACGTGATCTTTATGGCCTTTTTCTTTTACAAGAAGTTTATTTTTACATTAAAATAGGTTAAGATAAAAATAATGTGGAGGCCAAGGAGATAGCCACAAAAGAAATCTGATCTACTCCCAACAATTTTTACACAATTACAACACAAACTGACATGTGTGGAGCTTCCCACTGAGGTGGTATTCAATTTTTTAAAAATTGAATACAAAATAAGGATTTATTACCCCCAGGCTTTTTTGAAGTAAGCTTCTAGTCTAGTAATTACACTAGGGTTGTACAAGACCTAAGGTTGTACAAGAAATCTCTGGTAGATACAAAATTTGAATTCAAGCTGTTGGTTTTCAAAGACATCTACTCCTTAATGACAACTACTTCATAGGGCAGACAGGGGTACCTCAAACTAATTCAGGTAGGCACTACATCATTTGCTTTGTCCTAGCTGCTGTTTGGGTAGTCTTTCCCAAATAAAGAAAGAAGTTTGCCTCCCATGAGGGCTGCCTTGAATCTTCCACAGTGTTTCTCACAGATAGAAAAGAAGGAGAACAAAAATGTTCTACTGGGCTATTAAAGATTTCATTTGAAACCTGATGATCAGCACACCTGTCCCTAAAATTATAACATTAGTACAAGCAAATGGCTTTCTGCTACATCTGTAGAAGCATGGAAACTCTGCAAGTGGTTTCTAAGAAACATGACAAAGAAAACTCCTCACAGAAAGGACATTCAGGGAAAGCTCTTTACATTTTAGGAGAAACACTTCCCCTGAGTCATAACTACATTTAACTTCCATATGTTGGAAATTGTAAATTGACAGTGAGCTCTGTGGCAGGGAAGAATGATGTATCTGATTCCATGTTCTCAGAAGGCTAATTTATTATTTTATTATACTATATTATAGTAAAGAATACTATACTAAAGAATACAGAAAGGATACTTACAGAAGGCTCAAAAGATAATAATGAAAATTCGTGACTCTTTCCAGAGCCTTGACACAGCTTGGGCCTGATTGGCCAAAGAGTGAAAACAACTCCCAGCAGAATGCAATGGAACAATCACCTGTGGGTGAACAATCTCCAAACACATTCCCCATGTGAGCACAACACAGGAGAAGCAAATGAGAGAAGAATTGTTTCCCTTTTCCCTGAGGCTTCCCAGGAGAAAAACCCTGGGTGAAGCAATCATGTTGAGAGAAATGTGAATGCCACAGTCAGAGGAGGAGGTTGTGGCACAAAGGAAATGGGAGATTCCTCCAGGAAAACTTTCAGATGAGCAGTTCCTTCTTCAGGCATCTGCTTGTAGGATTATGCCAGACGTAAAACTTTGCCTCCATATGGCGCACCGCAAACAAGGCGCTCGCTGCTACACAAACATCCCTGATTTCTGCACATCCCTTGTCTGCCTTCCCTCTAATCTCTGCTGGGGCTTGCTGGGCCCTGCCATAATTAGAGAGGAAGCAGGAAATTAAAAGGTGCTGTGTTCCTCAGGGATAAATTGAGGTAGAGAACGATTGTGACCACGCAGGGAGTGGGAGAACCCTCAGATTATTTCCCAGTTTGCAGCCCATGTTGGGAGATGTGGGACTTCTGCATTGAAACAAGGTTTGCTCCTGAAAAGCATCATGAAATTTGGGAAGTGGATTGTTGGACTCTTGGTCTGGGTCATCTCCTGGCCACCTGTGCCACTTTGGCACACAGGGACCATGGCAAAGGATGTCCTCAGAGTAAACCACCCTGGGCTTGGGCACAAGTGGCTGCACACCACCTTCTTCAGTGACTTCCCTTTTAACTGACTCAAAATTATCAATTCTGAGTGCTCAGGTTGGCAGAGCTCCTTTGAAGAACACTGTGGTCCTGCAGGGGTTTTGATACGGGTGTTTTATAGCAGTGGTGTAGCTGAAATGTTTATTTACAGTGAGACAAATCTTTCTGCTTCTTGGCTACAGACAGATAAGGTTTTTTTTACCTAGGAATCTGGGTGACTGTTAAAAAAAATAGAAATAAAACCCCAAAAAACTCCAAAATTAACAAAAAAAAAAAAAAATCCAAACCAAAAACCTGCAACACTTTGGATGGCTCTAGCTTGAAATATTATTAGACTTCTGAATAAGCATGTTTGTGTGTCATCCTCTTTTATGAGGGCTGAATACCCTTGCTTGCAAAAGGAAAGAACACCTTAGGGATGGCCCAGCCAGCACAGAACTGTGCTTTCAGATAAAGTGCCCTTGCCAAAGACAGCAGAATGAAATATGAGCCAGTAGCTTAAGAATCACAGTAAAATGAAATGCAACTGCCCAGATTTTGCTCTCCATTTCACTGGCATTGCTCTGTGTGCTTTCTAGATTTGAGACAATTTATCTGTTTAGCCTTGAGAAGAACTACCCCATGGGGCTGTGGCTGTGGTGAAAGGAGTCCTATATGAGAAAAACAATTTATGCCAGTTTTGTTTGGTTTTAATACCTGTGCTGAGACTTAAAGTGCTGGTTTTCTTTGATGGAGACCTTTGAAATAGGTTAAATCAAGGAGCTTTTTGGTTTGTGGAGCTGAGTGCATATAAAATCATCCAGATGGCTGAGAGCCAGATGCAGTCTTCTTCAGTCACAAAAGTATTGTCATTCCTCATGACTTAACTGCAATGCTTTTTTGACATTTGCTGCCTTTTCTGCACCCCTGACTGATGGCAGCAGACACTGTGAGAATCTCAGCTTTGCTTGAAAGCCCATGGAGATGTGTTCAGCCACAGTGACTGTGCACAGAAGTTTGAAGACGTTGTGCAGGTGTGTTCTGAAACCTAACACACAAATAGAAGAAACTCAATAGCTGAAACAGAAGTGCAGGAATTCCTTTCCACCTTCCCCTTCTTTTACTCTGTTCCCAGGAGATTTTCTGTCAGCCACACTTTGCACCTGTATAGCTGCCCCAGAACAATGACTTCAAGCATTTCTCTGAGCTTAAGAAAACCTCCTCCTTGAGTCTCAGCATAAGATGGTAAATAACTCCAAACTGATCAAAGCTTTTTCAAGTTTATATAATAAATACCAGCAGAATTAAGAATAGATCCTGAAAAACCAGGACCAAAGTCTCTGGCTGTCAACAACAGCTCCCTGTGGTTCATTTTGAGAAACAATTACTGGAGAACATTGTAATGTTACTTCAGGCTTTTACACCAGCCTGACTTCAAGGTTAAATATTGAAATGTATGGGTTTTTTCCTGGCTGCTAATTAGCTGTTGGTGTAGACACACGTGGACTTCAGAACTGTCATTCATTTGCTCTGTGCACATAAACATGATCCTTGCACTTGTATTCATATTGAAACTCCTCTCTGTAGCAGTTAAAATTCACTGGGAGTAGCTTGGAACACTCAGGAGAATTGGTATGAATGACACGACAAATCTGAGTATGATTCCCTGGGAGATTCAAAAATTCAGAGAGGTGCTCTCTGCCTTTATCATAGGATGAAAATTACTAAATACTCTGTATCAAACTAGTAAAGCAGTTAACTTTTTTCCTTTCTAAACAGATTTTAAGCCCACTGCTCAAAAAGGCTCAAGCTCTTCCCAAAATCACCTGTATCTTTTTCATACACAAAAATATGGAAATATGTTGAGGGAAAGCTTCCATAAGGAAAGAGAAAAATAATGTGACATTCTAAATCTGTAGACATCTCCTGTATATTTGCTAAAGATCAGAGTTTTATTAATATTATTAATGTGCCTCAGATTAATAAAAGTGCTAATTTCATGCTCCTGCAAGCCACAGGGGAAATGATGAATCAATGCAGCTTTTGGTGGGAGCAAAGCAGAGGTTTCAGCAGGAAAAGTCCAACACAAAGCCATCCAGTGTGGAAGGATGTGTCCCCAGGAATGGCAGAGAGCTGCAAGATCCCCTTCCCACTGTCCTTCAGCAAAGGAATACCTTGAAGGGACCAGGGAATAAAGGGATGCTAGGGGGAGGCAGTGGCAATCCATCACAAACCTCCTTTGGAGCAGCACACAGAGAGCCCAGGAAGGACCAGGGAATTTCAGCCCCCAACTCCTTCCTGTGCACAGGGACAAATGCTGAAGGGGTGTTTGGTTTCACCAGGCAACAGTCAGAATGATTAACTTCACACTTGCACAGGCTGCTGATGCTGCCCTATAAACAGGCTTTAAAAGTTTTGAGTTCCACAGACTTAGGGCTTAAAGCAAACAAGGTACAGTTTAATGAGAGTATCACAACATATAAAACCAAGAACTACTTACCAACCCAGACCTTTTTGCCTTTTTTTTTTCCCCTCCCTTTCTCTTAGTAATGCACAAACCAAAGTCCAAATGTGGAAATACTCCCAGGGTCTGGGATTCTGCAAAATTGAAATTGGCCTTGTTCTCATTGGGATAACAAATTTTTCATCATGGCAATTCTGGACTAAATGAAAAATTTGCCATTCAAACAGTTTGCCTCAGTATTGCAGCACTGAAGCAGAAAGTGGAGGGAAGGGCAGAGGAAGTTACTTTATAAAGAAAAATTGCATCAAGCTCGCTTTCTGAGAGAAAATGAAATTGAAGCTGCCCTTAACTGAATTATTTCCCCCACAGCTTGTTTCAGCAGCAGACAAACTGCAGAACACATTTATTCACTTGTTGCTTTGTGGGGAAAAGAGACAATTTTCAAGTTGTGTATAAGGCTCTGACTTTTAAAAGCTCATGTCAGCTTTGTGTCATTACTGCATGCACATAACCCTCTGTGCTGTATCCCCACAGAGTAAATGCATTTTTAAATATAAATTTCCTGGTGAAAGCTGCACTAATGCTGGTAAATGGGGCCTGTGTTGGTGGTAAATGTGTTGAGCTTTGACAGGGAGATACTTCCCACCCCTAATCTGAGTGAGGCACCAGCAAACCCATCACAGGTGATTTATTTAAAGATTCATCCCACTGCTGGCCTTGCTGCAGTAAAACAGGCTATAAAGTTCCAGCAGAGCTGAACAGCAGAGTCCTGCTGGGCTGATGTAAATGCCAGTGCATGGATGCCCTGTGCTCATCGTTTGGGGCAGCCTAAACTGGGTTTTAGGCTGTCCCAAAGGGATTTTTGTTTATAAACCAAGGCCTCCCCACTGCTCTGCAAGTGCTGAACTTTGGGAAGGCATTTAATCCTTAAAGGATTTAGCTAAGACAAACATCTAGAAGTAAGGTGAGCACCCCAAATTAATGTGATGCACTGACAATGGTTTCTGGGGCTACTGCTGCATGGTATACACTGTATATTATATATATATATAAAATATACTCTGAGTATTGCCATTGCTTCCCAAGCTGCTCACTGTTCTGACTTGAATGTGGTATTCCAGCCTGGCACTAAAAAGCCCAAAAAATACCATTAAAATCAAGATGCAGCAAGCAAGTAACCTTCAATCGAAGTGCATGGAAAAATAATTCTTCTGGAATAGCCTCTGTTTGGACAGTAGATATAATAGGAAAAAAAAAATGATACCCTGGTGGAGAAAAGATGCAGAGTGTAAAAGCTCCATCAAAGCCCAAGCTTTGGGAGGAGAAAATTTCACAGTGATGTGCAGAGATGAGGTAAAGCAGCTAGGATTTTGCCACTGATCTCTGATGCTGGGAGCTGCATTTTTTAGCTTCCAGAGCTGCTTGCCAAGACAAATCTGTTTCAGATAAGCTAATGGAAAGGCAAACTTAATCCTAAATTGCTATTTGCTCTTCATTTCTTGGAGCTTTTGTCTTCCATGTACTTCATTACCTCTTCAGAGAGTCTGGGCTCATTTTTTTTCTCCCTACACAGCTTCTTGAAAAGAAAGTGTCCTATGTCTAGGGCTGGAATGTCTTCATGAGGAAAATTTAACTTTTTCCTCCAGCATGTGACAGACAGCTTGGAACTTCCAGAGGCACTGGTTTGCTATCAAACAGAGGTACACTTTCAGAGGCAAAGAAAAAGGATACCCTTGCTGACATCCTGACCCCACTCTTGTCATATTTTGTGTTCCTGCTTTGGGGACTGATAATAGGAACACCTGGGCAAAGCTGCTACAAGAATATTTTTTAACACAGGCACACAGCTATTTTTTGTTTTCCTAACCTTGTTCTCAGAAATGTCTGTATTGCTTCTGCAGACACCTTCCAGTAAAATAAAAAAAAAAAAAAAAAAGGTAGCCTGGAGCAGACACCCAGCATGGAAATGTCAAGTCTGAATGGTTAAACCTAAACAATGTCCTCAGAAACTCAGGAGGGTGCTGGTGCTACCCTAACATTATTTAAGGCTACATTAAGAGGTTTTCCTTTCAGTGAAGCCTCGAGTGAAAACTGAGGCTCATCCTGACAGATGACACTCATCCCTGTCAGAGAAAGAAATGCAGGAGCCCACTGACTTCAGTTAGGTCAGCATTTAGAGGCAGCACAGCTAAAGAGATCCTCTTATTGCACCCATGATCCTGACACGTCCTGTGCTAGTCATCACTATTGTCTCCTCGTTATTTTAATTAGCAAAGCTCTTAGCAAGCCACCCTTTTTTTTTTTGTTTCTTTGCTGCTCTGAGCAGTGCAAGCCAGGCTCATGTAGAAGTACCACATTGCTATTGAACAGAAAATCTCCTGACTTTGGGCATTTTCTTGCTGTCCTGTGATAAGAAGCCTTCTACTAAGTGCTTGTATCTAGGAGATGAAGGCACAAGGTTGTGGTAAGCCTGTGTTGATGTGACTGAAAAATAGAGCATGCAGATAGGGGCAGTCTGAGTCATTCAGACAGTCCTTGGTCCAAGGAGTCAGCATCTAGACTGAGCTGGGATGGTCTGGGTTGGATCACCTTGGCCAGTTCCTTGGTGGTTTTATTCAGTGTGTCCTCAGTTTGTGAAATCCGTGCTGCTGCAAGGCTGTGTTAGTGCTGTGCTACAGAAACTCTGGTGCTGCTGCAAGGCAGGGCTGGGAAAAATATGTGAGCTATGATCTGTTCAGATGATGTGTTTTTGGAGAATTTGTAGGAATTTCTCCAAATTTTGAATGGAAAATGATGCGGCACCTACGACTGAGGAAACAGCCCCCACGCTTTTCCTGGCTCTGTGGTTTTGCCCTTACAGTGCTTGCTTTCAAACTGTGTTTGGTCCTTCAGTTCATCATATTGCTTTCTGGCAGTCTGCTAGCATTGGGTTGGGGTCACCCCAGACACCCTCTTTCCCCTCTGGGAGGAGGCAGAGTGAGCGTGGTCCATGGCATGATTGATCCTGCTCCTGGTGGCTTCCCCAAGCCCACAGAAATAAACACAGGCTGTTTCTTTTTAATTTATTTTCATATATCAACCTCCTCCTATCTTTGAGGGCCACAGCGTTTTTTCAGGACATGGCACAAGGTTATTTAGTCTAGCACTTTGTGGAGCCTTGAATTAATCTTTAATTTTCCATAACTAATGTTCTGTATTAGCTTGGCAAATAATCCCTTGAAATTTCCATCTAGTTTTGAGGAGTTGTAACTAAAGCTCACCTTCTGTGACTTTGCTTTTTCATCTTCCAACAGTGTTAGCTTGAGGTTTGTCTTTCTAAATCTGACTGCTTCTTCATTTCCTTTTTGATACTTGCAGATCTCCTCTGTGCAAGCTCTTTATTTGCCAGTGTGTTTTCAAACCTTGCACCTTGTTCAGAGGTAAAAATATTCCTGTTAGTATGGAAAGCTCTGCATTTTTGTTCTGATCTCCATGAGAAAAAAATTGCATCTGTATTCTGCTCTTCTATGTGCTCCTGTTAATCTCTGTTCTTGCAAATAAGTCACTGCTGCACAAATTGTGCTGTTCATTTTAATGAGTTCAAAAGCATAAAATTTGGATGTTCTCATTAACATCCCTGCAGTGCAGTCTAAACATTGACTTGGTGAATGCTTTCAGCCTAGTGCCATAAAGTTGTAAGTTAAATAAAACCAATACAGAAAGTTATAGGTTTTTTTCCTTAGATATTTAATATTAAATCTTAAAAAAGATTTCATAGCAGTGTTATGAGGATCTGCCTCATCACATGAAGAGAGGGCTTCATGTGGTTATTATGTAGGAATAAACAGATATATAGAATACAAACACTACTGAAAAAAAAGGGAAGTGGCCCAGAGGAGAGGATCATGACTGTATAACAGGGATTTAGCTCAAGAGGAGTTAAAAATCCACTAAGCACCACGGAAAGATTCTTAATTTAATATACTCATGGTCAACAAGATATTTTTTCAGCCAGGAATGGTTATTGCAGTCCTCTTCTCTTCCCCTTGCAATGAAGGACACAAAATGCTTGTCACTGGGGAAATTCTTTAATGAGGAGTAAAACCCTTGGGTGTTCATGAGGCACCTGGAACTGGACAGGTTCTGCACTGCTGAGAGCAGCAGGGCAGAAAACCCTGTATGGGCAGTCCAGGCTCCAGGCTTGTCTAATACTGAAGTGTGGCACCAAGTGGTGACACACCTGTGTGTGACAATATTTAGGTTTCCTTTCAGATGCATGGGCTGAGGGAGCTGCTGTGATTTACCTTCTGGAGACACAGCAAGTCCTCCTACAGCACGGTGGTGCACAGCACTTGTTTCAATGGTACAATTTTTATTTTTTTGGAAGCAGTGGCTGTGGTGCTGTGATGAGAGGTACAGGGATAAACTGGAGGTGGAGCAGTCATTAGGCAGACAGTCCCCATTCCCATATGAGCCAGCACCTCCAGGCATTCCTGCACTTTTCTGGGCTATTTTGTGGGTTTCACTGGGGCACCCCTTGCTCCTCAGAAAGCCTGCATCCCATCTGGGAGCTAGAGGAAGCCACTCTGTGCTCCAAGCTTCAGGAACATAGGTTTTTCTACAGTTCAATACTCATACTGGAAAGAACCCAAACCAAGCACACCCTATTCATTTTGTTCTTCAATTAAAAGCATCCTTAAGACTTCTCAGAAATTGTAGAGGTGCAGCTGGATTAGCCCTTACCCAGTGACCCAGGTGCAGAACCATTCTCCCTGGTGTAGCACTCTGGGAGTCACCCTGAGCATTCTCTATTTGTGACTGGCCTGCAAACCTTTTCCTGAGACCAGTCTGAGACCTGAGAGCATTTTTACAACCAGCAGGTGCAAAGTGTTCTGAATATACCTTTGGAATGTCACAGGGCTGCAGAGTCCTGACTTCTGAAGAGTCCCCTGCTGAAGGGAACAGAGAACTCCTGGGATTGCACAGTGACCTCTAACAAGTGATGTCAGGCTGCTCATGCTTAGAACCAAAGCCCTTTTTCCATCCTCTGCTGCGTTATCCATGACAAAAGCATCTGAACCTTCACCAAGAGCAGCGGTGTTAATGGGAAGGAGCAGAAATAACAGTGCACAACCAAGCTCCAAGGCACTTTACTCATAAGCTTGTTTCCCTAAGCCCTGCTCCAACTCCTGCTGTTGTCCATCATATTTTCCTTGCCTTTTTGAACATGCCTGCCAGCCACCTCTTGTGCAGAACTAGAGGTAGGATCAAGGTGGCAATGTCCTGTTCTAACTCAGCTGTGAATGTCATTCCCTTCTGTTGAATCCCTTACTTCTATTTGCAGCCAGTCCCAGTCTGTGCTGTGGCACTGGGAACAGAAAATAATATTTCCAGGGCTCTGATGTGCAAACAAAGTTCTTCAGCCTGGATGATATTCATATTTTCACAGCTTACTAGAAGGGCACTGTTTTGGAAATGCTACAAAATGAGCAGTGCTAAATTATTTTAGGTGAATAAAAAGTCTTTGAGGTACAGACCTAATGTGAGATATATGATACTGAGCATGGAGTCATAATAATACTGAAAGTTTGTCCACCTGCAGGGTGTGAAGGCCTGCAGGCAGATCATGAGACTTTTCATACCTGTGAAATGTCAGAATTTAAGAAACTGCTCAAAGGTTCTTCTGCATTTTCCATGGTCTGTCTCTTGCCTCATCTTTGCCAGGATACCAAACTATCCTGCTCCAGAGCTGATAGTGATTGTACCATGAACATCAGTAGCTGCATGTGACTTTACAGATAAATATACATCATAGCTGCTTAGGAAAGAGGCAAATTTAATGAGGCTTCCTCATAAAAATAAAATAAAGAAAATTTTGGTGCTTTATTCCGAAGAGGGAGACTAGGAAAACAGAAGAGGAAAAGCTCCTTTCTTAACTGAGAATCCAATATATCTGTCTTATCAAGCAGGAAAGAGTGGAAATAGAGTGTGCCTTTTCTGGGGGGTCCTAGAAGTCTGCAGAATGATGCATAAGGCCTGTCCAAACTATGGAAGTATTTCTTAGAGTACAGGCTCCCAAACTCCTCCCAGTCTGCTCTGAACACTATGTGAATTTCCAGCACAGTGGTACTGAGTTAAATCTCAGGGGCCTCTTTCATGCAAGATCCCAAATAGCAATTAATGAAGAAACCAGTCCTACTGAGTATGTTTAAAATAGAGGTAGTTTGTTTTCATGAGAGAGGCTTGGTTATTTCACAGGCTGGGTCAGAAACTGCAAACAAAATTTGCCAAGAAATTACCAAAGTGATGCTGAGGATACACAGTGGTGGGTGGTGAGAACAAGACTGGTTTAATTACACTGAATACTAACAAAAGAGTATTCTTGCATGAGATGTTATTATTTGAGATTACCATGGGAGACTGAAGATTAATGTATGAATGTTTGATTGTCCAGGACACAGTTTGCTGTAATATCTTGAGACCTATCATGGCCCACGTAGATAAAGGTCAAATTTTCTTTAATTGGAGATAAATTTTTTGAAACTTTTGCCAAGACATATTGTGGATGGCTATTAAATTATTTCATGCTGGAAGTCAGCCTGGAGGAGAACCAACTGCAGTGCACATAACCAAAGGAATCCAGTAGGGTTTAGCAGCAGTGCATCACAGACTCTGCCACTGGGGCTGCCTAACAAGGTGTTTGTTTTGGCACTCGTGCTCCCATGTCCAGCACTTGGGAGAGTCTGGGGTTTGGTGGGGATTTTTTGTTTGTGTGTTTTCTCTGCCACCCATGGGTCTAATACCGCATTCTTCTGTGGTGACTCTTCAATAATTTCCAATTTATTCTGCAGTGAAAAGAAAAAAATAGCTGACTCTGATCTTCTTACACCTTCCTGCTTTGAATGACACTTTTGAAGTTCTCACTTGTGAAGCTCCTCTGGGTCAGTTGCTGGGTAGGTCAGGCAGAGATCATGGCAGACAGCTCTAACTGCCTTCCACTGCTCTGGGGAGTGGGATTTTTGTTTTCCAGGGCAGGCACAGAGATGAGCTGCTGACAAAAGCAGCTCTCCAGAGTAAGGTTGTGCAAATCTCTGATAGTCTATATTATAGTCAGGCTGAGACTTGGATGGAAAATACAGCCACATGAAGGGGGGAAAGGAAGTAAAGACAAGCTCCTTTTGTGCTTGTGGTCCTGTGGGTCAAAATGAAATTAAGCCCTATTGGAAAAGCAGTGAAAGACAGGATTGCCAAATATGTTTTTAATGAAAATAAGTGCTGCTTCTGTGCTTTATTTTGCTGTCAATAAGAAGTGTCAGTGGCAGGGCCATAAAGGGCCAGAAGGATCCCAGGGGGCTGACAGGGGTTGGCTGGATCTCAGCAGCCCTGGCCCTGAGGAGAAGTCATGGAAAGGAGCTCTGGCAATGCCCAATTCCCTGGGTGACTTGGGACCCTCAGGCTCCCCTTCCCTTCACCTCAGTTCCCATTCTGGCCCTTGAGGCCAGTCCCAGGGACCTGCCTTGCAGGAAGGAGGATGTGCTGGTGGCCATGGTTCCCACAGCCTTTGGGAAAGCCACAGAAGAAATTCCCTCCCTGGGAGAATATATCCTGCCCACTTGCATCCTTCCACCCTGAAAACTTCCCAAGCCACTTATCCAAACAGTTCCCCTGTGGTAACACAGCACTGCCCCAGCACTCTGCTCTGACCCCAGAGGCAGCAGAACAACCTGGGAATGTCAGCAGCTCTGTGTGCTTTCAAACCCAGGCTGGATGTTTTCAACATATTCCCTCATTTTCCTGCAAGCAGACTACTGTCTAACATTTCTGGAAAGGCAGCTGGAGGCCCCAGCCAATTTCTATGACATTTTAAAGCTGCACATATGTTTAATATATCTACTACTTCCTTCCCCAGGGCTTTGTGCTTCTCTTGCCATTCATCTTTTCATGCTGGATGCAGAGAATATGAGTTATCTACAGCATCACTGCCATAACATATGGCACTTCCCAACACCTACATGGCAAATCCATCAGGAGCTGTAACAGCTGCAGGCTGACTCCAGCAGTGTGAATGCTCTATCTGGTGGGAAACAGCCAGAAAAAGGAACTTTTCCCATTCAGAATTATGGAAAGGCCATAGAAACAGAGGCACCTCCCTCAGCTGTTTGCCTGTCTCCAGGAAAAGGTAGGAGTCAATGAAAACAGGAGGGGCTGGTTTGATCTGAGCTGAAGGGAAGGGAATGAGGGCTCCAGCAGCAGGCCAGGTGGGGATCTGTGAGCTGGGAGTGGGGAGCCCCAGCAGCACCCCTCAAACTGCCTGTGCAGAGGGAAGGGAAGCTGAGGGGTGTCCCTGCCCAGAGCTTGGGGTGTACAAAAGGCTGCCAGAAATACTGAGCCAACACAGACTTGGAATGGAAGCAGCAAATGGATGAGGATGCCACAGTTCCTTTGCCACCTTAGAGCAATTCTGTGTCTCTCCTGCTCACCAGAGTGTTGGGAGTGCCTGCCAGGAGTGTGGTGAGAGGGTACAAACACCTCCAGTCAGCAGCAGATAATCACAGCCCTCAGCTAGAGCCTAAAGCATTTCACTGATCCTCCTGCTTTAGGGCGGTGTTAGTTTTTCATACACCTAACATATTTATTTTTGGGTGCTGTAAAGGTAAAAGGCTCAAGGGTGGCACAAAAGTAAATGCAAAAAGAGAGTTTCTTTGAGAAATACAGACATAACTTGTTTCTCCTGCTCTGCCACAAAGCCAAAATAGGTAAATTTACCCAGTTCTGTGACCAAGACTAGCTATGTACAGATACAGACTGCTTTCCTTTTTAACCTGGGCAAAGCTGGCTTCAGGCAATGACTGCCTGGAGCAGCCAGCATCCTCCAAATCCCCACCAAGGAGTGGTTTCCAGGACCAGCTCCAGTGGGAATCACTTCAGAATGACTGTTCTTTGCTGCATCACACCACTGCTGCCAGGATTAGCTCAGCTGGGTCCCATGCCCGAGCATTTGATGATGCACAGTGCACTGACAGTGTGGGCAAAGACAGAGCTGGGGATGAGAAACAGAGATGGGAGGAAGCCCAGAGTGAGGAGGATGAGAAAGGAGCTGTACATACCAAGTCTTCCTGTAAAGAACAAAGCCATTTCACCATATGCAGTCTGTAGGGAATACACACAGTTCCAGGGAATTGGAAGGGGGAGGGTGACAGCTGAGAAGAAGCAAGGCAAGAAAAGAATACAAAAGGACTACAGATATCAGGGAGGTAGCAACAAAGTTTGTGGAAGATTAAAAAATCTTGCTGTTTCTGAAAGGACCTGCGTTCTGTGCCCTGCTGGGGAGCAGCAGACTGACCCAAACAGCACAAACCTTTCCCAAAACCAGACAAACCATTCCTGGAACTCCAGCAGGAAGCTTTGCAGTTGCCTTTGGCAAAGCTGCAGGAGACAAGGGGGCAGGGCAGCTATCTTATCAAGGCTGCAGGGGGTGGCCAGGCACAGGACTAGGGAAAAATTTGTGCTGCACGCATAAATCTTGAATCCTAGCATTCCTTCCTCAGTAATCAAACAGCAGGCTATATTTAGCCCAACCTAAACAACAAAAAAAAAAAGAAGAACAGCAGGACTAGTCTTAGCTCCAACAGCTGCCACCAGCTGCTCAGAGGGGATACAGGTAGAGCTGGTGTCAGATGTGGTTAAATGGGATGGAACAGGGGAGGCAGCTATGCTTGAATGAACAGCACTGGCATTTGGTTAGAGACAAATTCTGCATGCTATGATTGCATGGTTAGCCAGAAGGAGGATCAAATGTTGAGCAGAACATGAATGGTTTCCACTTCAGCAAGGGCGAGGCTATGGTGAACCATGGATAGGCAAACAAGCAGAGGAAAGGGAGGAGGTAACAGACACAGGCAGAGCAAATGTTTGCACGTCTAGCCCAGGTTCCTGTGTTCTTCTCTTTAGTTCTAGCATGACAAGATCAACAAATGCAGTTTTGAGAAAGAGTCTCTTTAGCCAACAGCCTATCTGTGTGCTAAAGCTACAATGCAACTTATTTCACCAATGCATGAACCTGGGGCTCTCCCTCTGAATGGGCATCAGCATCATCCACTGAACAGGAGCTGGGGATTATTTCAATGCAGCTGTTTGCTTGCAATATTACTTGCTCCAAGGGGACACATTTGTATTCTTGGTGGGGAAATAATCTTAAAGTTAGTGGCCTGATTACTGTTATGACTTACACACATACATGCACAGTCCCTTCAGAGAAGGTGGAGCTGGTTGAAAAGTGTAAAACCAGAGAAAGTAAAAATCTGGAGTGTTTTATGAGTACTTTACCAGCAAAATAGTACAAAATAGCAAATATGGTTTTTTTAATTTTGCAAAATTACAAAATTAATATAATGGGTGTTAAACATGATCACTGAATAAGCATCTGGTTGTCATTGCCATTCCCCTAAGAACAAAGGGGGAAAAAAGGCAACTGACCTACTACACTAGTGTAAGTTAAAAAACAAAAATCAAAACAAACCAAACAAAACCCACAACAGAAAATCCAGTCTCTTTCCACCCACATTTCTGCATTTCAGAGGCACCTTATTACAGTTATCCATGCATCACTTGGTACAGCAAGGACTTTGAAGATCTTGTGGCAGCTTTCCCTGCCTTACTAGCAGAGCTGTGAGCTTGATAACTAATCACTCCTTAATAACTCATGCTTCCTCTGCTAAAGTCCCTGAAATGCAACTGGTGGGGGGAAATATATGAGCAGGGATTTGTGAAGTAGAAAAATCACTTTGGGCTTCTTTCCCAGTAACCCACAGGGTTTTCTGAATGGGGGGTGGGGTGACATGAATGCAGTTCTGTTTCCCACATGCCCAGACCTTGCAATTAGGAAGTGATCCCTGGCAGTGTGTTTCAGACATATCCCCAAATAATGAAAACAAAACACAGATTTGTTGAAGGACTCTCTGGTTTGGCTGCTACTTGAATTTTTCTGTAGGAACTTTCAAAACCAGGTATCTTTCTCCCAGCTATGTACCCCCATGCTGGCTTAGATGGGAGAATACCATAAACCAACAGATATCAATATATATCTGCTCAGGACTTTCCCAACTGTGACTCTAAAATGACTGGAGTGCTGAGATCTTTGTTTCTGGGATGGCACAGGCTCTTTGTGAGGTGACCCTTTTGCCCAAATGGAAGCACCCAAGCTGTTGCTGGATCAAAAGGTGGGAACAGCCCTCTGCCCCACATACCTGATTGCACAGGCACTGATTTGCTTAGGAGCTGATACATTTATTGGGGGAAATCTTCAGTTTCTTCCCCTTGGCTGAAGCCACACACATTTCCATGTCCCATTCCTCAGCTGCAGCTGCACAGCCCATCCAGACAGATGAGAGCTGCATCTGCCAAGGGCTGGGCAAACCAGCCCTGCTGCCCCAGAAACTTGGAGTGCTCAGCCTGGCGCACACACACGGTCAAAAGGCACCTTGGATGGCACATGCTGCAGCTGGACACTGTCTCTTTTTTGGCCAAAATATAAAGGATCCTAAACAGAGGTATTTTGAGCATTCATAGTCAACTGAGTTGTGATTTGGAAGAGCATCAGCCATGCAGTGTTACCCAGTGCATGCCCTTGTTTTCTCCTCCTGCTTCATACATTTTCACTCCTCTTTAGATTTCTGGGCAAATACTGTGTCTTGTGATGACAAGGAAGAACAAGGCCTTTGAGTCTTTATTAATTGCTACCACTGTGGTTTTAAAAGGAGCTATTTAGGAATCCCTCAGTTTTGTTACCATAGGAATGAAGCTGTAGGATTCAGTGAAAGAACAATTTAAACAGCAGTGTTTAAGTGATTCACTTCAACTTTAATTCTCTGCTCCATCCAAGCTCCTCTTGGCCCTAAAGAAAAAGACTCTAAAAGCTCTCTCCCCTCCTCAGTGCTGCTTGACTCCAGCCCAAATTAGGAGGTACAGCCCTGTTATCTTTAGCAGGTCTTAGCCATGTCCCTTCCCACCCACAGAGCGCTTCCTCCTCTTCCCCAGTGAAGCAGCTGCAAACTGCTCCTTGGCTCAGGCAGAGCTCCTCATCTGGCTTTTTTCAGCTGCTTTAAAACAATGTTTATGCAGCTTTTATACAGCAAGAACAGGGTGAATGGAGGAGCACCTAGTGCACTGTGTGACAGCAGGTTGTACCTGGTGAGTGTGGCCATTACTCAGGGTAACTCTGGTCTGGGGGAGCTCCTTTGTGCCTCCTCCTGAGCTGGTTTGCTCTTCTTTTTCTATTTGAAAGGTTTAGGTCTGCATTAAGTAAAAAGGCAAAACAGGACAGGTGAGTTGATTAGGCATTCTGCTGGTCTTCAGCAGGAAGGAGGAGACAAGGCAAGGAAGGAGAACAGGGAAAAGCTGACACTCACATTAGCTATTGCCTTCTGTTTGTTTTTTAAACCTTTGAACCCTGGAAACTTGATAAGCAGCAAGAAAGCAGAAAGAAGGAAAAGTTTTGTTTTCCCTGGATTTAACTCTTTTGTTAAATCTCCTCTGAGATATCTCAAATTTTGAGATATTTCTTTTGATAGAGATGCTATCACTATTCAGTGTATATTTTGAGATATATCTTGATAGAGATGCTATCACTATTCAGTGTATATTTTGTAATATTTATTTGATAGAGATGCTATCACTATTCAGTGTATATTTTGAGGTATACCTTGATAGAGATACTATCACTATTAAATGTATATTTTGTGATATTTCTTTTGATAGAGATGCTATCACTATTCAGTGTATATTTTGAGATCTCTTGATAGAGATGCTATCACTATTCAGTGTATATTTTGAGATATTTCTTGATAGAGATGCTATCACTATTCAGTGAGTACATTTTGAGATATATCTTGATAGAGATGCTATCCCTATTCAGTGTATATTTTGAGATATCTCTTGATAGAGATGCTATCACTATTCAGTGTATATTTTATGATATTTATTTGATAGAGATGCTATCACTATTCAGTGAGTACATTTTGAGATATCTCTTGATAGAGATGCTATCACTATTCAGATTTATGAGGAACATTCTGGTTTCCCACCTCACATTTTGGAGAGTCTTGGGAGGGACTGCTTTGTACAACAGGGAGTCTTTCACCCTTAAAACAGATGCCTGGCATTAACAGTGGGACTGGGATGTTCCTCAGCTCTCAGTAATGGTAACATCAACTTCTGAGGGACAGCTCTGGCTGTCCTGGAGCCCAGCACTTCTTTCTGCACAGCTGCTGGGACTCACTGACCCAGGCTCTGGTCAGGCAGTGGGAGAGGAGCCTCTCCAGGATGCTGCAGAGCGTGTCTGGAACTCCACAGACCCTGTCAGGTGCTTCAGCCACTCACAGATTAAGAACCTAATGCCTGGCTCTTCCTCAGCAATGAAGATGAGCCAGGAAAGCAAGCCAGTGACCATATTTTGGCATGACTTTCTGGCAATTGCAGTGGCCCTATTTATCACCCAAAGTCTCCTTTTCATTGCATGTGTGCTCCAGCATTCTGCCTTGTGCTCTTGCTCCTGGAGTCTGGCTTATCTTCCCGCTGTCTGGCCAAGTCTGCCCCAGTCAGCTCTGACCACGGGATCCTGTCCCCAGAGCACATGACAGACTGGTCACAGGGACAGGGCATGATGGGGAAACACCAGAAAACACATCACCAACACTATTCCAGCAGGGTGCTGCCCCCCTGGCCCAGCTGTCTGGAGGCTGCTTTGTGCCCAGCTCTGCTTCTAGCGAAGGTGTAACAAACAGCACTCGCACAGCTCCCACTGTTGTTGCTGTTGGCTACAGGCAAATAGGTATTTTCAGACACCACCCCCCTCTCACACACACACACACACACACACACACACACACACACACACACACACACACACACACACTTATTTCTCTAGTTGGCCAAGCTGTTGAAACTGGATCCTTTTATGGGAATGTACAAGAGGGGTTTTCATAAGCAAGCTGGAGATTCTGGAAGGCACAGTTCAGGCTCTGTTCAGGTAGCTGATGGTGCTCTGTGGCCCTTCTGCCCCACTAAATTCACCCTGTTGTGCTGCCTGCTTATTTGTGCCTTCACTTCCACACTGATTGGTAAATATGGTCAGTCAAAAGGGATCTCATTCATATTTTATGTAATATTTCCTTCTATCTCCAAGAGAAAAAAAAAAGAGAGAGTAAGACTTAAAAGAACTAGGATGTTTTTATTTGCTTTCTGTTTCTTCTCTCACCCAATTGCAGGATTACAGTAACACTTATTTATACTATCCTAGCATATATTAAAGTCTACAAAAAGGATACAATAGATAAAAAAAGCTTTTGTTGATCCTGTGCTGGTGTAGCATTTTAACGGAGCACTTCAAAGGTAGTTTTGTGTTTTTTAAAGATAAGCTCTCAAACTATTAAGAATATCAGGGAGGGGGGACTCTTTTACTGTTTCTGTTGTCCTGGCAATATTTCAATGTTCTCTTGCATTATTTTGAATCCAGCCAAAAGACTGGAAAGCCACAGAAACCATCAAGTGAATGTAAGATAAACCAAAAGGGGAACCACTGAAGTTGCAAAACTTAGGTAGGACAATGAAATATGAATACAAGAGAGGGGATGGGGTAAGGGCAGCAGGGAAGAAGGAAGAGTTTAAACTTATCCCAGTATATTATCAGCATTCCCTGGGGCATTCTATTCAAAAAGGTGGAATTTAATCTGCATTGCCTTTGAATAAGCAGTATAATCTCTAAGAACTTCTGCCTCACATGTGCCTTTTGTCCTGATAGCTGACAGAACTACTCCACTGATAGCGTTCTGCTAAAATACCTTCAGGGTAAATGTGCTTTTATAAACAACCCATTCCCAAGTTACTGAAACTGTAATGCTTTTATAGGACAGAACCTTGGCATGTGTAACATAAAAGTCACTTTGGGGAACTGGAGCTGGTTGATGGCAGCTGAGTCTGGCTTAATGCTCTTACCAGGACATCCTATCTCCTGCCTTCTCTTGTGCAGATTTTTCTTTTTTTTTCCTAAAAGAAACAGAATCTTACAGTTCCCAAAGTGCCACAGGAGCATGATTAGGCTCAAGTCTCCTCATTTCCTCATCCCTGTGGTGCAAGGACTTGTTAGAGTGGTCGTGGAGCTGTCAAGTTAATGCAACACCCCTGAAGTACCTGAGAGTGACTGCAAGCCTCACGCTCTGCTCCTCATCTCACCAGAGGAAAGGCTGTCTGCAGAAATGGGTTTTTAACATTTATGCCTCCCCCTTGTGTCTCTACCATATGAAATCAACAGACTCTGTTTACTTCTCAAAGGATCTCTGCAAATGCAAACTTTACACATGGTGCTGCCTTAGATGGCTGGTAAACATGTAAATCCAGGAGAGCATTGAGAACAAAACTTCTTTGAGTTGCTGAGTCTAAAATCTCCAGTGGAAATCAGCCAGAATTACAACTGTTACAGAAGTCATCTAATATTTAACAGAGGATGGGGAGAATAATATTCCATGCCTTCACTGAGCACAAGCTAAGAAGAGACATATTGGAGATTACTAATTCATTTCTTCTGGAGAAGAATAATGCTTCCACTTACTCCATGAGAAGTGGGTTTGATTTATGAAGTTTGTTTTGGTGCTGTTTATTGTTGGGCTTTTTTCTTAAAAAGTGATAAAAATACTTTTATTTGGTAGAACCTAAAGAAAACAGCATGAAAAGCCAAAGAAGGGAGAATTCCTGGCCTGATCCCAACCTCCCTGACAAGAAGGTCAGAGATGCCCTTTTTTATATGAAGAGTTTATCAGCACAGAGGGAGCAAAAAGTTACCCAGAGACAAGCAGGAGAAAAATCAGAAGTGAAACGTACCTGACTTGCCGACGCCAGCCCGACCGAAGATGGCCAGCTTCACTTCTGCACTCTTGGCCATGCTGGAAGGAAGGCAGCGGTGGCAAACTCCCTCAATTGCCAAAAGTGAAGCAGAAGAACTGTTCCCAGCTCCTGCCTTCAGCTTCACCGTGTCATTGTGACGTCAATGCAGAGCCTGGGGAAGAACAGCACAGGGATGGAACTGCAAGGAGCCAGGCTCTCCCCTTCCCCTGCCCACCCCCTCCTTTTCCTCCTTTTTAAATAATCACAATAATTGATGCTGTGTTCCTGCTTTAAGCATTGCAGTAACACCACTGACACGTTTGGCACTCTTTGTGCAGAACCTACCTTCAGCTTTCTGGCTATTGCTTCGCTTCACACTGGCACTGTAAGACTGCAAAAGGTACTTAACAACCCCAAGCACCTTGCAAGGCTCCTAATTATTTATTTCTTCCTTTCTCTTTCAGCTGAAATTGCATCTACTTGCTGTATTTGAATCGTATGAAGGGAATAATTTTTTGTAGGATGTGTTTCATAGCTGTGAGCTCTCACTAGCAGTGCCTGCAGATAGCTACTCTTTCCTTCAGCCCTGCAGCTCCAAAAGGCTTTCAATTACTCAGCAGCAGTTGCCTTAAACCTTCCAAGCACTTGTACCTTGCTCACTGCCCTAAACAAATCCATACCCAGAAAGTTCTCTAGCGCTCCTTTTTAAGCTGCCTCAGCTCATACATAAACATTCAGCGAAGCACGGCGTCAGCAGGAGGATGCCAGAGTTTCTGGTACTGCACTTGGAGCACGGGAATTATCTGTGCTCACAGTTTTGCTGCATGACCTTGATTTTGCTAACCTGGACAGTGAAATCTATAACCATACCTGTCATTGCAGAATGTTTTTAGATCTTCAGTGAAAACATGGCAATCGTGATGACGGTGATCCTCAGCCCTGACTAAAACGTCAAAAACTCGGTATCCCCTTAAAGCACGGTAGAACTTTATGTCTGAATGCAACCAGTGCTCTGTTTGCTGCTGAGCTGAAGTAACCACTGTAGCCATGAATTCTAACAGCGGTGTAGGATGCTTCCCTTGTCAGTACTCCTCACTTACAGCAAAATGCATTTCTAACGTGTTGTTTGGAAAAAAGAAAAAAAAAACCGAAGACTTTCTTCTATACAAAAAAAGCTTGTAAAAAGAAAAAGTAAAGACACCTTACATGGAGAACGGCCCCGATTAATCTCTAACGTCTAAATGATTCCTTTTGCTTGAGTGTCAGACCACTCTCAGTGCGCACGGACAGCACGAACTGTTTCAGATGTGTCTGGATGGGGTACTCGGACTGGAACACCGGCTCTGCCTCCCGCAGCAGCGCTGCTGCCCCGCTCCGCAGCTCTGCTTCCCCTTTCCCTGCAGGCACCTATCCATTCCTCGCCGGCTCCGTCCCTCCGGCCGCGCTTCGCTCCCCACCGCTCCGGGCAGGTGCGCGGGGCGGCTCCGCGGCTGCGGCCACCGGCGCTGCCCGGCCCCGCACTCCGCATCCCGCCGTGTGCCCGCACCCGCGGAAAAATCCCCGCTCCGCATCCTGCCGTGTGCCCGCACCCGCGGAAAAATCCCCGCTCCGCATCCTGCCGTGTGCCCGCACCCGCGGAAAGATCCCCGCTCCGCATCCTGCCGTGTGCCCTCACCGCGGAGCAGCCCCGATCCTCACCCTCCCGTGTGCCCCGTCCGGCGCTCGCCTCTTTGCGCGCAGCTCGGCGGCCCGGCCCGGCCCGGCCCGGCGCGGCCCCGGGCGCTCCCGCCGGCAGCGGCGCGGCCGCACAATGCGGAGGGTCCGCCCGCCCCTCCGCCCCTCGGCCCGGCCGCGGCTCCGCAGCGCCCGCGGACCTGCCGCGCCACCTGCGGGCCGGCGGGAGCAGCCGGAGCCCAGCGGGGCACGGAGCGATGCGAGAGGAGCGGGAGGGATGCGGAGAGGAGCGGGATGCAGAGCCGGAGGGATGCGGAGCGGGAGTAAAGGACACAGAGGGCTGCTCCGTCCCCTCGCAGTATCGCTCCTCAGCGTAACCCGTGCCCAGCGCGGTGCCCGAGAGGAAGGGAGGCAGCCCTGTAATTCGGCGGTGCCGCAGCCTTTAATTATGTGGGGCAGCTGCTGTTCGCTTGCGTGGATTCTGGGTAAGCGCTTGCCAGCGGGTCCGGCCAGGACTGCCCCGCAGTTTATTTTAACATCTGGTGCTCTCTCTCCTTCCTCTCTGGCTCCCTCAGTGCTGCTCGCACTGTGCCACCCTGTCTCACAAAGTGTGACGGCAAAGTGCCAGCAGGGCTGCTGCCCCGTCAGGCTGCTTTCCAGCAGCACCAACTTTCTGCTCAGCTTTTCCTCCCGACTTCCACGCCTGGCTGATGGCAAAAGAAAGTGTTGTTATTTCAATTTGCAAACGGGCAGAACGAATCCTGTAAATGCATCAGGCTCTGTAAGACTCGTGTCAGAGCCAGGGATCAAGTTCTGAAATGATAGGGCCGACAGCTCTTACTTCCTTGTTTATTAAACTATCCAGTAATATAAAGATGCATTAGTAACAGATGTGAACCAGGGCTGGAAAGCGCTTAGAGTTCAGTGGATGTTCCTCCTCTGTTTCTGTTCCAGCTCAGATCTGAACGAGATACCAGATGAGTAAAAGAAAAAGCTCTCCCCTCACTGTCTTCCTTCATGCAAAATTAAATGAAAGTTGGATTGGAAAAGATCTTCCATGGTCCAAGAGTTTCTACAGGAGCAAGATAAATGTTTAGGGGGCAGGGTGGCAGTCCTGAGGAGAAATGAGAACCTAATTCCCTCTAAGAAATGCCTGTTGGAGGCACTCAGGAGCAGATCTTAAAATAGTTGCATTGCAGATCATGGAAAAGCAAAAAAAATTAGAAGGCAGAAATAAAGCAGTAGTGTGGTTTATGCTTTACTTCTTGAAATCAAGGGCTTTAAGCCTGCTCTCACTGCTTGGTTTGCATAATTTAGAGGGATTAGTTTTTTCCATCCTCCTAAGAGAGGAACTGATGTGTATTTTGCATCTGGGGAAATGTGTGCTGGTCTCGAGGCCTGACATTTGTTTTGTGTCTACGGAATTCACCCTGCATGGGGCTGTCAAATTAAATACCATAACTGGCTTTTCCAAAACAGCAGATAATTTATTGGGCATTAAAATCCAGTGGCTGTGCAGTCAGCTTGTGCTGAAGTCTCTTATTGGTGAAGAATTCAGTAAACACTAATCATGGACACAGGAGAAGGTTTCAGAGGGTTGAGACCCAAGACTGGCCCAGGAGTGCTCCAGTTGCTGTTTGTTTTCTGTGTACTCACTGTGTTTCATAATGCTGATGAGGCTTTGGGGTTTTTTTTCCTACCCAAAATGGATTTTGAAAGCTTTAGTCTTTCATCCTGTAGATCAAGGGCCACCTTGCTTTGTCATAAGCAATGTTTTTTTGGTTGTTGTGGCTGACATAATGTATTTTCTCCATGGTTTTGCCATCTGTGCTGATCAAAAAATGTTACCCTGGCACTGGTACTGAGACCAATGAGTGAAGTCCATCACGTGGCTGAAGGATGGGGGAGGTTTCTTCTCTGCCTCTCCATTTTATAAAAATTTGAGAGGAGGGAAGCAGTGCTGGGGTCTGATCCCTGGTGGTCTGTGTGCTGCCAGTCTGAATTCAGCCTCATCCAGCAGAAAATCTGGAGAATACTCTTTCCCATCCATCACAGCCAAGTGTCTCAGATTTCCCCCTTCTGCCTCTTGGCGAGTTTCACGTGGTGTTTCACAGCCTAATTAATTTTTGAAATTTTGGTATATTAAAAATATTATTCTTGTTCCACCAGGAGGAGGAGTAATCCCAGCACAAGAAGATAGCTGTCTAATGGGAATTACTGGCTGGAATGAAGCTGAGGGAAGCTCACTCCTCTTGTGAGGGATATACCTAGTTTAGCTCCCTGCTATCCAGACCTGACTGCACCCCTTTTTACTTAGGAAGATAACAGCAGTGGTCCACAACAAGAATTTTGGTTCATTCACTGTCTAGCCTGTAGTCAGAGCTTTGGACTGCAGTCTGAGCTTTGGGCTGCCCTTCTTCACCAGAAACTGTGATGGCTGAGGAGCAGATAATGAAATAGGAGTGTGAACAGCTTGAAATGCCAATGAAGCCACATGTCCTTAAGTCAAAACAGAATGCTGTTTCAGGATTGATTAACACAGGTCCATCCAAGCAGTTACAGCTGACAGAAGCATTTTAGAAAGACTCACAGTTCCAAGTACCACTAAACAAAACTTTACAGGCTTAAAAAAATGTATCCAGGTGCTGCCAAAGCCCAGAGAGTTCTCTCTCCCTGGTCTGGAGGTGCTACTTTTTTAATGTCAAGCATTTCCACTGGTTTATTTTTTCATCCTGGATGCTTCTGGTGTGTTTTCTGAAGGTGTCTTTTTTTGTGAAAGCCAATGGGATTTGATTCCTGAAAGGTGGGAGACAGGACTGGTGGGACATGGAAGGTCTGACAGCTAACACATGAAGAAGATGTGAGCAAGAAAGGAGCTGAAATTGTGGGTACTTGGTTTTTTTGGTGGTTTTTTTTTTTTTTTTTTTTGGTTGTTGTTTTTTCTTTCCTTTTTTTTTTTCCTTTTGAAGCTGGAAATCCCATTGCAGATGGCAATTTTGTAGATTTCAACAACTTCCAAAATGAGATTTGGGCACGGGGTTTGTTGAGCCTCATGAGAGATTAAAAGCAAGACCCAGATTTCAGAAGGTAATTTAGGAGTCCTGTGGAACTGAGTGGAATTTCATCTTCTGAGCACCTCTGTGCAACTGAGCCCAAGTGTCTCCAGACTGTCGAGCAGACCATGGCTCAGGTGGCATGGATGAGAGAGCAGACTCCTCTGGGACAGGTCCTGCAGTAAGGAAGGGGCTGTTGGACTCAGGGCTGCTGTTGCAGAGAGCAGCCCAGATCTGCCATTAGGATTGGTCTAGAACAGAGCACATCTGGTCATTTTTGCATTAAACAGCAAATCAGTGGCGTGGTTTATTTGTCACCCTTCCTTCTGCTGGGAGCTGAGATGATACTTGATAACTGGTAGAAAAACTGCCAAAGAAATGGCATGCTAACACTATGTTTGCAGCTACTACTAAAGGTTCACAGGGAAGGATTCAGATTGTTTTCTTAATTTTCAGAGAATATCTTCCAAATGTTTTTGTGTTGGCTCTCGGCAATGTACATAAATCTGCTCAGTTACAGCGATCTAGCACGGTGAAAAATATTGCAACTTTGTCATTAAATTATGGATAAACTTTGCTGTTAGTTTGGCTTGTAGTCAGTGTGAAATATTGCTGGTTTAAATTAATATTGCATTTTCTCATATTTTCCCTGGTAGCTTATGAAATGCTGATTTTATAGTAATGGGTTTTCTTGAGTGTAAGCTAAGCATTTATCACTTCTTTTCCTCTCCATTTACAATATATAGAAGAAAAATCAAGTATGCAACGCAGGCTTCATTCTTTAGGGGTGTTTATTTCTATTGGAATAAATAAACCACAATCCTGTGAGTATTTGGACAAACTTCATGCAGTGGCCAGAGGAGGTACAGCTCCTCCATCAGTGCCACTTGAAGGTGCTCTGTGGGGCTGCCTGCAGAACCCAGGCTTCAACATTTTGTCCCTTTTGGCTCTGTGAGGTGCCCAAACAGGGCACAGGAGATGAACACGGGGTGCTCTTGACAGCACAGCGTGGATCTCACACGTGCAAATGCCTCTGTCCTAATGCAGACCTTCTGTCCCAGCAGGCATTTGGCACATTTCTGCAGGGAAAGAAATACACAGCTCGGGTTTCTTGCAGTAGCAAGATTTTTATCAGGTATGTTTAACAGTGATGCATGAGCAAAGCTGAGAGGCAGAGCCCAGTAGCAGCTCCTGCCAAGTAGAGGAGAGAGGTATCAGCTCGTGTTTTATAACACATGGCCAGCAGATACATATTGACTGAGTTAAAATTCCCCTAACCTTTGTTTCTTCTCACCATTGAACAGGTTGTGTGCTGAGAGTCTGTCCTTAAAAATGGGCAAGCTGAGAGTCCACACTCGTGGCCACACAGCCCCAATCCCATCACAGCTTGGAATGCTGTCATTGGGTTTGCTCTTTGTTTAGGGTTTGCTCTTCTGGCATTGTTATTTCTCTCTCCACACTTAGATCACAGAGAGATTGTTAAATAGGTTTTTGTTAATGTAAATGTAATTGCTGTATTATCAAAAAGAAAGCAGGGTGACTGTAACTGCCTTCCACATATCTTGTAATAACTAAAGATGTGCTTACTGTAAATATCTACTGTATCTACTGTAAATATCTACTTACTGAGCAAGTTCAGTTCCTGCATCAAAGTAAATTTAAACTAAAAACTAAATCACCTACAGAATAGTTTGCAGTGGGGCTAGAACTCTCCTCCTAGAGAGATTTGTGTTATGGTTTTAATAAAGTACACTTCTAGAATTAAAACCCACTGGTAACAAGCGCAACAGATTTTGCAACAAATGTGCAATCCCAGACTTTGTTAATGAATGAGTTACACTGGTGTGTCATCTTAATTTCTTACAGATGTATTCATGTTCTTTGAAAGTACCAGTGGAAATTGTCATAAATTCATTTGCTGTTCACATTAATGAATGCTAGCCCTTATTCTTCCTCAGTGGTATTATGATTGCAATCTGGATTGCTGTAGGGACCTCACTGTAATCCATCATTGCTTCAGCATTCAAATTCTCTGGTGGAACCAGATATTGGTGTCGACAACATCTGGAGTTTTATGTCTCTCATCTTTTTCCTACCTCCTTCCTTCTGTTTAATCAAGAGAATGGGAAGGGGAAATTGCTGCTGCTGTTAATGTCTTCAAGACCCTGAGTGATTGCTGGGAGTTTGGAGCATGGGTACACCTGGGAGGGAGGGGACACAGCCCTGTCCAAGGAGGTGACACTGAGGAGCAGCTGCTTACAGCTCACTGCAGGCCTGGAGAGGCAGGAGAGTGCTTTTCCATCTTCCATTCCGAATCCAAGCAGGGGCTTTGACAGGGGATGCCCTTTCACACAAGAGTGTCTTGGCAAGCATACCCCCTGTTTCCTTCACCAGGCTCATTTCATGTTCTGTAAACCTGCTCTGTACTTGTTTCAAGGGGAGACATAGGTGGGCATGGATTTTAAATAGGAATCTTTATCTGTGCCTGAGCAGATCCTTTCTTTCCTACCCAAATCCTTCAGACAGAAGTCCATTCTCAGGGCCAGGGTTTAAATGAGATCAGGAATGCACTGCCAGGTAAATCTTGAGTGTGGGGCTTAGAGTGTGTCTGCTTGTCCTTACAGGGTGTGATGACACACTGCTTTGTGGGAGGGTGACCTTGGCCCAACAGACACTTTGATGTTTATAAATTCTCCAGAGATGTGCTTTCCCTGTCCTGTCTGCTGTGCTTGGGAGGTGCTCACATCATAATATCCTTCAAAAAGATAATTCACCATCCTCCTTCGAGTCTAGCCTTTAAAATTCCTCCTTGCCATAATACCTAACATCAACATTGAGAAATGCTTGTCTGCAAATATATCATGACCACTGCCTGTTGTGCTGAGGAATATTTTACAATCTTTGCCCTTCTCCATCTATCCAGTTCCACCACTTGTCTTGCAGGGCTGGGGGTGTGTTGTGGTGGGGAGCCAACCTTTGTGCAGCCAAGCTGGAATGGCCTCTGTGCAATTCATGTCCCTGGGATGGTGACACTTCTTCTAAACACCCTGAAGGAAGAGTAGTAAGTACACTTTTTAGTCAAGGACTGGATGATCTGCTTTCCATGAATCCTGCAAACAATCTAATTCACTGTTGGGGGCTAAATTATTTCTCCTCTCCTTCCCTGTGTGCTTGGACTATGTAATTTTGCCTTAAAGTACATTCCTTCTCTTTGGTGCTGTTTTAGAGAATGGGATTTATATTGCACTTTCCTCCACAATATTTTCTAAAAGAAAAAACCCAACCAACTATTGGAATATTTGATATGTTAATGCCATCCAGATACTTTCTTAGAACTATCCCTGAGTTCATTATGTGGAATTTAGGAGCCTCAGACTCCTCTCTGTCCAGGGCACAGCTGGTGAAGGTAATCAGCTCTTCCAGCATCAGCAAAGGGCTGTAGCTGGTAATGAATGCTGAGCATTTCTGTGCTGCTCTGTGACTGTAGGACAGGAGGGGATGGTGCTGCTGGTGACCCATCCTCACCTGGAAATCATTATTGCTGATTAGCCCAGCTTTTGGGTACTAATTACTGCTCTCCTATTCCCTGTCAAAGTTTTTGGGAACTGGTTTCTGAGACTTTGCGTGTGCACTGGAAGTTTCAGGCATCAACAAAGACCTTTAGGCACCATTTGTAAATGAAGGATTAATAAAGCACACAAAAGTTTCTTAGGACAGAATGAGAGGAGCAGTCAGAGCTCCCTCCAATGAAAAGGAAGAAATTGTTAAAAAATTGACGTTACAAGCCCGAATTTCCCAGCATGGTATCCTGTAGATAGCTCTGGAAGGACCTACTTTAAAAAGCAACTAGTAATGCCAGATTTTCAGAATCTTTTAAGCACAAGTTAAATTTCTATGGACTCCATGCTCAGCTGATGGCACTTGAAGGATTCAATAAAAAGCAGTAATTAAAACTGCAGGAAAGAACACCCCTAGTTCTTTACCCAGGGTTCCCATCTTTATATAAACACAAAACCCATGGAAAACAGTGCAAGCTTTTTGTGGAGATTAACTAAATAAGCAGTCACTAGTTTATTTAAACTGTTCATTAGCTCAGTATCCACTGATGGTAAGATTGCAGGAGCACAATGAAGTGCACTCCTTAAGAAACACTATTCTCTAATGCCTGTGCTATACCCTTAATTAGTATGGTATCATCCACAATAAAATGTATTTTTAAAATTTATTAAATATTTTGAGATGTAGTCAGAAAAAAAGATTAAAAGAATAAATGTTCCATTTTGAAATACTTAGAGGCAATATTTAAAATGGGTTGAATTTATTTTCTGCTTTGGCTTCAGTTAGAAATATAAATTCTACAGAAAACTTATAATTTAGAACAATGAATATAGCTGCCATATTCTTGTATGGTTAAAGAACATGCTGTCCAATGGTACATTGTTTTTTTCATTTGTTATTTGAATGTTCTGTCTCAGGACTGAAATAGTATTTTTTTTTCCAGTCACACAAGATTGCAGTTCAGCCTTTTAATGCATACAGGTGCAGAGCAAATGGGCACTGGGAAAGAATATATCAAATGAAATAGCTCAGTTATAAGAATTTTATAATATTTTGGCTGGTGTGGATGAAATTTATTCCAAACTGTGAAATCTTAAACAAAAAAGACCAGTACCTTTCCCACAGTCAAGATGATTTCTGTTTATATATTCTATTTCCATCTGGTAAAGGACAGAGTTTATCTGAAGAATACCCTTGTAGAAAAGGATGAAAGCTTGAGACTTTTCTTTTGTTTTCCAGACTGAAACACCAAAACAGCTCACTGCTGACCTTGACCCAAAACAAGGCGATGCACAAGGGGTATGTAACACTGGTGAATAGAGCAGAAATGGTTTCAGGTATTACTATTAAAGTTCATCCATTGCTGGCACAAAAATCTTGGCCAAAAAGTGTTGAAAAGTATTTGCATTTCAAATTTTTTTAATTTATGTTTAGGAAGTCTTTAAGAGGTCACGATATTAATGAAGAATTCTTAAGCACATTTTCTGAGTCCTCTGTTGCTTTTGAGAGCACCAACTCTTGCCTAAAAGTGCTGTTAATTGGATCAGTATTCATCTAGTGAGTGGTTTAATGAGTGGATGTGGAACCTGACATCTCTCCTAGGAGGCTGATGTTCGGATTCAGTATTTTGTAAATACTGGTTCTGTGTTAGAGGTTTCCAGCAGGCAGCCAAACTGGGGGCCCCCATCCCATCCATCCTGCCTGGGGGTGGATGTGGCTCTGTGTCCAGGCTGCTTTCTGTTGTTCCTCTCCTGATTCAGTCAGCAAACAGGCTGAGAGCCCAGCCTGAGTACAAGGAGGTCATCCTGTGGAGGATGTTTGGAACTGGTGTTACACACACCGTGCTGGGTGTGACTGCTCACAGTGTCCTGCTCAAAACAGCCAGGGCTGGCTGGGTTATCTCATTTGCCTTTCAAAGCCTTTTAATGCACATCCACTCCAAGCTGCTGGCCTCATTTTCTGCAGTCCATGGAGTTCTGGTCCCCCTCTAGCTCCATCTTTCCTGCCTCTGAAGGCATCTTGGAGGCTCCAGTGTTTCAGTCAAACCTAACAGTTTCCTGCTGATATAATCTACTTCCAGCCATCCTTCTCACCCAGCTGGAGATTGGTCACAGGCATCCTGCCTCTGCTCAGAGCCAAAGTCACCTATTTTGGTGAGATGCATTCAGTTTAGCACACTTCTCCTTTTTTTTTATTCTTTTTTTTTCCCCATTGGCTGTGAAGTGATTTTATTAGTTAAGGAGCTTAGATGGAGCCATTTACTATTGGTCAAATGAGTCCTATTTCCAGCTGAAGTGTTGAAGGTTTCATTCTCAAGGTCCATCCCTGTTTCCCAAGAAGTGACTGTCCTGCAGCTGGAGGTGTGGGGACTCCCCTCAAGGAGTTCAAAATTTGGCATCCCTGTTCTCTGTGATGCAAACTACCAGGACAGTTTGTGCTTTCATCCTTGTTTTTACAGAAGATGAGAAATCTATTAAAATTACATATATTATGGTGCAATCTTGTATTTACTTTTGCTGCACAGATAATTTTTTGCTCTCCAGACCACAACAGAAGCATTCTGAAAAGCTTCCTACGTGTCACTCCTGAGAGCCTTTCACTCAACAAACTTTGTCTCAACTCCTGGCTTTGTCTTCCTCCCACTTTTACAACCAAGACCTTTTACAGCCACTTTAATTGTGAACTATGGTCTGTCTGGCTTTATTATAAGATCTGAGGCAATCACCATCATCACCTGCAGCTAAATAAAGGGCTTGATTGCACTTTCTCTCGAGCCTGAATGGGGCAGACAGCTTGGTCCACCCTTGTCCCCCTGACAACCACAACCCTTTCCCTGAAATGACCATCCCCAGAGGCACACAGCTATTTAACGTGGGGCTCAGGGTGGCACCTCTTAAAAGGCACAAGCTGCATTTAGAAATTTGAATGACTAGGCTGACTTTCAAGTGAAACAAAGATAAAAAAACCCTTTTAGGTTTTCAAGGCATGCCATGGGGAGAGGAACGTGTTTTATGTCTTTTTTTTAAGGCAGGCAGCGTGTGCATTCTGTGACCCTGTGCCATCTGCATCATTAAGCCACCTTCTTCCATGATTTATAGAAATCTTACAAGCACCAAAACTCTGCTAACTATCCAGCCAAACTAAAAATAACCTCTGAAAATAATCCAGTGGAAAAATGTTTGCCTTCAAGAGGGAAAGCATTTATTCTTTACGACCCCTCTACTGTGTTAAAACTCTGATTAAGTTACTGGTTACAGATGGCACCAAGAAATTTAAAACTACTGTTTACTTGCAAGCTTCTTCTGAATGATAATTAGAGAAACCTGGTGTAGGTGCTGCTTTGAGCCACTAAAATGCTGTTAGATTAATGTCTATGGAAGAAACATAGCTCTTAAGATTAGACTGTTTATGCATTGAAATTTCCCTAATGGAGTGCAAATTTATCTTTCACTTGTACCAAGTGTTGAACATTTATCCTATATTTTGAAGTATTTTCCTGATTTTGTTCATTTTTCACATGACTAATTGGAAGGGTGTGTTAAGAAATCAAAAGTCTGCAGAGATGAACTAGTGCTAGCAGCAGGACTGTTCATTAAATCCTGCTTTTTGTGCATCCCAGCTTGAAAATACACATTTTAACTACCCTGTAAACAACCAAAAACTGGGGATGTGGTTATGCATAATTTGGGAGGGCTTTTATTTAAGGAAAGGAGACTCATCTGAGTGCTGCTGTGTTGTCAGTGCAGAAAGAGGAGGAGTCCTGCAGGTAACTCAGGACACCTGCAGAGCCTGAGTCCTGGTTTGACAGCAGCAAATCCTCATCTCTGCTCATAAAGGGAGCAAAGATGGTTAGCCTCTCTATGTAATTTGGAATTAATGCCTTTGCCTGTTAAGACTCATAGCTCCCTTAGGTGTCTTCCCAGTCCTGTGCCAGGTAAGGAGATGGAATGCAGGGATTCTGACTTGTAGAAATGTTTATTAATAGCTACATCAGCCACAAATTGTTGTTACACACGAGCTCTGAGTTCATGGGGAAAGGTTCATTGTGTGCTCTGTGTGGTGTAGGGCTCTGAAATGTGATAGCCAGGCAGTTTCTGGCACAGGGAGGAAACTTCTAGAAAGGGATCTTACCAAAAGTCTAGGAATATTTTTATTTAATGCATAGGAGAAACAGAACAACAACAACCCCCTCCCCCCCCAAAAAAAAAGAAGAAAAAAAGACAAAAAGCCACCCCAAAACAGACCATTAGTGGCTTATTTGTCATGCTTTCTGGCAGGAATAGGCAAAACCATTTTTTATAGATCACCAAAGACAGCACTTATTGCCATAAGGGCTACTTTGTTTATGCATAGGAAAATTTTTCCACCAATTGCTAATGACAGACTAAGATAATGGCCTACAAATGGAGTAAAAAATTAAATCATAAAAAATCATTTAAATAATTGCAGCTGAGTTACTTAGAATAAAAGGCTTTTTAAAGATTCTTCTCTTTAAGAAGTAGAAATGTCTAAAACCAGGGGTGTATTTGTTACAGAAGAAGAGTGGGCTGGAGTAGAAACTACAAAATTCAGATATCACATAAAAGTTTTGCTTTCCAACATTCACCCACTTGTCAAGTCATGTTGAGCTTAAAGCTTCTTGTTTATGTTACAATATTTTCATTTTTCTTTCAGATGGAATATCAATTCCTGCTATATTCAGTTTTGGCCAGTGATCCCTCAAAACAGGTAATTACTCAAATGTATTCCAAGTTGTCCATTTCCCCATTGTTGAAAAATAACTAATTCATTGTTCCTGTGGCTGTTCTGAAGACCTGAATGGCAGAATTGAAGGCTTTGAAAATGTGGAGAGTCCAGTGTGGGGTTTTTTTGAAAGATTAGAAAGATATACTTTTTTACATTGCAGACAGGATTGTTGCAGTTTTGAAATTCTTCAACAACAGAACTAACAGGGAGACTTTCAGTGACTGAATATGAGTGAATATTTAAGTTTTTGTAATATTACTGCAAAAATAGATTTTATATTTGAAGGTTGAGTTAATGCATTGGTTGGGATTACAGGTGAATCATGGCAAAGGGAAAAGATGGAAGGCAGTTTTATTCAGTGCTGGAATTTCTCTCTCCAATATTTCTTGCTTTGACTTTCGCTAAGTAGAATCAATGTCAGTGACAAAAATGAGTGAACTGTGTTTTTTCCTCTGTGAAAAATCTCAACTTTTAAAGGAAATTGTTTAAGGTTGACCAAGGAAGGACTGTCTGAGGAGTTCTGTGTTCCTTAGGGCCAGCAGTTTTGTGGCAGGCCATGGGTGATTTCCCTTCTTTGCTGTAAACTCATGCTCACTTCCACCTTCAATGAAACAGCACAAAACACTTTTCCTCACATAACCAGGCTCAGTCAGACTGCAGAAATGTGCTGAAAATGGCTGCTCTGAAGTGTCAAAGGCCTGCAGTATTTTTAGTTCTATGACTTCACAACCCATGGGATTTCTGGCTTTTCTTTACCTCATCTTGTCGAGCATGAGCACACGGTATTTTATCTCGGGTGGGCCTGGGAGTTCTTGCTGCATGGAGATTTTCCCTGCACAAGCTGCAGGTCTTGGGCAAAGCAGCTTGCTGGGCAAGGCTGGAAGTCAGATGTGATGAATTTTGGCCTGGATTTGGCCAAGGGAAGGGGGTGTGGGCACACACAGAGGTTGGGTTTGAAGACAGACTGAATTTTGACCTGGATTCAGGTATTTTACAGTTGTGCTGCTCCTCAGAGCTTCAGCTAGAGCTCACTTTGGCAAGGAATATGAGATGCAGTCCTGGAGCTGTGCTCTTTGCCAATAGGCAAGTTCTGCTGGTTACTTATAGCCTTAATTAGTCCTCAAGGCTTCAGGAGCCAGCTGTTGGGAGGAAGGTGCTCCTTAGCTGGATTACCTGAAACATTATCCTTCAAGGTGAGGCTCGGTGGAAAAGGCTGAGTTCCAGGGGGAAAATAATCATTTGCATCATATAATTAAGGAATGTGTCACTGAAAGTGAATTATGGAGGCTTTTGGGTAGATTAAACCTGGAATTTCGTATTGTGTGTGCTCTTCTTGAGTTGTCTCTTTTTTTTTTTTTAATGTAATGTACTTAAACAGCTCACAAGATGGATATTTGATCTGAAACTGTGCAGAAGAGACTAATATTGCAATGCCTTATTAACAGAGAGATAATTCAAGTAGGTTTGGGTGCTGCAGCTGCTGTGAAAGGCAGCAGCTTGCCTTGTGGGAATTGCATGCAGTGAAGGTGCCACAACAATCTTCTGCAACATTCACCTATAGGAAGGGGCATAAAGACAAAGATTTTTAATTACACTACTTAAAAAAGACATGAATAGTATTTAATATTTCTCTTTTTTTTTTTTTTAAACTCCATTCTTTCTGCTTAAATTAGGCTACACCCAGACTCCAGAACCTGGGAATAATCTTTAGCTCTAGATTTATTTTGATACAAGCCAAGGGGAGAGCCCAGTGTCAAAGCACCAGGAGTCAAAGTCTACCTTGCTTTCCCCCAAAAGTCACCTGGGAGCCATCTGGCAGCAGCACCAAGGGTATCTCCCCCTATCTCCCCACAGGAATATAAATGTAGCTTATCTGGGCCCTGCCTCTAGCAGGAACTTGTGCTGGCAGTGGGACTGATCCAATTTTTCAGGATGATAATTGTTATATATTCAGGATATATTATTATTGTACTGATCTGCAGTGAGATGCTCTCAAGACACATCTATTCCCTGAGCAGCCCTGCTTGCTGTTCTTGCTGAAAGCTGCCTCTCTGCATGTCTCAGTTAAAGCACACCCTGAAGGAACAGCTCCCACAAGATTGCATTAATATTGACATTAAAGAATTAGCATGCATCCTGGCATTGATTTCTAGCAAAGCAGATTTTGTTTGAGGGATCATGTGTAGCAGCCCTTAATTATATTAGATTTAGCCAGAAGCATTCTTTCCTCACAGAAATGTGTGCCTAGATACACTTGCTCAGTAGCTACCTGAGCTTTTGTTGGGATGGTCAAATAATAACTCTGAAAAAGAGCTCAAAATATTGAAGAAAAATCAGGATTCATTAATTTTCTTTTACTACATTCAAAGCAGTTTGCATCTTTAATAAAAACACCAAATATTGAATATTCTAGCACTTTTATTGAGATGATTTTAAGCAATCTGCTTAGAATGATTTGCCTTAAAGTGAACTTGAGCTGGTATTGTTGTTTACTAGATTAGACAAGATGCATTTCAGCTGATAAATGAAGAATGGAGCTTTTGCCAGATGATTCATTTTCCCTAAATCATGATTGACTTTGAAAAGATTTGCTTGGCTTCTTGTGTGGTTTTTCTGTCACACAGCCTGTCTGAGATGAGCTTTGACCAGCTCTGCCACGAGATGTGATTACTTTCTACTGCTCTGTTTAACTGCAAAAATTGCTGTGAGCTGAAAATCCACTTGGAGTTTGGACTGAGCTTTCATCAGAGCTATGGAGAGAAACTCCATGGAAGTCATCACTCATTCTGCTTCCTTTTGGCAAGGCAGGGACAGAGCAGATTTTGCCCATCAACGTGCAATAAAATGCTGTCAATGATATTACTCAGAAAATTCTGTCAAGTAATTTTAAACTGAAAAAAAAAAAAACCCACAGTGAAATTGCTCTAGACTTCCACTCCCATGCAATGTGAAAGGGCTCTCTCTGATATGTTTTGAAATCAATTAGAACAAAGGAAACCAAAATTTTCCAAAGCCTCACCCACAAAAATGAGAATTTATTCTCTGGCATGCCACAGATTTCTGCCTCAGTGATTTTTGCCGGAAATGCTGTTAATTTGTTTTTTAAACTGGCTGCATCTAAAAATTAATCATCACCCTTAAACATGCAGGCTTCCAAACCTCATTGGAAAAATGGATTTTAATTCCCTTGCTCTCTTCCTTGTTCAGACCCTCTTTGTTATCAGGAAGAGCTTGTGATTATCTCATTGGCAAAGACCCTGTGCTTATTTCATTCTTATCACAAAGAGGAGAAAAATCATCCTTTGCTACAGTTTTATTCAAGTGTACAGTGGGGAAGAGTTTTTTCCTGGTGACCAGCTGTCTGAAAGCAGCATAAACACATCCATCCACCCAGATAATCATTTTCCCAGATTTGATTTAAGACACTTCATTGAAGTTGTTATGCTCATGTAAAAGAGCAACAGAATTTGAGTGAGCCAGGCCTTAGGCCTTGATTTTCCTCCAAAAGATGAAAGCAAATGAAGAATTTTGTAGAACAAAACAATGGGTAAAAATACTGGAACTGAACCATTTCTGCAGGGAGATTTAGGACTTAATCCTGGGAAGAAAAACCTGCTCTGGCCCTGATCCAAAGCAAGTCTTAACTCTAACTCCATCAGCAGTTTCCCTGAAGAATAATGTCTGTCCAAGTGCTTTGGAGACTGGGGGCAGAATTTCAGTAATTTGCAAGACTAAGCCCTCAAAGAAATGATCTTGGTCAAGTGATAAGGAGCTGAACTTGTGAGGGTTGGAAGGCTGTGGGCACATCACTGGGTTGTAAAGTTGAGTGAGGATCAGTACAGAAGTTGGAGCTGAACCTACTGAAAGAAACAGCTTTACTGTTATTCAAACACTTCCAACCTTTTCTTTCTTTTCTCCATAAAATAATTGCAAAGTAGGTTTTGAAATAATGCAATGTTTTTGAGAACTGATTTATTGTGGCAATTTTTTTTTCTTTTTTTTTTTTTTTTTTGTCCATTTGTTAGGTCAGAACAGAGAATCAGCAATCAGGCTTGTTAGAATGCCTTTGTTCTCTGGATGTAGAGGTTGTTGCTTGGATTTCTTCTCCCATATATACTTCTGCTGTTCATCTGGTTTTTTGGTACCACTCTTGTGGTGCAGTTCAGTGGTACACATGTATAAATGGCATATTTAATATATTCCTATTATTTGCTATCAGCATACTGGTGCAGTCTATACCATTACCCATTTCTTTGCAGATTGCTGCTCTTTAAACCAAAATCTTTATTGAACCACTTAAAATAATGTTTGCTCCATGGTTCCCTCTCTTTTCAGGCAGACAAAAGAGCAGGATTTTGGCTGTGGGGGGGAGTCAGAGTTCAGCTTCAGTTTTGAGCTCACGCTGGTTTAGAACACCCCACTCTTCCCAAGATTTCCATTAGCAGCCAATGCTGGTTTGTTGGTTTTATTTTTCTTTTTATTTTCTTGGATGTTTGAATCTGGGACTGTGGTTTGTACCATTTGAGAGAGGATATTTGCATCCAGACTTAGTTTAAATGTAGATTTAATCTGAGCTGTCTGTAGTTACAAACACAAAGAAACTCACTAAATTTCTCAGTGTTCATGTTCAGTTTCACTTGTATTTGGACAGAGATTTGAAATAATTTTCAAATTATTGAAACAGACCATCTCCTTTGTCTTAATTTAAACTAGACCTCTTTCTAGACAGATTTTTTTTTTAAGTGCTGCTACAAACCAATTATAAATTACTGATGTGATGCAGGAGTTCCTGATTGAGAATCTCTGGCTTATGGTATTTTGCCATTTCCACTGGATGATTTACTGGCTAATAATTTAGGTGGTTAAGAGGAAGACAGGAATGAAAGTGACTGCAGATGGTCCCCAAGCTGCTGGAGTGCCACAGCCAGATCTCCCAGAGGCCTCCAGCTGCTTAAATTCTCATTATGCAAAGCAAGGCTTGCCCCAGAATTCACTTTTACTGCGAGCCCCCCACCAAGGCTTTGACCACCCAAATGCCTATGAAGAATATTTCTACATATCCTGCCTCACTTTCCTTTATGCCACACTTCATTGCATGTGGTAAATAAAGATAGCAAAAATTCAACACGAGTTCTTTTGCCTGCCACCCCACCTGGGAATCATCTTAACATGGAAGACATGCTTTTGGAGTTCAACCAAGCTGGTAGTGATCCTTCTACATTTTCTTGTCCTTAAGAAAATGCAGTTCAAGTCCTTTCCCACTGAGTAAATGGTTCTAATTATATGAAATAATTTTTTGGGGGTTTTTTTTTTTTGTTTTTTTTTTTTGTTCCCAGCATTTAATCACTGTCTTCCAAAAAGCCTGGACTTGGAACAGTCTTAAAACTCTGCATGACCACGAGAGTTTAGCTCTTATCTGACTTAATCTTGCCCACCTCAGGGATAATTTACAGCTATTTGATCTGTTGAATAAAATACATGCAAGGTTATTGACCTCTAGTCCCACTTTGCTCACACAGGATATTCCAGGGTTGCTTTAGCTCAATTGAGCAAAAATATTTACTAAAAGTAGTCCCAGTGAAACTCGTAGGGCTGGCTACTTGTTTAGGAAAGTAATTTTTGCTGTGTGAAAGTAGCAAAGCTGAATTTCTGATAATGCTGCCTCCTTGATAAAGATGCTCAACAGCTGGTCAAAAATAAAATAAAATAATAAACTCCCCCATTAGAGCCAGTATCATTAACAGCATTCCTAAAAAAAAAGAAATCTGCACTTATCTGAAAATCTGAGAGCTTTATAGGGCTTAAGATGACTGCAGGATGCACATGGATGATCCTACAACATTTCCCTGTTTTTCAGGATGGGGGAGGCTCCTCGAGCACACCCTGGGGTGCAGTGCTTGCTGTGCTGGAGGGGTGCCTGCCTCTCAGTGCTCTGGTGGCTTTGGGCAAACTGGGGTTAATCAACCACTGCAGTCAGGGGAAAAGGGGTTGGCTCTTGGGTTTGAAAGTCCTGCTCATTCTGCACAAGTCACAAAAAAGTGAGGTGGTCTCTCAGGGAGCAATCAGCTTGGCTGGCAGGTTGGGTTTTTTTGTTCCTTTCTGATGTTAGCTGAATGACTTAATGTTTTGAGAAATTAACTCAGAATGGATGGACTTATGAAGATGAAAGTGCAGTGAGGGGTTTAATCCATGCCCAGGTCTGAGAAGCTGTGTGAAACCAGGGAGAAGGAGCTGTGGAGTCACATGTGCTCCTGGAGTCTGGTGCTGACAGTGGCTCCTTGGCTGGGACCGTGTGACCTTGCCAAGGCTGGTCATGGAAAGAGGAAGAAATGTCTCCTGACTCTAAAAGCCTGCTTTACCCTTCCAGCCTGTGATAAATGAACTGCTCTGGTAAAGTGACAGCTCACCCTGTTTGAATGCCAACAAAGGCAAAAAATGTGAGCGTGCCTGCCTGGCAGAGAGCGTGGAAGTAAAGCACATGCCTCTGTTCACCCCTGGCTCGCTAAATCCACAGAAATGCAGGATTTGGAATATGTCTAGGAATGTACTGGATGCAGCATCAAAGCATTGTCTTGATCACTATCATCCATTCACAATCTTGCAGGGTGCAGTAATGCATATTTCCTTGCTTATTCTTAGATTTGTAGCTCGACCCATGAGAATTATTTTAACTCTTGCTGGGATGGGGGAGCAGACAGGCTGCACTCCAGCTTTGATATATGAGCTGATTAGAGCTTCTGGCAGCCTCCAGGACAGGGTTTCTCAGCAGCAAGTTCTCCAGAGGGTTTCTGAGGGTGGGATTAAGTTGGTTTTTTTTTCTTGATCACAGTCCTGCTGGTAGTAAAGCGTGTGAAACAAAAGTTCAAATGTTGGCATGTTCTCCTGTGGGATAGCCACACTCACGGTAGATAATTTCCAGATCTGAAATAAGCTACACAATCATATTTTATTTCAGCTGCTGCACCCAGCTGAAGCATAAGCAGTGATTTCTAGTCTAGTTATTAATGCTTCTGTACTCCTTTTCCCATGCTCGTGCAAATTAATGCAAAAGAAAAAAAAAAATCATAGTAGCTCTGTGATTGTTTTTCTGTAAAAATGGATTATCAAGAATTGAGAAATCAGGAATTCCCACCTCCTCAGATGCCTGAATTAGAAGCATAGTAATTTTTCAGCTCTGATACAGTCTTTGTAGAAAGTTTAACAGCTGAATTTCCTCCAGAAATGCTGATTCTATCCAATGACAAAAGAAGAATACTCCTGTGCCTAGGTTCTTAAATTCAATACTTAAATTTGGATGGGTTTAGTTATTCCCCTCACAACTGCTGGCACCTTCTGGGGCTTGCTTCTCTTCCCCAAGAGCTTTAAAATCTGTGATACAAATATAATTAGTTTCTTTTTCTTTCTCACCCTGTTTTGAAGGACATGGACCTTACTCTTGTGGTAAACTGGGAGACTATCAACAAAGAGCATGTTTCAAAGAGTTTAAAATAGATTCAAATTAACCAAAATACAGGAGTTGCAGCCTTTTACCAGCCCCACAACACATGCAGGATAATTGAGCAATATATGACCTTCACTACAGATGCAATATTAGGTTTAAGGGGATTATAAAAGGGACTAAGAATTTAAAATAATCTTTTGCTCCCTGCAGTGGTTAATCACCATCTGTGAGCCCTGGTTTCTCTCTAGTGCTTCTGCTGAAGAAGGTGAGAATTTCTCTCTCTCATCTAGCTGAGTAAGAGAGCTGGGGTCTGAGATCCTTGTGGCTTCCAGAGGAGATGCTACAGCTGAGCAAAAAAGCTCCTTTCCCCCTCCTGGCTGTGTAGTCCTCCTTACAATAGGCTGCCAAAATTCATGCTGGAGTTCCCACTGTTATCACCTTCCCTTGCTGCTGTCCTCAGAGTCCTTGATAATGAGGTACTAGGGGAACTTTGCATCTGCCAGCTTTGTGTCTGTGGAGAGAAGAGAAAAGGAAGATAAATTACACTCTCTCTTCCTTGTAGCAGTACTTAAAGTGTTGAGGCTCCTGGAATAAATCCTTGGCCCAAAGGAGTCTTAAATGTACCATGGAGTGGTAATTTACACCTCCTTGGAGCCTGTCAAGGTCGGCCAAGTATTGGCTGCAGAAAGCATCAGGTAGAGAACTCAACAAAATCTAATTCTTCCCAAATCCCATCACTCCACAAAACCCACCAAGGAGACCTGTAAACGGTGGGAGATTCAGCAGGAGTACCAACAAACCAGAAGTGAATTCAGCGCTGGAATGCTGAGTGCCCAGGGTAGGATGAAAATCAAGGAGAAGTGATGGGGCAGGAAATGGAACAGAGGAGCGAGGAGAAGGGAGCTGTGCTGCATCCTCGGGTCACTCCGAGGAACAGCATCCTTAAAAACAGATCCAACATTGCCACCTGCGGGTCGCTGTGGAGAGGAGCTGGAGGGGCTGTTCTTGGGGAGGCTGCAAGGGAAAGAGGGAACAGAAATAGGCTGGAGCACCACTGGCACATATAGCTATATATATAGCTATGACCTATATATAGGTCAAAGACATATTTTGTATTTGTTCATGCCTACAAAAAGGCCAAAGTCAGAGGGTAATGATGCATTTAAATTCTCCAAGGAATAATTGAATCAGCTTGTTCAGGGTTCTGCTTATGCAGGTGCTGGGTTAGAGAGAGAGGCACTAGATGATGCCATCTGGTGTGCCCTGCTGCTTTCCAGAAGATTCCCTTCCCTCTATAGGGAGTGCAGAGAAATTAATAATGTGCTGATTTCGCTGGATCTGTGCATTCTGTGGAGATGGGCTGAGAGAGTTGGAGTTTTTTCCTGAGAAGAGAAGGTTCTGGGGAGAGTTTGTTTGATTGCAGGGGTCCCAGGATGAGGGAAGAGATGAGAATCTTGACTCCATGTTTTAGAAGGCTGATTTATTATTTTATGATATATATTATATTAAAAACTATACTAAAAGAATAGAAGAAAGGATTTCATCAGAAGGCTGGCTAAGAATAGAAAAAGAATGAATAACAAAGGTTTGTCTCTGACTGAAACAGTCTGGACAGCTGGACTGTGATTGGCCATTAATTAGAAACAACCACATGAGACCAATCCCAGACCCACCTGTTGCATCCCACAGCAGCAGACAATCATTGTTTGCATTTTGTTCCTGAAGCCTCTCAGCTTCTCAGGAGGAAAAATCCAAAGGAAAGGATTTTTCGGAAAATATCATGGCTACAAGTTTACAGCACCTTCCTGTTGGAAATAGGAAATTTATATATTTATAAAGGACCTGCAGGAAAGCTGGAGAGGGCAAAAGGGGTAATTGAGCAATATAAATTTAAGTTCCCTTCCATCCTGGGAACTCTACCATTGTACAGCTTCCAACTGATAATCTGGTACCTGGCATCACAATCCATGCTGCTTGGCAAGTTTTCCTGACCAGGTTTTTCTTCTGGAAGGAGCAAATGAAGCAGATGGGAAGCGTGCAGAGCTTTTGAGTGGTCAGCTGCAGCAGGAGAGCTGCTGGGGTGGAAAGGTGACCGATGCTGTCTCTGCCAGGGAGCAGTGCAAAAACAACCCCAAAAGGACCTTGGAGCATTACACACACACTGCTCTGCTGGGAAACATGAAAGCAGGGCTTTTCATGTTTTTGTGTGGGTTTCTCCACCTTCAGAAGCTTGAATGTTGGGGTTTTTAACATCATTGATCGTAGAACATAGAGTTTGTAGGTTATGCTAAATGAAATTACTGCTGTTTAAACTATCCATTGCAATGTGTTGTGAAAAACATGTACTTCACATAGAATACAACTGTGTGGGACAAAATAAGAAGGAACTGAAAATAATTGAGACCTTCAGTATCATTACTGAATTCTTTTATTCTGTTACTATATAATATTTTATTATATTACTGATTGTTACTGAAATAATCCTTCTAAAATAATAGGGACCCTCAGAATTATTTGATGTTCCCCTTTCTCTTCTCTCTGGCTTGTTTACCAATCATGAAATTTGTATTCTCTCTGGGACTTGATACATTTCTTGTCTGGTTGTAGGGCAAAGACATCAGATCGACTTAGGCTGTATCATTTGAAGGTTCCTACCAGATTTTAGTTTTTTTAGAGTTGGGCTGAAGCTTCTTATCTCTCTTCTCTCTGTCTTCCCCTTGGGAGGCCCTGGCTGTGTTCACAGCCTCTTTACCCCACCCCAGGCCAAGGAGAAGCAGATGGGGCCAGGCTGTGGCTTCAGCCTCTGCTTTGGAGCTTTGCTGCTCCTGCATCCTGTGAATTGTGATGTGTAAACCTCTGCTGGCCAGAAATCCCCATTCTTGTCAGAATGAATGCAGATCATAAAGGGGAAGGAAGGGTAGGATGCATTTGAGTGTTTTTAAGCTTTGCTGAGGACATCTGGCCTGTGGTGGTTTGCTTAGAAGAGGATTAATTGTAATGCAGACTCAGGAAGAACGGGGATCCCTTGGTGACAAGTATACAGGATGTGTACTGTGTGTAAGAGCTAGTGGGATCAAAACAGAATTACAAAACCTTCCTAGGATCTCCCTGACGCTTCAAAATGCTTCAGAGAAATCCATTATACTTGGAGAGTCTCCCCAAGAGGAATTCTTGGTGTCCTCAAGGGCTTCCATTTTAATAAATAAGTTGTTTGAAATCCAAAGTTACAGCAGTGAGTGGAGGCTGTGCTGTGTTTTCCCTGTGCACAGAAGTGCTTTGCACAAATGCACAAAGCAGCAATTGGGCTGGTTTGTGTGAAATCAGAGTGTGAGTGGCATCTAATTAAATTCTGACCACTTTGTTGCAGACAGACATTAACATTGCCCCACGACCTGGTTCCTGAGGGTGAACATTTGCAGCCCTAAAATCTCCCAGAGTGTGGAGGAGCCCAGGCATGGTGAGCTGGGGGCTGCTGCAGAGCTCCCAGAACAGCAGAGCTCCCAGACAACGAGGATTTCCACTGCAGGAGTCAGCTTTTCCAACACAGCTCTGAATGCAGCCCAGAGCTGATTCATTCTTTATTTTTGGGGCTATGGTGCTCAGGTGAATAAATCTGCCCCAGGATGGTCTTTGGTTGTGGTCCTGCAGATAGACATGGGGACAGATTAATAAATAACCCATTCCAGTTCTGGTTTTTCTCAAGGGTGACACTGGGCCAATTCAATTTTCTAATAACAGAACTCTAGTTTTGAAAATGAGATGCTGAGAGTGGAAAATTGCTACTTTCAGAATAACATGGAGGCCAACTGTTACAATCTTTGCATGAAATAAATATTGGATACCCATAAATAAGTCATGTTAGACCCAGAAATGTTAGAATACTTTTTGTTCTTAAAATGTGCTTTTGGAGAGCATCAGATAGGAAAGCTGTGGTGTATGTTTTAAAATATATTTTCCCATTCCCAAATATTGAAGTATTTTTTTCCATTCCCTCTAGAAATTTTTTTGATAATCTGAGATTAAATGGCGAGGCTGTCAGGAAAGTAGCTCTGTAGTCAGGAGTGCCAGGGAGAGAGCCCTGTCTGGCAACAGGAACTTAATTTTCTAAAAGTCTGTGTATGAAGCAGGTTCAGAACAGTTCAGGTTTGGTTTTTTTGTTTGTTTGTTTGTTTTTTTTTGTGGGTGGTTTTTTTTTTTTTTGGTTGGTTTTTGTTTGTTTGTTATGAATATGTTTTTACTTGGTAGAAGTATTTGTTGGATTCCTTACTGCTTCAGATTGACGCTTGCTCCCAAACAAAACATGAACTTAATATGACAAATGAAAACAAGATTGAAATAATAAAATTTTTAAACAACTTGAGGGGGTTTTTTTCAGGTAATTGCATGAATTTACTACAAATTTGTAAATCACATCAGCTGATAAAAATATTTGCCTTTGCAAAAATGTTTTAGTGACTCTACTGTGACCTTTCCAAGTCACTTCAGCTTCTGCTGTCTCCTGCTGGGTGCATATCATAAATGATATGATTGTTAGCTGTGATTAGATATAATTATTGTTTAAAGAATCATGAGAAACTGTGGTAGAGGTTTGAGGAGATCACGAGAAATCCATGCTTGGATGAAATCAATGTACACAATAGAACAATGTAAGTTTAATAAGTAATATGTAAGTTATATAACCATAGAATATAAAACAGTCAAAAACCATTTTGGGTCAGATTTGGGTTTGTGTCCCCTGACACCCAGAGCTCTTCAATAAAAGCATCTGCACACTGAGTGAGGGATGTGGGACTCCAGGGGCTCTCCAAAATGCAGTTTATTATATCCAAGGTGTTACAGCAGTGCAGGGTGGTGGGTGACAGAGCTGTGCCCACAGCTGTCAGCTCCAGCTGCAGGCAGGCCTGGAGATCCTTTGGTTTTGTTACAATGCATTATAGACTTTTCTTTGCTGAGCATCTTCATACAGTAGAACCAATCTATACCTTGACTTTTACCTATAGCCTATATATATATATATATATATTCACCTTACTATTCTCCAATCACTAAAAGTCAGTACATCACAGTTTAAGCTAGAAGTTGTTTTTCACTTTTTTTGCAGTGGAAAATTCTGAGACCTTTTTTCTGCTTGCCACATTGGCAGGCTTGTTTGCCTGTGCTCTCTTGCTGCTTACCTGTTCAATAGAGAATTGAACATCTTATACTCTGAATCTCCACAGTGTGGCAATGTTTCAGAGAATTTTGTTCTGCTGGCAGTATTGGTGAGCCCAGCACTGGGCTGATGGTGGAGCATTTCCCTCTCTGTACTCTGCATAATAATTCAGTGTGGCAGTGGCAAGCTCCAGTGTGAAAGAGGGAGGAAGAATGCACTGAGACGCTGTGGTAGAGAATTGCAGTGATTGGGGTGAGGTTAGGGTACAGGAATTTAATTATGGGTTTTTAAATTCTCATTTTTAATTTGTGTGGGAGAGATCAGCATTGCTGGTCTCTGAGATCTTCATGTTCTCTTCCTGATATTTCCCCCCCTACATCCTACTCAAATAATTTATTTTTCTGTAGGGAAAATCAAAACTCTGATTTTTTTGAAAGTAAAAAATGGCCAGAGTTGCATACTTGCCTGTTTCTTACATATTTGTTTCCAAATATTCTGTAATGTGAAAATAACATATCATTAAGGTTCTGAAGTGCAGTTAGGTTGTTTACCACCTTCCACATTATTGGTTATTTTTCATAAAGTGAAGTAACCCACGTTCACACAGATCCTGTTTTAACCTCTCAATGCACTGGCTCTTGTGCCTGTTGGAAGCTTTACTCCAATAAATGCCTGTGAAGGGGTAAATGTCAATCTAATCTCTCAAATTAGCCATATTTACAAGGGCCAGAGATAAGACACTGCCCAAACCCTGGATCCCTCTTGCTTCAAGCTTAATCAGAGTATTGCAGCTGAGGCAGCTATCTCTGTATTTTCTCAGTGCCCATATTTCCTTACAGAATTATTCCCATTTAAATATTTGGATAGGGAAAAAATTAATTTGTCGGGTTTTGGTTAATCCCTGGAGTTATGGTTTGAGATTATACCCTGTAATGTGTAAAATCAAAGGTAGCTTTTTTCTTTTCCTTCTTCTTTTGCCTGATCTTGAGGTGGAGCTTGAGGGCTCTGCAAATCCACCTGCTCTGCCCAGACTCCATCAGGCAAAACCATCCAGACTCGTTTTCTGTGCTGTGGAAGATTCTGCTCAATGTGTAGCTTTATTTTCACTCACAAAAACAAGGTCCAGGGGGACGTTATGGCTGCTGCTGCTGCTGTGAGGAGAATTTTGCTGTCAGTGTCGATTTGTGTGGTGCTTGGTGAGTGTTGCCCATCAGTCCCCTGGTGTGTGTGAGTTCCTTCTCTACCCAGTATCTCTACTGTGTCTCCTTGCCCCATCCCTCTCATTTCAGAGGAGCATCTCTGAGTGTCCCTCTCAGCACAAGGAATAACCTGAGCATTAATAATTAATAACCCTGTCCCACCAATTCAGTGATGCTCTTTTTAAATCTCACTGAGTTCTGCACAGGCAGGCCTGCTTTAACAGCAATTAGTTCCCAATGACATTCCTGTTCCTGAGGGGATCTTAAACTCATTGAAGGGTTTCCCTTCCTCACTGGGAGATATGAAGCAATAGAGTTATCTTTGATACCAATTTAATTAATTCTGCTGCAAGACACTAATGTATTCAGAAGGCTACCATGGATATTACACTGTATTGCTCACAGCCAGTCTCATTTAGGGTGCTGCACTTGCTTTGGTTTTTTTTTACCATGGCAAAATTGAGCCAGACAATAATGCATGGATTTGGAAAAGCTTTATAGTTCATAAACACTGGCACGTTCCTATTTGACTTTGTCAACAAAGGAAAATTAGTTCAAACAAGGTGCAATGATGCATTCACTGCTCTGGGAGCCTCTAGTTCAGAACTTGACACTGATAAACTGTAATAATTAATTCTTTCCATTTAATGAGATGGCTTATACTATCAGCAAATGTGAGCTTTGATGTCAACACAGTACATTGACCATCTTCCTGTATTAATTAGAACGTGACTTGATGGAGGCTTTTCTTACAGAAGACCAGAAGACAAATACAGTGAAGTTTGTTTATGTGCCTAACTAACTCCACATATTGAGGCAGCTCATGAGTGCTTACCCTGAATCACAGAATGGTTTTCAGTGATAAAGCAGGAGAAATTGGGAAAGTGAACTTCTTGGCTCTATTCCTGCATTTGTCATTGAGTCAGGCAAGTCATTAGACACAGTTTGAGTCCAGCTTACCTATCTGTTTAATGGAGATAATAAGACTTTCCTGTTGGGGAGAGGGATTTTAAGGCTTAATTAATTAATTTTGTGGAGCTCTTTGCTGCACTAAAATGAAAGTCAAAACCTTGCTTGCTGTAGGTTAAATTGTATGGAAACAAAGTGTAATCTGATAGTGCTTTAATTTTATGCATTTTTACTGAAAATTATACTAACTTGATTATATTGATGCTAATATCCACATCAGAGTTATTGGAGAGCTTGTACTAAAAATGAATGCAATAATAGTTTACAGATTTGCATGTAAAGGGATAAGAATAGCTGGTTACTGATCCTGTTCTCATCTGATGATTTTATTTTGCTTTATGAGTGCAGAGAACGTGCCAGAAAAATAAAAATTTGCAGTGTGTTTTGACATTAACAGACACTAATAAGTGGTACTCAGTGGAGCTGAAAAATAAAGTGATTAAGTAGGTCAGATTACTTAAAGAATAAGGAATAAAAATAAGGTTAAAACAAGTGTAAATGTGTAGAAAACATTAAATCCATCAAAGACAGCAATATTTGTACAGGTGTGCACCTGTCTCCTCTGAATTCAGCACCTGTCTCCTCTGAATCCTGGAGTGCCCTGCTGCTCCACAAGGGCTCTGCTCACTCCCCAGGCTCTCTGCCAGACTCTTGCATCATCATTTTTCTTGGATGAGGGCTTGCTCATCACCTTAAATATCCACCTCTATGGATGATGATCTTAGCAGGGAGTTTTCATTTGACTTCCTTTACCATCTCCTTTCTTTAAAATACATTTTCCAACCTTATTCATTCCATCTCAGTGATAAGAACATTGCTGTCTTGTGTCTCTTTCATGTCTACTCTGCTCTGGAAGAAACAGATATTTTCAGCCTTTGTCCAGCAATGTTTGTTCCTGTAATTGCAACAATGAACTTGTTCCTGGCAGAGTAACCAGCTTCACCTTTCTGATTACTGTCATGGTAATCAGAACCAGACTACTTGAACCAATATTGCACCTTAAAGTGAAAAAATACCTTGGTTCAGGATGGATGGATCAGTGCTTTGAGGATGATTGGCAGAAATCTTGCAGATAAGTCTCTGAGACTTAGAATGCGCTGAAAATTATCCTGAAAATCTGTGTTTTCATCTGGGTGTTGTCTGTCATTTTAGCTTCATCCTCTTTTCTGCAGTAATTTCAGTTGACCTCAATATGTTGTGTTAGTTTTTTCTTGTAGCACAGTCTGATTTCTGTAATAAAGTGTGTTGCCATCTATAACAGGATGCCGTTTCTCATCTCTGTCAAATGGAATTACTCTGATGGCAATGCATTCAAATCCACCTTGATATTACAATCATAGTTGTTTCACTCAGGGATGGGACAGGAACTGGAGACTTGTTTCTTTTTTTAACAAGGGCTTTCATGGTCAGACAGTTGCAACAATGCTGCTTAAATTTTGTGCCTTGGTTATCTGAGCCCCAGCGTGTACCTGTGCCTTTCTGCTATTTGTGTGTGCTGCTGGAATAATGGAACCATCCTAATTTCTGTCCAAGTTCAGAAAGCTCCTCGAGTCAGGAGCAGACCTGAGTGAAATTCCTTGGAGCAAGTATCTAAGGAGACTTGGAGGAGGGTGTATTGTGCTGGCTGCATCAGGAGGGGTTGAAAATGGGTGGGAATCCCTGTAGAAGACAGGCAGAGAAATTATAAAAGGAAGGCTTCATAAGATCTGCTAAATTCATAGCTGGCCTGTCACTTGTAAGTGCAGCTAAGTACTTTGTTTTTGCATGGGAGCTTGCAATCTTGGTATGAGTAGCTTGTTAACACAACAACCAATTCTTGGGGAGAAAAACAACTAGCACCTGCATAAACATTGAATCTGTCCCGTGAGAATCAGTGAAGAAAAAATGTAAGCAATTCAAGAATAGAGAGATTTGACAGACAAGTAAAATATCTCTTACTGACCAAAGGCAAGAAAGCTGCTAACCAATTAAAGTTGCACACAAGGACTGTAAAAACTGCATAAAATGAGCTGTGTGAACAAAGAATTGCATGAAGAAAATGGAGTGAGGTGACTAATTACAACAAATCCCAAAGCTGAAGTATTCCTGAGACGTTTGTGAATTATTGTCAGTGTCACCCCGTGAATTCCAGGGAGGGAGTTCTGAAGCCTTTAGCCCTGAATAAAAGGTGTTTTCTCCTGGAAACTGATCCACTGACTTGAGTGGGCATTTGTTACAGGAATGTGATGCTCTCACAGAGCAAGCCATCATCAGGGAGCAGCCACAGCCCTTCCCACATTTCTGTTGGTGAACTCCATTTCCTCTTCCTTTGCTGGGTAGAAGTGCAAGGTACATCAAACCTCATGGACATCACCCTTTGTTAGCTGCTTCTGGTTACACCCAGAATGTGGGAGTTTATGTGCCTGGGTGCCTTTGGTGGTTTTTTAGCCCTCTGCATGTATTTGGGTCACACCAGCCAGCAGCCTGAGCAAAGCTGCACATTTAATCACTGCAGCTGAAGCTATTGTGCTTGGAAACACATTACCTCTCTCCAAGCCCCCATAATGTCATCCTGATGTTCCCTGTGCTATTGATCTACCTCCTGCTTTGTGCAGCTCTCCTGAGCTGGCAGAGAATGTCAGAGCTGTCTTGCCCAGAAGCACTGGGCCACCCCAGCAGTTTCCAAGGTGCTGGGCAGGCGTCTGAGCAGCTCTGTGGGTGCCTGTTTGATGTGTTCCAGGGTTTCACCCCGAGCTAATGCCAAGCTTCTACTCTGTGATATGGAAATGCCAAGGTAATTTCATGCTTTGTAAAGCTCTATGAATATTTTTAATTACGACAAAAACGCCATGGAAATGAAGATTGTTCTGGGTTTCATCGTTGCGTGGAGTTTTGTGTGACTCTAATTTCATAGCAATTTAGTGCATTTGGCACTTTGAGATTTGGGGGTTGTCTGGAAGGATAAGAAAGTGAACCCCATATTTGTCATGGGTTTGATAACCTTGGCTAAGCTAATGTGGGCACTCTTTTGCACTCTGCTATCAGTGATTCAGTGATGGATTTCCTTTTTTTTTTTTTTTTTTTTTTTGCCACCCCCACCTTGGAGACTGAGAGCCTTGAGGCTCTGAAGTGCCTCTGAACTGTAATATTTCCCCACACTCTTTCAGTAGAATTCAGTGCCACCCTGTAAGGAGCATGTGGGTCAGGGCAGAAGACAACATGTTAGCTCAAACTTTGGGTTCTCTTCAGAACCAATGGAAAGTTTTCCTTGTGAAATCCTTTCTGCCTTGTAGTGAACTTGGGGCATCAGATGCTTTCCTGTACCAGCTGTGGGTTTCTCTGGGTCTGGATTGAAGGCTCTTGAGACAGTAATTCATGTTGGGACCCAGGTGTTTATTATTTCTTATCAGTAAAACAGTCTCACTGCTGTGAGTTCAGCAGTTTTTCATTTGAAGGCACAAAATGCCCAACAAGCTCTTGTGCCAAGGTCTTTTAAGACTAAACTACCCAAGTAAGAACTGACACCTGGATTATTTTCCCTTTTAACCCAATAACTGATCCCACAGAGCTGCAATGGGGACTTTTCTGCCCAATTACAAAATGCCACCCAAACCCATGGAGAAGGAGGAAGAAGCAGCATGAAGAAGAAGCCCAGGATGACACCCTGTGCCCTCCATCCTGCTGCCATCCACAGCACACTAAAAACCCCAAACCCTCAATTTCTCACCAAGTGACACACCCACACTGCTCTCTATGATCTATTTCACACTTTTATGAATTCTAGCTTATCTTGAAGTCCAGGAAACTTTCTCCATGGATGAGGGTCAGAGTCAGTGCTGCCTTGGGGGTCAGGGCACCCCAGAGCAGACAGGGAAATATTCCCAGTGCCCTGGGTTTGCACAACCTGGCTGCCTTGCTCTGCTCTGCTGGCTTCCTTCTCATCTAAGGGCTTGTTCAAGGTATCAGGGCAGGCAGAGCAAACCACGGTCCTGGTGTGTTCTCACAGCCAGCTCTTCCTCTGTGGGCTGTGAAGGATCATTCCTGGGGGTGGAAGTCGTGTTAGAAGACACAGTTGGCTGCCCAATCATATTAAATTGCTTTCCAAAAAACAAGGCATCCTATGTCTGCTGAAGTAAAACATGCAAATCCTATTAGTGTGAGAGTGTGCTAGCTCATAATTGATGTGTTTGACATATTAGTGTGCTAATTTATGTAAACTGGGTAGACTGTGAAAGATGATCATGGAAAAGGAAAGTGGGCTATTTTTAATTAACATCGTGCAAATAGCTGTGTAGTGGGTCTAAAAATGGAGGGGGAGTTTTATGGAGATGTTCTAACACTTAAGTTTCAAAAAGATTTTTATTTTTTTTCCCCTACCTACTCTTGGCTGTCTTTCAAGGGCTCTGGAATGAGCCCACATATAATGTACAGGAAGGCAGAAATGAAAAAAAAATCATGCATCATTCTGTTCTTTGTGTTTAACAGTCTTTTTGACCCCTGAGATTTTGAAATGCTAAAGATTGAAGTTAAATAGCAAACATTTTTGCCTTAGCTGGTGAATCTACAGATTTTCTTGCTATTTCCATATAATAGGTAAAATTCTCTTAAATCCTGCCAACCCACTTTCCTTGGTGATTAGAATACCTGACTGTGCCAATAACATATTTGCTGAATCTTCTCTTTTCTCTCTCTCCTTTGAACAAAATCCACCCCCTAGGAAGTAAATTGTTAGTGAATGAAATGGGATTTTTATGAATACATTTATGATTCCAAGCCATTTTCCCCCTTCTCACATAGCTGCAGGCCCACTTTCCACAAGGGGTTGCTTTAGAAACTGTTTATTCTGAGTGCCCAGTAATTGGCACAATTAATCAAACGTTGTGACCGATTGCTTGAGTCAGCTCTTGTGGCCTGATTGATCAGCTGGGGTTTTCTGATGCTATAAAAATATATCTGTAGTGAAAAGGCTGCTTAGTGATGCCATTTGGGATGTGGCAGTGGAAAGGCTCTGGTTTAAAACATGCAAATAAATATTGGGATATGGTACCCCCATACCATGGGGTGAGAGAAAAAAAATTCAGCACAGGTGCCAGGGAAGAAAAGGATGTCATCCGTGCAAAATTTCAGCTCCTACTGAGAAATGTTTCCTGTAACTATGAGTCAGATTTCTGTGAATCAATAGAGCCTGTGAGGGTCAGAGGAAGTCAGTATATTTCAGAGGTGAAAGGTGCTAAAAGTCTCTGGCTGACTGGAGCTCAATTTTTTTTAATTTTTTTTTTTTTTTTTTTAAATAAAAAGTCTGGATGGTTCTGCAATGTAAAGTACAGTGGAATTACTGAGAATTACCCCCAAGAAAGATCTACCCATCTTAAGCAGAAATAACTTTTTTTTTCTCACTTTTTTCAACTTATATGGCTTTAGAAGTTGCTGAAGACAGTGAGAAATTCCCAACTTGCCTCTTTCCCCAGCCTTTACCTGCTTAGATCATAGGCAAAAATGGAGAAGCAGGTCCCATCTGGAAGGAAACACCGAGGATGCAATAAAAAATAAGAACAGTTAGAAAGTGCAGTGATTTATTTTTATTTTTTTCAACCATAGCTGCTGAGACTGGAGAGAGAACTATGAGAGTAAAAGGGACATTTTGATAACAGCCAGGGCTGGTCAAATACCTAATAGCTTGCTAGAAAGGTAAATATATGAATATTTTTTATCTAGAAATATGTTCGCAGAACTCAATCTCTTTCTCAGGCATCCTGTAGCATCCAGATGCCCTGAGACAGATAAATGAAAGTGGAATATACTGTTTAAATGTTAAATAGTCTCATCAGCCTTGTGGGTATGTTTATTCCTTCCTTTCTGGGGGAAAAAAAACCCCCAAAACCACAGAAACCAACTCAGTGCCTCTCCATACCCCATTTCAGTGCTAAAGGAAAGAAACATCAGACAAAAATCTTTCATCTGCTTATTTATGAGGAAAAGACTCAATGTCAAAGACAGATTTCTGACTGCTTTAGAGAGGGAAATGACCTTTTGCAGGGTAGTTCACTGCTTCTCCTGCACTGAAAGACTAATGAGTGTCTGGAAGTTGATCAGGTTGCACATCTGAAGTGTGTCAATCATTCTTGTTATGAAAAGACATTTAAAAAAAAACCTGATGACTTGTTTGTTAGAGGGGCACACTTTTAGAAGTCACAGGGCCTGTACTTATCAAACTGAAATCCAAGATAAATTTGCACTTGAACAGTAAGTGCCAGCCCATGGACATTATTCTAGCCACCCTTTGCACTTGTTTTTGTTATTGTTTGATCCACTGCTGTCATTGAAATGAAGGGCCTTTAGGTGAGAATACATTTAAGAAGGATCCACACTTTATTTTCATAAGAGCATTTCTCACTGAAAAATAACTTTGCTTTAAAAACTTCATGGACCAGGATGACTTTTACTTAGAGTGGGTTTTTTATAAACCTCCTTTCATGTCATGCTTATCCAGACTTGCTGAGGCCTGTAAATCTTCACATAAAGCTGGGTTTATACTGCAACTAGGAATAAATGCTAATTTACAGCTTTTTTTCCTTAGGCCAGGCAAAGTTGGTAGATCTGACAGAATGTTGCTTTGGGGTTTTCAGGCATAAATGAAGAATTTACCATAAACCTTAAATCAAGTCCACCCAAGCTACCAGCAGGATTATACAAACATTTGAAACCATGAAACATTTGATTTCTATTTTTTGCTGATAATTTAGGGTGATATATGGTGACTAACACTGGTTTAGTTAGGATGATTCATTAATTAAATAGCTGATTAAAGCAACCACCAGTGTTTTAATTAATCAGGCCATTAAATAAAGGTAAAGCTCTAGCCCTGTAACTAACACAACCTTCAAGAGTGAACCTAAGAAGTTCTTGAAGCAGTTTGATGTGGAGCCTTCCTTGGGGGTGGTGCTCTCAAAATGCAAGAGGATTTTCCTTAAACCACTTTTGTCTTCTAGGACTGTGTCCTAATAATGCCTTGAAATACTTTATCATATTCCTGCATACTGCACATCAGAATAAATAATAAATAATTATCATAATCAGAAAAAGTAATTCCTGCCCAGCTTTTACAGTAAATGTGGTGAGTAGATACAGGACCTTGTGTCAAAATGGCACATAGAGCCTGACAGGGAGGTGCTCAAAGTTCTCTGCTGCACTGGGATTCTGCCAGCTGCATTCAGAGAGGGCCAAAGTCCCTTCAGCCTGCTCTGACAGGTGTCACATTCACCTTTCCTGAAAATTCCCTTTGCCCAGGATTTTTCTCCTGGGAAGCTGAGAAGCCTCAGAGAAAAAGGAAAACAATTTTTATCTCATTTGCTTCTCCTGTGTTGTGCTCATGTGGAATGTGTTTGGAGATTGTTCACCCACAGGTGATTGTTCCATTGGACTCTGCTGTGAGTTGTTTTCACTCTTTGGCCACTCAGGGTCAAGCTTTGTCAGGACTCTGGAGAGAGTCACAAGTTTTCATTATTATCTTTTTAGCCTTCTCTAAGTAGCCTTTCTGTATTCTTTAATATAGTTTAGTGTAGCATTCTTTACCATAATATAGTATCATAAAATAATAAATTAGCCTATCTGAGAACATGCAGTCAGATTCATCATTCCCTCCTACATCTTGGAGCAACCCAAACACGAGAGACAGGTTGAGGTTCTATTTACAAACTGGAGTCTTCCAAAGCACTGCCCCTTTTTGAAAAAATTGAATACTGCTATACTCCCCATAACTTGAAGAGGATGCAATCCTTGAATTCTCTTGGCTGCATTTTCCTCAGTTTCAACAGCCAGATCAGAAAACTTTATTATCTTGGTACTTTATTGAATGTTTCATTGCAGAAATATTTCTCACTTCTTTCAGCTGTTGTTCACTCTCTTTGATTCCGATAGTGTTGTCCTGAGGCTAAAATGCTACTAGAATTTTATACTTTTTTTTTTCTCCTTTAAAGTATCTTTGATCTTTAGCCTTGCTTATGCCATCATCATTTTAATGTCTAAATGTTTATAAATAAGTGGAATACTGGAGAAGAAAGAAGCATAAAATACAGTCCTAAGGACAAAAATAATTTAAATTCAATTTACTTAATAAACAAGAGGTTCCCAGCCTAAAGTTCCACCTACAGCTTTCCAATACTGGCAAAATTTTAGTTTCCTAAAGAAATCCACATCTTTGTCTTTCAGGGAGCCTCTCTTCATCCTAAACCTGGATACTGAAGGAAATTTAGCTGTGGTTAACCCCTTGCACACCAATTTCAGCTAATGCTCTAAGCACTAACAGAGTAGTGAGCACCCAAGAGAAGTCTGTGTCCTTCACTGGTAGCATTGCACGTGTCTCTAATGCCCCCAGCTTCTCATAAATGAACATGTGGATAGCATTTGCCTTTTGGATTTCTAAATTTAGGCTTTGTGCCAATATCTACACAGGGCCTGCATTTCTCCTTCACTTTCTGGATTAATCCCCATCAACTGTGGCAAATCTTTGCTCAAGGGCCCATTTCAGTACAAAATAAGCACGTCCCTCTCTGGCTTTGGCCACTTTAAAATCAAGCTTTTATTGACTGAGTGTCCAAATGATAAGGAAAATCAAAAAACATGCCATGTATAAGCAGGGCAGGGCTCTGAAACACAGATTCATTATTGCCCAATTTAGCAGTGCTGGTAGAAAACAGCTTTGGAATTGTCTGGTTTAAAGGACATTCCCATGAGACTGTGGTGGAGTTCATCTTGCCTAAATGATTTAGAAAATCTGAAAACCATCCCAGAATCTACTTTTAGCCACTACTTTATTTTTTGAAGGAAGAGAGAGGTGGTGGCCTATTACTCTAAGTAAGGGCACTGCCCCTAGACCCAAAGTTGCTCTGAAGTTTAGCACCCCAGACACAGCTGTTTATTACACTGGCAACCCTATTTTGTTTGAATTTATCTTTGTTATAGATCTGGTAGTGTTACCAAGGATGCACCCTGATTTATACTGTTATGAGTGAGAGCATGGTCAGTGACAAACCAGATTCTGAGGTAGTTTCTCATTTTGGATAGACTTTTCATCAGGGTGGTCAAATGGGGAAGGTGTTTGAGTACTTTGGGATTTTTTTTGGTTCCTCAAAGTGTTTGGTTTTGTTTTTGTTTTTTCTGGGGGCATCATCTGAAGCAAGACTCTTGCTGAAGTGTTTGGAGATGGCCCTGCAGGATCTCTGGGTGGGATGTGGGGGGAAGACAGGACAGGGGAGGTGCCCTGAGTTCTGTTGGTGTGCCCCTGGGCCTGAGTATCTTGTGGGACAGGATGAGTTCTCCATCCCTTGTGGGTTCAGCCCTGTACCTTGAACGTTTGGAGAGCTGTCCACACGAGCACAGCCGCAGGGACCTTCTGCCTCGGGTACCAGCTGGGTACCAGCTCCTGCCCCTGCCGCTCCAGCAGCCTCCCAGGGCCGCTCCAGCCGCTCCTTTCCTTGCCCCACCAGATGTCCCCGGAGGCTGGGGACATTTCTGTCTCCCGATCGCGGCGGGGCAGGAAAAAGGCACCGGGGAGGGCTTGGTGGTGAGCGGCGGTGAGGATGCCTTTCTGCCCGCGGGGGAGAGCGGGGCCGGGGGCAGGGCGGTGCGGGGGCGAGGGCGGCTCCCGGCTCCCACCTCCCATCACCTCCCATCCTCTCCCATCACCTCCCATCACCTCCCATCCTCTCCCATCACCTCCCAGCCCTCGCCTTCCGCCGGGGGCTGCAGCCGCCCCCGCCCAGGAGCCGGCGTTCCCGGAGCCGGCGAGCGGCGCGATCGCCCAAACTCCTGGGAGGGGAGACACCACCCGCCGTCGCCTCCTCTTCCTTCTTCTTCTCCTCCTCCTCCTCCTCCTCCTCCTGCTCCCCTCCCCGCCGCAAACCCCAAATAAAAGGGGCGGGGGGCGGCAGGATGCGCCGCTCGGAGGGGAGGTCGGCGCCGCCGCCGGCCGCCTGATGCTGCCGCAATTCGCCATTGCCGGGCACGGCTCGGAGCCGAGCGGAGGGAGGCGGGGGGCAGAGCCGGGGGTCCCGGGGGCACAGGAGCAGCAGCCCCCCCTGCCCGGCCGCCCCCGCAGGCCGCGGCCGCCGTCCTCCCCCATGCCCGACCGCCGCCGGCGGGGGGCCCCGGGGGCCCGCTCCTGTCTCCTCTGGCTCTTTGTGTTGCTGAAGGTAAGTGCCGGGGAAGGGGAGGGAAGGGCTGCGCGGCCGGAGCATCCTCCGCGCCGCCTTTGTGTGCCTGCCCTGCCCGCGCCCGCTGCGCGCTGTGCCCGCTTTGTGCTGCGCGGGGATGCGCGGGGAGCAGCCCTGGCCGCCGTGCCCCGGCAGGGATGCGCTCCCTCCCTCCGTCTCCCACATCCCCCCGAGGGACCGGGCTGGCTCTGAGCCCCGTCCTGTGCCCGCTCCGGAGTGACCGGCCGGGTTTGGGCGGTTTTGGGGAGCGCTGTCCTTCAGCACCGCTCCCTCGGAGCGCTCGCACCTTTCCCCCCGCCCCGGCACGCTCCGCTGATGAGGATGCTGCTAACAAAGGGGCTGGATCGTGCCGGGTTTGTCGTGGCACGACTGAGCAGTTCTTTTTGTGTCTCAAGCTCAGCCTGTCTACTCGGCAGATGAATTTTTCAAAGTTCCGCCTCGTGCCGCCAGCTTGGTTCTCACACGGCGTTTTTCATCCCTGCGCTTTAGCTCGGTCCGTGGTTTTTAAGTGTATTTTATATGCTTCGTGTAACTTCTAAAAGAAAATGTATGTGCTGCCCAGGTGAATGCTGCCGGCTGCAAATGTCATTGCCCTAAAGAGCAGAGCTCAGGACTGCTAAAAACTTTGTTGTATATTTGTCAGTCACTGTTAAGCAGAGCTCTGCAACTAAGGACCTGACCTTTCAGAGCCTCATAAATGTAAATGTTCTGTGGAAATCATCAGGGTTCCCTGTGTCAATGAGTTTGCAGGAGCATGTCCTAGAGCAGCAGTGGTGTCGCTTCTAAAATTGACATTGCATTGACAGAACTATTTAAAGGGAAGATTTCACAGCATCTGTTCACATATAGTAGTCAACTGTCAGCTGTCTCATTTTCATAACTGCTGAAACATACATTTATGCAAGATAAAATGCTAATATACAGGCAAAATGTTGTTCTGTGGAATGTGGTAGCTTAAAATAAAAAGGACAGTAAGTCTGTGGATGTTATGGCCCAATAGAAAGATGAAGTTTCTAGTTTTTTCATGAACACAGAAGTGCACACAGATTTAAGTAGCTGTTTTATCCCACAATCAGAGAATGCACATTACTCTGTCCTAGCTTTAAAAAAAAAAAAAATTAAGGTGATTATGTGCTGTATTTTGTTGGGTTCTTTTTTAACTAGCATTGCTGTGGTCAAGCAGGACAGAAAATAGGTAGTTTAAATCTGTATGAAATGAATAATAAATCTGAAGTAATTGGGTAAGGTTTGAAGGTAGCCAAGGGCTCAGGTTTTCATTCTGTTGGAAAACAGCCATCAGTTCTCAGCTAAGTAAACCTGGGACTGGCAGGACAAAGAAAGCTGATGAGCATTAGCAGAATTTTACAGAGTAAGAGAAGGTAAAGCTGCAGTTTCAGACAGAGGTGCATCTGTATCTCCCTGTGTGACTGCATTATGACTTTGGTTGGATGGCAAGCCCACTGTAATTAGTTATCTTTGTACTGGTCTTGAACACTGCAATAAAAGAAGTGAGACTCGATAGTCAGAGTAAATCTGGTTACAGGAGAGAAGTTGGGTAAGCAAGAACAGTGCTCGATTCAGATCACCACAATAGGACCATTTTCCTGAGCCTGAAATTCACTGAATATTCTTCAAGATCTGTGTAATTTTTTTCAGTGACAAATAATTGAAAATACCTCATTTCAGAACAAGGCTTTTTCCCAGTTTAGCTCTGTTTAGTTCTACCAACCTGTTGAAGCAACACTAAGAGTAACCAGACTCGATTTATTAAATAGGTGTTTAACCTGGAAGTTAATCTTGTTGAGAAAGCAGTGGCATTGAACTGATGAATCTGAAGACAGGCAAAACTGATGTCTGTGTGCTTGCTGTTTCAGTGTTAGCAGCCCAAATGTCACTTGCTAAGCTGAATCTTCTTGATGTGGCCTTGATGCCCATCTGGCAATTTGTAAAATCATCAGCAGACTTTGCAAAGTGATAAAGCTGCTCAAAGCACATTTTCTCCTCTCTTCTCTTGTCTTCCAATTGTCATTATTTCATGGTGTGAAGTAATAGTGCCAGCTTGTTCCAACTCCTGGTGCTCTCTGAGGCTGCTGAAGGGTCAGTGACACATGGGACATTGCCCACTGCATGCCACGTGCCAGATGTGGTTGCCCATGGGCTACTAAGGTGTGGCTCCTTTCACAGTGTGATGTGGGTGCTTCCTGTGCCCCAGGGTAGGGGCATATTATTATTTCTGGAAATACAGCAATGTGATCTTGAACCTTTACCATTCTCCTTTAGCAGTTTTTTTTATGTGGTGGCTAATTTAGAAATTGGCAGAAGAAAGGCATTGTGTGTGAGCTCAGACACCAGGATGGATTCACAGTACTTGTGAGAGGAGCAGGGCTGTGGGTTTTGCTTCAGAGAAGACTCCAACCATGCTGCTGTAGGAATCTCTTAAAATATTGCTGTTTTGCAGTGGGTCTGAGTTCTCTGTTAGTTTGTTTCGCTCAGAATGGCTGGAAGGCAGAGTCTTCAGCAGCTTGCTCTGTAATCATCTCATTTTGGCGTGGCAAAGGCTGGGCTGAGCACAGCCCAAAGGAAAAGCTGTACTTCGGCTAAATAAATAAGAATAAAAAGTAGACACATTCCCTCATTCCAGCGGCTGATGTTATGTTTCCCATCTTTTCTAACTGCAACCCAGCAGCCTTGGCTGCCCTGAGCTCTGGCCAGCTGGAGTTCTGCTCTGGGTGATGTCCCTGATGTGTCAGATGTCCCATGCTGCTGGTGGCCTGCCCCTGAGAGCTCTGAGGTTGCTTTGTTGTATTATTTCTGGGGTAGAAGGTAAAGCTTAATTAGAAGACAAAAGCATCTTGAACAAGGCAAACCTGGTGCTGGGACATTGTTTACGATCTGTTCCTTCTCCAAGATGTTCTGAGCAAGGATCTCAGTTGGAAAATAATGAGAAAACTGGTTGTCACTGTGCTTCCATGTCCAGGCTAAATAGGAGTGATGACACTCTTAATGAGAATTTTCTAGAAGTAATGCATCTCTTCTTTCCAGGAGACTGAGGTCTTTGAATATCAGTCTTATATATGCTCTTCATTTAAATCAGCAACACCCTTTTTCTTTCTCTTAGCAAGGACAACTTTTTGTGTCTAGCAGGGCAGAATTTTGTCCAATACTGCATTAGTTTTTGTAGTTTGGCATCATAGTGAACTCTCAGCTCAGGTTTAATGGACCAAGACATGCAAAGAGACTGAGGTTCTGTATGACTTTACTCAGCCTTACCCAGCAAAGGAAATCTGTTTCTACTGGTGTAATTTTCAAGAATATCTACATCTTCAGTTAATAATCTGAAGCAAAAGCCTTGCCATCAGGGTGCTGCCTTTTCCTGCAGGAGAAACCTTTTTAAGAGAGAGGCTGATTTCACAGCTGAGAGCCCCAGTGTGTCACTGCTGTTTCCTCCTGCTGGGAAAAGCAATGAATGCATAATTTGAATTTTGCTACGGAGTCCTTTTGGCAACTCTTCTCTCTCCAAGAGACGGCAGCTGAAGCTCTTGTTGAGACAAGTTTTGTCTTCTTTCCTCATGGTTGTGTTCTACTAGTGTCAAAATAAAATAAAGAAAGACCCAAACCTACCTTACCAGCTCCTTTCTGTTTGCAAAACAAATGTGAGGGTTCCTCACAATGGTTTCAGGCCCAAAGGTAAAAGTCTTTTTTTCCTACCACTACTCTGGGACTGTATGGGAGAAAAAAGCATCCTCCCAGGAAAAGCAAGGACTTTTCTTTTTAAAAAAGCTAATTATGAATAGTCACCCTCAGCTCTGAACTTCTACAAGCCAGGTTCTCTCTCATTTCTTCATTTTCATGGATAATATTTGGATCAGGGTGGTTCTGGAGGGCAAAGGCAAAGAAGAGGCTGCCTGTGCCAAGTCATGTTTACAGAACTGCAGCAGGCACTTGCAAACCCCTCTCTGCCAGTGAGATGAGAGTCTGCCATTACCCTCTGGCAGATTTCCTCCTGATGAAATGACAGAGGAGCGTTGAGAAAAGATCCTTCATGCCTGCAGGAGTTATGAGCCCCAGGCTCAGATTGCACAGGGTCAGCAAGGCAATTTCTAGGTTGTATCACCCGGGTCAGAAGCTGCACTCAAGGGTGATCCCTCATCCAGGCTGGGGTGGGCTGTGCTGGGTGCAGACTCACCTGTGCTGATCCCCTGGCAATTCATTAAAGGGCTCCCAGGCAGTGCTGGCTGAACCTGAGTCCCACTAATCTCTGCATTTCTGCTGTCACCACACAGAGCAATCCAGGCAAATCATGGAATGACCTTACAGGGCTTCAGAATGAGTGCTAACCTGAACAGGGTCTTGTGTAAATCCAGCTTGAGACTTATTTTACCAGACAGTCTCAGCTCCAGGGAAAGGAGCACTTTTTTTACTTAGGCATATGAGTCAGGACAAAAAATGTCAAAAAATAAACCTTTGGGAACAGGTCTATTTGCTGAAGAACTTAAAAGACTCATAGCTAACTTTGATTCTATGTCTCAAAATTCTTCAAAATTATTTGCCTTTTTCATTGGAGAGGTACACATTGTCATCCTGAGCACTCTTATCTTCTAGTAAATTAATGATTCCATTATTGTTACCTTACTCTTTCAGGTTTTAAAAATTCTGTTCTTTATTCAAAACTGAGTTGGTTGCAACGTGAAGAAAAAAAAAAACTTTAATAAATGTTAAGAATATTCTGAAATTAAAATCTTTACACAGACTCAAGTACCTATGAGTGCACTAATATAAATTAAGAGACTGGTTTATTAAATGTTTTGCACATGAAATTGTAACTTTTTTTTTTCCTTATTAAATTTCTATCAGTGTAGATAGAGTTGAAAAGGGGAAAAATCTTTGAGACAAATGTGGCAACATATGCTAGCTGCCACATATGGAGTATAACAGATGAACAGAGAATGGGAAATACTGGAAACAGAAAGGTTACCTTGCTTTTCTCAGCACTCTGCAATCTCAAATGAACGGCAGCCAGTGAAGGGAGCAACTCCTAGGGAAGGAGTTTGCCATCTTTGCAGCCAGCCAAACATGATGCATTCCATTTCTGGAACCCCCTCATTCCTGTGCTGGGAAATTACAGTGGCTTTTAGAGGGAGTTCCAGAAATAAAATGATATGAGTGGTGTCTGGATTGCCAGAAAGATAACACTGTGCATCAGGGCTGTGCTGGAATGAGCGTGGCAAGCTCTGCAGTTTCCCTTCTTGTTGCATGCAGGCATTTAGGGAAGAAAAGATTTACAGTAAGCATGGGTGATGGAAAAGTTGGTGTCACAGCTGACAGCAACAGGGAGGAGAGTCAGCAAGAAAAGGTTTAAGCTTTGAGTGTACTGGTCTTGAGGTGATAGCATGGACATGAGAAGTGAATATGTGGGATATTTGAACAGGAAACATAATATTGGAGGTGGCAAAATGTGAGCATGGTATTTAAGCACAGGCACTGAGCACTTCAGAGGAGCTGAACGGAGATAATGGAAGTAAACAACTCTGAGCTATTATTCTATGTCAGTCAGAGATTTAACATGAGGTAGCTGTTTGGTAGATATGAACCTCTTGGGGATAAAAATCCTAAATTCCTTTCTGAGTTCTCTGTAAAAACAGATAAGGTTGCCTGTCAATCTACACAGTTGTGATTTCGAAGTGATTTGGCCTCAGCACTTTTCTCTGGTGTTGAGACAAGGGCCTTCTTGTCTTGTCAGAAGGGTTTGAACAACTGCAGCTCCTTTGTGTGCTGTAAACCTGCAGGTCCCCAGGTCAGCTGTGTTGATTTCCAGCTATATCACATGAAGGCCAAGTCTTTGGGGTGAGAGAGGTGGGTCCCAGTCATTAATTTGTCAATCTGACCAGCAGCTCCTTCGAGTTTAAGGGCTTTCAATAATTTCCTTGTCACATCCCCCCGGATCAGCCATGGAGGGGCTGTTCTTCAGTGCTGGGAGGAGCCCCCAAAGCAGGCAGACAGTCCCAATTGTCTGATTCCCTTTGTGTGATTTGCTTTCTGGCTTTTATCTGCGCCACAGCTATTCTGGATCATTTCCTATTTGTTCATATGGAAGTCATTTGAACATGGGAAATCTTCACTCCTCACTGATCTATTAAATGGGAAGGCATGGCTTCATTCCACTTACAAACATTGAAGAAACATTAAATTTGAGCAAGAGAAAAAAAGCCAAGAAAACACTGGAAAAACCCACACACACCCCAAACCCCAACATCTATTACATGTGGTGAAGAACAGTAGAAAGAATTGGGGAGAAAAAGAAAAAACACATGGAAAGAAGGCTAATTAGTGTTTTCCTAAAGCACTGCAAGGCAGATTTAAGGAAAAAAATGATCATTTTCCCAGAGCAATGAAATGAATTTATTTATTATTTGCTTAGCACTGCTGTGCCTAGCTTTGTTCTGTATGCAAAATACCTGCAGACTCTGCCTGGAGTCTGGAAGATAGACAGATCAAAATAAGGATGCTCTAGATAACTTAGAAATGATTATCATAAATGCCAGTTGCTGGGATTCTCCAAGGGCTGGTATACCTTCCTAAGAGAAGGCACAATTGTTTCCCCCAGGAGCTGAGCAGAGGGGTTTTGGTTGTTGTTGTTGTTGTTTGTTACTTGTTCTTTTTTTAAATTCAGTATTGATTTCTACAGGATGTTGTTCTTCAGAGCTTCTGGATGTTTACATCAGTTTAAAACATCAAAAATAATTAATAATCAATGTGGCTTTAATCCCTTCAAAGAGAACCCATTAACCTACAAAAAATGCTCTAGCTCACAATAGTTTCATGAAAGTGACTGTAAGCAGGGCAAGAGATGAAAGAGAAACATCACTCAGATATTTTCCTTTTTCAAAGAGAACTTGTATTTGAAACAGAGAGCACAGCTAATATTTTATTGTAGTCAACTCACTGTAAATTAGGAGGTTTGAGGGTTTTTAAAACAATTTTCTTTCTCTAACTTGCCTGCCTAATCTTGTAATGGTATTTTCTTGAGTCATCAGTGTCTGCTTCTGAGGAAAAGATGATGATGTCACAAAATCAATATCAGAGGATCCTGTACTGTAATCCCTTTTCAGGGAAGTCCATTAAATCAATGCCTCTCCTTCTGTGAGTAATGATTGTAGAATGAAGCCCTCTAATTTCACTCTGTGAAGGAATAAGCAGATGGGATGGGATTTTACATAATTAGCTAGCAGTTATTAAATACAACAGGAAAAATTATGATGTTTTCTGAAAGTGAAATGAATACATAGTGAATATCTAAGTGTATTCCAAAATGATCTCTGGTATAAAATTACTTCTCAGTTGCATTGCAAAATAATACGCTAAAAAAGCTGAAAAGGCTTTTTTATTTTCAAACCTTTTGAAAACTTACTCAGGACTCCATGGGCTACGAAGCCCCATCAGGTTTCTTTTAGCAGAATTGGGGGAAACCATGAAAACTACAGAATGATTCACCAGCATTTCACTGGAATTGGGGCACTCTGGGAACAGGCATGATAACTTTGCCCCCTCACCTGTTGTTCATGCGCAGCAGCGGTGTCTGTTAGCTGGAACCAGAACTGACGGGTTTCCTCCAATTCTCAGGAGCTATCAGAGAGTCCACTGTGCTTCTGGGAACGGCTCCAAAGTCCAAGTGAAGTCAATGGATGTTTTTATGCTGCTCTAAAAGGGCTTTGGAGCAGGCTGCAGTCCCAGCCGGGGGATGTGGCTCTGACGCGCAGCTCAGAGCCGGCGCTGGCTGGAGGCACAGACAGGATGGGTGTGATTTTCAGAATCTGAGAGTCTGATAGCTTAAAGAGTCTCCCCATCAGATCAGTCTTGAGGAACCTTGTTGTTTAGGGGGTGGCTGTGTTGGCAGGAGGTGGGGTGTTGTAATCCACGGCTGAAGCCAGTGTAGGAGCTCACTGATTCTGCTCTGGGGTGCTTTTCTGCAGACAGAGCCATCAATCTCCTCTTTCTCTTCCCCTCCTTGCTTCTTCCTCTGCTCAAATAAGAGCTCACATTTAAGGACATTTCACACTACAGCTCCTGGTGCTGGCATTGCAGCATTAGCACAGAGACATGGATGTATGGAAACCAAATTCTGTGACAATATCAGGTACTGCATCTGGATCTGAAAAATCTGGCTGGTCCCTTCTTCTTTAACCATGACACCAAAACCCAGTGACCATCCGAGGCCCTTGAGTTTCAGAACATAAACTCTCATCCTGCTCAGCTCAAGTGCAATCAGAACACAGAGCTATTATTTCCTAGACCCTTTCACTTACACCTTTGCAGCTCACTAGGGACCAGCAGACTGCCATAGGTGTGATAAAACAGATGGAAACAGCAGTTCAAAATATACTTATTTCAAATGAAGGAATGAACCAAAATTTGATAATTAATTTAAGATTGGTGCTTGGAATAATTCTTTTCCAATGGGCAAATGCACAGCCAGTGATCCCAAGCTGCATATTGAGTAGGAGAGCTTGGAGGAACTCATGGTGAAGTCAAACCCTTTGAATTCTTTCCATGAAGAAAAGTGGAGAAGTGTTCTTAGATGTCCATGCAGAGTGATTGTACAGATTAACCAAGCACTGTCTGTTTCTGCTTAAAACTTTAGAGGGCTGCATTGTCAAAAGCAATTGACAACAGCAATAAATAGTTTTGGCCCTTTGACTGTAGTGCTTCACAAGAGCTTTAAATGGGACCTATATCATTATTTACTTCATATTGTAAATATTCTTTAAAAATATGATTATTTAGTTTTTGGTGGTTTTAAAAAAATATTTACTCATCAATGAACTGAACTTTGCAGCATCGTTTCCACAATGTATTGTGGCAACCAAATACCCTGCAGCCACTGTCCCTCTGACTGGTGGGATGGGGAGGAGAATCAGGAAAGAAAGGTGTGGGTTGAGATAAGAAAAGCTGATGTATGGGCACTGAGCTCTAAGCATTGAGTCACAGCCTAGCTGTCAGACACCAGCTTTTCCTGGTAGGCATTACTGCACAAGGTGATGGACAGCCCAAATCAGGATGTCAGTAGGTGTCCAGGTGGAGGAAACAAATTCTGGAATGTCTGTTGTATGAGAGCCACAGTGCCTTCCCCATGGCCTCACCAGGAGGATGCTGTGACCAGAACATAGTTTCAGGTGACGTTATTTCAAGCACAAATAAAACATGTTCATGGGCATGACGAGGTTAGGAGATAAAATGGAAAAGAAGGAAGAGCGTTTTGGAATGTGCCAGAGCATATCTAGCCAGCTTTGTTTGTTCCAGTTATGCACAAGGCTATTTTTGCATCCCTTCTGCATTTGGTAGCTAATCTTTAATGAGGATGTGACCTGTTTGAGGATTGGCTTTTAGTAATGATACCTGGTAATGATTGTATGGGATCAGCTGCTTGTTGTCAACATGTACAATGAGTAAAAGTCATCTGCTGATCAGAGCATTTCCATTTTTTATCTGAAACATTTTTATTCCTTTCTCCCCTCCCTGGAGGGAGGGATTTATTTCCATTATGAGCACTGGTTATGTGATTAAACCATATGAGAGCTACTGGACTATCACAGGATACAGGATATCCAGAAAAGCCCAGATTTTTGAGGGGAAAACCCCCAAGACTTGCAAGGGAAAAAAAACCCAGAATTTTTAGGGAAAACCCAGAATTTTTAGGGCAAAACCCCAGAATCTGGAGGGCAAAATCCCAAGATCTAGAAGCAAAAACCCCAAGATTTTAAGGGTAAAACCCCAAGATTTTTAGGGGAATACCCCAAGATTTGTTTACCCTTCTAGCTGGCTTTAAGCTGGTATTTCTCACTCCATGGCATAGCTGGAAGGGTGTAGAGGGCGGATGCAGCACGTGGGGAAAGGGGGAGGCAAGAGATTGTGGAGGGGTATTGAGAAAGGAGGATCTTCAGGATTGTCCCCTGGTTGTCATCAAAAGGGCAAAAATGTGGTGGGGAGGAGGGGCTGTGTGCATCTCAGAGGGGCAGGGACACGTGGAACAGTTTAGGGCTGTGCAGGATTGGGGCTGGAAGGGATGTCTGGAGAGCATCTGCTCTGAGCCTCGAGCCAGGCCAGGGGCTCAGGGCTGTGCCCAGATCCGTTCTGAGCGTTTGGGAGGATGGAGATGGCACCACCACCTCTCTGGACAGCTTCCTAGGAGCCTGCAGGAGAGGAGTGACAGCCAATTAAGTCCTCTAAAAGATCATGAATTGGGACACAAAAGAGTATGAAATTTTTATTAACCTGACTGTTCTGTTTTGCAAATTCATTTTAAACTAAATTGGGCTGCCTTCCTTTGTAGAATTTCAAACTCCGGGTCACGGTCATAAGCTTTATGCTGAACTCTGCTTGTTTTCTTGCATTTATCAGTGCCTTGAAGCTTGAGCTTTAAATATTATATCAAGGGTACAATTTTTAGAGCTGCCAGTGTTAGAATGTACCTTAATTATCACTTGAGCTTTCTGCAGAGTCAGGCAGGTATCTGCCATCACTGCACGTTCACTTCACACCTTCAGAATTCTCAAGGAGGTTTCTGGATTTCTTTTTTCCCCCTTTTGTTTTTTTATTTTTCCCCTCCATTTTTTCTCCTCCTCTTCTGAGTTACACTTCTGGGAGGAGAATGACTTCATACATTTTACAAGCTGAGGTCTTGGGCATGCAGGAAACCATTAAAACCTCCCTGAGGGGATTTTTTGGGAGCAATATGAGTCAAAGGCTCTTGGGGTAGGACTGGCCTCTGTCCTGGCAGTGCTGGAGCAGAGAAATCTGTCATCACTGCACCCAGCTACCAAAATTTGTATAAATCTAGGTGGTGAAATCCATGTCCCGAGGGAATATGTGGAATCTTTACTGAAAATTCCTCTTAAACTTTTTGCATCGATAACGGAAGCACTGCTCCCAAAATCAATAAAAGATTACAGGGACTCAATGCGCTTAATGAGCTCCAAAGGAACAGTTTGGGCTGTGATTACAGCCTGACTTCTGTTGCCTGACTCTGCATTGTACTCTGCATTTTATTCCTAATGATTTATAACTTTGGAGGGGAGGATGAGTTCAGGAATTTCTTTTTTTTTTCTTTTTCCACAGAACTTTGTGCCTTGAAGTTATGTTAGTTCATACTTTTAACTGTTTACTTGTGCATGCCAGAATACAGATTTCTGGTTTTTAACTGGGGTTGGACAAAGCTTCTCTGGTTTTGTCCAGAACACTACACCCTTCAGGACAGTGAGAGGGATGGCTGGGAATTGCTGGGTGCCCAGGGGGAGTTTTTGCAATGGTGATGGAATGTGATTTTTGCATGGGGAGAGGAGCCCCAGCCTGTGAGAGGGGAAGCAGATGGGCTGCAGAGATGTGCCTGCATCCTGCCCCCGAGGATGCACGTGCTGAGCTGAGAAGGCTGATAGAGGGGAAGAGGAGTGTCCCCTCCTGCCCCCTGCCAAATCCATCTCTGTGCTGTCAGAAATGGCTGTGAAATGGGAGTGCTGGGATTTTTCTCTGCAGGAACGGTCTAGTCACGTTTATCTCTTTTTCTCTTTGCATATTGGCACGTTCTCTCTGTGTGCCTATTTATCCAAAGTCTTTACTTGGAGTGTTGGACTAAAGGTCATATCATCTTTTTTCTCTCTTTCTCTCCTTTTTTTTTTTTTTTCTCTAGTCCCTCTGTTCTAAAGATGTCAAGCTAAATAACTGATGATTTCTTCTGATGCCAGAAGGCCTTCATAATATGCATATTAGGGTTTAGTGTATTTTTCTTTTTCTGCATCTCAGTGCTCTCAATTTGTATGCAGAGCCATCCTCTTACCATGAGCTCCTGTGCCCAGAGCTGAGGATTATGTTCTTATCCAACATATGTACACAGCCTGAAATGCTAAATCTCAGCTACTAGAGGAACAGAAAGATGTTATGGTTAAAGGAACTGTGTCAAAGCAACCCGTCAGATCATCTATAAATCATCATGCTTGAGAGGCAAGATAAGGATACACTTTGAATATGTGTCCCCTGACCAGTACTAATTCATAAATTTAAATATTGCTACTCTAACTGGGAGGGATTAAGCACATATGGGTTTCTATTTAAAATAATAAGCCCCAGTTTGGTGGCAGTGAGGGAGGAGTCTCTGTGGATGCTGTTTTATGCAGAAAAGGCCGGATTTTGGTCACCTGTAGCATGGAAACAGCATGGCCATGGCACAGTGGGTTGCTCCCTTGCCCTTCAGCCAGCCCTGCAGAGAGACCAGAAGTCCCTAGGGATGTCCCTGTTCCATCCTGTCCCCCCTGCAGCAGCTCCTGCAGGGGGAAAGAGAGGGCAGGAACAACTCACCTGGCTTGTAGCTGCACCCATTTGTCCACCCATGGATAAACTGCAGGCTAATCTGATTTCCAGTTTGTGAAAATGCACTCGAGGGAGAGAGGAGGAACACCTCTGAGGCAGCAGCTTGTTGGAGAGTTTAAAGAAATGTCTAAGAAAGTGAAAAGATTAATCTTTTCCTCTTCTTTCCCATCAGGGCTTAAATACTAGATGACTTTTTTTAATGGGCACTGTGTGAATGTTTTATTTATTAATCCTGTGCAAAAAATGCCGTAGAGAATGGGTATTCAGAAGGTTTTAGAAGCAAAATAATAATTTGCATTGACTGAAAAACATTATTTTAATAGTTTTTGCTATGATATAGAAGCCCAAGAAGCTTCCCAGCAAATATTTCTATTCTCCAGAAAGAACACTTCAGCTTTCAGCCCCCTCTAAAGAAAAAAGGAGGCAGGGGCAGGTAGTCAAAGAAAATTCAACAGCTAACAACCACTTGAAGTTATCTGCAAATAATTACAATTGACTGAGATCTGTATTTTTCCAAGAATAAAATGCCACCCCATTTTCCCCATTTATCCTCTCCAGTGTTTGTCCCCTTGCTATTGTTTTCCTTGGCCTCTTTCCTCTCCAGCCCACTTCTTCCTTTCTGCTTCACTTGCCATCCCTGAATCTCCCCATCTGCACTTAACCCTGCTCGAGTCCCTTTGGCTCCCACCCACCCTGCTCACCTGCCCTGTGTCACCTCATTTCTCCTGTATTTTGCTTTTAGCTCCCCTGTGAAGTGCTGTTTCTCCAGCAAACATTTCGGGATCGAAGCTTTGGAACAATCAAAGCAAAGGCTCCTCTGCACACACCATTTGCAGTCATTTAACTTCCAGAGGAATGCTAAATAGTCACAAAAAGACTGTGATTGCATGAAAAGACTATTTTAGTGAAGATAGCTGTTATTCAAATAGAGATCATATTTCTCAGGGAAAAAAAAAATGGGGCCAATTACTGAGCTTTGTCATCTACACTGTGAATTCAAATGAACTTGATCCAAAGCAGCCTTGTTACACTGATTTTTAGCACTGATTTTTTGTCTGACTGAATTATATATACAGCTTAATATACACTACTGTTAGAGATAAATACATCTATTAATGAATCTTTCCCCCCCAACTTAAAATTGATTTTTATTCTCCCTCCACTACCTTCACCTTTTCATGTGAGACACTTAATGCAAGTTTGTTTGGGTAATTTTGTCTGACTGAATTATATATACAGCTTAATGTAAAAGATAAATACATTTATTAACGAACCTTTCTCCCCCCAATTTAAATTTTTTTCTCCCCCCACTTCCTTCACTTTTTCATGTGAGACACTTAATGCAAGTTTGTTTGCGTAATTTTGTCTGACTGAATTATCTATACAGCTTAATTTAAAAGATAAATACATTTATTAATGAACCTTCCCCCCAGTTTAATTTTTTTTTTCTTCCCCCACTGCCTTCACCTTTTCATGTGAGACATTTAATGCATTTTGTCTGCCTGGATTGTATGTACAGCTTAATATACACTATACTACCAAGACTGGGAGCTCCAAGCCTTTGTGAAGACCTTAAAATTGATTTTTATTCTCCCCCTACTACCTTCACCTTTTCATGTGAGACATTTAATGCAAGTTTGTTTGGGTACTTTTGTCTGTCTGAGTTATATATATTTCTTCCATTTATCATGCTCTAAGCTTTCTGGTAGATAAATTGGTCCTACTCTGCACCAGGACAGGTTGATGGCCCATAAAATAGATTTTCTAGGACTATTGCTGTGGTTACATGGTTTATACTAAGGCCCTCCCTAAAAAGTTCTAAACCCACCATTACCAACAATAGTGGGGTTCCCCCAAACACAGAGGAATTTCATTAATTCCATTATTAGCAGGCTGGGATGCTTTCCCTGGAAGGTGAAGGACCTTGCTTGTGAATATCACTGTCTTAAGTTCTTACAGTTTTTGCTAGAAAACCAGCCACTCTGTCAGCTTGTGAAAGCAAACAAATAGTGAGCTAAAACCACAAAAGGACATTCCATGAGGGTTATCTTCAGAGCTCCATCCAGGGGTGGGAAGCCTTGTGGTGGTGCATGTGGGGGTGTTTGAGGGTCCCCAGGACGAGGGAAGAGATGAGAGCCTTGACTCCATCTTAAAACTTCCTAATATCTCCCTAGATAAACTTTTCTGCAGCTTATGGAGTTATTCTAGACAAGCATTAATACACAGACCATTGTTCTATTTGTTCTTCCTTTTCTACTTCTCACATCATTTTTCTGCTGACCTATCTCATGGCTGCTGCTTCACTCCAATCACAGCTCTGCTGTCTCTGAGGCTTGCCATTTGCAGCTTTCCCAAAACCCTCAGATTTTATGTATTCCCACACCAACCTGCTGAGAGTGCTGAAATGGCAGTGCACATGCAGAATGGCTCAGAGCTAAGAGAAAAGTGTTGCCTTTATGCTTCTGAAGGTGCTAGGAAGAACTGCAAATGCCTTCAGAGACATCTGCCTGTGTGTTTCTGTACAAACCCAGCAGTTTGGTTTCCTTATTGTCACACCAACATAATCAGAGGTGGAGCAGCGAGGCAGGAGCCAAGAAATTTGTGAGGAAAGGATGCTGGAACTGCTGCCTTTCGTGTCCTGTAACACATTCCCTGGATCATCTTTGCTAATGGGGGACGAGGGCAGACAGTAAAAATGGCCAAAGTTTTGGTGAAGATCAGATCACTTTTAATCATGGGAGTTCAGTTGCCTCCTGGCCACCTCCAGAAATGATTTGCCATTAAGTGAGACTGTACATCTCACCTGTCACTTGAAACAGGGGCTGGAATTGAAGTACATTCAAAGCATTTCTCATTATCAAGCAGATGAAGTGAGCTGAAATGGAAGCGTTCTCTTGGTCAGCAAACCAATTACTGCTGTAAAACCTTGCTTGACTTTGTTTTGGTAAACTGCAGCTCTGCACTGGAGGTGGCTATTTTTAGGTTTTGACTTCAATTGGAGTTTCTGCTGAAGTGGAAGCATCTCAGCAGATTAGCATGGGACAAAGGATAATTAAATCCTGGCACCTGAAGAAGCTGAGGGGTAGAGAGTATTCACACTGGTGTTCACATAACTGCTCATGTCTGTCTCATTTCCAAAGGAAAATGAAAATTAACAATGCAGTGTTTTAATGATTCCATATCTGTGTTTAATTGCAGTTTGTAAACCTGCAGGTTGTAAACCTGTCATGATTATGCAATGAATATTCTGAGTTTATTTTCTATTTTGTTGTGGTTTTTAATTATAGATTAACATGTCCTTTTCAGACAGCTTGCAGCTGGGTATCCTGCTGCCCATGACACACCTAATGCACTTGCAGGGAAGGGAATAAGATCCAGGAAAGCAAATTGCTGCCTGCTCTGATCACAGGAATGAGCAATTTACTGAATGCAGACTAAATTTCAGTCATAAGTAATGCATTAACATTGGTATTACACCATCAGCATTGCCCTTCTGCCCTCAGTAAAACTAAAGAAAGTTCACCTTTTAAATTGTATTCAGCTTTATAATTGAGCACTTTGAGTGATGGGTTCATCTAATGCAAGCAAAAGGAAGTGATTTACAATGTCTGTCAGTAGAACATGGTTATGTGAGGAGAGATTAACAATCATAATTTCAGACTCAACAGTATTTAAAATTCTGAATTGTCTGTTTGAATGCAAATGCTCTGTCTTAATTAGGTGAAATAACCCTTCCTTGCTTGGGTGGTCCCCTAAATTAGTGACCAGCCTAACAGCCTCAGGATCATGCTTTTGCATTGTTTAATCTGTTCCAATCACACAAAGTGACAGAAAAAAAATAATAAACTGGTCTCATATATGGAGCACAAGAGGAATGCTTCAGATCCAAACTTCTCTGGATTTGTTGCCAATTTTGGGTTTTTTTTTTAAGAGGAAACTGATGGGCAGCAGCGGGCTCAGCTCAGATCTGCCTGGCTGAGCAGTGCTGACTGTGGGGGCTCCTGCCCTGCAGCAGAGGTGCCAGTGGAGAGTCACCAGAGCAGCAGAGTGACCCAGAGCCCTGCTGGCACGGTGCACAGGGGTCACTCAGGTGAGGAGCAGGTCTGGGGCTGCTCCCTGTGCTGTGCTGGCAGCTCAGAGCCCCTTGGCTGCGTGGGGCTGCAGGGCAGGGCAGTGATTCCCTCTCATAAATCTAATCAGGTCAGCCACCCTGAGCAGCAGAGCTGTGGGGATGGGGATCTTCAGCTGCTGAGCTCACAGCTGGGCTGCTGACATTTCCATGGCCCCACAACCACAGCACAGAGCTGAACTCCTGCCATGTGTGCACTGCTGAGTGGCACCCCTTGAGTAAACCATGAGTAAACTCCTGAGTGGCAGCCCTTCCACGAGGGCACAGCAGCAGAACCAGGCTGTGCAGAACCAGACTGTGCCACTTTGAAAGGGTTTGGCACTGCAGGGCAGCTGCACTTGCAGCAGGAGCCCTGGGAGTGATGGATAACCAGCCCACACTGGCACCTCCCAGAAGGACAAACTGCTCCTGGGGCTTGGCCATTGCAGCTGAGATCTGTCTGGGGTGAGATTTACCTCCCATTATCCATTAAAAAGATGGGTATAGCCTGGGCATCAGCTGTGTGTTTTGCTGTGCACTCAGTGGAGGGGATTATACATCCCAGATATTTCATATTGGTGCCAAGGTGGGGTAACACCCTCCACACTCAGTCATCTCCATCCAGACAGCAGGATTCCAGCTTGCTCAGACAAGGTGCCCCAATTTCAAAGAGTTTCAGCTGAGGATGAAGGAAATCTAGTGAGGAAGCTCCAGGTTTTCTGGCAGCAGCCAGCCCTCATGCCCAGGAGTCTCTTCCTTCACAGCTCAGGTTGTCCTGTGATGGTTTTTCTTGTCTGTGTGACAGCACAGGCAGAGGGATTTGGAGTTTGTTTTGCTACAAACAAAATGTAGCATTGAAGATTACCTGTCATCCTGGAATATTAATACCTGAATGAAATTTCATTTAGAAATTGTTTGTAAATTACATGGAAAAGTGAGGGGTACAATCTTTCTAGCTGTGCATGGCAAGATCTTTTGTGGGGGTTTTGTGCTTTAGAAAATAGTGATGTTTTGAGAACTGACAACTTTAAACTTTCACAGCTATTACAAGCAGTATTTCTAATAATTATTAGACATCACAGTGAAACCTGCTTGGCCTCTGGTTCCACTATAATTTTGAAACTCCCATTAGGCTCTTTGGATGCCATCACTGAAGTTCATATCTCTTAAATGCACCTTTTGGGCTGCATACGATTTTATGGTGCAAAAATCAGGAGAATTTCAGTATCTCTTGCTCATGAAAGCTTCTGGGTAATTTCAGCTGTTTTGAATGAATTCAGACTATGGTTTTCAAAGCTCTGAGAGAGATTTAGAAGACCATTAGTGGGAGGAGAATATTAAAGCATCAGTCTTATGTTTTAAGCCCAGAATTGATTTCAGCTGCCATCACAGAGTGGTGAAGTCTTGGTGATGAAACCAGCCTGAAAGCTAGCCAGTCCTCTTTCCCTTTGTCATCGTGCAGGCTAAGCCAAGAAAGCATGGATGAAATAGACAAATATTTATGAGAGACCTTCCACTTGCTGTTTTGGAGAGAGAGTTTGGCTTTTAGGGTACACACAATGTGATTATTCAGCTCTGGCTACAGGAAACATCGCTTGTGTTGGATCCTCAGTAAGCCATAAGGCTTAGAGCACAGTCCATGATTACCTAATGAGGTAATTTATTCCATCAGCCTCCAGCCTCTGGGTCTCCTGAGACAATTTTCCAAATTGTTTGTGTTGGTTATTGTATTTTTGTCTGTAGACTCCTACTCCTTTTGTTAACCTCCATACAGGTAGCTAAGAAAATGTCACTAATTTTGGCAAGCACTTGCTCATATTTCTTGGAAATATTTTGATTTTTGTTATCCATTCCATGAAAAGTGCTGTAGGAAGTGGCACAGACATCTCATGTTAAACTGGAGACACAATAGAATTGTTTCCTTTTACATTTAATTGCTTACTAAAACTGATTTGAACTCACATGAGATTCATTTGCAAAACATCTTCCCCACAAGCTGAAATAGCAGCACCAGCAGTAAAATCAGCCTCAAGGTGCTTTCTTTTTCATGGATCTATCCACCTAGATCCTTCTATCACTACACACTGAGCCCACATCACTTCACTTTGTATGCTTTGCTGGGTTCCATTTAGTAGTTTGGATAGTTCTACTTGTTTCTGGTGGTCTAACATGGTGTTGTGTTTGTTCTTTTAAGCAAAAGAAAAAGGTGGGATTTGGAGATTTCTTTGGTTATTTGAATATATTTTTAATTTTTTTATTTTTGGGGTTTTTTTTTTGTCTTGTTTATTGTGCGTTCTTTAAATGTAATCTTCCTAAAATGTTTGTGTTCACATCAGGCTCCATAATACTTTTCCTATTCTCTTTGTTACTGTTACTAATGTTTTACAGAAAAAATCAAATCGCTATGCACCCTTTGAAAGGCTGAAATTTGTCTTTGAAGTGTAGTGTGATATGGGCTCGACAGCTCTTTGAAACAGGCAAGGCTGGAGATGTGGAATGCAGAAATCCTCCTGGATACAACCCACTTCTGGTGCCTGAGTTTCAGAGAAGTGGGTCAGCAGATTGTGCTAGTGGATGAAATACGTGGTCAGGATTGTTTGCTTGCTCTGGTGTTTGAGGGTGGCTCACATTTGTGTTTCTTCTCTTGCTTTTTGTCCCAGGCAATTTTATAATCTAGATTTTTGGTTCAGGCATCCTATTCCTTTTCAAATCAGGATAATACATTGCTTTTATTTCAAGTTGTTCTTACTGTAGGTACTTCTATTATTCATAATGTGGATGAGTAGGGGAAAAAAAAGCTCACACACTGATAATTAGGCATACACCAAACCCCATAAACTGTGGAATTTCTTAAAGTAATAGCTGAATCTTATGATAATATTATTTTAAACAAATATTTCTTGAATAAACTGGGTGGCTAGGAGTGGTTTTTCTCTTTGCAAAACTGAATAACACCAGCACTACACGATAATAGTTAATACCCATGTGAATATTTCCATCTCAGCTGCCAATCTGCCCCTGCTTTACACAGCAGTGTAAGTAGCTTTTCTTGCTGGGTTTATGGGAGGGAGTTTGCTGTACCACACACACCTCACAGATGGTTATGATTTCTAGAGCTGTCACTCAATTGAGCCTGATCATAATTTAGCCCATGGGAATCCTTCTCACTTATGTTGCTCTTCCCTTTGTTAACATAAAAAAAAAAATAAAAATCAAGAAGTGGGTAACCAAACCAAAGTCTCTTATCTATGGGAAGCAGAATTTCCCTCCTACATTATGCCTCTGCCCTGGACCAGCATCACACCTCTGTGCAGACACAGCTTTGTTTGGTTTATTTGGGCCAGTGAAACCAGGATTTTCCTTGGCAGGTGTGGGTGAAATTTCCTCTGAGCTTTTCATGGTGCCTCTGCTGGGGCTGCTGCTCCTCTTACAGCCCCCCTGGATTTTAGGGATGAGCCTCACAGCCAGGCTTATCTACTGCCACAAGAAGGCAGCAACATTTGCTCTCTAATGCCCTTGGAGCTGGATTAAGTAGGAACCTATAAAAGAGGCTGTATATCCCTTTCCACTACCTTCAAGCCATTTATTCCTATTAGCATAACTTTTTTGGCATCAATTTATTTTCACTCTCTAAGATCACTATCAAAATGCAGCGAAATTAATTCAGAAAAGAATATGCAAAGGAAATAAAAATATGCTAATCCCAGGGAATTACTTTTTCATGGCTCAAATAAAAGCATCTTCCTTCTCTTTCTCTCTCTGCCTTTCTGCTTTTTATTTCATTTTTATGGCTGTAATTTGAAATCTTAGGCCCTCATTTCTGCTGAGCGTGAGAACAGCTTACACATTTCACTGGCACATGCAGAGGTCTTACTGTAACTTTATCTTCACCTTGTCACAGGGGTATTAAGAGGCTTGTGACAGATGTTCTGGTTCTACCAGAACGAAATTTTAAGCAGGGTGCGAGTGAACATGACATGGATATTGTAACTGGTTTATGCCTGGTTTATACCCTTTCTATTTTTTTTTTTCCTACTTCCTCTTAAAGTTATTCCCCTCATTCTTCAGAAGTTAGAAATTTTAAGCAGGATGCAAGTGAACATGACATGGGTATTGTAACTGGTTTATGCTTGGTTTATACCCCTTTTTTTTTTTTTTCCTACTTCCCCTTAAAGTCCTTTCCTCTCTTTCTTCAGAAGTCATAAAAGGTTTGTAATTATCTGGGCAGGTTAATGTTTAACCTCCTGATTTCCACCAGATGTATGTGCTGGGGTTTGTAGATACAACCAGAGCTTTGGACCAGTAAGACTTTCTGAACTGAAAATATTAAATAAAATCAAGGGCATACCTCATATTGTCATCTGAATAATGTATGGGTGTCCTATAACATCTCAGAGTAGATAATTGGAGTTTCATGACTTCTAAGACTGCTGATGTATTTAGAACACTTTGTTGCTTTGTGGAGCACCAACAAAATTTGATTTCAGCTTCAGGAGGGAGGCATCTGTGATTCCTGCTTTGCAAAACCCAAGCCCCATTACTGTGAGGGATCACACTGTAAGTCAGTGCCAAATTAATTTAATTCCCCTTGTGTTTATGTGTTGAGTGGGTGAGAGCAAACATTTCAGCACCTTGGAATTCTTCTAGTTACTTGCCATTTAATGCTCTTATCAGACAAACTGTAAATAAGAGTGCAATTAATTATTCTCTACTTACATGACAAGTTTGGTATAAGTTCCATCCCCCTGGGAGTCTATTATTTACCTGGTGGTGAGGGGAAATTACTGCAGGGTTTTCTGGAGACTGCCTGGAAGATGAACCTGAGTATTGTGATTGTGTGGTTCCCAGATGAAGGAAGGAATGGTGAATCTGACTCCAGGTTCTTAGAAGGGTAATTTGTAATTTTATGAGACTATATTTTATTAAAGAATGCTATACTAAACTATACTAAAGAATACAGAAAGGATATTTGCAGAAGGCTAAAAGATAATAATGAAAACTCATGACTCCTTCCAGAGCCTTGACACAGCATGACCCTGATTGGCCAATGAGTCAAAACAATTCACATGAAAAAAACAATTAAACAATTCACTTGTTGGATAAACAATCTCCAACCACACTCCAAAGCAGCAAAACACAGGAGAAGCAAACGAGATAATATTGTTTTCCTTTTTCTCTGAGGCTTCTCAGCTTCCCAGGAGAAGAATCCTGAACAAATGGATTTTTCCAGAAAATATGACTGCCACACCTGAGTTTTGTGTTCAGTCCACATCCTTCCCAACCTGTGAACCAGATTTTACTTAGGACCCCCACAAAAAAGCAAGCATTTAGGAGACACCAGCTCTTATAATTGCAGCTGGCTCATTTTCACTTGCCTGAAAGAACCAACATATGGTAAATCCTTTATTCCTAACTAAATTTTCTGCGTAAGGAAGCTGCCAAATTGTTAATTCTGGAAGCAAAATCGCAGTGCTTATCCACACTAAAGATGCCACAGAAAGCAATGCCAGCTCCACGTGTTGCAATTCTTTCCCAGAGGCACTTTTTTGGGGTCAATCTGTGCTTTGTGTCCGTGGTAAGATGCTCTCCTTCCTCCTGCTGTAACCACTGGAGTGCTCCCAGGGTCAGGGGCTGCATGGGTTTTTCACAAAGTATATAAGAAAAATCAGTAAATCTATTTATCTTTTCCAACAGCAGTAGGACTGAAGCCTGGTTTTGGCCTCTCTTCTTTCTGATGTCTTAAAAAAAAAAAATTAGGCAGAAAATTTAAGCATTGCTAAGTGTGAAAAGTCCTCCAAAATGTGAGACAAGAGAGGCGTGAAGACATTTGCAGAGGAGGAAAGGAGGGAAGGGTCTAATTAACCTTTCCCTTTGTCATCTTCACGTTTTTTCTTGAAATTTTTATGCACCTTCCAAATTTCAAGGCAAAGATCTAATGCATGAATAGATACAAAAATATCTTTCCTCTCCCTGCCCCAACTATAATTTGGGGGGAAGGAAATAATAATTTTAAGTTAATTTCTCCAGCACTACTGTAAGTTTTAAAGGATTATATAGAGACCATATAAACCTTAATTAGAGACGTCACTAATAACTTCTGTAACATTACCAAGTGCTTTAGGATGGCCCAAGTGTCAAATAAGTAAACCTTTGTACAAAACTTTCCCCAGGTGCAGTGGATGGCAGCATTAGCAGTGACCTCTCAAGAGGGAAGACTGAGTGCTGTAGTTCTCAGTATGCAATCAATGAAATTCAAGGTTGTGTGACATAATGATTTTTCTTATCTTCCCCCAGCTATTCTGTCTGTTTTGTAATTGCCTGCTGCTTCTCCAGGTGCTGGAAACAAGATCTTACTTCTAATAGATATTGAGAGATTTGGGGCTTTTCTTAACAGAATGCACTAAGACACTTAACATGTTAATAGTACACCGTGATCTGAAAACTCTCTTTTTTTAGAAATTGAGTTTCCAGTTAAATCTCTTGAAGTGTTTCCATTTTGTTCAATTGGGCTTTGTTTAAAAAGAAAATAAATCTTGCAAAGAGTGTGGAATTATCAGTTTGGGTTTCATCTGTGAAGGAAGGAGATTCATTGACCATCTTGATATCAAATGTGCCCTGTTGGAGATGGTCTAGACTGAAATGTAGTTTTTGTGCATCCCTCCAACCAGTCCTGGCCGCTTCTGCTCTTCCTGATTATCCATAATTTACAGCACAGGTATGGCTTGGTGGAGCAGGCTCTCTCAGGACCGACTGGTGTGCTAAAGACACCTTCTCCTCTCCAACATTATCATTTTTTTAGCTTTCTCTTCACATGAATTGGATATTCACATAAGTGTACAGAACCAATTTTCTGTGGTCTTCTGTCTGGAGAAATTTTTTTCCTGGTTGATTGTCTCAGTACTATTGCAAATATTAGCCATTCCAAAAGAATGAAAAAAAGGACAAAAAAAGGCAAATGTATAAATCTGAATGCTGCTTGAAAGGGAAGAGGTAAATGAAGTAGAAGAAAGGCTTTACAGATTAGAAATAGGCTAAAGAAAAGCAGCTTTATTCAGTAACAAACTGCCCAAAGCCAATTTTAACCATGAAGAGGTTTGTCATTTCAGCTTGGAATAAAATCTGGGGGCAAAAAAAAACCCCAAAACAAACCCAAAAATGAAATGGTTTAGCCTTTCAAGGTGAGAAAGTAGCAAACCAACACATTTGCACACCACTGGGTAGCAGGAAGCAGCCAGAACAGCATTTCTCATTTACCTGCATGCCAGGGCATGATCCTGACTGCAGCTTTCCAGGTTTGTGGGAAATTGGTCCTCAGATCCCATTGCAATTCAATTGGAGACAGCTGTCTAATTTCCTCCTCTGCAAATCTCATTTTCTATGAGGGACACAGCCAGAGAGGGCCAAAAGCAACATCCCTCAGGTAACACAGCCCTGTGTTCAGCCTGCTGAGCTCTCTGGTTTAAACCAGCAGCACCAACAGGGATGTAACAATGGCCTTTATTATTATTTAAGGATGTGATTTTAATAGGAATTCCACAAAGGGAAATTTTGGAAGAGAGAATGTATTGCTTTACACAGGAAAGGGAAAGCTGCTGAATGGAAATGCTAAATTCCCATCAACCCTCTGGCTGTGAAAGGACATCTAAGAAGCTTCAAAGTTCTCTGTTATTGTGTATGAATTTGCATAAATCTCTCATCCCAGAAATGAAAATACCAAATGCCTCGAGCCACAAGATACTCAGTGTATTTCTGATTTCACTGTGACAAAGGAGCCTTGGCAATCTCAAGGAGATGAGTGCTCTCCAGGGACTCCACTCTGATTTCCTTTAGAAGTTGGCACAGCAAAGGTGTAAAATGGCTTCAGATGAAATGATTCATGAAGTAATTAAAAAAAAACCCAAACAAATAAAAACCAAAAAACCCCAGGCTGGTGAATGAGGTATGATCAAACAATAGTTCTATGGTGTGGATGAGAATTTAATCAATATTCAGGAGTGAATTTTACGTCTTGCATTTTTCTGGGGTTAGCTCATGGTCTCCTTGACCTTCACTCTCCCACTTCAGGGACTGACTACTTCTCTTTACATTGCAGTTGGTTCTTTGAGCTACACCAGTTTGTCCTTTCTCAGTCCACTAAACAGCCTCCAGCTTCTTGTGAAGGTCAGGAATATGAAGAGGATTGCAATAAAATAGCATTGTTCCAAAATGTGCTTTTTTATTAGCATTAAATCTGGCAGCAGCTGCTAAGGGGAAAGGATCATAAACATTATTGGGCTCTTTTAATTACAGTAAAAGACAGTTCCAGGTTGTGTTATCCTGTCTCCTTTGTATTCAGCTTGAATCTTTCCAGGGTAGAACTGTGATATTGAGTTCTGTCAATATAGTGTTCCTGAAATCATATACCTGTGGAATCCAGATCCTGTTTGCTATCAGAGCCAGGTAGACCTATCAGCAGAAATAGCAAGTAAGTTAAGTGAAAGGAATGTGACACTTGCTTTTTTTGGCATGAAGTGAACAATGCCAATGACTATAATTTGCAGCCTATAAATATTCATGAGGAAGAGCTTAGTTTCTGTGGCACATACTGGAACTGGGTTGTTCTGTTGAATTTTTCCATCAAATTCTGGGGAAATTCAGATAAGTTAAGACTAAAAAAAGCAGTAAATAAACTCATCCAAGATGGGTTTGTCTGATTTCTCTCAGTATGGCATCTGTTCTCATTCCTTGAGTCAGAGCCTGGGGTTTAAACACTTACTTGACTTGTGTTTAAATTGCTGAAGTGACAAGCCTGGACTGCAGTTCTACTGACCCAGTTCTCTCTTCAGAAGATTCCTTTTCCTGCAGAGTGAGTGATGTGTTTGCAACAGGGCAAGCCTGTGCTCCCCTCCTTACGTGCTCAGAATTAGCTAGCGTGTTTTGTATATTTTAATTTTCAAGCCGCTTGCAAAGTGCTGTGGTGGGTTTTTTGGGTGTGGGTTTGTTTTTTTTTTTGTAATTTGTTTCTTGTTCTCTGTTATATACATTTATCTTAGACTTAAGATAAGTGTCTTACCTGCACAGGCTGATTCCTCAAATTGGTGGAGTTTCTAATGTAGTGAAATCAGGCAGCTGAAAATTAGCATTTATGTGCCAACCCTGGGATGTGAGATTGTGAGAGAGATAAAGAGAATTGACTCCTGAGTTACTACAAAGAAGGAATGGTCCAAAATTGTGGTGGTTGCTCAGCTCCCTTGGGCCCTGCTCACTTAATCTCTGCCCAAAGGCTGAGCCCTCCCTTCGCCCAGCAATCCCCAACCTGTGCAGCAGCAGACCTAGCTCTGTGTGGGGTATTTTTATCCCATTCAGGGGTTCTGCTGCAGGGTTTTATTTTCTCTTTTGGGGGCAGACAGCCTCAGACACAGATAAAACACAAATGGCCACACTGCCTGCTCCCATGGCACACGTGCAGTGGGATCCAATCCCACTCTCAGAGGTGCCAAAGTGCAAATCCTGGTCCCCAGCTTGGCTTCCTCTGGTGCCATGCTGATCACACCTCTACATTACATGGTAATGAATTTTTCCAGATGGAAAGTGGGATGGCTTTACTGAAGGATGCTCATGGAAAAACTGGAGCAGAATTGATGACTTTGGCCATGTCGCATGCAGTTCTGTTTTCCCTGTAGTTAGTGCCTTCCCACTTCCAGAGAGGTGATGGAAAGGGGCCTTAGCAGTGTTTAATAACTTGCAAATTCACCTGTTTAAAGGCACATTTTAGAAAAGATCTGGTTGCAACCCTATCAAAGCTTTTTCTGTATTCTGATTAAAAGCATTTTCAAGGGCAGCTACAGGAAAAGGGAAAACACTGTTTGCCTGGTACTAATTTGAATTTATGAGAAAAAAGAGGAAAAGTCAAGTAATTAGGCAGAGAAGCTCTTGTCTGATGATGGCCATGTCTACAGAGCATGGGCACTGCTGCTTGCAGGAGATGCTCTTCTGACAGCCCCACGCTGCCAAGGTTGTCTGCCAGCTTTTGGCTCTTTTTTATCCAGATGCTGGATAATCTCAGGTGTGCTCAGTCCAGCTCCCACCTTCCTGGTTGTTCTGCAGCCCTGCATATCCTGCAGACCACATCCCTGCTTAGGTGAGGTGGGAACCCTGCACTTTTATCATTTCATTGTGGAAATCAGCACTAACCCAGAGTGAACTCCTCTCCTATAAATCACCAGGGATGTAGCCACTGGTGTGGTGCAGTTGGGATTTAAAGACATATTCTCAATGGTTTTTGGGTCAAAATCACTTCCTCTGTGTTAGATTCTGGCTTTCAGAAGGAACTTGTATGGAGTCCTGGAGCAGGGACAGCTGTAGGAAATGGGGACATGGATGACAATCATAACAAGATGATCTACAAATGATACATATTTTTTATTTCTTGGGGAGCATTACATCTTGATGAAACCAGCAAGAAGAAGAGGGAATGACTGAGAGAAAATTACTCCAGAAAAGAGACCAACTTTGGCATTATTTTTTGGTTTCATTCCTTTTTACTTTCCATGGGACTGGTCATATCTACCTCACTTGTTGAGCACAGGTTTGTTTTTGTTTCCAAGTCCAGTTAGAGCATGGCAGGATCTGGCTGACAGTTCTACTGCATCAAACAGAGGAATTTTAGGAAGTTAAATTTAAATATTACCAGCTGTCCTCCATGCACTCCCAAATGAGTGTTACAAATTTGAAGAGAGTCTTTTAGCTCTTGTGCCTCTTGGCAAGAATTAGCTGGGGATCTCCTAAGGGGAGTGACACGAGGAAGGTGACCCAGGAGGGAAACTGGATCTTTGTGCTAAATCCTAAGGTAAAATCTGCTGAGGTAAATAAAAGCTCTCTATGTTCAGTCAGGAAGTGCAAGTGCATTTGTACATGCAGAAGCAAAAAAGAGGTGAACAATCTGCTTGTGTCAGCTCTGCTCATCCTGAAGATACATGCACGGCTTTGGCTTCCCCTTTTTTTTTATTTTTTTCCTTCCCTCTAACAAGAATGAAATGTCCTGGGAGTGACACAAAGAAAAGATTATTGTTTTATCAGGAAATCTTTGTTATGGGCTTGTTTTCCTGCTCCTTCAAAAGCCCATTGAAATGTAAAAAATATTCATCCATCTCATTTCATTTCTCTTTTAGCATCCAGACTGCATGCTGAGGTCATTAGTAGCTCAGGTGTATTACCTCACCACAGTCTGTTGCTATGGAAATAGCTCCAAGCATTTTCAGTGTCTGGGCTGTACACTGCCCAAGCATCTTGGCAAGAAAGGCAGCAAAGAGTAGTTTTAAGACACACTGAGCAAAATTTAAATATTTCAAAATCTTTATGTGCCTGTAAACCTACCCATGCTTGGTGGTGATTTTATGCAGATGGATTTCCTTCTTACCTGCCTGATTTTTATCCCTTACTTTTGAGGGAAAATGATTTCTGAAGAGAAGGAATGGCCTTAATAACAATTAATAATAATAATAATAATAATAATAATAATAATAATAATAATAATAATAATGGAAAAGTTTTTTCCTCCCATCTGTCTCATTCAGTTTTCTATGTGTTCCTATGCACAGCTTCAAGCAATATGATATACAAGCACTGCATCTAAAATGCCACTGTATTTAATAATAGAACAAGCAGCAGACAGTGCCATGTTCTCCCTGAATTTCATGGTTTGACTGATTTTCTTCATCCTATGCTGGTAATTATTGCCTGGCTTAGGCACAGCTACACAGGCTGCTTTGCACCTTTTATTTAAGGATCTCCATGGGCTTTATACAAGTTAGGGCTGAACCAAGCTGCTCTTATCTCTGAGGGAATATGGAAGAATTATCATGATATTTGCCCTGGTGCAGCCTCAGGCTGTGGCTGCTGACTCTGTGGTTTACAGCAATAACCCTTGGATTAAAGGAGAGGGGACATTTGATGTGTGTGGACCATGTGAGGGGTGCTGTGGCCCAGGGACAGAGAGGAAAGGGGACAGATCAGGGAGGCCAGTGATCCCTGGCACTGCCAGCCTTTCCCTGTTCCTAACTATTTGCTGCTGCACTCAATTAAAGGCACTTGTGAAGGCTGATCTTAAATTTCTCGAAGAGTGAAGTGGTCTCCTTTCCTCCACAAGCTTCAGGGTTGGAAAGCCTAAAGGTGAAATAAAGCAGAGATTTTTCTTTTTCTTTTCTTTTTTGTTTGTTTGTTTTATTTTCCCACCTGAGCTCCTCACTTTAACTATGAGGTGGCATATTTCTGATTAACCCAGTGGAGGAAGTTTTAGATATT